>NC_088794.1:110913845-111538845 GCF_011386835.1 Chrysemys picta bellii
TAACTTAATCCTCCCCCCCCAAAAAACCCCCAAACAAACTGCAAGTTTCGTAACCTGTGATCTGATACTGCTCGTCTACCTCCCACCCCAATTCTCTGATTTACTGTCTGCTACCAAACAGCAGATTACTAATGTGTTGAGCATAAGCAAGGGGGAGAAAACAAGTGTAGCTCACTTTTTACCTGTATATGAGGAAAAATATTAAATTGGGATCATATTTACTGTTCTAAAAGGTAAATGCATGTTATAGAAGCATTTACATTTCTGTAAATTTCAAGAAATGAAGTCCATATGTGTCTAGAATAATGCTACTGTGCTAATAATAGTTATCTGCGGTATGTATTTTTCTAGGGCACATTAAACTTTACATGTGAATCAGGAATGAATACTTTATACTGGTTCTCATGTCTTGATTTGGGTACCGGTTAGTCTAATGGTGATAGTTTAGGAGCTTCTTGAAATACATTTTGAGAGTACATTTATTGGAAACAATAAAGGAGATCATACACTAATGAAGATTGTCATTTAACTATTTTCTTTTCGTCCGTAGTTTTTCTGAGGGCCGTGCCCTCATTACCACATTTGACATGCTGAACTGTTAAAACATCTTTCAGCAAATATAGCTTTTTTGAGAGTTTCTTTAGTATCTTTAAAGTTTCAGAGTAGCAGCCGTGTTAGTCTGTATCCGCAAAAAGAAGAACAGGAGGACTTGTGGCACCTTAGAGACTAACAAATTTATTAGAGCATAAGCTTTCGTGGACTACAGCCCACTTCTTCGGATGCATCCGAAGAAGTGGGCTGTAGTCCACGAAAGCTTATGCTCTAATAAATTTGTTAGTCTCTAAGGTGCCACAAGTCCTCCTGTTCTTCTTTTTTTAGTATCTTTAAACACTAGATGGAGCTATGTGCCAACAGTGGATCTTTAAAATAACAGGTGAGAATACTGGCTATCCACCCTCCCAAAACCCCCATATATATAATTGAGAGTGATTTCGTGCCTATGATTTTTGTATTACATGTTCAAAAAATGAATGAAGTATTAAACTTCGTTTGAAATGTATTGTACAAGTCAAGGACACTGATCCTGCACTGAGACACTAAGGCTCTGGTATCCATTTAGCCTTTGAGTTTTTCACTAAAAATGCAGAATGCAACTACAGAAAATAAGTCAGCAAAAAACTGCGCACTTTGTTGTGCCTGATGCATATTCATACCCTCAGCTTAAAAAATTAGTAGTGTGAATGGGCTCGAATCAATTTGGTTTCTTACCAAATGAAGCTAAATCCATATTGGCCACTCTTAAATCGATTTAAGAGTATCCACACAAGGGGAAAAAGAACAGGAGTAAGTACTCCTATTCTTTTTGCTGATACAGACTAACACGGCTGCTACTCTGAAACCACACAAGGGGAGTTACACTAATTTAACAAAAAACATTTTGAAACCAATTTAGTTAAAATGGCGCCATTTCTGTGTGTTGACACTAGCGATGAGAATGAAACAGCATCTAAAGAGCAGGATGATGTGATTACAGTAATGCTACAGTTCTGTTATATTTTTACTGCGGGGGGAACTGAGGTTTTCTTGAAATTACTGCCTGAAACAATGTAAATATATAGTATTGATTGGAAAAAAAAAATCTGTCAGCCTAAAGATCAGTGTTTAAAACTATTAAATTCGGACTGTTTTGGTGTTGTTTGAAAAGAAATTAAATACAGTGCATCTCTTATTTGATGCTCTTGGTCATTCATATTTGTCTCAGAAAATCTGGAAATTGATTGAGTCCCAACTGTCCTACATCTGAATAATATTATAGTACAATAACACTTGTGTGCAATATCTGATATCCCAAAAATAAGGGATTAATTTATGCCCAAATGTTACAGATTTGGGTTACTACTCTGCAGTAATACTGAATTGCAAGCTGAAGTAGTGTCAGAAAGTGAGTCTGCAAACTGCTATTTATGCAAGTAAAACAAATACATTCAAGGCAGGATGTTACACATGAGACAGTGAAAGGTAATGTTTTAGCGTTTGTCAAAAAGAAATGTAACAGAACAAGTTAGTTTCCTCAGAACACCATCTTTGGTTTTTGTTCTTTGATGATTGAAGCACACTTGCTTTTACTCACATATGGTTTTGCAGACTAACTTTATGGGATTTTTTTCATAGCACAATTCAATGCTATTGCACAGCAGCATTAGCCAGGCAGTGGGCAAGTGGAAGTGAAAAATTACATTTAACATTTTTCTAGGAGTGACAATACAGAGAAGTTTTTTCTAGAAAGCATTCTGAAAAGCTTTTCAGAACTTAGAAAAATGGTTTTAGATTTTTTTGTTGCATATGCATCTTTGCTTAGAGAGAAGCTTATCTTAGAATGAAAACGAAGTATAAGGGTTTTCTTCCATTATTTCTGGCTTACCTTTGTCATAACATTACTACCTCTGGTTAAATGGTTTTTGTATTTTGTGAAAATAACAAAAGACTCATACCCAGTAATTTGTCACTTAAGTGAGATTTCCTGGTCAAATAGAGTTTGAAGGTTTAACTGGGGCCTTAATTATATTTTTCTAGTTTCCATTGAAGTTACTGGGAGCAAAGTTAGATTGAAAATTCCACCCTACATGCTTATATTCTTAGATAGGAGTTCTCAAACTTTTTATAGCATGGACTTAGATCTTAATAGAGAAAGTGTCTTGTGGATACCTCCCCACCTGTTTGCATAACCGTGTAGTAAACTGTAGCAATTGCTTACACGGAAAAATATTAGGAAAGTATTTAAACTTCTTTTAAAATGATTTGGCTGGTGCCCACCAACAGGTGTTTTGTGGAGCAAAATCTGGGAATGGGAGGAGAGAAACACTGTATAGGACCTTTCCAAATGGATATTTCGTCAGTGTCTGGAACTGATTATTGTCTTTTTTTTAAGAAAAATGTTTTTAAAAAAGAAAAATTAAAGTAACCAGAGCTATGAAGAAACTGGCCTCCATCCACAGAGTCTTAAGTAGTGGCTGTGTGGATCAGCAGATGGAACTGTTCACAGACCCATTACCTAACCAAAGCTATAGTGTGGTGACTAGAGGCAATGTGATAGCAGGATGTGCCATCCTTCCCGACAAGGTCTAAAACAGAGGTCTTAGTATCTGGCCAGGTTCCTTTCTACCTACACTTTCAACTGAATTAAATAAACTTCACTTCCTGTTTTAAACTGAGGTGTATTGCTGCTGTTGAAAAGTTGCTCTATTTCACCTCAGAGGTAATTACATCTTAGTGGTAGAATTTTATGTATTTTTTTTTATATTTGAGCATTTGGGATTCTTTGAGACTAAAGGTATTAAAGAAATGTATGGCAATTAATTATTAAACTGTTAATTCTAATTATTTTGCCACTTTTGATTGTTTTTATTGTGACATACATTTAATTATTTTCATGCAGGTGCAAATACTTTTGCAATGTAAGTATGCAGCTCTTCCCCTGAGACATATAGGTATAGATGTATATTGCTAAATATCGAGTGCCATACATCTTAGGGCAAGATTGAGCTTTAAAAATCCCTAATGTAGCATTCATTCTAACAGATTCACTTACCTGATTTAGAACCAAACAGGATTCAAAATGACTGTTTTTCTACTTGCACATACTGCTCTTTTTCCACAATAATATGGTATGAAATTTAAGTCAGATGTTAATCTACTAACTGTATGCAGAGGGCTGCCCAATAACTAAAGGAAAGAACAATCTGAGCCTTATTATGACATCTTCAAGGCTGTAATATATTATTTGACTTTATTGTCCTGAAAGTTGCAAGTGAATTTAATGTTCTTGAAATTTGGATTCACTAACTGCGATGGCTTGGCGTAAGCAAATTGCAGAGATGCTGGGCAAGCTTTCCCTCTTAGCTCTGCTAATGTATTTGAGTTCTGACCTATATCGTTGGTGTTACTGCAGTGATAATCAGTTGTGCCAATTTTCTACATGTGGAAGTTCTGTGATGTAGAGACCCTGGATCAGGCCACAAAACTCATTTTTCATTTGTCTTTAACATTGATCTTGTGTGAAAAGATCACCTAAAATATCATCACCACCTAATTCCTCACACAATGTATGTACGTACAATCTAATGGGGAAAGGGAATTCTTACTTAAGGAATTGCCAGCATTTGTAGGCCAGGTATTTTCTGTGCCAAAACTACCTGTGGCAGGCTACAGTTTTTGTAAAGTACTGGTATAAGGCACTGCCCAGAGGCAACTCTAATTAATTATTTATTTTAGATTGATATGCAGATCCTAAAAATGAGCATCAATATATATGCTCTAATCACCCTGAACAAAGGTTAAACTTAAGTCCAAATTTAGTTTAGCCAGGCCAGAGAAATGCAGGTTGATTTCTTATCTCGTTTATGTTATTACACAATTCCACTCCATGACTTTCTTTAATGAATCTTTCTTAATTTGAAAAGAAAATTGCAGAACCTCTGTATCACTATCTTTTATGCATAGTCTAACAGTAATACTAAGAACGGGTGGTACCAGATGCATTCCCGCATCAGTTAACACTGTATTTCATTGTTTATAATACTGTCTGATGCAATAATCGGATATTTCAAAATATGGAATCACCTATATCAGTAGGGTTTGGGTGGGCAAATAAATGATTAAAATAGCTTGTATCTTGTAATTTTTAGAGGTAATTAGAAAATTAGTGTATAGTTTTGGTTTGTATGTTTTTGTGGATTGGGTATGAATTAATCACAAATATACAGTTCTGGTTTGAATGATTAATTATTCAAATTAGCTCAATTCCTGTTTCATTGTTTTATTTAAATAGCAACAGTTTGAGCGGGTCTTTTCTATAGTCTGAAGTCAGATGTCATTGGAAAAAGCTTTAGTATGTTCAGGGTAATGGAAAAACTGCTTTCAGTACATCCTAGCAAAGATCCTGTTTAAAACGGATGACAGCCCGTCACATTCAGTAACACATCAGTCATCAGCTTTATTCTAATTCTTTAAGCTGAGCATTTCATTCAAGCTTGTAGCTTGTCTTGTCAAGCAACCAAGAGCTTCATAGTTTTACCATCGAACATAGAGTTGCACCAGCAGATCACAAATAAATGCTAAGCTGCACAAATATTGTTTATTTTTTTTAACCTTTTCTTTAGTTAACTACAGTGTTCTTTCATACTTTTTCTGTCTCTCCTTGCTGGGTTTACCACTAAGGAATTCAATGGGCTTCTTCCTAACCATGCCTCACTCTGACCCAGGGCCACTTCAGACTCAAGGTCACTCATTCTTGGGAGTGCTGTTTTTATTCAACAGTCTAGACCACTATGGTTATGACAGTCCTCCTGCAACTAGGGAGGCAAGGTGAGCAGCCTCCTTTGATACTAATGCAATTACCAATCCACCATTGGTGCACAGGTGGCATTTACACAGCCAGTTTCCTTCCTTACTCCCTTCCCTTATCCATTTTAATGCCCTACAGCAGCAGTTCTCAAACGGTGAGTTGGGACCCCAAAGTGGGTCACAACCCCATTTTAATGGGGTTGCCAGGGCTGGCTTAGACTTGCTGGGGTTTGGGGCTGATTCCCAAGCCCCACCACCTGGGGCCGAAGCCTGAGGGATTCAGCCCTCAGGTCACAGGCCCCTTGGCTGGGGCTGAAGCCCTGAGGCTTTGGCTTTGACCCTTTCCCTGCCCTGGGTAGTGGGACTCGGGCTTTGGCTTCCCCACCTGGGGTAGTGGGAATCAGGCAGACTCAGGCTTTGGTCCCCCCCTCCTGGGGTCGTGTAGTAATTTTTGTTGTCAGAAGGGGGTCGCGATGCAATGAAGTTTGAGAACCCCTGCCCTACAGAATGCTGCCTGAGCAATACTTGTCCAGTTTCTTGAAACACAACCTTGCAGCTGAGCCAGATCTGTTCTTCATTTTTATTTACTCAAGATTTTTTTGTGTTTTTGTCCATGCTGTTTGAGGACTTTCTATGACATCAGCACTGTATTTTTGTGTGATCGAAGGGTGTGCCTGAATGGGGTTAAAGATCAAGCTCCTTGCCTTCACTTTTAAGGCTCTACTCAGCTCTGCTTTAGCCTACCTTCCCTCTTTCAATTTTTTCTCCTAACTTCTCCTTTTTGTTGTCTCCTCCTGCTATGGGCTATGCACTTTCTTTTATGCTAACTTTTATGCCTCAAACTTCCCTTTACAACATACTCACTAAGGACTGGATCCTTCAGGGTGCTGAGAAATCATGTCAGGATTCTGAACACCCCCAGCTTCAGCTGAAGTTAGTGGGAGTAGAATATATTTGGCATCTTGACTCAATCGCCAACTGACCCCTCCCCCTTTCCTCTTTCATATCGTTCTTTGAACAATACTTCTTTGGTGAAGCCTTCCAATGGTGGATTTTCAACACTGATCGTGCCAATGCCACCCATGTACCTCAAGTGTTAACCACTGTTAATACCTGAGCTAAACTGTAAGCTTCTCGGACAAGTACCATGCCTCCTGTGATGAGTGCTGTGTACTTGTAGAGTCCTATATATAATTATGTAATCATAACATGTATACACAGTCATGTAATACAAGTTTGAAAAGGGCCATGACATTTTTGCAAAAACGGGGGGGGGGGGGGGTTAACAAGATTGGCAATTTTTTACCAAAAAAAAAAAAATGGAAAAAAGACATTTTTTACATCATTAAAGGTTCTTTTTACTAGCTTCTGATGAAAATATTTTATTTAGAAATATGTAGAGAAAATGTGGAAGGAATATAAACCCTCATGCTTCAGGACATAAGTCAGCCTTTAATTGAGAGGGAAGAAACTTTTGTTGGCAGCTTATTCCATAGTGCTCTATTTTGGTATTTCATGTATCTGTACCTTCTTCAGAAGCATCTGATACTGGCTGTTGTCAGAGGCAGTATACTAGACAGAGGAGGCAGTATGCTCTAGTGGATAGAGCACTGGACTGGGATTCAGCAGATCTAGGTTCTGTTCCTGGCTCTGGCTCTGCCACTTGCTTGCTGGGTGATATTGGGAAAGTTATTGCCTGACTTTCCTGATCTGTAAAATGTGGATGCATGATACTTACCTACCCTTGTAAAGCTCTTTGAGATCTACTGATAAGAGCTAAGTATTGTTATTATATGGAGCACTGGCTAATCTTATGTTCCTAACTGGGGAAACTTCTAAAAGCGAGGAAATCAATCAAAGCCAGTTTCTCTCTTTAATTCAGTTTGCTGTAGGCAGATGTTGAAGTACACACAGTATTCGGATCATTGACATGCAGCACTACAAAGTCTTCTTTACTCTGATTTTTCCTTTACAATGAAGTCCTTTTATTTCTTGATACTATATATTTTGGTTTGCTAGATTGGAAATGTATTCTTTTAACAGGCTTATTCCTTGAACAGGTATTCTGGAAGAGTACATTGTACATGGCTAAAAATCAACTGTGGGGTTGAAGCCCTAGATAAAGTAAAGCCTATGTATATAAAAAAAGATTGTTAAAATGTCAAGATAATGAAAAGTCAGAAAATAAATTATAGCTGTTATTAATTTTGAATTGTATTCAAATATAGAAATGTGTAGCATAGACAAAAGCTGATTACAGAGAGATAAAATTCAATTTTACTCTAGGATAATTGTTTTATGTATTTTACATTTATTTATAAGATTAGATAAAGTCTTGGAATTTTCAATATAAATCACAGTATGGTCCCGATGAATGCCAAGGTCAGTAGATAGAAGCACTTTCATTTGCAAAATACATTTCTTTTGTTGGAAATATAAAGTGAATAAAATGAGATTGAAATACATTGCCCTTGTTATTATATACACTCCACATTCATTATAATGTTACAGAGTCAGGTATTTTCAGTGTTATAAGGGAGTGGAGATGTATTAATGCCCCTAGTGTCATCCCACATATTATTTGTAGCCAAAAAATAAAGTATCTTTATTAAAAAGAGATTAATGTAAATTTTGCTGCAGCACTAAGACTGTGGGGGGACACTTGGCCAGGACCACCTAGAGAAAATCAGATAAGCTACTTGTACAGGGTCAGTCAGGATCAGAAACTGCTGTTGACTGGACCAAATCTAGTATGGGCAGGTGCAGCCTCTGATTTAAGAGAGACTGCTGCTGTAAATATATCACAACCTTTCTTACAGAGAGGGTAGCATTGCTAATTACAAGTTTGAGTTTTGGGAGAATATCACCTCTCTCACCGTACACCAGATTTGAAGTTGCAATACAACTACTCCTCTTTGGAAATAGTTCAAGTGAACCAAATTCTGCCAAAAAAATAAAACTATAAGCAGTTGATGCCAGAAGACAATAGCATCAGGTAGGCTTCCTGAAAACTAAATCAGATCACCTGTAATTTATATATTCCCTTCAATAATAGTTATATACTCATTAATATTTTTAAAGTGTTCCTGTATACTGTTACTGTACCCCTTTAATAAATCCCTTTTATATATACCATTGCCACATTCTCAGCCTACTTTATAAGTTGCCAAATTAACATTACCTGGAGGCAGACGGCTCTGTGAAGTTGTCTATCAGCATAGTTCAATGAACATTATTTTACGAGGAGTGTGATTTCAGGTAACACACGTGGCACGTAAGCACAAGTTCCTGGGAAATGATCCTTTGTCTTTATTTTGTCAAAAATTGGAGAGAGACATGTTGGTTCACATGCTACTTGTAATCCAGCCGCCTACATATTTACATATTTTGCTGTGGCATTTTGGTAAATTACTTTTAACAAAAATGAAGTGATGTAGTTCTTTCTTGATAAATATAGAACAACTGTTGAGAATTACAAAAGTTTGTGCCATCTTTTTGGTAGAAGCAATGATATGAGGGGGTTCACAGGAACTCACAAAGAACCTTTATTAATAGATCTTACCTGTAAGCCTGGTAAAAGAGAATCTGATAGAGAGAGCCTTGAAACAGAAACCAGTGCAAACTGATGGCTAAGATTGAAAAGAATTTGCAGCTCTGCTCTACTTTTGCAGCAGGAAGCTGTGGTGACTAAAGATCCGCTCTGCATGTACCATTTTGGTCAAAGAGGGCAGTTAAGTTTGAGGTAGATTCCAGAGTCACCTCTCTCACCCTCCACACAGTCCTTGGGTTGGCACTGTGCACAATAGTGTGACAGTCATGGACTGAAATAGCTTACATTTGTGGGGTAGACAGCAAAAATTGCTTTGCAACCAACCCAGCCTGTAAAAATATAAAGCATTTGCTACTTCTGTGACTGCAGCAGTTGCTGCAAATGTAACTTGTTTCTTCAATCCCTGTCTGGTACCTCTAGGAATGAATTAAGGATATTCAATCATAATTCTGCTAGTACTGCCCTTCCACAGCCCCTCTCACATTGCATAGCCAGCGAGAGGAGAGGAGATGGAACAAAGCCTGCACTGCCCTAAGTGGGTGTGTCCCATAACCACTGCAGCCCACTTTACTTTCCACTGTGCAGGCCCATCCTGGACTCTTATGATACTGGAAGGATATTTATGATACTGAAGTCCTGTCTTCTCCCCCTCCATACCAGATAGCAGAGACCCTTTCACCTGTCACCACGTGAGCTGGGGTAGTGCCTCAGTAATCAGTGGAACCCACTTAACATTTGGCAGTAGGATCCACACATAGTAATGGGGTGGGATGTTCCAGCAATCATGGCAGCTTATCATATACTTTCTCTTCCTCTGCTATACCCCATATCACAGCTATCTCCATATTAATAAAACTCAACCTCAGGGAAAGGATGAGTTTGCATTAAGTAAGTTGGGAAAGGCCACCTACCTGCTTGATTTCTGAGTCTAGTTTACTGTATATTAAGGTTATCAAGCGATTAAAAAAATTAATTGTGATTAATTGCAGAATTAAAAAAATTAATCGTGATTAATCACACTGTTAAACAATAAGAGAATATCATTTATTTAAATATTTTTGATGTTTTCTACATTTTCAAATATATTGATTTCAGTTATAGCACAGAATACAAAGTGTACAGTGCTCGCTTTATATTTATTTTTGATTACAAGTATTTGCACTGTAAAAGAAAACAAAAGAAAAAGTATTTTTCAATTCACCTAATACAAGTACTGTAGTGCAATCTCTTTATCATGAAAGTCAAACTTACAAATATAGAATTATGTACAAAAAAACTGCATTCAAAAATAAAAGTGTAAAACTTTAGAGCCTACAAGTCCACTCAGTCCTACTTCTTGTTCAGACAATCGCTCAGACAAACAAGTTTGTTTACATTTGCAGGAGATTATGCTGCCTCATTCTTGTTTACAATGTCACCTGAAAGTGAGAACAGGCGTTCTCATGGCACTGTTGTAGCCGGTGTTGCAAGATATTTACATGCCAGGTGCGCTAAAGATTCATATGTCCCTTCATTCTTCAACCACCATTCCAGGGGCCATGCGTCCATTTCTGATGACGGGTTCTGCTCGATAACAATCCAAAGCAGTGTGGACCGACGCATGTTCACTTTCATTATCTGTGTCAGATGCCACCAGCAGAAGGTTGATTTTCTTTTTTGGTGGTTCAGGTTCTGTAGTTTCCACATCGGAGTGTTGCTCTTTTAAGACTTTCTGAAAGCATGCTCCACACCTTGTCTCTCTCAGATTTTGGAAGGCACTTCAGATTCTTAAACCTCAGATCGAGTGCTGTAGCTATCTTTAGAAATCTCACATTTGTACCTTCTTTGCATTTTGACAAATCTGCAGTGAAATATCTGCAGATATTGTAATTTATTTAATTTAATTTTAATTTAATTAAATAAAGTGTTCTTAAAATTAACATGTGCTGAGTCATCATCCAAGACTATGTAACCTGAAATATATGACAGTATGCGGGTAAAATAGATCCGGAGACATACAATTTGTAATAAAAAATAATAATATAAAGTGAGAAGTGGACACTTTGTATTCTGTGTTGTAATTGAAATCAATATATTTGAAAATGTAGGTTGAGTCTGCAACCCCAGCTGGAGCCCTCACACACCCCTACACCCCAACCCCCTGCCCTAGCCCAGAGCCCCCTCCCTCACTCTGAACCCCTCATTCCTGGCACCACCCCAGAATCCGCACCCCCAGCCCAGAGCCCATACCCCCTCCCACACTCCAACTCCCTGCCTCAGCCCAGAGCCCCCTCTCATACTCCGAACCCCTCGGCTCCACCCCCCAGCCTTGAGCCCCCTCCCACACCCTGCACTCCTCATTTCTGGTCCCACCCCAGAGCCCGCACCCCCAGCCAGAGCCTGCTTCCCCTCCCACACCTCAACCTCCTGCCCCAGCACAGTGAAAATGAGCGAGTGAGGGTGGGGCGAGTGAGGGACAGATGAAATGAGCGGGGGTGGGGCCTTGGAGAAGGGGTGGGGCTTCAGAGGAGGGGCAGGGTGGGGCAGGGGTGTTTGATTTTGTGTGAGTAGAAAGTTGGCAACCCTAACTATATTGCCAGTAACTGTAAACACATACAGTCCTGTTACATGCACTCAATCCATTCTAGACATAGAACAGAAAAGCTGGAAGCCCTTTTGCATCCCTTACAATCAGCACAATAGTATTTCTCATGTGCCTGACAGATGGTTTTCCAAATAAGAATGCACTTCTTTTTTTATCATAAACTGTTGGATGTGCAGTGGACACATCCAGAATGGTTGATCCTCTCCATTTCTGTGTCATACTACACTTATAGAGGCCGGCCACACCAGAGTTAAAACAATCATTCGAAATCTATAGAGGGAATGAGGAGCAGGCAAATAAAAAAAGACACTACTACGGGACTGGACTGGCTTTGTGAGGAGAATTAACTTGGACTTCATATTTGAACTAAATGCTTGAGGAGAAAAAAAATCCAGAGACTTAAGTGTCAAATTCTTCCCCCACTTACATGCTACTTCTGACTCATTGAAGCCAATAGGCGTGCACTGGTGTAAATGAAAGCATATGTTTGTCTGCAGATCTGTAAAGCTTCAGTAGCAATTACTGGGCTCCTCTCTTCAATTTAAGATGCTTGATAAGTACTGTAAACACATCCAGCAAGTAAATGCTCCCCCCACCCACTACAAAAATAGCCCAACATTTTAAAATTGGCAAGAAAAAACAAAGCTATGAAAAGCATAATGCATTTCAGGGTCCATGTGTTATACTCCATTAACAATACTTCACAGGTGTTGAAAACACTCTACATTAGCCTTGTGCCTTATATCACACCTAAGGCAAAGGGTATAACACATGCCCTATCATGTGCTGTTGCTTATTTAGCTATGATAAGCAGACTAGTGTTTTTTTGTAAATGTAACACAGATGTTTCTCACAGACTATACATACCACTAAAGAGTGCTAACAGGGAAAAGGGGAAAAGTACTTAGATAAGAACACCGGGTGGGCAGTCTGGGACCATCCCAGGAGAATAAGATATTTTTAAAGCAAGCTAGAGCCTAATGAAAAAGGCAGATAAGTGCTGGATCTCTTCAGGAATTAAATATGATGAAAACAGTGTTCAGAATTTAAATGGATGATGAAAATGAAAAGGACCCAGCCCTGCAAATGCATATTGCCATGAGTTGTCCCACAGCAGCTACAGCAAAAGTTGAGGTGAAACTTAAGGTTTACATCTACTAGCCGGAAGCCAATACAAAAGAAGAACCTTCCATGAATTGTTCTTGAGTGGCTAATAGGCTGGTGGTGTCAGGGAGCTGACACCCAGTTCAGTACAAAGCAAAGTACTCATGCTGGAGGCAGAGAGTAGCAAGGTGATTCTCAGTCCTGGCTATCCTGAGAACTATCACACCTCCTCCTTCCCCACTGGTCAGGGCCCAGAGACAACACCTTGATAGAAATCCCAACATCCAGCTGGGAAAGGCAGGCAGGGGGCTGGGCTTATCACCAGGGAGTTTCTGCTGGACCTCTCTGTGAGGCCACTGACCTCTTTGGGTGTGTCTACACGTCAGTTAAAAACCGGCAGCTGGCCCATGCCACCTGACTTGGGCTAAGGGCTGTTAAACTGTGGTGCAGGCATTTGGGCTTGAGCAGGAGGCCAGGTTCTAGACACTGCAAGGTGGGAGGGTCCTAGAGTTTGGGCTGTAGCAAACATCTACACCACAATTAAACAGCCTCTTAGCTTGAGCCCAAGTCAGCTGGCACAGGCCAGCCATGGATGTCTAATTGCAGTGTAAACATACCCCTCTCTTTCCTGGATAGTAGGTTTTTGAACAGTTTTTCAAGACCTTCATTGTACTTTTTATAATAATATTCTATTCATACAGACACCAGCCTAGCACAATCCTACTCACCCACTTGCAAGCAATACTTTTTTGATAGTCAAAGTAAATGTTAGGGGCTTTCTACCAGTATAGGGTAGGTGAATAAATATTTGGCTGGGCTGGTAAATTTTCATGCCAATATTATTTACATATATATTAACTTAAAGGAATATCAAATACACAGTATATAAGATACACATATTGTAGGGGTATCTCTCTTTCAGACTGTGTACAGAAGACATTTTTTAAAAAAAGACTCCACAACATTCTGCAATTTCACACACCCTGCCTTTAGTAGGGTTAAACCTGGAAGTATATCAGATGTCTTTTTACAAGGCTGAATTTCTTGCTGAAAAGAGAATGATAAAGAAAACCTGAATCTGGAAATCACCATCATTGCCACCAAGACTTCAGACTCACAAGGTAATATTGTATTTTAAAACACAAAGAAGCAAAAGGTCCATGCAGTAGGTGAATGCAGTTGGCTACAAAGCCAACATATTGGTACATAATGAAGTTCTACTTTCTACCCTGTCAGCACAATACTTTGTCTATATACTTTACTACTACATAAAAATGCACTAAAAAAACATTAAGATACAAAGTCAAGCAAGGAAGTGCCAGAATTAAAGTTCCCTCTGCAACATTAATCTGGCATCCTTGTCAGCATATGCATTATGATAGAGTCTTTAATTAAATGAACATATATATTTTTTTCCACAGGACCCCTGCCTCAGTGCTCTGGGAATGAACCAGAATTGTCTCATGAATGACTACTCATTCACTGAATAAGGCAGGGGTCCTTAATTCTGGCATTTCGTAGCTTTGGAGTGCTTGACTTGACAAACTTCACATTTGTTTAGCATTGAGAAAAACAACAATGTGATTTCCTAAAAAAATTGAAAAAATAAATTCCATCATGTTAAATCATATTGATCTCCAGTTGATCAACAGGGTTCTGATCTTCATTTCTACAGCATAGACCTCAACTATGCACTTAGATTAACCAGTAGCAGTAGTAGGCTGTTATTCTCTATAATGTGAACTAGAACAGGATGAGACATACACTTTACCAGTGGATTTCACCAGTATTTGCTGATAACAGACAAATGGAGAGACGAAGGACTCCTGGATTCAGGCTTTACAGGGGAGTGTTCTCTAGCATTTATAGACCATTCTGTCCCTTGGCTCCGTAACCCCTTAGCCTTCTGCTCATATCCAAGCCCCATCCCTTGGTTCTTGCCTCCCCTACAGCTAGAGTGCCCCACCAAACCTCCTTTGCTCCAATCCACCAACTCGTGTCCCTTCTCTGCTGCTCTCACACCCTCAGCTTCTACAATCCCCTATTCTCTGCCCATTTCTCGCCTCTCTGCATTCCAGTGTGTCTTCTTCTTTGTCCCCACTGCCAGGGCACCAGGAAGGGGAGCAGAGAGCAAAGAAAAGACAATCTACCTCATTTCCGGTACCTGGCAGATGAGAGGAGCAATTGCAGGGAAAGCCATGCTCATCCTCTGCAGTCCTAAAATGGAGCATGCTCAGTGCAGAAGGAATCTTCAGATAATTTAGCTGCGAAACTCAAACAAGCTCTACTGAGCATGTGTGAACTGAGATATTTTTCAAAGGCTTATAACTTGACCAAATTTAGGAAGACTTTCACAGGAACAGCAAGAGGTGCGTCCTGAAAACTAGAGTGATCTCTGTGCCAAATTTCATCCCCTGCTGAAAAACATGAATGTGCTAGAACTTCTCAATGAAATAGGTGTAATCATTTTTTAAAATGTGCAAAACAATGGATTTTTCCCTAATCTTATACTTGGAAAAAGATACACCTTTTCAGCTGAAGGTTTTTTAAAAAAAACATCTACTGGAGGCAGACAACGAGAATGGAAAATTTCAGCCTAAATTGTTAGTTTGTCAGAGTTATAAGCAACTAAATAGAGTTTTATAATGTGAACCAGTGGCCAACCGTAACTATCGGTGACATTACCAGCACCACCTATCACAGAACTATTTATTCATCTCATGATTTCTGTATTTTCTTTTTATCCTCAATTAAATTATATTATTTAAATCTTATATGCAATACATAATGTGAATAAATGGAACAGTCTAGTTACATGATCCTTCCATCATTTATAAAGTTATGCAACCTAGATCATGAAGAAGCTGAACAGACCTGCTTTGTTAAAACATTCCTTTATTGTAACTTGAATAACGATCAATTGCAAGCCTTTATATGGTGCATATGACACACACATGACAAGCATATTTCCTGGGCCAGAAATGTGAATAGAAAATCATGATTCACACATAATGAATAAAAAACCCTTAAAGTATTCTTCTGAGGTCATTTACCTGAGGGTGGAGTACAGATAAGTTTTAGGTTACACCAGGGATTGGCAAGTTTTGGCACGCGGCCCGTCAGGGAAACCTGCTGGCGGGCCAGGGCAGTTTGTTTACCTGCAGCGTCTGCAGGTTCGGCCAATCGCAGCTCCCACTGGCCGTGGTTCACCGCTCCAGACCAGTGGGTGCGGGCCGAGGGATGTGCTGGCTGTCGCGTCCCACGGTCCTCATTGGCCTGGAGCGGCAAATCGCGGCCAGTGGGAGCTGCGATCGGCCGAACCTGTGGACACTGCAGGTAAACAAACCATCCTGGCCCGCCAGCGGCTTTCCGTGATGGGCCGTGTGCCAAAGGTTGCCAATCCCTGGGTTACACATTGCCAGAGAAATTTCTATCTATGGTTCAGATCCTCAAACCCAAACAAAATAGGTTTTTGCTACCAATATGTTATGGCAAACAATCAAACATATGCAAACATTTTTCTTGTTGAGACATGGACAACCTAGCTTGTTTCAGCAAGATTCTCTACTTGAAATTTACCTAGAAAAGAGAAGTTGGACAATCTCTTCTCTCCTATAACTATAGTGTCAGCTTAGCAAGCTGCATATTGATTAATCATAGAAGCCCAGTTTACAAATAGAGATTGTCCTTTTCATCAAGCTACAATAATATGTTTTCACTAGCAGCGCCCTAGGTATCATGGGGAAAGGGAGAAATTAAGTATTGATGGATTGAGGATTTGGACTACTGAACAGCCTTGGAGTAGAGACTCCTCCTGATAGCTGCTACTGCTGCCCCCTGAATCACCTCCAGGGTACTGGGTGCAAGTTAATGCTGATAGAGTTAGCACTATCTGACCAGCAAAAGTTCTGTAGGCAGCGGGTGGGGGCTGCCACAGAGCTTGAATGACCATCCTCCCCCCAGCTCTGCCTTCTCCAAACTGCAGAAACTGATCAATTCCTCTTGGAGATCTTTCTGTGGGCCTGTGAAAAGGTGGCAGTATCTGATGCCAGGGGTGGGTCTGGGGATGAGGGATTTTGGGTGTAGAAGGGTGCTCCAGGCTGGGACCAAGGGGTTAGGTGGGTGGGAGGGGGATCAGGGCTGGGGCAGCAGATTGAGGCATTGGAAGGGTTAGAGCTCCGGCTGGGGGTGCGGGCTCTGGGGTGACGCTGGGGATGAGGAGTTTGGGATGTAGGAGGGTGCTCTGGTCTGGGACCGAGGGGTTCAGAGGGTGAGGGGGGATCAGGGCTGGGGCAGGGGGTTGGGGCACGGAGAGGAGTGAGGGCTCCGGCTGGGGTGCAGGCTCTGGGGTGGGGCTGGTGATTTGGGGTGCAGGAGGGTGCTTCGGGCAAGGACCGAGGAGTTCGGAGCGCGGGAGGGGGATCAGAGCTGGGACAAGGGGTTAGGGTACAGGGGGTGGTGGTCAGGGGTGAAGGCTCTGGGCTGCGCTTACCTCAGGCAGCTCCTGGAAGCAGCGGCACATCCCTTCTCCAGCTCCAACACAGAGGCATGACCAGGCAGCTCTGTGTGCTGCCCTGTCCGCAGGCGCCACCCCCACAGCTCCCATTAGTCGTGGTTTCTGGCCAGTGGGAGCTGCAGAGCTAGCGCTTGGGGTGGGGATAGCGTGCAGAGCCCCCTGGCTGCCCCCATGCATAGAAGCCGGAGGGGGGACATGCTGCTGCTTCCAGGAGTCATGCAGAGTCAAAGCAGGCAGGGAGCCTGCCTTAAGCCCGCTGTGCTGCTGACCAGACTTTTGACGGCTCAGTCGGCGGTGCTGACCAAAGCTGCCAGGGTCCCTTTTCAACTGGGCGTACCAGTGGAAAACTGGACACCTGATACCTTAAATATAGTGCAGAAATTAGAGACGGTTCAAGAACTGCGTGTTTGTTTTATGTTTTTAATAATTTGGCTATCAAAAAATGGAAGATTATTTGTAAAGAGTAGATTATGGCTGAAGAAAATTTGGATACTGTCAGTTTAGCCAGTAGATTTGCAGCTCCTCGACTTCATTTCTAAATTTGTCATCTCCCCCCTCCCCACGTCTCCTCCAAACTTTCTTGTGTCTCTCAAAACTACTGAAAATGTCTGTGTTGTTTTGATTGTGAAATATAGGTTGTGTTTAAAATTATGGCCCACATGTATGTAGACATGTTTGTTATGATACCAGCACTGAGACACTCCTTTGCATGCTTGTGTGGGACATGATACCATGCTATGATGCCATTCTATTGCTTTAGTTTCATTCTTTCAGTACATTGGGGGATGGGAGGGGGGGAATAAAATAGTATTGATTTGTTTTGTTGGTAGTGAAAGTTGTAATTTAGAGAATTAGGAAATTTTAGATTCTCTTGTGATCTATTGTACAGTGGATTTTGTGAAGAGAAGATAATATATCTATATTATCAGATGTCTCCTAAACCATTTCTAAAGTTTGTTTTGGAGTTTCACTTTAATCATATCAACATTTTTTACCTGCTTTCATTTCAGTCCTTTCCTACGATACAGTAAATGGGAAATAACTCTGGACTTTTACTTTAATCAAATAATTTCAGAAAGTCTGGTCAGTATTTCAGTTCTATCTGTATCAGAGATCAAATTGGGCTGCCCTGCAAACCAGTATTCTTGGGGTCTGGTCTCATTACTCAGAAACTAAGCTGACAGATCACTGTGAGAAGCCGATATTTATTGGGAACTCTGTTGATGGGCCTGCTAAAACAGTGCTGGAAACAGTTACAGATTGATGCCCTTGTTTCATGATAAAAGGAATATCACGCACAGGTGGAATAGTGTCTGCCATGCCATGTTCCATCCTCCCATCATTTCCTATGATTCTTTTCCTCTACTGTCTTACAACAGAAAACAGAAAACAAATATGTGTTATTGTTGTATGTCAGGAATATGGCTTTATATTGTATCGTTGTGCTTGTTAATTGTTACCAACTGGAATTGTTATGGTACGCCTGTTATTATATGAAGGGAAACCAAAACATTTAATGTTTAAAAATGGTTTTTTTAAACCTTCAAGGTTGCAGAAACAATTGTCTGGTTGTGGGGACAGTGGAAACTGATGCACTGAGTCCTGTCTTACTGCATGGCTGAAACAATAGCTTTGAGAATTTCCAGCTGCCCATCTTCATCTCAAGGGGTGTTTTGCATTGAAGCCTAATGATGGCCATTTAGATGCTAAAATGGACTATTTCATGCTTGATCAAAGCAGGTTATGACTTCAGCAGTGGTTTTCCACACTGCCCTGGCATGGATGATTTGGGGGTTTATCCAAGCTCGGATGCCAGAAAGCTCTTTGGGCTAATATTTGGCCAGATTGGAAATGTGGCGAGTGGAGATGATGAGGCCTAGCAGGAAAAATATACTTGAGGGGGAAAGTATAGGGAGAGAGAAGATGGAATTTAAAGTAGGGGGAAAGAAAGTGAAAGGAAACAGCATAGACACCTCTTTCAAAACCTCAGGACAGTGCTTGCTTGTTTTTTTGTCGGGGCGGGACGCGAAGGTGAGGACACGAAGGGTGTGTGGAGGACGAGCGTGTACAGATGTTTTTGTGGCGCGGTCTGGAACCGAACCGGCAACTCGTGCAGCCGGCTCGCGGTAAAAGGGTGGGATGGCCTGGCAGGTCTACCGGGCAGGGGCCCAATGAAAAGGTCTGGAGGGCCTGGGGTGGAGGGTGGACGGAGCGTGCCCTCTCGCAGGATCCGGTCAAGGAAGACCCAAGCAGTGGGCAGTAAAGCGGCCCTCACCTCCTGAAATACGTGCTGGGGAGTACAAGGTCTGGAGAGCCCCATGCGCTGAGCGAGCGTCAGGGGATCCAGCCAGTCTCCCTGATCATAGTCCAGGAGGTCTCCGACTCTGGTTTGGAGGGAGGAGGAGCGAGGAGCAAAGAGCAGAAGACAAAGTGAGAAAAAGAAATGAAATAGGAAACAAAAGAAAATTCAGGAGAAGGAGGGCAGAACATATGGTCAGAAGAGGATTAATAAATTAAGGTGCAAATGGAGTTTGTTATGGGGGTTAGAGGGCAGGAAGGAGACAGAGCGTGTTTATTGTGTATAGAGTCTTTTTAAAAAATGCTTTCCCCCCCACCTAAAAAAACCTACCAGGGACATGAGGGGCACTGATTTTAATATATCAATAAAATAGTAAAACAGTTCTACTGTATGTAAATGAAAACTTGAGTCTGGTGTTTTTTATTATATGTTTGATATGTATGTAAAATAATTATTATAATTATTTCTGGTAATCTTTTTCTTTTAAACAGTAGGGACTTTTCATACCAGCTGTCTTCATAGATTGATCTGAACTTGCTCTGGGTGCTTATAGACTTTTGATTTTCTGGTAAGTTTTGTTGGAAATATAAGCCTTTTGTGGAGGAGTGTGTCACTTCATCAAAACTTGGCTTCCACGGGAATACAAAAAAACAAAACAAAACAGGCTGTTTGTTCCCTGGGGAAATTATTCTATAAACTAACTTTTGTTTTTATATGCTGTACCCTCCTAGATTAAGTGATTTAGTTTAGCTTGGCCTGGGGCAAAACGTTTCAGGATATTTTAGAAGATCCTGGTATCTAATTAACCCTATGAAAATAGTCCTAAATTTCAAACTTTACTTCCTTATCAATAGAGCATACAATCTTCCCTCTGCTGTATGGCTCCCTCCCTGCACCCTCTAATATGTCAATGGTAACTGTCACTTACATCCAGTGTACAGGACAAATATTGGCTTGGAACTATTCCAAATGTATAGTGGCCTGATGAGGCAGGTTTTTTTTTTTTTTTTTTTAAGTCTGTGTAAACTCTTTTTTTACTGTGCTATATCTAGACATATCTACAAGATCTTTCCAACATGGCAAGTAGCAAAACTGTGGCTGGTGAAAGCACACTGAACCTTTGCTTTTATGGATGGATGATGTGAAAAAGGAGGAGTTCTAGGTAAGGGAGCATGTAAGGAGGGAGTGCTATCCACCTTAGCATCAGATACTGCCACCTTTTCACAGGCCCACGGAAAGATCTCCAAGAGGAATTGATCAGTCTCTGCAATTTGGGAGAAGGCAGAGCTGGGGGGAGGATGGTCATTCAAGCTCTGTGGCAGCCCCTACCCGCAGCCTACAGAACTTTTGCTGGTCAGATAGTGCTAACTCTGTCAGCATTAATTTACACCCAGTCCCCTGGGGGTGATTCAGGGGGCAGCAGTAGCAGCTATCAGGAGGAGTCTCTACTCCAAGGCTGTTCAGAAACTATGCTACCAAGGAGCAAGAGTGGGGCTTGAAGGCACCACAGGTGGGAAAGGGCTTGAGGGCTGCATTGCTCAGCATTGCACTGTCTGTTTACACTGCAATTAGACACCCATGGCTGGCCCGTGCCAGCTGACTCAGGCTGTGGGGCTGTTTAATTGCAGTGTACACATTCTGGCTGGGGCTACAGCCCAAGCTCTGGAACCCTCCCACCTTGCAGGGTCCTAGAGCCCAGGCTCTAACCTGAGCCCAGATGTCTACACTGCAGTTAAACAGCCCTGCAGCCCAAGCCTTGCAAGCCCCAGTCAGCAGTAGGTGAGCTGCGGGTGTCTAATTGTAGTGTAGACATACACACAGTGTCTACATTTTAAGTGTCCTGCTGCCTAGTGGAATTCACAAACCTGAATTAGGCATCCAGGCTCTCGAAACAATGCCTAGGGGAGAGTTAGATGCCTAAGAATGGGATTCACAAAAACCAGCGTGCTGACTCAGGAGCCACCTAGGCTAGCCAGGAGAAAATGCTGAGGGGAGGGGTGCAGCCTAGCTCTTGCCTCTGAAAGGGACTTAGGTGCCCAAGTTTGGGCCAGAAGGAAGTGTCCATCTCCACGTAAAGGTTCACCGCTGTGAATCCCTCCTGGAGTTTGGTGCCTAATCCAGGTCAGTTCTTTTCCAAGAAAAAATGAGAAGGTGGAGGTTGTCCCCTCCTTATTACCTTAAAACCAGTGGATGAAGCACTCACCCAGGATGTAGGAGACCTGGGTTCAAATCCCACCTCTGCCTGATGCGGAGGAGGGATTTGAACTTGGGTCTTCTTCTCAGGAGAGTGCCCTAATCCCTGTGCTGTGGGATATGGTAGGGTGGGTTTCTCTGTCTCTTGTGTTGAAGCTGTTCCATTGTGTAGAAATACTTAAATATTCCTTGGGCCAAAGAGAGAGAGTGACTCTATTGCCCAGTGGTTAGAGCACTCACATTAAGCAGATGGGGAATTTGAATCCAGCTCTTGGACATCCTGGGTGAGTGCTCTAACCAGTAGACTAAAAGTTATAAGGGCACCACTAACACCTCTTCCTCTTCCGTGGGTTTGGGCATGCTGTAAGCATACCTACTGAACTGCGCCCCGAAGGCAAGATAAGTGGAGAATTCCTGATTTGTGAATCCTACTGGGGCGTAAGCATGAGTTAAGTGCTGAGCTACTGGGCAGTGTCAGGACTTAGTGGCTATGTGCATGCCCAGATGCCAACATTTAGGACCTCAGGACCCTCTAATGGTGGAAACTTAGGCACCTTAGGTTAGGCAGGGTTAGGCAGCAGCTGAGCAGGAATTTTCTCAATGCCAGTTGTGGCTAACTGTTGGACTTAGGCATCTAAGTTCCCCTTGTGAAACTCACCCTATGCCTCAATGTGGATGGTACTAGCATTGGTTGAATCCCCAGAAATCTGCTGAGTTTAGGGACAGAATTCCAGCCCCTTCCAACTCAAAATCTGCATTCCTTTTATCCCTTCTTCACCAAGCGAAAAATGCACTGGAAACTATATGAGTGCCAGCTCAGTTTCCTGTCACTTAAACAGGAGTTGTTTGCTTGAAAGACAATAAAGCCACAGAGGCTAAATATGGAACGCACAAATTAAGTAAACTTTGTATTTTGCCCTTTTAATTCAAATATGTTCTTCCATCTAGTGTTGCCATATGATCCATATTTTCATGACCAATTTGTAGTTCTAATGTTGACCTATATCCATTTTTTTCTTTTAAGTACAAACTGCTTAGAATTTCACCCCTCTGAAGAATGTTGACATCTATTGCTTTTATACTATTGCATGTTTTAACCAGATCTATTGAGCTGTATATGGTATTTTCCTAGCACATACAGCATTTCTATCAAAGATGTAATCCCAAGAGAATGTTTGTGTAGAAACATTTTACCTAGTGCAGGGGTAGGGAATCCTTTTTCTATCAGGGGCCACTGACCTACATCAAAAATCAGTCGCGGGCTAGATAGCCCCCTGGGGGCAGGGAGGCTCGGGGCTTCCCCTAGGCTCCAGGTGGGGCCAGAAATGAGGGGTTCAGGGTGTGGGAGGGGGCTCTGGGCTGGGACCAAGGGATTTGGAGTGTGGGACAGGCTCAGGGCTGGTGTAGGGGGTTGGGGTGCGGGAGGATGTTCGGGGTGCAGGTTCCGGGAGGGAGTTAGGGGGCAGGAGGGGGTTTTGAACTGGGGCAGGGGGTTTGGGGTGCGGGCTCCGGCCGGGCGGCACTTACCTCAGGCAGCTCCAGGTTGGCGGTGTAGAGGGGCTAAGGGAGGCTCCCTGCCCGCTGTGGCTCTTGGCTGCTCTCAGAAGTGACCACCATGTCCGTCCCCTAGGCAGAGTTGTCAGGGGGTTCTGCACAATGCGCGCTGCCCACGCCCGCAGCTCCCATTGGCCACAGTCATTGGGAGCTGCGGAGCTGGGGGTGAGGGCAGTGCGCAGAGAATCCCTGATCGCCCCTCCACCTAGGGGCCGCAGGGACATGCCGGTTGCTTCCAGGAGCTGTGCAGAGCCACCCGGACTTTTAATGATCTGGCAACTCCAGCTTCTTCCGCAGTGGGGCGAGCCGGTTCTCACGGCTCCAGCCCTGCGGGGGGCGCCAAGGCTTGGGGATTCCAGCTCATGGCGCAGAGACTTGCCATGGGCCAGATGAAATGAAGCAGGAGGCCGGATCCAGCCCGTGTGCTGTAGATTCTCCACCCCTGACCTAGTGTAACAAACAATCTCTAGTCAGGTATATAGAGGGAATATTTGTCAGCTAACTAAGTATACACAACATTAGGAATACAGTTCACAGCCTTTTGGCTCCAAACACACTCTACTTGTTCAGATAATGGAGCAATTCTACTAGTTCATTTTAGAAAAAGGATAAAGACTTGATTTCAGTCAAAGCCTTTTAAGATGACTTGAGAATCACTAGATTGAGTCCAAGGTCCTCTTTCTTGCTTCATGGGCTGGCATGGGAAGGCAGCTCATTTAGACTTGGGGTGGAGGGATGGAGCACTTATGTTGCTGTCTGGAGACAACTGGTAACCACAGTAGGATAAGTTTTGGTGAGCTTTGAATGAAATCCTATTCAGCCTTACTCTATCAAGGAAGGCAATATGACATGAGGCCACTCTCTGTATGTAATTTCAGACTTTTCATTACACGAGGAATGTTTTGTGACTTGTGAAAAGAGTTGGAGCCCACTATCAAGGAGAGAGGAGGAAAGGAGCACTCCGTAAAGAATCTTGTCCTTTCCCAAAATAGCTGATTGAGATAGTTATTCAAGAGAGCACAGTTATAGACTGTCTGCCTTTGTCATTTGGGAAGGGGACATTGGGTTTCCCTGTGGTAGAGATGATAGAGATGAAAGTTGCAAGTGAATGCCCATTTGCACTTTTCCTACAACTCTCTCCATGCTTCCGTGCCACCTCTTGCACATGTAATACACTTCCTGAGTTAATCCATCAGTTAATCCATCCACTCTCTCCTTCAAACCACTCCTCAAGACCATAGGTACTGCCACACCTCCTGGCTTGAAGTGATTTCTATCATAGACAGGGTTTGCAGTTTGGTTCAATGGCTCTCAGCACCCCCATTATACAAATTGTTCTAGCACCCCTGTTCAAGACCCACATCTGGTGTGACAGCTAAAAAAAAAATCAGACAAATAACGACAGGCTGAGCAGCACTTGCAGGACAGCCAACCTATATATAAAAAACAACTCAAAACAAACAAACAAAAACACAATTCAGGACCATAAATATGTGTACATAAGATCACATGATGACTTGGGTCACCTATAGCTTGTTTCAAGTTAGGTGGTAAGCTCTTCAAGATAAGGACCATGTTTTATTGTGGGTTTGTACGGTGCCTGGCACAGTGGGGCCCTGATCCTGATTGGGTGTTTGGATGTTACTGCCATATGAACAGTAATAAGAAGAGAGAAGCAGAATCTGGTACAGAAAATGTTCAAAGAAAATTATTTGTTGTGTGTGTGTGTGTTTTTTTTTTAATCTTAAGCAATAGCACAAATCTGTGGTATCCAAAGTGTGGTCGATGGAGTACTTGCTGTGGGTGTGTGGAGAGCTGGCTGGTCACAAGGTGCTGCCTCCAGCTCCTCCTTTATTAACGTAGCTAAATCACAGTCAAGGTAGTTATAGATAAATTAAAAGCTTTCTGAATATTTTCCATGTAAATGATTGCTGTGGTTGCCCTGGGGTGCTATTCAGTTCTGAATGGCAGAGGAGGTATCCATGAGACACACTCTCTTAAGAAGAACACTCTCTTTGTGTCCACGGAAGCTTATGCTCTAATAAATTTGTTAGTCCCTAAGGTGCCACAAGTACTTCTGTTCTTTTTGCGGATACAGACTAACACGGCTGCTACTCTGAAACTCTCTTAAGACTTCGTTTACATCTAAGGTTTAAGAACCCCTGACATGCATCTTTCAGAAGTAGTCAGTTTGGTTTAGGTAAATGGGTTTTGTCAAATTGCTTGGTCAGCCCACACACATCCTAAATGAATTTGACTGTATTCCTTCTAGTAAAGGAGAGTAGAACAACTGTGCAGAAATCAGTAGATCACACACCTCTCCCATTTCCCTTCACACACCAACCTTCACTCAAAACAGTGCTTTGCAGGGTATTGGTGGTTCACTAAAGTGCATTCTAAGAGCTCAGTGCCCAATATGTAATTATATAAGTATGTAATGGTACATGAAGAGACCAGCCCTAACCTTATACTGATACTGCCAAAAACATATTTCTCTACTAAGTGAACTAAAAGAGTACTCTGCTAATTCAGACAGGAGGGAAAACAGATAAGGAACCAGCTCAATCATTTAACAAGTCTGCAAAGCACCTAGCATGTTGTGGGCACCGAACCAATAAAAATGCATACTACAGTGAAGGACAGCGATACACATACAGTGTATGCAGGCTGTAGAAAATCCTCATTAGCTGGAAAATTAATTTGTTCACACATTGTAGAAAGTGAATGAAGTCTAAAAATAAATCATCCTCAGAAGTTATTTACTCTGAAAGTTTAAACGTTTTAAAATATTCCTTCTAACATATAACTTCTTCTGATAATGAGTGAATTAAATGATCTTGGTGATTAATAAATCCAATAATTAAGGCCCTGTTCTTGCAATGGAATCCATCTGAACAAACATTTATACCTAGGACTAAAGATTGCAGGTCCCTTTGCAGGATTGGGCCCTAACTGAAGGAGGTAAGCGATGCTTCTATTTCATATTGCATGATGAAAATAAAGTAACTTTTTGTACTGGCTATAACACAGGACAGTTTGTCCCAATTTTTCAATCTGATGTCTGACAAAGCTGTACAGAACCTCTAGTGCAGTGGTCTCCAGTTTTTTTTGTTCGCGCACCCCTATCAGTAAAAAAAATTTGAGCACACACACCCTGCCGCGCTGGCTCTACCATTTTTGCCAAAGCCAAAAAAAAAAAAGCCGCTCGGACTCCCACCCGAACTGCCGAAGCAAAAAAATCAAAACAAAGCAAAGCCGCTCCTCCTGCCGCGCACCCCCACTTTGGAGACCACTGCTCTAGTGCATGTATGTGCATAAGTCAGAGTTGCCCGTGCATGTAGCTAAGGATTTGTTAGTTGAGAGCATGTGTGTACTTTGGCGTGACCCTGTTAGAAAATTTAGTCCATTTTTGCATGAGAACAGAAGTACACCAGGTCAATGTTAATGTTGTTTAGTTAAATTTGGGTGTCTGATATGAATATGGTTTTATATGTATTAAAAAGATTAAAATCATTGTACTTAAGCTGTAATAATACACTGTGTGCATGTATTCGGTATTTAAACTTAGGTAACCAAAGATCCATCAATAGTTATTTTCCTTTAGGGAAACTTTAGAAATCCTTTTTGCAACTCTAAAACTCATATACATGAGTTAAGACTATATTGTCTGTTGTTTAAGGTGAGTGTAAGGACAGACAGTATTTTATAATAAATTCTTAATCCTTTGTTCTGGAAAGTGTTGAAGTTTTCATTAGAGTTAAAATATGTTGCATGTTTACAGAAAGGTCCACATATTAAGATTTCAGGCTATCCGTTTTAATTATTTGAATCATTAGAACATCTAATTTTTGCTTAAGAATACGCAAATGTACCATTAAATCTGTTTTTTAAGATTTTTTTCCAGTTTAATATCTGAATCCAAATTCATAAAGAGTTGGAAAAATGAGATGTCTGAGCTATAGGATTCACAGGGATTTCATATGAAGCCTATTTAATCAGGATAACACTGTTATTAATATTCATAAAGTCAGCTGGAACACAAATGACAGACTATGGGGCCTAAAAAATTTTACTTGGTGAATTTATTAAAAGCAGCTTAAAAAATTAATGGAATTTAAGTAAAGTTGGCAAAAATGAAAATCTTATGTTAGCAGAAAAGAATCTTTATTAGAACTTTCTTTAAGACGATCTTGCATTGATATCTTTGACAGATTTCATCGGTACTTAAAGAAGGAAGATGCATGAATGGTCATTTAAAAGGATTTAAACACATTGGCACATTAATTTTTACATGAATAATAAGTAGTTTCCAAAAGCAATTAACTTACAGTGTACAAGATTTGAATAGAAAAATAAGACTGTGACATGAAAGGGCAAAGCAAATGTGCTGTACATTTTAAACTTGGAAATGTGACTTCTTAAAATAATTTGATTTATTTCATCTCGACAATGAGTGTATTGTCTGCAGATATTTGTCCATGGCCTCTGCTTGTTTTTAGGTGTCTAAAGATCAATAACATAAACTTATTTTGCTCGCAGGAAATCTTATTAGCAAGGAACTATTCAATGTCTTAAAGAGCAATAACCATGTTTATGAATGTACTGTTTGTAAGTTCAGTGTTTGTGGAAATGACCATGTACAGGACATTTGCAAATACTGCTTACATATTCTTTGTACACTTTACTAGAAAGCAATATGTAAAGACAAGTTAGGGCTGGACCTAATTTAAAAACTGGGAAGTTATTAGTAAATTTATATTCAGGTACATAAGTAACTTTTCACTTAAATTTGCAAAGCCTTATTTTTGCACAGTTATTGGATGTGGCATGCTATGTCAATTCATAGTTTTCCTTGCTTAATGTCCTGGTTAGTTGCTGATGTGTACAGGACGGAAGCTGTAATAGGATGTTAAGATTATATCAAAACAGGATATGTATAATTGGTACCATCTTCAATTGAAGGATTGTGAATAAGGAAAGAGCATTTTAAATCAAACTTGAATTGTGTCATTGAAATATGTTGTTTTGTGGCCTTAATTTCCTCTTACCATTTTTAGAATTTTATTTAACCTTTTCCCCAGTGGTATACGGTCACCTTCTTCTTGCCTTAGACCCATCTATATGGGATCGATGCTCTTTGAGTCCTTCTTCTTCATTCCAGTCTGTCTTGCAGCAGTTCCTTGGAAACTCTGCAGCTAATCAAATCTTTTTGTGTGACATCCATCCATCTAGTTTTGCGTCTTCCAACCCTCCTCTTACCCTTCACTTCTAAGTTTAACACCCTGTTTCCTATATATTCTTCTATTGTTTCTTAAATTTTCATTTATTTTGGTTATCACCTTCATTAGGTTAACCAGAAGACTGTTTCCTTAATAAAAGCACTCAGTAATGCCTGTGGTAATAAATCAGTTACAAAACTTTTATTTCATTTTAAAAGGGAATTTAAATAGAATACTGTATTCCAATTCTTTAGTGATTCATTCACAAAGAAACTTTTATGACCATGCCCAACTTTTTGTTGATTTGTATGAGTTATTCAATGCTGTCAGAATGGTAGCATTGTAATTAGTTTTGTTACTCAATGTTACTTAAATACCTCATGGAAACATATGTTGTCTTGCTTGCAAATTTTGTGTATAAGCTACGTTTTATTGTGGATTTTTTTAAGAATAAGCCTGGACACTTACTTAGCAAAACTGACTAGTGAGATATTTTGAAAAGTAATATTTTGTTGATAACAGAGGGGAAAAAAACAAATTAAAAAACCCAACTGCCTGAAAAAATTGTATTAGTTGACTTTTACCAGTAAGTCACTCAGCATAGTTTGATCACCATAGTTGACTTTCTCTCTGTGTAAAACAAAACAGTTTCTATTAATTAATTATGGGTGTTTGTGTAACATATGAGAGAAGCTACAACCTCTAAAAGTTATGCCATTCTCCAAGTTATGGCGTTGATTATTCAGTAGATTTATTATTCACTATTATCTCCAGGAGAGGGCAGCCTTTTCCTACAACAGGTACATAAAAGAACATGCCCTGCTTAGACTGTCAATGTTTCTTGTAATTACTCCCAGTATATTTGTTGCTTGCTTATGAATTAACTTGCATTTATGGAACTAAATCATTCCAATCATTTAATTACACCTGAGGAGCTGAACTATAATTGCTTGCTTCCAGCTAGGATCTGATATGGCTTGAGCAGTATTAATTTGATGTTTACTTTTCTGAGTGCTAAAAGCATTAAAATGATTGTGCAATGGGATTACATTTTACTAATTGCTGGCATTCATTAGCTGGGTAAATCGCGAGGAAGAATGACTGTATATTGTACAGGGATAAAATTATGGTTTTAAATAGTATATTACTAGGCGCATTAAGGCTCTAAGACATGTTTTAAAATACTCTGGAGGTTATTAAAGACTGTATTTTCTTCATGTCTTGCTATATGAATATCTTATTAAAAGACTGCAATTATTATGAATCTTTTTGTGCAATATGTAGGGAAATGGCTTCATTGACTGAAACATATTTCTTTGATATTAATAACCTTCTATATTTTCAGCTAATCCAAAAGTAAATGAGGAACTTAGAAAAAGGTTGCCAACTCCAAATCAACACAGTTATACAGAATCAAAAAAGAAGAAGCTTACAGCTTCATTTGAGGACTTTTGTAAGGCACTCACTGTTCTAGGTATGCAGTAAAGTTATCTTTTCTTTCACTCTTAAGAAGCAAGTACAGCAAATAAACACTTGCGCTGCTTTCATCATGTACACTTACACTTAGGACAAATATGAGCTAGAGATACTACTAATTCCTGAATGTTTACTGTAAATGTTAGTCTCAATAAAGCTTATCAGTGGTCTTCAGAATTAATTTTTTATAATCTCAATTTAAAAATGACAGACCCTTCAGTTTTTGATGTAGCATAGAAGGAAAACTCCCCCCCCCCCCCCCCGCCCCCTGCTTCTTCACTGGTAAGGGGGGAAGGAGGGAAGAGAAACCTTTATCTCGGTATCATTTACTGGATTTTATACATTCACTTTTAAGATTTTTCACACTACATCAGATTTATTTGCAGAGATGGTAATTCCCTGTGCATTTTCATTAGCCCATACATTACCTCTTCACACTGTATTTTTAGACAAATGCTGAATACAATATCCTGTTTATTTTTGGGTGTTTCACCAACACCTGTGCTTGAAGGGTAAAAAATTGCTGTTGCTATAGATAATTTAAAAAGAGTAAATATTAAAGTTTATGGTAAACTTAGATGTTAAACAAAAAGCAAAGCTCACAAATAAAGTGTATGGTGAAATGTTTAGACAAAGTATCATAAGATAATATGCTGTATGTAAAAATGAAATTAAATCCATCATATTAAATAGTTAATGAAAATCTAAAGAAATAAAAGGTCTTTTCAGTACAGTAAGATTACCATAAACTGTAATTAAATATTGTTGTGACTAGTTGAAAAGTTTAGTTTTATATTACAGTATATAATACGGAACAGTATATATATAAAGTGCAGTTTTTTTATTATAGAGGTTTGAATTGTCTTCCTAAATACAAGCTTAAAGTACAAGTTGAAAATGTGCATGGTTATTTTGTGTGTTTCTCACGAAATTCACAAAGACAAGCATATTATAAACAGCTCAAGGACTCAATTCCGCAAGTACTTACTACCACGAGTAGCACTTGCCACAGTGGTGAACAATGCCTTTGCCTTCAATGGAACTACTTGCTGTAGTAAATGCCGCACTTGGTAGCATGTGTTTGCAAGATCAAGACTTGAAGAAGGAGGCAAACTAATAAATACTTCAACAAAGGCATTAAACGCAGCAGAAAGCTGAATAAACCATTATATAAACTAAATGTGTGAAGAAAAAAATATTTTACTGAGAAACGTAGCTTAGCATTAACGGTTAAAATACACAGAGTTTATTGTTCTACTATAAATATTTTTAAAATCATTTGTCTTGTAAATTCTCTGTCAAATAAAGGGTAGGTATAGGTGTGTTCTAGTATATTGTTTCAAGTTTATTTATCTAGAGTTGGCTTTATTTTAGCTCTGCAATCTTGGAGCAAAAACCAGAGTGAGTGCCAGATCAAACAAGTTCAGAAGTACAAATGGAGGACTGGTCAAAAGGTAAGGACTTTTAAGGTGTTAATGCGTAACCCCAGGTGGTGTACCAGTGCTAGGTACTGACTGGAATGTATTTGTTCTTGCCGATATATTGAAGTAACTTTTTTTCCCCAATCATTTTGCTCTGCCTCTTGGAAACATTTGGGGTGAAAGAAAAGCAGCTGCAAGATTACATCTTTTAAAATCGAATTTTAAAACTTCCATGAAAGAAAAAATGTGTAAATCTTCAACCAGTGTAGTTTTTTGTAGATTACTGTAGCTTTTCTGCATTTTGCAACGTTAAGGGACTTCAGTTAAACTCTCAGTTGTGATATTCAGCATTATTATTACTTATGTGTATTACTGTAGTGCTAAGGAGTCCTAGTCATGGACTGGGATCTCATTGTGCTAGGCACTGTGCAAACACAGAACAAAAAGATAGTCCTCGTCCCCAAAGTGCCATTACTTTCTAACTTAGTTTTTTCACGAATGTAATAAAAAAAAATGTATCTTAAAATTAAGAGTCATGCTATTCAGACCCTCATTGTGGTGCGAATCAAAATCTTGTTATTAATATTAAATAATTTCTTAATATTACCTTAGTTCAAATCTCATGACAGTGTAGCATTTGATCCAGCAATGTGCGGTGTCTCCCCTGTTGACTTCAATGGGGGTTTGAGGGCACTTGGCACCTTGTTAGGGGTTGGGGCTCTTAGAATATGTCTACACTACAGCTGTGAGGTGTGAGTCCCAGCACAGATAGCCAGACTTGCAATAGTTCAGCTTAAATCAGCATGCTAAAAATAGCAGGGTGGATGTTGCTATGCTGGCAGGGGCTTGGGCTCACCGATCAAGCTTGGACCCAAGGGGTCGGGCGGTCTTGGACTCCAGGGGCTAGCACAAGCCACTGCCATTGCCGCAACGTCCACACTGCTATTTCTAGCATGTTAGTTCTAGCTGAGGTAGTGCAAGTCTTCCAGCTGCAACGGTGACATCCTGATTGGGATGGGGAAGAGTCATCTTATATTGGAAAGAACCAAAGGAGTTCTCAGGTATGTCTTTTCAGTGGTGATAGAGAGTTCTGTGGGAGAGGGGTATCTCATGGGGGAACTGCATGAGAATTAAGTGTCTAAGGTGGTATCACATGAATGGGCTAGATCCTTTGTAGGAACAGAATGCCTAACGGGTCTAATGGAGAGATGGTAAGTCATGAGGTGTCCCATATATCTTGAAGAAAGGAAAGGATGTGGGAGGTAGAGCCCACGTGTTTCATGGAAGAAAGGTGGTCACAGGGAAATGACCATTACTATGGGCATAGAGATAGGGTTGAGAAGAGAGGGGCAGAGAAGAATCAGGCCACTAATGGCCTCAACCACAAAGACCTCTGCTATGGTAGCCCCTAGTGGCACCTCATGTATCTGTGACCCAAATTTTCACCTCCCCACTGTTTCTCCAAAGAGAATAAATTTCAAATATGCCATAAAACCAGTCTTGCATTTGCAAGGCAAGGCAGAGAAAGCATTCGTTTTCTTTTGGGGGAGGGGACTTGCTTCTTACTGGTTTGGAGATTCATAATTTTCTAGGAGTGATACTGTATGTAAAAACAATCTACAGGCATATTTTAATCCCCATAATGTAGAATGCCTGCTGAGGTAGATGAAAAATATTTCTGAATCAAATACTTACGAAATAATCTCAGTGCAGTAGCTAAGTGGAAAACTGGAGAACTGGTCTTTCACTATACTATGTTTTCAATTTTATGTAGCTAATTCAAATGTAGTACCTTTAGACCTTTAGGGGTCAGCATACCCTAAGAAAGGTTCAAAAGGTTAACTGTTCCAAAGGAACTAACAATGAGTACCTTAAATTCACTGTGCATTAAACATTTCCTGTCAAATTTCAAGAAATGGTATTAATTTCATAGCTTACAGAATCTTTAAAAAACCTGCTGGCTATTTAAAGAGTTCCATTAATTTGAAATCACTTCTGATGAAAGGATTTCAAAGTTTTATATTGCTTAGGAAAGGACATTACTTCATGCAAATGTTTATGTATTTGTGGGTTCAGTAAAAGATATTATCTAACTTTATGAAATATTGAAGATGAAAGCATGCATAGCATAACATAGAATTAAGTAGTAATTAGTAATTTACAAATCGTATGATTCTTATTCACTTGTATCCATAGGAAAGTTAAGAAAGAGGTACTTGCTATTAACAGTGTTAATAGTTTTGATGTTGTGATTTACTGAGATTGTTGGGCATACAGGGGTCCTTGTCATCACTTTGGTTTAAATTGAAAAACAATATTATTTCAAACAAATACCTCACTGAAACTGTTTTCCAGTACTAAGAGCCTAGATACTTTACTGGTGTAATTGGCCTGGTTGCCATCTTGGTAACAGGTAAAGGCCTTTTATGTAACCAAGGTGAACATCTGATTTTTTTGGATGACCCACTACATCCAAAATGACTTCAAGTGTTCTCCCTGAATAATTAAAGTAGAAACTTGCCATTGTTTGTGTCCCTCAATCCTCCATGCTGTCCGCTTAGCTGTTTTTCCTTCCTGCATTGGATACTATACTGCCTCCAATATTCCCCTCCACATAGGTTGCTTAGAGAAATAGCTCCTAATGACTATTTCTGATTCAGAACCTGTTTTACAGCATAAGCAAATACCATTAGGCATGGCTGAGGTTAAATTCATGTGGTCAGAAGAAACTCAACCAAACAAAGAGATTGGAAAGATAAGTTATTACCTCTGGAGAAATAGCAGTTTTAATAATTACATGGTACATTGGGTAATTTGTTTATGAATTCCAGAAAATAAAACATTTGAGAAAGCAGTTTAAGAAGGACACTGTATTTTAAATTTGTTTTGGAATTCAGTCAGTCTTTGAAACCTCCATACTGTTTGGATTATAACTGTCTTCATGAATTGAAGACATGCTTTTGCCTCTGTTCGTAGGTATTAGAAAGGGTTAAAAACTAGTCTGTGTGTAAGGATTACCATTTTGGTCTTGGGTCTAATTTAAATTTACTGTTTATGTCCACAGGACCTCGTTTTTAATAGGGGGATAGTGGTTTCTCACATATTTCTCTCAAGTATTCTTAGATGGAATGGTTTAGGATCATTGGCAGCTGGCCAGTGAAAACTGTTTCATTTCCAGATGAAATGCTCAGATTCCAAGCCCGAAAGCATGGGACTAAGGTCTATTCTAAAAAGAAATTTAATCTGATGAATGTATGTATAAAGTTTGCACGAAAATTAAAAGAAGTTGGAAATTGGGATGTAAAACTTTTATCTGGTGATGGCCTAAATGTGTGGCAAAGCACCAAAATATGGAGAACACACAAATATAAATAAATAAAAGCAGACGAGGAGGCTTGGAACAGCATTGGCTCTTTTTAGGTATATAGGTTTCTATGAACTAAACTTCAAGATTCAATATTTTTATACCAACTCACAGGAAATAGCAGGATTTGGAAAAATGGCAGGTAAATTTACTTGGAGGTAAATTTGTGTTTGAACTGAGTGATGTCCAATATGAAGAGATATATTTGAAAGGTGTACTTGAAGGGTTGAGGGGATGTTTCATTGCTAACTACAAATATGTTTGCATTTGTTATACTTTTTGCATTTGTGATCTTTTTGTCTATGTTGTGTTTTTGTGTGTGAATTTATTTGATTTAAGGAAAGGAGGGTGATAATCCTTCTTGGATACGTAAGGTAAATTTTGATCTCTTAACCAAAAATGACAAGAGATATTCTGTCACTGGGTCCAAACTGGAGAAAATGATCATGACGATCTGATTGCTGTGCATCTAGAATTACTAACTTTGTAAAAGTAGGTAACTTAATTTGTCCTTTTTTTGTTGCTTTTAAAAGTGGCAAAATGGTTTGTTCACTTAATGGGCCAAATACTTTCAAAGCCTGTGGTTTTTGCTTTTGTTTTTTAGTTTGGATTTTTTTTTCTTTTTTAGATTACATTTTATTATTGGAAGAACTGAATTTCAAATAGGCACAAATAGTCACCAGACCAACAACTTCTTTTGCCCCATATGATTACATAGTAAAAAAAAAATTAGTATGAGAGTCAAGTTACCAGCATTGTGTTAATCAAACAACCCTGGAGTTTAAATTCTTTAGGGGAAGGAATTGTCTTTTAGTAAGTGTGTGTACAGTATTCAGCATAATGAGGGCCTGATCCCTGATTTGGACGTGTAGGTGCTACTATAAAGTAAATAATAACTCACTCATTTATTTTATTTGTGAGAGTCCCCAAAAAGTATCCAAAGTTTTCACTGCTGTTTTCTATATTTTCTATATTCAGATTCTGACTATTTGTATTTAAAACTTTATTTTAAAACAAATTATGATCCCAGCTGGAATCTTGCATGCCCAATTTCTTTCTGGAGAAGGAGTTATTAGCACAAAGTTTATAAGTCCTGAAAATAGGAGTTTTTAATCAACACCTTCAACCATAGTTATATAAATATCACAGAATAAGATCAGTAATATAGTTCCCTCTCATTTTACATGTTAGGGGTAGATTGCATAGTGAGCTAACGAACCAGTGTTTCAAATTCTAGTGTGATGACAATTAAACTGAATACACTGGTTTCATCTTAGTTCCTAGAGGACATTTGTCTGCTTCATAAAAAGCACTTCAATTTGTACCAAATTTAGCATGCATGTCGCTGACTTTTGAGAGGCCCACAGTTTAATCAGGTTGTGATGATGTAGGTTGGATTTGAGTTGCATTGGCATAGCAGCGTGTGGAAATTGCCATAGAATTTACTGTGTGCTATGCTGATTCTAACTTACTATCATGTTCAAGAATTTCCCCCTTCATCCCCAGGAAAAACAGAAGCGGGATGGGGGGAAGTAATAGACATGTGGGCCAGATTACCATAGTTAGCTATATACAGTTCCTCAGATATATTTGCGTGTGCCTGGTTTATGCATTTAAATATTTAGTGTTCATGTACAGGTGCCTTGTGTGTGCACATATGTAATGTCTGTGTATTTGCTTCAGGTATTTGTACATGCATGTGAGTTATACACATGTTGGTTAGGTACCTGCAAATTTTGGTACCTAGCTTTGAAAATCTGGTTCTTTTTCCTTATGTCAGCAAAATTATTATATATATTTCAGTATATTTATAAATATGTTGTTCCATTTTATAGCATACTGAAAATGTATTAAGAAATGAAACCTCTTTAGAAATATATATCATATATTTATTGCATTTACTTCGCTTGCAAATTACTTCCATTAGTTATCAACAATCCCAGATAAATTCATTGTAATTGATATGTACAGCTACACGCATTTGGAATGTAGATGTAAAATGGGATAAAAAGTTAGCCAAGACACATTTGTTGTTGATAAATAAAAAATAAATTAATAAAAAAATAAATAAAATAAATTAAATTAAATGTTTTTATGAAAAGCAAACAAACAAAACCTTCCATTTCCATGAAAGATATAGACCATGTTAGTAAGGATCTCTATCCGATTGTGGTGATTTTGTAGCATAAAGATTTTACTATGATTTATTTCTTTCTAAATGAAATGAAATGTAACATGAAGTCCTGATATAACACTGAAAAGAAATACTAAGCCACTGGGGGAAGTCTGTGCTATTCTCCTTATGTTCCTGAAACTCCCATTGCATTAGTTAAGTATATAGTTAGCTGTAAATTGTCCAACAGACTGAATGTGGGTCTGAGAGCCAGGAACTGCTGAATCCAATCCCATATCTGCTATTGATTTGCAGAGTCACCTTGATCTTCTCTTAACTTCTCTGTGTCTGTTCCCCTCTCTGTAAAATGAGGATACCACAAAGCTCTAAGTTGGCCATGCAATTAAAGGGATTGTTATGTGGCTGGAGTCTCTGCTGTTTGGGATGGTGAGCTTCTGCTCCACTGCCACTTAGCACTTTAGCCTTCTAATTTCCTCAATGAAGCTCTGGGGGTAAGACACGGCTTCTCATCTTCAGCCAATGCCCTAATTGGCTCAAGAGTTGACTGGGTACAGACTTGAGGTGATGCTTCTTCTTTCTCCGAAAGACACAGTGCTGCTGCAGCTGTTGTGGGGAGGTGGTGACTGATGCCTCTCACTCCAAGAGTACAGTGGATGTGTGGGGGCAGAGTGGAACCACATTCAACATGCTTGGCTCAGTTCTTCTCCCTTCAAATGCTGCAGCAGGAGAAACCGCAGCCTCCTTCTGCCTCCTCCTCTCCTTCTGCCTTCAGGGAAGGGAAACCCATTCTAGTGCTTACATCAAGATAAAGGGACCCCCAAAGAGCGAGCACAGGGGGAGCAGGATAAGCAGCTTGATGTCGGAAGCAGAAGAGGCACAAGGGTCAAGAGAAAACATCACAGGTGGAGGGGGTAGAAACAATGGGGCAACAGTGGACATAAGGAGGGAGACCAAAAAATTTCAGGTTGAGGAATGTGGAACAGGACACCACAAAAGAACCCTGGGAAGAGAGAAAGGATCTGAAGTTTGAGAGATCTAAAAATGAAAGTGAATTTAATTTTGTGGGGGAGTTGTTTTGTTCTCTTTGATTGTTAGACTTCTAGCCACACTAAATGACTGTCTGTCTGACTGAACTCACATATTATCTGATCTGCCCTCCAAAACCAACTTTCCCTCCCCCTTCAGCCACTCAGTCCCCACCCGGTAAACTTTAAATCACTAAATTGGAAACTGTTTGCATGTGTGTTGGATGGAGCATGGGGGCTGTAAGAGTCTCCCTAACTGCTCCCCACCAAATACAAAGTTAAAGCTCTGCAACATTTACCTAACTCAGAGCAATGTTGTGAAGATTGTTGTTAATGATTATACAATGAATTGAAAACTCAGTGCTTTATAAGTACCACGCATTTATTATTTGGTTAAAGGGTGGGGTGAATGCACCCCTTAAAATATTTCACTTTGTATCATTTTGGTCTTTAAAATTGGGGGTACCGCTAACTTTAAAAAGACTTTAAATGTGCATTCACGGTAGTGGCAGTTATTACCACAGCCATCTTTTATACTATGCTTCAGAATCAGCTTTAGAAGAACTATCACAGGTACAAGAAGAATTGGTTGTTTCCTTCTTTAGAAACCTTCACTGCTAGTATTTTATTATCAACTAGTATGAGGCTTAAATCCAGAACAGGCCTGCATTAGCACAGGTAAGATGAGCAAAGACATAACAAAAAATTTCATTAAAAAACAGCCCTTGTTCTCTGGGGAGTGCATTGGAGACTAGCGTCAGAGACTTCACCTGCATCTTTAATAGGCCATTTGCTCTGAATGATTTTTATTGGCATTTTATTGCCAAAAGTGACCTTTCCTTTCTTTTTTATTAATGGTGGACACCTAAAATTAAAAGAAATCTTTAAAGGAAAAATCATTTAAAGAGTAGTTTGTTTTTGTTTTGTTCAGAATTTTGAATACAATAGAACTTTAATTATCCAAATGTGATGGGGAATGTTGAATATATTGGTTAATACAGAGAATTTTCAGTGTACTTAATGACCCTGCTGTAGATAAAAGGGAATTGTGAATAATCAAGATTTAGCTAATTGAGTTGGTCATATATAAATTGTAATTGTCTGGTATCACAATAACAGCAGGAAAATGAGATGGGAAGGTTTAATTTATCCCATTTATGTTTTCAGTTGTTCTAGAAAACATAAATACTAGTGTGCATGAATAAAACTCTGCCAGTCACTGTGTTTGGAAATTATGTAATAACTCGGTATAGTCTGTAATGATATCCTGAAACCCTGTATTTAAACTAACCTGAATTACAATGAGAGATAAACAGAATATTTACCCATCCCTTATGAGCTGCTGCTGATATGTAAATTTATTCTTCTACTTTGCACAAATATACTTTTGAGCTACTGCTTAAACACTTCAAGGTCCTTAGCCAAACAGTTTTAATGATGCCTCCAATATTATGAAAGTGTGACATTTGATGAATGCCTTGTATAGTTGTGATATCGGGGAAAGTGTAAACAAAAAACGCACATAAAGTCATCGTGCAACACCTAGATAATTTATAATTTTACTGTTTATATCCATCTTGACATTTTTTTATCTGCCAAAGGCAGGTTTCATTTGGAATCTTAATCTGAGATTTATTTGGTGGATCTGGAAGTCATAGCTAGAGTTCCCACAGGAAATGGTCCATCTACCAACAGATTAAATGGCAGTCCTGCAGTTGTTAAGGGAGCTCTGCATTTAACACACATGCATACTCATTCAGTCAGCACTGTGGAGAAAAATTAAAGTAGTAACCCAGGTTTAGGAACAATGTAGCTAAAAAGTCCCATATTTGCTGAATGACAAAGGGTTATATAGCAGCATTTCATTTTATTATTCGTGCTTGAATTTCTTGTTTGCTTTGTTGAGTCTGCTGACGAATACTAATAAATGCCTGCAACAATCCAGACGAGAGATGCCTGGCAACAAAGCTATGCGGTGGACCTCCCTGATCTTCTCCAGTTCACAACCTGACCTTTTGAAAAATTGGCTGGGCTAAGCTGCAGAATTTGGGTGTAATGGTTATTGTTAACTCCAGCTTTAGGATTTATTAATTTGTGTGATCAAGACTTACCTATACTTCAAAGTTTCAAAAGACCAAACACAATCATCCATCCATTAGAACTAACATTGTGTTTCAGTGAATCCCACTTAGTGTCTGACTAGAGATTCTGCTATTTTGATGTGTTCAGAATCTAAAAATGCTTTTAGAGTAAGAAAGAAACCAATCCAACAAAAATCGTGTTTCTTCTCAGATGTTAGTATTTTTTTAAAAAAATGTTAATTGCAAAATGAGAATGGAATGCCAAAGGAAGTATGTCATATTTACCCATTAATAATTGCATCATGATTACCTGCAATGAATACCAAATAATGATAGTGTAATTTTGATACATCTTTAAAATAAATGCTCAATCTTGTAAATATTTAAGTCTTCACATTTATTTTAGCATTTTGGATGCAAAGAAAGATAGTAAAAGGCTAATAATGAGAGAGAGAGAGAGAGAGAGAGAGAGAGAGAGAATATAATAGCTAAAATAACCAGTGTCCTTAGAGAACTGTAAAAATTGCCATTCTGCCAGAATAACTCCAACTCTTAAGCTCTCTCAATTTCTTTCTTTCTAAAGGATGTTGCCTGGCTTCCAAACAAGTACAGGTGAAATAAAGAAGCATTCAAAGTAACACAGATGTCCTTCTTTAAATTGCTTACAGAGAAGGAATTCAGTGTTCTCTTTAGATTCCATCAAGATTTAAAGAAATCTTTGAGTTTTGTCTATATTCTAGCAGACAAAGGACATCTGACTTTTTCAAAAGTAAATTTTAAAGTTTTTTTAATCATGTGAAATAAGTGACATTTCGGAATAAAACGTATACAAGTTTTGCTCTGTGAACTATTAGCAAAAAACTTTCTTGCTTAATTTCCAATAACAAGGATTTCTGTCCATTTCATCACCATTTTGGACTCTTTGAAAATGCAAACCAAAACCAGAAAAGCCCCAGCTCTTAAACTGCAGTGCTGTACTAATGCAACTGTCTGTCAAAGCAGTTTTCGTAGTTGAAAAGTTATACGTTTGAGAATTACAATTTCATTTTAATTAAGAGGACAATTATTTTTACACAAACCGTTAAAAATTATAAAAAAGTTTGTAAATGTGTCTCTAGGGTTTTTTGTGTGAGATCAAATTGTGATCTGGCATGTTAATGAAAGTTATGACCATCCTGAGTTTTGGAAGAATACCACTATAATTATTTGAATTTCCTCTTTATTCCTTGATAGGGAAACATTATTCCACATTCACTGTTTAAAAAAAATCATTATTCTTTGACTTCATTTTGTTGTTTCTCTTAGGGTCCTAATGAAGCCAATGAAAAAGAAAAGAGAAACTTAAGAAAAGAGAGTAATCTCTATATGGCACCAGATTTAGAAGGGGGCAAGGAGAAGGGCCAGTAATGAGGTAGTGGATAGAGCACTGGAGTGGAATTCAAAAGACCTGGGTTCTATGCCCATTTTTGCCATGGGTATGTGGATGACAGTGGGCAAGTCTCACTTCATGTCTTTGTGACCCAGTTAACACATCTGGAAATGGGGATGAGACTGACCTTCTTCGATGCAAGGGCTTTGATTTCTACTGATGAAAAGTGCTAAGAGCTAGGTGGCATTATTATTAATGGGTCCCTGTCACAGAGTGACTCGCCCTTTCAGGGGAGTCAGGGCCAGCCTCACTTGTGATCTGCCCAGCTGATCCTGATGGGCTAAGGATCAAATGACCCTGTTCAATTAGGGACCCAGCTGGGAAGGAGTCAGAGGAATGAGGAATCTACAAAGAGTGAGATAGAGCTCAGTTAGTGAGGGGAGCTGGCTCCTCTGACAGACCCTGGAGAAGGGCAACTCCTAAGCAGGTGGCTTGGAGGAGGAATGAGTAGCAACAAGAGGGAGATTATGGTCAACTCTGAAGCGAGATGGACTAAGAGAGATAAAGAGGAAAAATCTTGTATCTGTGTTGAAGTTTTGCCTAAGTTATATTTTTGGAGAATAAAACTATGCTTGAATAAAGACCCTAGGTGTGGCACTGAGTCCTCCATGGGCAGAGATGACAGGCCATCAACCTACAGCTTCTTAAACGTGTGTGTTTTTCAAAAGAAACCAAACACCACACTAACTCTGCCTTGCATTGTGTTTGGAGGAATTCCTTAAGAGACCCTCGCCTGTCCCAGTTAATTGCCAGAGATTTTAGGGTCTTCAGCCTAATGGGGCTCTCTTCTCAGTGTCTTGCAACTGTTGTGAATCAGGTGACTGTCTTCAGGCCTTGTGGCCTGTTCAGTCTTTACCAGGCTGACAATTAGGGACAGATGAGGGAATAGGGATATACTGCACCTGTGCTGCACTTTCCCTGATGTAATTCTCAAGGGCCTGGCTGTCATTTGTGGAAGTCAGGCTACGTGAAGTTACAGAAAGGGGAAGGGATTCAATTAAGTGTTACATTGAGTGTGATCTGAGCCCCTGGATGTCCCTAAACTTCTGTGGCTGCAGATTCCGGCCTCCCCATGGAGCTGCTCTGAACTCTGCACAGGTGATGCTATTAGGCCTCATATGGAGTCCTAGTAAAAAGCATATTAAGATCCATTCAGATAGTCCTGACACAAGGAAAATACTTAATAGGGCCTAATTAAAAGAGAGTGTCAGTGAAGGACAGTTGCAAGATAATAGCCTGATGCTCCTAGCCTAATGCCAAGTTTAGACACTCAATACTATGACTATTAGGTCAATAAAACGATCAACTTAGGTCAGTCTATGTTAAAACCCCCAGGCTGAGGTAACCTGAGGCTTTTATTTTGAAAATGGGAGCTGTTGATCCTGTAGCAATATTCTGTATTAAATGCTTGAGCCAGCTGTTACAATTTTGCCAAACAGAAGTTGGAATTACTTCCATTATCTACTTGCATTGAATTTCCCAAGTCCTTCTCCATCTTCTCACTAATTTATTTGGGCTAAATCTTGAAGACTTCTGGTTTGCAGACACGTAAAGGACAACATCAGTGAGAAAGAAGCATGTCAGCTGAGTAGAGGAGGTCAAAAAGAAGCTCTTTGCCAAGGTACTTTGCAACCTCATACATGCTGCATTTGTGATGACCCTAATGGGAATGAGGGAGGAGAAAGCAGGCATATGTAGATCCTTGAATACAGCCCAAACAATCCCGCCTCTCCCCACCTACACCAAGCAACATGAGTAGATTCCTTCCCTCAGTGTCATTTTGTTTCACTGCATATTTATTCGAGTAAAACTCTTCTATATGGGCTTTACCCTCCTTTTCAGGATATAGGACCTCTAGTCGGGAAGGGGGTGAGCAGTTTAGCAACCTGGTTCTTCTTCGAGATGTGTTGTTCACGTCCATTCCACATTAGGTGTGCGCGCCCTGCGTGCGTGGACGTCGGAAACTTTTTCTCTTAGCGGCTCCCGTTGGGTCGGCAGGGGAGCCCGCCAGAGCAACGCCTCCACGCTGGTGCATATATATACCCCTGCCGACCCGACCCCCCTTCAGTTCCTTCTTACCGTCCGTGGCGATGTTGGGACAACTCTTCTCTCGCTTGCAAGTGATCCCTTAGCACAGTTGTAACAGAAATCAGTAGTTAGCACTTCTTAATAGTGGATAGTTAAGTTTCTTTTGTTTTAGGTGTCTGGAAGTTGTTTCCAGCACCAGCCCTGTGCTGCAGGGCATGCTGCAGGCCCAAGGGTTTACGGCTTGTGCCACTTGCCACAAGCCTATGTCGATCAGTGATCCCCACGACTCGTATCTCCGTTGTTTGGGGGAAGCGCACCACACTGGGTGCTGTAAAATCTGTAAGGCCTTTAAGCCAAAAACTAAGAAAGAGAGAGACTTTTGCCTCAAGCAGTTGCTCATGGAGGCCGTGCTACAACCTGCGGCCTCGAACCAGCCGGTTTCGGTGCCGGTGTCCTTGGTGCAGAGTGCCCCGGCATCAATCCATGATCTGGTACCAGTGGGGCACCGAAACAACAGGACAAGCCCAGGCAGCGCTCGACCTCTCCAGTACGGTCGAAGGGGCAGCCGAAAGGTGTGGGAGGGCTCTCCCAACATAAGAAGGCGGCACCTCCCAAGGGACAGAGCACTCAAAAGGGCAGTGCGGCCCCAGGACATGCACTGATGGCTCCAGCGCCGCAGAGCCGTCGAGCCCTGGGCTAAGTGGGTCGAGCGCAGAAGAAGGGCTGGAGGACATCCTAGAACAGCCCTCCACCAGACACCTTTGAGGTGGCAAAAGACCTCATTGAGCTGTCGGCGGCAAGCTCCCGCCCTGGCAAGGAGCAGCCTCCAGCGCCATCGCCAAGGGTGCCGTCCAGAGGCAAGCTGGCAACGGTGCGCCGCTCGAGGTCACCTCCCCAGCACCGCTCATGGCACCGGTCCCGGTGGACTCCCAGCCTCTGTGGACTCCCAGCTACCTTTGACTCAGCGCGACTCGATGGCACCGGAACCGAGCCAGCGCACGGCACCAGCTTCCCCGGTGCACCGCTCCCCGGCACCACCACTAAGCCGGCACCAAGGGGACATAAGGCCGCAATCCCCAGCCCCGGGTAGAAGGCAGCGATCCCGGTTCCAAGAGCATCGGTACCGATCCCGGTCCCGGTCAGGGAGAAGCCGCTCTCCAGCCTCCTGACAACACCGTGCCACGGCACCGCCTTGGCCTTCGAGATCGGAATCCGAGGTCGACTCAGGCTACTCCAGCTACGCCCACAGAGCACCAGCTAGCAGGGAGCCCCAGACCGCGTGGCATCCCCAATGGGGACCGCCGGGACAATGGCCCTTTAGGACACCCTAGCCCTATCATCAGAAGCAAGGGACCTCCTCCAGAGCTTCAAGGTCCGGCTATTTGGTGCACCAGTCCCAGTCCCCATGCAGACACCCCTCCGTGCCCAAGGAGACTAGGGTATCTAGGCCGCCAGACGCTTCTCCAGAACACCGGCGAGCGGAAGTGGCACCAAGCCCGGGGCCGTCCCGGGGACAATTTACCCGACACATGATGAAGGGCAGGAAGAACAAACGGAAGAGGCTCAGCAGGCCGTCACCGCCTCATCATCCCCAGACGAGGCTGTGGCGGGCATGGCAGTGTCGGGGCCTCCCCTGATCGACCACAGGGCAGTTCAGGAGCTGCTCCACAGGGTCGCACAAAATTTGGACCTACAGGCGGAGGAAATGGTGGAGCAGGAGGATCCTATGGTGGACATTACTAAGCCCTGAACGTCCCTCCAGAATTGTGCTCCCACTCATAAAGACCATCCAGTCTAACTACAAGACGGTCTGGCAAACCCCAGCCTCCAGCGCACCAGAGGCAAAGGGGGTGGAGAGGAAGTACTTCGCCCCTTCCAAGGGATACAACTTCCTTTTTATCATCCTGGTCATCTCAGCCGTGAACGAACGGGAGCGTCATGGCCAGTAAGCCCCGGCCCCCAAGGCCAAGGAGGCTAAACGTTTGGACCTCTTAGTCAGGAAGGTCTACTCCTCTGGGGGCCTCCAATTATGGATTGTGAACCAACAGGCGATCCTAAACAGGCACAATTTTAATTCCTGGGCAGCAGTTTCCAAATTTAAAGACTCATTGCCCCAGGGCTCTCAGCCTGAGTTCACGGCCCTCATAGAACAGGGAAAAGCAGTTGCCAAGACCTCTTTACAAGCCTCTCTGGACTTGGCAGACGCAGCAGCCAGAACAGTTGCCTCAGGTGTGGTGATGAGGCGTTCGGCGTGGCTTCAGGCTTCGGGCCTTCCGCCGGAGGTCCAGAACACCATCCAGGACCTCCCCTTCGAAGGGTCTGGCCTGTTTTCCGACCAGACGGATGCCAGGCTGCATAGCCTTAAAGACTCTCGGGCAACCCTCAAGTCGTTAGGCATGCACACCCCGGCAACTCAGAGGAAGCCATTCAGGCCCCAATTGTCGCAACAACGGCCGTACCAGCCCCACACTAGGAGGGGCAGAGACAACAGGCGCAGGTGGAATAACACGCCTAGTCAAGGCCAGGGCCAAGGCAAGCCCCAGCCTGGCAGCAAGCAGGGGTTTTGAAGGTGCGCTTGAGGACAGCGTACCAACCCAGCTCCCAGATCCTTCCCCATGTTTCTCAGACCGCTTGTCCCACTTCTACCAGGCGTGGTCCCGTATAATGTCGGACCGTTTGGTCTTACGCACGTTACAAATGGGTTACATGCTGCAGTTCTCCTCCTTCCCACCCTCCTTTCCCCTCCCTCTTCAGGGACCCTTCTCACGAGCAACTCCTTATGCAGGAGGTACAGTTGTTCCTAGAGGAGGGGGCAGTGGAGGAAGTCTCTTGGGAATTAAGGGGAAAGGGGTTTTACTCCCTCTACTTTCTCATCCCAAAGGCAAAGGGGGGCCTTTGGCCCATTTTAGACCTTCGCAGGCTCAACAAGTTCTTAGTCACGGTCCGCTTCTGTATGGTCTCCCTAGGCACTATTATCCCATTCCTGGATCCGGGGGATTGGTATGCTGCCCTCGATATGAAAGATGCCTACTTTCACATCGCTATTCACCCCGCTCACCGGCGATTCCTACGATTCACCATAAACCAGCACCATTACCAGTTCACAGTCCTCCCATTCGGCCTGGCGGCAGCCCCCCACATCTTCACAAAGTGCATGTCAGTAGTGGCAGCCTTCCTGTGAAAGAGGAGAATACAGGTATACCCATCCCATACCTAGACGATTGGCTTCTCTCGTGGGTCGGTCCAAAGAGGAGGTCTGCTCCCATGTGATGGTGGCCCTAGATGCATTCCGCAAGCTGAGTCTTCTCGTCAACGTGCCCAAGTCTTCCCTGATACCAACCCAAAGGCTGAAGTTCATCGGGGCAGTGCTGGACTCGGTGCAGGCCCAAGCGAGCCTTCCGGAATCCAGGTTCCTGGTCATCCAGCGGGTCATAGACTCGATGCTAAGATTCCTCACTACCATGGCCAGATGCTGCCTCCAGCTCCTAGGACACATGGCAGTGTGCACCCACGTAGTCAAATACGCTCGACTGCGGCTCAGGACTTTACAAGCGTGGCTTGCCCGATCGTATCGCCTGGGAAGAGACCTTGTCGTGACGGTTCCGGCCCAGGTGTTGGACTCCCTGCGCTGGTGGCTCAATCGGCCAGTAGTATGCGAGGGTATCCCCTTCGCCGCACTGCAGCCTGCTCTGATGCTGGTGACAGATGTGTCAGGCCTTGGCTGGGAAGCACACTTAGGGGACCTAAGGACACAGGGCTTGTGGTCCGAGGCCGAGATGTCGCTCCACATCAATGTGAAGGAGCTCAGGGCGGTTCGTCTAGCCTGCCAAACCTTTCACGCTACTCCGGAAGGTCACAGCGTGACAGTTCTGACAGACAACACTACCGCCATGTTTTATATAAACAAGCAGGGCAGAGCTTGCTCCTCTCCCCTCTGCTGAGAGGCCCTTCTTCTGTGGGACTTTTCACCACAGAATCATAGAATATCAGGGTTGGAAGGGATCTCAGGAGGTCATCTAGTCAAACCCGCTGCTCAAAGCAGGACCAATCCCCAGACGGATTTTTGCCCCAGATCCCTAAATAGCCCCCTCAAGGATTGAACTCACAACCCTGGGTTTAGCAGGCCAATGCACAAACCACTGAGCTACCCCTCCCCCCATTAACCGCTTATGTGCTGGGCTGTCAGAGCTAGTCACTGAAAGTTCATGTATAGCCCGCTCCATCCATCTCATAGCGTCATATCTCCCGGGAGAACAGAACAAACTAGCGACAGCCTCAGCAGGTCATAACAACAGTGCAAAGTGCTCCACTTAGGAAGGAAAAATCAGTTTCACACATACAGAATGGGAAGAGATTGTCTAGGAAGGAGTACGGCAGAAAGGGATCTAGGGGTTATAGTGGACCACAAGCTAAATATGAGTCAACAGTGTGATGCTGTTGCAAAAAAAGCAAACGTGATTCTGGGATGTATTAACAGGTGTGTTGTGAGCAAGACACAAGAAGTCATTCTTCCGCTCTACTCTGCTCTGGTTAGACCTCAGCTGGAGTATTGTGTCCAGTTCTGGGCACCGCATTTCAAGAAAGATGTGTAGAAATTGGAGAGGGTTCAGAGAAGAGCAACAAGAATGATTAAAGGTCTTGAGAACATGACCTATGAAGGAAGGCTGAAAGAATTGGGTTTGTTTTGTTTGGAAAAGAGAAGACTGAGAGGGGACATGATAGCAGTTTTCAGGTATCTAAAAGGGTGTCATAAGGAGGAGGGAGAAAACTTGTTCACCTTAGCCTCTAAGGATAGAACAAGAAGCAATGGGCTTAAACTGCAGCAAGGGAGGTCTAGGTTGGACATTAGGAAAAAGTTCCTAACTGTCAGGGTGGTTAAACACTGGAATAAATTGCCTAGGGAGGTTGTGGAATCTCCATCTCTGGACATATTTAAGAGTAGGTCTATCAGGGATGGTCTAGACAGTATTTGGTCCTGCCATGCTGGCAGGGGACTGGACTCGATGACCTCTCGAGGTCCCTTCCAGTCCTAGAATCTATGAATCTATGAATACCGCATGCACGAGTGGGGGTTTCCCCAAATGGACCTCTTTGCCACCAAGGACAACAGCCAATGTCCACGGTTTTGCTCGTTCCAGAACCACAGTCCGGGCTCAGTCGCAGACACTTTAGTGATCCCTTGGAGCAGGAGTCTGAAGTACGCCTTCCCTCCGCTCCCACTCATCCACAGAGTCCTCCTCAGAGTTCACAGGAACCAGACGATGATAATTTTGATGGCCTCAGCCTGGCCCCGGCAGGACTGGTTTACAATCCTGCTAGAGCTGTCAGTGGCCACTCCGATTGCCCTGCCCCTACACCGGGACCTCATCACACAGGACAGAGAGTGCCTGCTCCACCCGGATCTGCAGTCTCTGCACCTCATGGCGGGGAAGCTCTCTGGCTAAACGCTATGGAGAGCCAGTGCTCTCTTCCGGTACAACAAATTCTCCTTAGCAATAGGAAACCTTCCACTAGGGCGGCCTACCTAGCTGAGTGGAAAAGATTTTCCTGCTGGTGTGAGCCTAAGCAGATACAGCCACTCCAGGCCACTATTCCAGTTGTCCTAGAATACCTCCTGCACCTCTGGCAGCAGGGTCTCGCTCCTTCCTCAATCAGGGTGCATCTAGCTGCCATTTCAGCATTCTGCCCGGGAGAATCTGGATGCTCTATGTTCTCTAACCCCATGGTGGTGCAGTTCCTCAAGGGACTGGAGAGAGTGTTCCCCTACTCGTGCCCACTTGAACCTTAATCTGGTCCTTTCCAAGCTTATGGGGCCCCCGTTTGAGCTCCTGGCCTCTTGCTCTCTCCTGCACCTCTCCTGGAAAGTGGCATTTCTGGTGACCATTACATCGACTAGGGGGGTGTCCGAGTTACGAGCCCTAACCTCGGAGCCTCCTTATACAGTTTTCTATAGGGACAAAGTGCAACTCAGGCCACACCCAAAATTCCTCCCTAAGGTAGTCTCACAATTCCATATGGGCCAGGACATTTGTTTACCAGTGATCTTTCCTAAACCACACACGGACCTGAGTCACCGTAGCCTGCACACTCTGGATGTCCGAAGGGCCCTGGCATTCTATTTGGAGCGAACTAAATCTTTTTGCAAGTCGACGCAGTTGTTTGTCGCCATAGTTGGTAGAATGAAAGGGCTTCCGGTCTCGGCGCAACGCATCGTGGATTGCAGACCGCATCCTTGCTTGCTACGAGCTTGCCAAGGTTCCAGCTCCGGCGATCACGGCTCATTCGACGAGGGCACAGGTGTCCTCAACAGCTTTCCTGGCGCACGTCCCGATCCAGGAGATCTGTAAAGCAGCCACCTGGTCATCGGTGCACACTTTCACAGCCCACTATGCAGTCAACCAGCAAGCCAGAGATGATGCGGTGGTTGGCAGGGCTGTTCTTCAATCAATTGCTCCATGACTCCTACCCTCCTCCTATGGTAAGCTTGTGATTCCCTAATTTGGAATGGACATGAACAAGCACTCAAAGAAGAAAAAATGGTTACCTACCTTTCATAACTGTTGTTCTTCAAGATGTGTTGTTCACGTCCATTATACTTCCCACCCTCCTTCCCCTCTGTTGGAGTCTCCAGCAAGAAGGAACTGAAGCGGGGGGTCAGGTCGGCAGGGGTATATATGCACTGGCTTGGAGGCGCCGCTCTGGTGGGCTCCCCTGCTGACCCGACGGGAGCTGCTAAGGGAAAAAGTTTCCGATGTCCGTGCACGCAACGCGCGCACGCCTACTGTGGAATGGATGTGAACAACACATCTCGAAGAACAACAGTTACGAAAGGTAGGTAACTATTTTTTCTCTTGCAGACATTCTGTTTGGCAGAAGTTTCAGAGGTAATGTGTGTATATGTTGGCCATGACAAAAAATGCTGATTCATTTCTTTCTGATCCTTAAGTTAACCAGCCATGGTACTGATTTCTTTTGCATCAGTTAAAAATGGGTTAGTTACAAGATTCAAGCTGAAGTGTTGTCTTTTCCATAAGACTTAATATATTGTATAGTAGAAGTGCAATAATGTGCAGTCAAATTGCATAGATGTTCTGAATTTAAGATAACACTGTGATGAGTTGGACCCCTTGGGAAGCCACCTGATGTCCTGAGATACCACTGAGTCTACCTGTTCTATTGGCATGGGTCCCCTTTAACTTGTTTTGCTGAGCCAGGCCCTTAAAACCTCCTCTAACACACAGGCAGGGCCACACCCAGCTGCAGATCAGTTCTGGGAAGACTCAGCTTAAATGACTTGCTCCAGCACTCAGATGTCCACCTCCCTTGGAGTACAGACTCAAAGATATATTATGAAATTCACCCCCTCAATCAACGTGGAGAAGGGTATGCACAACCCTCCCCCCCCCGCATTAGAGATCTGGGTTATATTATATATTATGTTATATGAACCAGAAATAAATGTATTAACTATAACAGGTGTATTTTAGGTAGTTTAAGGAGGTAGCAGACAGAACAAGGCAGATTACTAAGAAAATAAAACAGAGCATGCAAACTAAGCTTAATACACTAAAGAAACTGGTTACATATAAGTTCTCACCCTAAATATGGTTCTAATAATCTTCTTAACAGGCCAGACGCCCTTCCAGCCTGGATCAAGTTCTTTCTCCCAGTTCAGTCTTAGTTGTTTCCAGCAGTCATCTTGGGTGGAGTAGCAGGGGAGAATTGATGACCTGGATTACCTCACTCCCCACCCTTAACTAGGATTTGCATAAGGCAGGAGTCGTTTGTTTCCTTGTTTGACCCCCCTAGCTTCTCGTGGAAAAGTACAGAATTCAAGATGGGTTCCAGTATCAGGTGACATGGTCACATGCCTCTGTAGGGCCCCTGTAGCCATTCTTCACACGTTTTTCACATGTTCACAGGAAGACTAAGCTCTTTTACAGTCCATTGTCTCTTGCTGACGGGCCATCAACACTGTCGGGCTTTTTCATTGTTGTACCTGAAGTTCTTAGCAGTAGGCGTCACCCAAAGTAGCATAGTTGAAATACAGATACATATTCAATATTCCTAACTTCAGATACAGAAAAGATACAAGCATACAAATTGGATAATCACATTCAGTAAATCATAACCTTTCCAATGATATCTCACATGAGTCATCTTGCATAACGTTATGTCATATTCAGATCATAACCGTATTTTCATAAAGAATATGGAATGACACGTCACAAACACTTTAGTCTATTTTCAGCTGAAATGGTTAGATATTGCTTGAAGATGATGATGGCAATTGTTTTGTCAGAAAAAACATCTTGTTTTAACCCAAATGTACACCACTGGTGGAATTTCTGAAGCAGAAACATCTGGATTGTTGCAGGTCATGGGAAATTTTTAGAATTTCCCCCCGTCCCATTCCACGAAAGTTAAACTTGGTTTGGACTTTTTTGACAAATCAGTAATAAAAGTAACAAGATCAATCACTGCCGCAAAAATGAGAGGGAAGGATTGCAGTGAAGCTTTTAGGTGATGGTTTGTTGCCTGATATTAGCACCTTGACATTAGATAGATTGGTGGTCTTTGGTTTGACATAAATATCTGGACTTTTAAATTTATTCAGATATGTGTATTGTGGTCAGTGGTGGTGGAATAAGTATTTGTAATACCATTATAAAGGTTTCTTTCTTTTTTTTAATTCTGATGGGAATTAAATGAACATTTGCTCAATGTTTGTAACCCAAACATTGTAGCTTTGTGCTAGTGTATGCAAACTAGAAACAGATTGGGGGTATTTCTTTACTATAGGGACTATATGGTGTTATAGTTCTGCTGACATAACCCCATAGCATAGTCGCAGCCTGCACTCATGGAAGGGGTTTTCCTGAGCGACAGTAGCTAGGTCACTGGAAGCATTCTTCCATCGGTCTAGCTCCATCTACAGTGGGGTCTAGGTCAGCATAGCTACATTGCTTGGAGGCTTGGATTTTTCACATTGCTGAGTTACATATCTATGTCGGCCTACATATTAAGTGTAAGCCAGGTCTGGGTGAAACTAGACTTCTTGTTTTTCAAACTGGGGGGGGGGGGAGAAGAGGGTGTAAACAGAATAAATAATGAAAAGTTAATATAGATTTTGTTAATGTTCTTTTTTTAATGATCTAAGCTTGCTGTTGGTACCATAAGTATGGAAATTTGGGGTTTTTTTTAAGTATGGGGTTTTTTAATGTGATTTTCAACCTGAATGTCCCTTTAACAATGACAGCATGGTCCCATGAGCTTGTAATTTAGTAATCTGCTTTCCAAAAAGCTTAGTTCATTTTCCAGAATGTATATTGCTCTTTGTCTTTCTCCCTGTCTTCTCTCTTCCTTCCTTTGTCTATTTTCAAGTACCACCCCTCTTGGCCATCTCTGTCCTCTGCAGATAACTCCTATCTTACCAACCCTACTGTCTGATCAGTTCTTTCCTTTCCCTTTACATATATGTAGGTCCCCAGATATTTCCTGACAAACTAAGTGCTGATTAGCTGAGTATAGCAAGTGGAGTGTTGGGAAATCCCAGAGGGCTATCAAGTATCAGAGGGCTATGCATCACCCGTTTGAAACCAGTATATCTCCCCTTTTCTTTACTGTCTGTGTAGCTACAGGATTCTCCAGTAGTCCTAGGGTTACCATATTTCAACAATCAAAAAAGAGGACGGGAGGAGCCCCGCCCTAGCCCCGCCCCTGTCCTGCCCTAGCCCCGCCCCTGCCCCTTCCACTCCCTCCCACTTCCCGCCCCCTCAGAACCCCCAACCCTCCCCCCCCACTCCTTGTCCCCTGACTGCCCCCTCCTGGGACCCCTGCCCCTAACTGCCCCCCAGGACTCCACCCCCTACCTAAGCCTCCCTGCTCCTTGTCCCCTGACTGCCCCCTCCTGAGACCTTCCCCCCATCCTAACTGGCCCCCTAGGACTCCACCTCCTACCTGTCCCCTGACTGCCCCAACCCTTATCCACACCCCCACCCCCTGACAGCCCCCCCCAGAACTCCTGTCCCATCTAAACCCCTCTGCTCCCTGTCCCCTAACTGCCCCCTCCTGGGACCCCTGCTTCTAACTGCCCTCCAGAACCCCACCCCCTACCTAAGCCTCCCTGTGCCTTGTCCCCTAACTGCCCCCTCCTGAGACCCCCTCCACCTATACTCTGACTGCCCAAAACCTTACACCCCCAACCCCCAGACAGCCCCCCCGAACTCCTGACCCATCCAACCCTCCCCCTGCTCTCTGTCTCTTGACTACCCCCCTCCAGAACCTCCCTGCCGCTTCTCTGACCCCCTGGCCCCCTTACCGTGCTGCGCGCTCAGCAGCAGGGGGAGGGGAGCAGGGGGCGGAGCTCCAGACTGCCGGAGGCCCAAGGCAAACGGCCGGCCGGCGATCTGCGAATGCAGGGGGGGGGAGGGAGGGAGAGAGAGGAGGGGAGTGGTCTCAAGTTGCAGGGGAGAGGAGGGGGAAATGGAGGAAGGGCTCTGGCTGCCGGAGCCCCGTGCGAGTGGTAGGATCCGTCCGGCTGCCCTGTAAGCCGCGCACACTCTGCATGGGGGGGAAATCCGGACATTTACAAATTCCCCCCGGACGCTATTTTTAACTCAAAAAAGCCGGACATGTCTGGCAGAATCCAGACGAATGGTAACCCTAAGTAGTCCGCTTCCCCGCCCCAACATCTCTGACATTTCAGTGATGATAGAAATAGTAATGACTGCTGTAACTTAGACTGTGGCAGTGCTCAAAAACTGCTAGGTGTTTTCCACGTACAGAGGAAGTCATGGTCCTTTCCTCAAAGAGTGTTCAGTTTAAAAAGACAAAGACAGAGGAGGACTAGGGGGAAGGATGCATTTATATGGTAGGCTCATATTTTATTGGTTACATGTTTACTACTTGTTTCAGTTTCCATCACTCCCAAGTTAAACATGCTAAATTTCCCTCCATCTTATTCTCAACACAAACCAATTCACCTTTAACTTTCTCCACCCCACACACCTGCCAGCTTCAATTCTAGTGTCTTTGTATCCCTTCTTAACATTTGCCTCCCCTTCCCTCAACATGAATGGGCAATTCATTCAAGATAAATTGATGATCAGCTGTTTAGTTTCACTTTTGCAGTGAAATATTAATATGGAGTTTATATAGAAAAAACGTTGGTTGGCCCATTCAAGAAGAGTCAAAATCCATGTTGTGGTACCACTTCGATGAAAATATATTCCAGAATGTCTGAAAAGATGCTGCGAGTCCCATCCGTGGCACTTTTCAGGCAGCCTGATTATCCATATACTTTCAGTGTCTATTGTGTCTGTGTACTAGTGCTGATTAATGCGCACTTTAGGGTTCATAGGAGGCATGAAGCAACACACCCAAGGTGGGCAATGATCCATATTGTTGCATAATTTAGCAATAAGCCAAGTTATCATCTTGCATCAGCCCAGTTAGGGAGTTGAGGGTGGTTCTGTAGCTAGGACAAATGGTCATGTTTATTTGGTGAATAAAATATATCTGAATTTGATAAAAGTCACTATACACAGTAAACCTGACCGCATTTACAAAGTTTTCCTCAAAGCTCTCTGGTCCAGACATGCACAAATGAGGACAATGACACAGATGTAGTGCCTTGGCAAAGAAAGGATGCAGCTTTATTGAACAAGCAACAACTTCAACCTTAATGCCCCTGGGAAGATAGTCCTTCCAATTCTGAGGGGGGAGGCTGCCACCTTTCCTCTCTGTCTTATAAAACCAGCAAGGAAGGACCAGGTCAAAATTGCATCCCCCAAGCCAGATCAATTACAGGCCCTAAGACCAGGGCCAGCTCTGGCTTTTTTGCCGCCCCAGGCAAAAAAGCCGCCGGCCGCCCCCCCCCCTGCGGGGGGGGGGGGGAGGGTGGCCGGAGCCCCGGGGGGAGGGCGGTGCTCCGCTCTCCCCCCGGCAGCCAGTGGGAGGGCGGCCGGAGCCCTGGGAGGAGGACGGCGAGCCCCGGCCGGGGCTCTGCTCTCCCCCCCGGCGGCCAGAGCGCAGGGGGCAGGGCGGCGAGAGGGCGGCGAGCCCCAGCCAGGGCTCGCCGCTCTCCCCCCGGCAGCCGGGGGAAGGGCGCCGGGGGGGAGGGCGGCCAGAGCGCCGTGGGGAGGGCGGCGAGCCCGGCCGTGGCCCCGCTCTCCCCGGGGGCCGGAGAGCCGTGCCGCCCCCCTCCAGGTGCCGCCCCAAGCACAAGCTTGGTGGACTGGTGCCTGGAGCCGGCCCTGCCTAAGACCAGCTAATTGAAACATCCTGCTTAAAAATGCCCTGCAAAATTGCTTGCTTTTGTAAAGCTCTTTGCTGCCGGCAGTGTGTGCTGAGATTGGCCTCTGTCCCAGGCAAATTTGAAACCATCGCAATGATGACTAGCTTTGCTGGTGACTCAAAGGAGACATAGTTTCCAAGTGCTAACCACACCTAGATTGGGAATCAGAGAGCACCACCCTACTAGTGCCCTAAACAGTACAGTTCAGCTCACCCTCCTGCAAGAACTCAGTACATACGTTGGTGAGGTTTAAAAGGGACAGATTTGAAAAATAGGAAAAGGAAAACCCCTGTTATTGATCTCCTTATGCCCTGGAGCATGAGGGCTGAGATCTCTTGAAATTTTGATCTGTCCCAATGTAACTACAAAGGCTGATAGCTTGTTATATACTTGGATGATAAACTCTTTAGGGCAGGAACCATATTTTTGTCCCATGTTTGTACAGTTCCTAATCCTAGGTAGCCTGGTCCATGACTGGGGCTTCGAGGCCCAAAAGTAATACAAATAATAAATAGTAGGTGTGTGATGGTTGGAGAGTTCCTCGCAGTCACTAACCCATCCCTGCCTGAGGTGCTTCAAATAAATACTAGTTATAGAGACTATTGCTCCGATACAGAAAGAAAAAAATTTCCCAAGATTAAACCAAACTATTGAGAGCAAGTACCAATTTCAGTAATGCAGCACCCATCCTACAATGTGCAGGAGGGTGGTTTGTATTACTTTGTATGCAACACAAAGGGTATCTAAAGTGGGAGAAGTGGAGGAGACAATGCATTTGCAGACAAGATTCTTCAATGTGTACTTTGGTAGATAGGGAAGCAATTAAAGGTAATTCAAGGAGAACTCCCTTTAGTGGTTACACAACCAAAAAGGATGCCCCCCCACCCCGCAACAAGGGTTTAAAGGCAATAAAAACTCCTATTACCTTAGTTCTCTAGCTAATAGCGACTGAATATACCCAGAATGTCCCACACCCTAGTGGGGGCAAGATCTGTACTCAGTGTCTCTGCTCTGCCTTGTTCATTACAGCGAGGTCTTCCTTTGCTGAGTACTGTAGCAAGGAGCAAGAGGCTGAACCACTTTCCCCCAATAGCTCATAAATCCAGCAGCAGTTTCAATGAATGACCAGTCAGAAACCAGGGGTGCATGGGACAATGAGCAGTAGTGCACACCTGATTCAGGAGTCCTGCCTGTCCTGCTTAAGTTCCATAATAGCACTGCGATAGCCTGACCTGAGGGAGCAAGCTTCAGTCCCAGTGCTGAGGCAGAGTTTGCAGCAAGTGATTGTGTGTCATTGCTATTCCTCCCTCAGGAAAGAGAGATTCCCACAATTTCAACAGATTTTAGGGAATTACTTCATTTGAGTATTCTTGGATTCAAGTCTCTGCTTCTCTATTTTATATGCAGTACAGTACCCTGGGTTTGCTTAATGGGTATTTTAAGGCTATTCATAGAACAGGAACAGGGCATAGACTGTTTTTTCTTCTATCCGTTTTGAGGGAAAATAATCAGTCTGATCCAAGAATGTATAGAATAAAAGCTATCATAATAAACAACAATGACACAAAACAAAAAACACTCCTCAAGAAGTTTTAGAAATAAAACTCTTAGTAGTCTCTATTTAATCTACATAAAACAGATAGCTAAGAGTATACCTGCTTCTGAAGATTTGCAAATATTGTTAAACTCTCTGGGTGAATGACGCACCAACATGCACTGGCTGCATATTCCAGTAGACTTCCACAAATTGTGGTGGCAAAACGATCATAGCACATGCTAAAGTATCATATTACTGTGGAAGCTGGAGAGCTGAGTGGAGCCAGGTGCTTTGGGAGCTAAGAGGAAAATTAACGTAAGCTCTGAAGTCAAGAGGCCTTAGTGTAAATGAGAATCAGGTTCTTAAGGTGCTATAATACAGGCTTACCCTGGCTATTGCAGGTCATCTGTAAGGGCCTGTCAAGGCTGCTTCCCCACTTTGAACTTTAGGGTGCAAATGTGGGGGCCTGCATGAAAACTTCTAAGCTTAACTACCAGCTTAGATCTGGTCCGCTGCCACCATCCCAAATTCCCTTCCCTGGGTAGCCTTGAGAGACCTCCACCAATTCCCTGTTGAATACAGAGCCAAACCCCTTGGATCTTAAAACAAGGAGAAATTAACCATCCCCCTCCTTGCTCCCACCAACTCCTGGTGGATCAAGATCCAACTCCCTTGGATCTAAAAACAAGGAAAAATCAATCAGGTTCTTAAAAGGAAGGCTTTTAATTAAAGAAAAAGGTAAAAATCCTCTCTGTAAAATCAGGATGGGAAAATAACTTTACAGGGTAATCAAACTTAAAGAGCTCAGAGGACCCCCCTCTAGCCTTAGATTCAAAGTACAGCAAACAGAGAGAAACACTCTAGCAAAAGGTACATTTACAAGTTGAGAAAACAAAGATAAACTAACACGCCTTGCCTGACTGTTTACTTACAAGTTTGAAATATGAGAGACTTGTTCAGAAAGATTTGGAGAACCTGGATTGATGTCTGGTCCCTCTCAGTCCCCAGAGCAAACAACTTCCCAAACAAAGAGCACAAACAAAAGTCTTCCCCCCACCAAGATTTGAAAGTATCTTGTCTCCTTATTGGTCCTTTGGGTCAGATGCCAGCCAGGTTACCTGAGCTTCTTAACCCTTTACAGGGAAAAGGATTTTGGAGTCTCTGGCCAGGAGGGATTTTATAGTACTGTACACAGGACAGCTGTTACCCTTCCCTTTATAGTTATGACAGGGCCAATGATCTATCCTGTTAATAAGTAGTTGAGGGGGAAGAGAAATCAGGAAATGGGGAGAAATTTTTGACTTGCCTGTGAAATATCCAGTAGAAATCAGTAACTCCTGAATATGGACTGATCTCCTGAGTCAGTGCTTTGGATAACACTCCTCTCCTTTCATCAATAGGATGAGGGAGCAATGGGCCTAAATTGGTATGTTTCCTGTCTGTTACAAAGAAAAGTGTGAGTGGGTTTTAAAACTTCATAAATTATTTTAAGTATATGCTTTCCTTCAATTTAAAAAGTAGTTCAAGGAGAACTTTTTGTTATTTTTTATCTTCAAATAGAAATCTGTAATCTGGAACAGCAAAGAGAAGACTTCTGTCCGAAATTTCAGCTTTATCCAAGTTCTTCAAGAAGCCTACAACCACAACATGAATTGGTCATCCAAGGCAATGTTGAAGCAATGAACCTGTCAGATTTGCCAACAGCCACCTCACTCAGCATTCAGAGTGCTAGCACCCAGAATGTGTGTCTAGATCATGTTATTGCCCCTTGTACTGCTGAAGAATCAAGGTAAATACAAGCTTCTTTTATATATTTTTCCTGGATTGAGAATATTTCATTATTATGGGTAAAATTCCAAAAATATGGAGCATTTCTGTGTAATTTAGAATGAATATAAGGCTGCTCGTGTGTTGGATTCATAAAAATGGTCACCATGTTCTCCCACCCGTAGGCTAAGTCTCCTTCTGGAATCCAGTGTGTCTCCCACTCCTTTCAGCCGTTTCTCCTCAAGCACTAATCCAAAGTTATTGTGGTGCTGATAAATATTTACATAGTGCTATAATAAACCCATACAAAACACTATTGAAATTTAAGCAAGGCATGGTGACTGTCCCAAAAAAGGTAAAATTTGCATCAGACAAACATTGAAAATGAAGTTAACTGTAGAAAAGAAGGGATCGCAAAATGAGGGGCAATGGTTAAAACAAAGTCTCTTTATGTCACAAATGAAGTTCTGACACTAATTACAATTGGTATCGAGCTGGGCAACAGGAGAAAGAGCACAGCAGTGTAGGCCACTTAAGAAAACCAAGGCAAAAGAAATGGGTCTTGAAAACGGGGCTTGAAAGAGGAGAGTGAGGCTGGGTGCACTGGAAGAGGGGCTTTCATTCACGAGTGAATTGAGTTGATGGGAATGAAGACAAGTGTAGGAAGAGGAGAAACCAAGGGAGCAATGAGGGGTAAGGAGTGGGCAGACCACCTGGCATGAATTAGGGGAACAAAGGCAGATGGGAGGTGAGATGTAGGCAAAGCCTTAAAAGTGAGGATGAGGAGGACACTTTGTGGAAAGCACCCACAGAAGGAATCTAGGGGGCTATGGGAGAGGGAGGAATGGTCCGTGGAGTGAGAGAGAGATTATAACATGGCTACAAAATTGTGGATAGATTGAAGAGGGGAGGATCAGGAGGCTGGGGATGAGGTGGTTATATTATAGTTCAGGTCAGACAGAGGCATGGTATGTGAGCCAGGGTGTTAGCAATGGGGACTGAAAAGAAAGGATGGTTTTAGAAGTGGTGAATGCTGGGATGTGAAAGGAGAGAGAAGTGAAAGAGTCAAATGCAACTCTTAGATGTGAAATGTGCAAGTGAGTAAATTGTCAGTAGCAAAGGTGAAAGGAGGGGCAAGTTGATATGTATTTACATCTTTCTGCCTTCCATGTAGATTCCCTCATATCTTTTTCCTGTGCTAATAACGCTTCCTGTGTTCGCCTTCATAATACCAACTTCTTACGTTGAAGAGTCCAGTTGAACTGATATCTGGTCCTACCACTTGCACAGCTTGCTTCTTGCTTCAGTGCAGGCTACCTTTGTTTGACATAATTGTGCTAACATGCTACTCAATATGGATGTCTCTGATGGAAAGTGGTGAACGGGCCCAAGAATCAACTGTGGTAGCCCTAGAATTCCATGCATGGTCCTCTCAACACATTCCAGGGGGGCAGCTGATCTCTCCATGGCTCTATGGATCCAAAATTTGTTTCTTTGTGTGCTGGAGACAGGACCCATAGTTTCATCCTTGATCTATTCATGTTTATGCACAATAAAAATTTCTGGGGTCTATATATGTTAATCACTGGTTATCTTAATGCAGATATTCTGTAAGGCCTTTAGTAGACTGATCCATATTATTTTCCATTCTTTATCTTGACCTGTTTTGAGTCCTGTGATAATCTGTATTGCATTTTCATTATGATTAGAATGTAAAATATACCTTCATGTGTGTATGTACTTATGAGAAACTCTGATTTATTTACTAGGGGTTAAATTTTCAAATGCACCCTCATGACTTTGGAGCCTGAATCCCATTTTCAAAAGTGACTTAGGCAATCAGGAGCCATTGACTTAGGAAGTCTCATTGAAAGTCAGTGGGACTGTAGTGCCAAAGTCAATGGGACTGTAGTGTCTAAGTAAATTTTTGAAAATGGGATTTCGGCTCCAAAGACACTTAGGCACATTTGAAAATATTTTGCTAGGTCTTCAGCGGTCTATGAAAGATCACCCTTGGTTTTCTCCTCTTTATTTTTGGGACATGTATTGTATTTGAAGATAGCTCACACAAGAAAAGTTGCAGAATTGGTATGTCAAAGGTAATGGGTTATATTGTATAAAACGTAAGTTTTCTGTGCCTGTTACTTATAATCCAAGAATTTCCTCCTTAATCCATGAACATGTCTACATTGGTTCTGCATTAGAGCTACTAAAATCTGAGTTATCTGTAAATAACAGGTGACAGAGTAAAAGGAATTTTTAAAATCTTACTTTGAGTTGGGTCCTAGAAAGGTAGACTACAAGACAATATTTTGTAGACATTGGTATACTGTTAATGTAGCCTGAATTTTGGTCTGATTGGTATAGCAAGAGTGCCCAATTCAGTTTTTAACCAGGAAAGGATTTCACCCCTTGTTATCAGCTCCCTACAGTAGCTGGTACCAGACCTTAGTAGCAAAATAGCTACTATAAAGGTTCAGCAGTAAATTTCACCACATTGTATTCCAAAAATTACCCTTTCCAACTCCACCTTATCACTCTTCTTTCCACCACTAAATAAATGCTCTTGGAATTGGTTGGTATAAAGTGGGGACATTCTGTGGTCTGATATAATATTTAGAATAGCATAAAATCATTTTCTAGAATTCCAAAAAGATGTTTTCCTTTGTCTCATATCTTTTGAATAATTACATTTATTTTGGTTGAGTGGCCCATTCTCTTGAAATATATATATTTAGCCTGAGCATAAATTTGATCCCCCAATATTTTCCTTATTTTATCACTCCAGATTAAGCTTATCTTTTTTGATATTTACTTCCTTTAATCATTTCCAATTTATAGACTTCATAGCTTATTTAGCTTAGTTTATTTTATATACTAGCATTTTAATACATTTATTGTTTCAAATACTGCTGCTCTTGTAGGTTTAAAAGATGAGAAATAGGCATTGTCCAGCTCTATGGCTAATTTATAAATCCTAAATCTGTGATAGTTAACTATCAGATTTTGTAAACTTCAGATGCAGGTAGTGGATGTCTTGCTGAATGAGAGAATCTCTGTTCTATTGATTGATGAATTTTTTAATCTTTTTTAAAAAATCATAGTATTACAGAAAAACAAGGTAGAATGCTCTCTGACTTTATGACTTCTTGGAAGGAGACTGGAGACCTAGATAAAGAGACGAATATCGCATTTCTTTTGAAAGAATTGGATGCTGTACGGGCAAAGAATAAAAAGGTACAATAGAGATATTCAGATTACAGTACTTGCTGTTTTATTGTTGTCCATTAAACCTTCATTTTAACCTTAGCTAATATAATTTTACTAATTATTTTATTTTATTGCATTAATAATCAATAGATCTCTTGTCATTTCTACTCTTAATATTTGCTTAGTGAATGTTTCCAAAGAAGTGAATAATCTTTTATTCTTTAACCTTTTTAATCAGTGACATCAACTCAGATATCATAGATATAGATGCAAAATAAGCATATCATTGTAGGACCATTCATTAACATTTTTCTAGGTTTCAGACAGACTTGTGGAGACTGGGGAAATTTAGAAACAGAAGGGCTAATCTGAAACCTATTGAAATTAAAGGGACGACTCCCATGGTCTTCTATGAGCTTTGGATCAGGACCCACACTGGGCTAGTTTCATGTCAGTCATTCACGTTAATGACTGGGAGATCCAGTACAGATCACAGAATTTTTCAAACAAGTGATTAAGTAAGCACAGTACAAAAGCAAGAAGAATGTGTCTCAAAATGTGCTTTGTCCATTTATTTTTACAATACCTATTTAGCTTTAATAATTTGATATTTCATAGCAAACTAGTAGTAAAGGTATCATACAATATTTTGCAGAAGTAATGATATTTAGTAACATGAAATCTCACAACAGTGCACTCCTATTAAAACTTTTCTGAGAAGAGGGAAGAGACCAATGTTTTAAAAGCAGAATGCAAATAATTAGACATAGCAAATTGTTTCAGGCCCCAATCCCACTCATTTTGGTTGTCCTTTTGAAAACAAGTACAGAAATGTTTTCAGATTTGACAGTTTAGTAAATTCCACTGTATTTATTTTCCCTTTTTATTAGCATTTCCCTATTGTAATTTAATTAATTAATTTCTGCATTGTAGCTGATTGACTGAACTTGATTTATTTAGCAGCAATGCCTCTTCAGGTCTGTTACTGTACCTGGCCTTTAACAGCAACTCTGTTTGTTTAATGCAGACAACATTTTTCCATCTCATGCTTTAATTATCTACTCTCTCACATTCCCTCTCCTGTTTGCTTAATTCCACCTTTAATTAGACTAATATCAAAATAACAATTGCAATCTCTACATATATTTTTCCAAATTTCTCTCATTTTAGATAGAAAACCTTTGAGATCTTCCCCCTATCCCCACATGTACTAAATTTAGAGGGAAACCCTAGAGATTGTACAAATTCTTAAGCATTGATCATTTTAATATAACTTCTGCATCCCTCTCTTTGTGTACTGTAATCTCCATTGGATTTTTCTTTCTGGAATTTGGAAGAGTTTGAGACTATGAGAGTTCTTGGTTCCAAAGTTATTCTGTCTACCAAATGAGCCCCAGTCCATGTTTTATTAGTGTTACTTCAATTCCCTCAGCCTCCGTCACCACCTTGTCTTGGGTTTGGTTTGGTTTGGTTTTGTTTTTTTCATGTGTTCTAGACTAGACTTCAGCCTTCTAATATAATGTCAATGGTGGAGATTTTGAATGATGGTGCTTCCATGTTTTTATGAAAAGTTTGAAACCTACTTTCCAGAATGGCTTTCATTTAATCTGTTCTATTTAGGGTGGCCAGACAGCAAATGTGAAAAATCGGGACGGGGGTGGGGGATAATAGAAGCTTATATAAGAAAAAGACCCAAAAATCAGGACTGTCCCTATAAAATCGGGACATCTGGTCACTCTAGTTCTATTAAACAATGTAGCCACATGGCTTTTCCCCCATTCTCAGACAGCTCAAGCATTTCATGATGCTATTATCAACTGTTTGGCATGAACAGTGGCTAGAAGCTTATAAATAAGAGCAATAATTTGTAAACTGGAGCTCTTGTTGTATGCATAAAGTCCATCTGAGAGGCAGGCCGTAATGTCACTTGGTTGTTTTAATGTAAGATTTGGGGTAATTTCTGTCATTGGTTACACGCTGCAAAGGTTTCCATTGTCAGTGGGAGTCACATGTGCATAACCAAATGGCAGAGTCTGACGTTTCTACGGGTATATTTTTTACAGTTAAATGACAGCCACACTTAACTGTTTCTCAAGTAGATTCAATTAATTCCCAAATACAAGAAGTACAATACAGTATGGGGAGAAAGAGTCAAAATTCTGGCTTGAAAAGGATGCATTGCACCTACAAACTTACCAAAACCTTTCCGTTTATCTGAACTGAAGTAACACCATTGCTATGAAAGGGCTGTGAGCTGAAAGAATATTCCAGGGAATAAGATGCATCCTTCATCCCACGCTGCTTCTGAATTTCTTTATGCAACACTGTTACAGCTAGTAGTTTCTGAGATGGAGTATCCCAAATAAAAACAGTGCTGTCTGTCGTACAGAGTAGATGAAAACAAGGGGGTTGAAAACAGACGGTATTTTCTGCCTTAGTGTTTTAAATAAATAGAAGCACGTTAAACACCTGTGTGGCTTAATATTTGTTTTCTTTGGGAGGAGAGGAATCATTTTATAAGAGGGAAATTTATATTTTGCTGAAGATTAATGGACAGGGTATATTTGTCAGATCAGAATCTTATTGTCCATTTTTTCAATTCAGCTTCAGGATAAGCTGTCTGAAAAAGACAAGGAGCTGAAGACAATAAAGCTGGACTTAGAACTGCAAGAGAGAGCTACAGAAGCTAAGATTGCAGAAAAGACTGCAGGTACAGTAGACAAGCATTTAACAGATGGCCCTATGGATCATACAGTACCCACGGTTGCTATATGACGTGGCTTAGTGACTGTTAGCTATGTTTGCTAAAGGAGGGAAGGTTTGATTTTTTTTTTTTTTTTTTTTTTTATGTGTGGCTGTTTAGAGTTGCTTAGAAAATAGGTGGCTTTAACATCCTGGTACTGGTATTAGTGAGAGCTTTACCTGTATTCATACTGATTTGGGCATTAAATGCATTGTTAACACCATGTCAATCCAATCACAAAAAGGTTGTTTGTTTTGTTGGAAGGTCCTGAACAAACAAGAAGAAATAATGATTACCAGTGCCTCTACCTTTCAACCAGCAGTTCAAATACCACTTATTGTTTTAGCTTGTTCAGAGCAATACTACCCCACCCGCCCCCCCTTTGTATGGAGATAGTCACACATTCACCTCAACTGGAGACCTGCACTTTACTTGAAAAATCTGTTCTTCTGGTAGTTAATTAATTTTCATCTCATGACATTGATGATGGTATGTCCCCAGAGGATGAGGTTTATAAAAGATTTCCAAAGTGAAAGGATTTTAAAGTTTACAGTTGAAAGTGACTACTTGAAAAGAAATTTTAAGAACAATACAGATGTGCATATAAAAAAAAACCAGTTACTTTGTTAAGTTGCAAAAAGTTATATTTTAAGTAGAATATTTTTACATTTGACAAGTGATTTCTTATTATGTAGGCTGCTATGTGTTATATAGAGCCAGTACACTGTGAGTCTATAATATTATAAAGAGACGATGTTTAGTACCTTAAAGAAAGATGACAATGTTCTTTTGAGATCTTTCTCTGTGTGATTTAAACAGTTAATTGCACCAGTATTTTATAAAATGCTTCACACAATTTATTCTCGGCCATATTTTATTAGGTTTAAGTTAGGTGCAAGGTGTAAAATTATGTGTCTAATGACCTGTCCCCAAGATATTGGTACTGAAAGGGAGATTAATCATCACCAGAAAACTAGTGGAAAAGAATATAAGTAACTCTTCAGCTGAAAAATCAGATGGCTGGCTATCTGTTTAATGTCAAGCTCCTAAGAATACAATATTTTTTGTGTGTGTATCACAGATGGAAGAGGAGGTTTATGGGGGTGAGGAGCTAGATAGTGTGAAAGAAAATAAGAGAAATTCTGGATATTATTAAACTCTGCTAGTTTCTTTTTTTGAATGAACCCTCTTGTGTATAGTCAGAAGAAACATAAATCTTCTGTATGTGTCATGATAACATGATAACATCTTTTGTTTGCATTAAATTCCAAGTTATCTGTTTGTTTTCTGGATGTTTGCATAGGGTCTTACCTATGTGTATATAATACAGAAATATTCTATTTAAAGTAAACCTTCATTGCTCATTAAAGCCTATAGGGAAAAAGCCCCTGTAGATATAAAATACATAGTCAAAATCCTAATCAGTTTCCTGTAAGGATAGGAAGAAACAGCTGTTGGCAATCAGTTCCCACCTTAAGTTTTTAATTTTCTGTTTACTTTAGTAAATGTATTAATGATATCCTCTCCAGAAGGGTATGACATGATATGATAACTAGATATGGACATAGCAGTAAACCATGCAAACCCAAATGTGAATCAAAGCTTTGAAGTTTTAAGGACATTAGGGCAACTTTTTAATAAATTTCCCCCCTCTCATCTTTTCTTTCTTTCTGCATCTCCTGGTTCTGTAAGAGGAGAAGTCTCTAATTGATGGGAGACTGGGTGTTCTTTTATTTCTAGCCTGACTGGAAGGAGAAAGCCTCCAATATCTCTCGAGTGTTTGCATCCTGCTTAGTTTCAGATAACTCCTAAATTTGGAGTGCTTATCCAAGTTATCTGAACCAAACTGAACTTGTGGAGGTTTGCCGATCTGTCTAATAAAAACTTCAGGGGCAGACCTACTTTATCATTAAAGAGCATAATAATGAATATTTAGTGCATTTAGACAAATGATATTTTTCATTTTGTTAAGTTCATTGAGAAAAGGGGAACACATGGTGTTATGATTTCATGTAACTAGTTAATGTTTAATTGCTACTGTATATAACACATGGAGAGTGAAGCTTATAAATATGCATTCGGGTTTGCATTCTTCCTATTGCTTAGTACTGACTTTGTGATAAGAAAATTACTCCAGAAAAGTACATTGTAAAAAGCATCACATAAAGACATAATAAAAACATTTACCATCTTCTTTGGGAGGGATTACAATTCACTTTTTAAAAATGAACCTTCCCATTTATATAAGGCCTTGCTGATTTAAAACCTATGTCAGAAAGGCAGAAAAAGATACCTTATACCTAAGTTCCTCCTGTGCTGCTGACATATTGAGCAGTCCAGTTTCTGCATTGATTATGGTTACTTGCTAGTTGTGGTACTTCTTCCCAGGTGATGGCAATGTATTCAGTATTCTCTGTCACTTCTTATGCCAGTTCTTCCTTTGCCTTCCTTGCTTTCTCTTTCCTCTTTCGGGTATGCAATTCAGTGTTTGCTTAGCACATTTTCCATCTGCCATATGGTGTTCACGTCCCAACCACCTGAGCCTTCTTTCTTTTCTAACATGTCCTGCTCTGTCATCAGCCTGGTCCTTTAAAATCCTGGAACGGTTACTAAGTGCAATCTGGAATCAGATCTACGTTTCTTTGTCCTTGAACTTTTCTCTTGCTAGAACACTGTCTGTCTGTCGTCATGATCTTTGAGTTTAAGTTGTAATGTGGACACTAAAATATAATAATCTGAGCCAACATCTGCTTCTCTGCTGACTCTGACATCCCTCAAAGAATATAGCCCATTTTTGATACACACATGCGGACTGTCTGGTGGATAGTTGCATTGTCTCGTGATCTCCGTGTGACCTTGTGAATCCTCTTGTCCTCCTATCTTTAGGGTGTTTGTGCCACTGAGAATCGAGAGTTATTCGTCATTATCAGTTTGGATGCCTTCCGCTGCTCTGCCTGTGACTACTTCCTAGCCAGTAGAGTTGTTACCAATTTGTGCATTGAAGTCGCCTATCATCAACTTGATTTTGTGGATAGTTCTTGCTGCATCTGCTCATGGAATGTATCTATTTCACTGTGGCCTGCTGTGTTTGTTGGTGCATATACTTGTACAGGTGTAATGTCTTGTTTGCAGCATGGCTGTCGTTGTTCTGTCATTCACTGCCTCCCAAATCAGCAGAGTGTTTGCTGTGATTTTATCCAGCATAATTCCTACACCTGAGTATAAGATTGTAGTACTATCAAACACCATCTGCCACTTCCTGCCCATCTCATTTCACTGATGTTAAGTATGTTCATATGGTATTTTCTCGTTTCTTATGTAACTTGTGCTAGTTTTTCTGTACTATACAAAGTTCATAATTCCACATGCCTGTTCTTGTTATAAATTTGGTCATCAGGATTCGATGTCTTGATTCTAGCTTCCTTTTGGCTTTCATTGAGATATGTCATATTTGGGTTTTAAGCTCCATTTGCATCTACCATCCTCGGTTTTTGGTTTAAGACAGGGGTGGGCAAACTACAGCCCGTGGGCCACATCCAGCTCTCTAGCAGATTTAATGGCAACTGGGGAGTGGGGTCTGGGGCTTGCCCTGCTCCTGCACTCCAGCCAGGAAGCAGGATCAGAGGCCGCTCTGTGCACATGTGCCATGGCTCTGTGCGGCTCCCGGAAGTAGCGGCATGTCCCCCCATCCGGCTCCTATGCGTAGGGGCATCCAGGGGGCGCCGCATGCTGTCCCTGCCCCAAGCGTCACCCCCGGAGCTCCCATTGGCCGGGAACTGTGGCCAATGGGAGCTGTAGGGGCAGCGCCTGCAGACAGGGCAGCACGCAGAGCCGCCTGGCCGCACCTTTGCGTAGGAGACATGCTGCTGCTTCTGGGAGCTGCTTGAGGTAAGTGCCACCCAGAGCCTGCACCCCTGAGCCCCTCTGGTGGCCCAACCCCCTGCTCCAGCCTTGATCCCGCTCCCACCCTCCGAACCCCTCAGTCCCAGCACGGAGCACCCTCCTACACCCCAAATCCCTCATCCCCAGCCCCACCACAAAGTCTGCACCCCCAGCTGGAGCCCTCACCTCCCTCCCCCTTGCCCCAATCCCCTGCCCCAGCCCGGAGCCCCCTTCCATACTCCAAACCCCTTGGTCCTAGCCTGGAGCACCCTCCTGCACCCCAAACCCCTCATCCACAGTCCCACCCCAGAGCCCACATCTCCAGCTGGAGTCCTCACCCCCCACACACACCCTAACTCCCTGCCCCAGCCTGGAGCTCCCTCCTGCACCCTGAACTCCTCATGTCTGGCCCCACCCCAGAGCCTGCACCCCCAGACAGAGCCCTCACCCCCTCCTCTATCCCAACACCAATTTCATGAGCATTCATGGCCCGCCATACATTTTGCATACCCAGATGTGGCCCTCGGACCAAAAAGTTTGCCCACCCCTGGTTTAAGAAAACTGTTTCTGTTACTGTAATGCTTTACCTGAGTGGGTTGTAAACCCAACTGCAGAAGCCTCCTTTTTTATCTACACTTGGGACTGGCACTGTTGCTAAAAAGAGAGCTCATTTTTAAATGGAAATTGCCATAGAGTTCACCAGCAAATAACCCAAAGCTTGTCACTTTATACTTTTCATTTCTAGAGCTTCTAAAGAGGAAAAGCAGAAATATCTGAGGGGTTGATGGGAGAATAACAAAAGATGAAACAAAAAAGAGTGAGGAAAGAAACACAAGGTGTGTGTTTGTAGTCATAGATATAAAAAATAACATACTGTCAAATATAGTCTTTATCATTCCTTTTTATAGCCCAGACAGTGAGTTTCAACCTCTGTCTTGGGTTCCCGTCTCTGCCCCAAGTAACGGGGACTGGGAATAGGGGAGAATGTTGTTGTTGTTGCAGTTCTTTGGCCACTAGAGGTTGTTATTCCTGCTGCTGCTGCTTGCCATAGACTCTCTCTCTCTCTCTCTCTCTCTCTCCCCTTATTCTTTACTACTTCCCCTGCCTGATTCTCTCTCATCTAAGCCATCATCTGTGGAGGTATTGTTAAGTTAATTATTCCTCTGGAGGAGGGAGTAAGTGAAGAGGCATCAGGTGAAGGCAGAGGAAGAGAGAGCCATATAGGGATTGAGAGTAGCATGATGGAGAGGGAAACAGGGAACTCTGTGGGAGAGGAGGTTGTGGGAGAGGAAGGAGGAAACCTCACAGTAGATTAGCCTCCCCACTTGGATATGGGAGATGAGATGTGGATCAATGACCCTGAAGAGGAGAAAATTCCTTCAGGGTGAGGAGAGGTGGAAAAGTCACATCTCTGAACGCGTACTTTCCAAAAGGGGCAATCCAACCATGCTGATTAAGCAAGTGGTCAGCATACTGATTCTAAAAAATGACTCTGGCTATTTTGACCAGCTGTAAGAAGGCTTCCAGGTTATCTGCTGTATCCAGTGCATCTTCCTACATTCTTTTAGATCATGTAAATAATTTTCCCTCCCTCTCAAAGAAATAGGCCAACACATTTCTTGGGTGCCACTTTGGCGTTCCTGTTATCTAGGTTGGCAAAGGAGGAAGATGTAGTCTGGGAACTTCTTACTTGGTAACCTAGTTTCTCCAAGTCCTGACTATGCAACCTGAAACATCGCAACCTGTATTTGTTGTGTTGATAGGGTTGGAACTGTTTTTCTGAAATGTAAATTAATGAAATATCATGGTAGGTCAACAAAGCAGGGTTACTCAGCTTTACTAAGGGAGTGACATCACAATCATTTTGCTTGTAGAAGGACTTGTATGTCACCTCAAACAATGGCTATAAGGAAGGACATGGAGAAATACGATAAACAGTTAGGAAATTACCACTAGCCTTTCTTTTGTGTTTTAATATGTCATCAAAACCTTGTAATATAACTACAGCTTTGATGCACAATTTTAGATTTTGTGAAGATAAACTTCTTTTGAAAATGTTTATTTATTGGGTTTTTTTTAAGAGTTACTGATGAAGGAATTAACTACTGGTGGATGTGTGAGACACGGCTGGCTGTGTTTTTACTTTGTTCTGGTTTTAGCTGTTTACGTGGACACGTTGTCTCACTTGGTTAACATTAGCAGGCAGCATTCCCAACCTGCTCTATGAACTTGTAAAGTCTAAAGTCACCCCCTTCATGGAGCTCAGCTTTATTAACAAACAAAACAAGAAGATACAATTAAAGAGCTGATGAAACGTTTGTTGCTGCGAGGGTTCCTCCGTCATCACCTTAGAAGACCCTCTATCTCTGAGAGCCACTCCCCCTCTCTTATATCTACATAGGGTAACTAGACACATGCCTCAGTGAATCAGCCAAACCCACTTATCTCTTTCCCAGCTGTATTAACACTGGCTAATGTGGTGAAGTGCTTCAGATAAACACTGCCAGCCCGTTACAGTTAATGATTGAAATCTTGGCCTAATTTAAGTCAATGGCAAAACTCCTAGAACATTCCTAACCGAAAGAAGGCTGAGGGGAGATATGATTGCTCTCTATAAATATATCAGAGGAATAAATACCAGGGAGGGAGAGGAATTATTTAAGCTCAGTACCAATGTGGACACAAGAACAAATGGATATAGACTGGCCATCAGGAAGTTTAGACTTGAAATTAGACAAAGGTTTCTAACCATCAGAGGAGTGAAGTTCTGGAATAGCCTTCCAAGATGAGCAGTGGGGCAAAAGACATATCTGGCTTCAAGACTAAGCTTGATAAGTTTATGGAGGGGATGGTATGATGGGATAGCCTAATTTTAGCAATTAATTGATCTTTGACTATTAGCGGTAAATATGCCCAATGGCCTGTGATGGGATGTTAGATGGGGGGGGATCTGAGTTACTGCAGAGAATTCTTTCCTGGGTGTCTGGCTGGTGAGTCTTGCCCACATGCTCAGGGTTTAGCTGATCGCCATATTTGGGCGATCAGAAGGAATTTTCCTCCAGGGCAGATTGGCAGAGGCCCTGGGGGTTTTTCACCTTCCTCTGTAGCGTGAGGCACGGATCACTTGCTGGAGGATTCTCTGCACCTTGAAGTCTTTAAACCATGATTTGAGGATTTCAGTAGCTCAGACATAGGTTAGGGGTTTGTTACAGGAGTGGGTGGGTGAGATTCTGTGGCCCGTGTTGTGCAGGAGATCAGACGATCATAATGGTCTCTTATGACCTTAAAGTCTCTGATTCTATAATTCTATTGATTTCAATGGGTTCAGGATTTCACCCACTATATTTCATTTAGCTATGTTGCCACTGGAAAAAATTGCTCTATATACCTTTTAAATGACAATTGCACTAGAATTGCTATTAATTGACAAAATTTGCTGTAATGTAATTCTCTTTTTTGGTTAGTTTTTATTGTGTGGAAAATCTTTTCCCTTCCCCTCCCCCCACCATGCACAATCCAAACTAAGGGCAGGTCTACACTACCACTTAAGTCAATTTAATTACGTCGCCCAGAGTGTGAAAAAGATACCCCCTGAGAAGTTACAGCAACGTAAGCACTATCCGCACCAGCCCTATGTCAGTGGGAGATGCTCTTCTGCCGATATAGCTTCCGCATCTCATGGAGGTGGAATAATTATGCCAAAGGGAGAGCGCACTCCTGTCGGCATAGAGCGTCCTCACCAGACGCCCTACAGCAGGTGCGCCGATGTAGCGCTTCTAGTGTAGACCTGCCCTCAGTTATCATCATGAATTCAGAAATTGTGAAACAGCAGCAGAAAATAATTTGTCCCAATCTTAAGGGAGAGAAAGTTGGTGATGAGAGGAGAGGAAAAGGAGCGTAGTAAAGAGTTCCATATCCAGTGTACTGGCTGGGACAGAAAACTAATGTTAGGCTGGGATTTTCAAAGAAGCCTTTGAAAGTCCCAAAATTGGTCATTACTTGGACAGTGCTTATGAGTTGAAACAAATGCATTCAGATTCTGATACAAAAATAAAATAGCTTGGCAAGTATTTCATGCTTACATCAAGTTTTTGACAGTAGTAGTGTTCTTAAAATATGAGACTCATACTGTGAAGGTAAAATTTTTCACAGCTCTAGAGCACTGTAAGTTGTGAGACAAGTGCTTTGAGATCCCTGAATTTGAAGCAGGATATTATTTTGTTATTAAAAATCCAGTAGATAATTAAGGAACATTTGTTTTTGTGTTTATATATGAATGTATTGGAAAAAGATTGGTCGGTGAATTTTGCTATATGAATGTTGAAAATATTACAGAAAAGTCACCCAGTTATATTGCTATGTTTTTTGCAAATTGTGAACTCTTTTGGAGGTTCTTCTTATCTTTCTCTGTTTTTAAAAATAAAAAAGGAAAAGTCCCACCTTTTTCTCAATCTATTATCTGCTGTTTGTGTTCCATATCACTTACAGTTATACCTGTTTTGCAGCTTTATATGTTTGTCTGTCTCTCTCAGGAAAAAAAAAGTAGCAATGGAACTACAGTACAGTAAAACTTTTTTTCTTTTAGTCTGTTCAAGTACTTAATATTATGTATTAAGATTTGTGCAGTTCTTTGGAATACTCAGATGTGGTATAGAGGATGAACATAATGAAGTGGAGAGCATTATTTAAAATGTCCTAAATTTACTTGAAAAAATTATAATTACTGAATAAATGTGCAACAGTTCAAACAGCAAAATTGAAGAAAACAATCATCCAATAGGATGCTAGGCTGGAGTTAAAGTTTAATTTAACATTACTTATTTCCTCTTACTTAAGTGGTCTTTTCACTAATTAAGTGCCAGTGGGGGTTATTTCTAGCACTGAGAAAAGTATTTTCCATTTCTTTAAAAGCTTGCTGTAGAGTCCCCTTTTTAGATGTTAGTTATTTTTCTTTCTTGCATGTCATCCATTAAAGATTAGCTGAGGAAGGTTGGAGCATGGAGAGATTATGAATGACAGAACAACTCCTGTGGAATAATAATCAGTTTTTGGTATTTAATGCTGTTTGACTTTTGCAGACACATTTCTTATTAACCTTTGGTACAAAGAGAAATCCAGGTTCCTGATAACTCATGGAGAAGATGAATTCAAGATCCTCTTCCAATTAAACTGAAATAAGGCCAATATTGGGCTTTAGCCAAAAGAACTCACTAGTTCCCAACCCTTGTGTTTATAAACCTAAATACGTATGACATTCTACGTTTTTAAAAAGTATGTAATGCATATACTTTCACTAATTATTCAGCTCTCTGTGTATAATTATTCACTGTGTATACAGTATACATAATTATTTCTTGGTTTTCTTGTCATTAATGTTGCATTATGCAAACCCACTTTCTAAATGTTTTATCAAAATGTGTCTTTATAAATAGTAAAATCTTTAAAAAGACAACAGTGTGGGAGTTATGAGGATGGGAAAGTACACTGAGCTGTTGAAAGAACAGACAATGTAGATTTTTCTTTGCAACTCTGATGAAGAACCGTTGGCAACATCATGAATGTTTCAAGTTTACTTTGAAATGATCAGAAATGTCAATAGTACAAAAACAATATAGAGGTCACAACTATCTAAAATATAAAATTTGATTGGATGGAACAAGTTCAGTATTTTAGTTATTAAGCCATGTACAGTTTTGCTTTTATGTAAAAATAAATCCAGCATTTATTTCCGATAAGGCCCTGTTAGTGAGTTTTTGCTCCATGATGCCAAGTAAACCGTAAATATAAGAGCTGTTTTTCCTTTATACACAAAAGAAAGGACTTCAAATCATCTTCTTTTTAAGGAATAGCATGGACTAAACCCGCTATAGCTGTATAGTATAACACACAAACATGACCATATGTGCTTTACATTTGTATACGTACCCATGTTACTTACCAATCCTTTTTCCATTAAAATAATTAAATAAAGCTATTCAGGAATCAACAGTTATTCACAGAAAAAGGCTGAACAAGATTGCTGTGCAGTTTTTGAAAAGTCAGCTGTGTGGAATTCAGTATGTTGAAAGCAGAGGGGTTAAAGTTGTACAAGGATTAGCTTTCACAAGAGCCAGGTTAGGCAAGTCCTGTGGAGAGTCGGTATCTAAACCCACAAAAATTCTTTTTTCTTTTTTCACTGAATTGGATCTGAGTACACAGTGAAACCACAGTACAGAGCCACATTTGATAACTGCCAACTAAACCGTTTTAGCCATTTAGTTAAATCAGTGTGTTTACAGCATTGGAAATTTAGGAGCAGATGAATACAACAAACTAAATACATATAGCAAACACAAAGCAATAAAAGTGTCAGTGCATCTATCTGTGTTTGTACAGATTGCTTTATCTACAGAGTCACATTTATATGTAAATAGTGTGTAGTCGGTAACTCCTAGTATAGACCAGTCAAAAATGCTTTGCAATTTTTGTTCATCAGCAATGTGCTTCTAATTTTGAGTTACATGACAAAATTTAAAATAAATGAATGGTCATTTTCAAAATCGCAATGAAGAACCTGGTCAGGTGTCCGTTTCATAACAGAACATTACACATCAATTAAAAAAAAAGAAGTAGTAGTAAGACATGGGAGTTTTGCCATTGAGTTCAGTGAGAGCAGAACAGGGCCTTTAGGTTTAGAACGTTTCCAGGGATTATCAGCATTTTGCAATGTGTTTGTGGAGGCAGATTAATAATACATTTTAATGACATTCACAGTAATGTAATTACTCTGTTTCAGCTTATTTGACTATTATAAGTTCAATTTCTAAAATAAGAACTGGGTGTTAATGACTAGACCCAAACTTGAAAAAAGTCTGTCAGTTTATTTTGATTTCTAAAATAAATGAATAAAGAAAAGATATTTTAATGGAAATTGAGTTTTGGCAAGTGTTTTTAAACAAATATCAATAGTATTGGCCTATCTAGAAATGGCATAGACAGGCTCCAAAGTCTTCTCTGCCCAGAAGGACAGGGCACCCCAATGCTGAAGGAGGCTGCAATTATAGTTATTGAAAAGGAAGGTGGTTCTTAGTGAACCTCTTCCCTGTTTTTCTCCTTTCTTTCCCCATGCCTGCCCTCCTTCCAAAAACAAGCGCAAACAAAAAAACCCCAAACCATTTACACCTATTCCACGGGATAAATTTCAGCTGACAGATCCTTCATAGAAACAACTAAGCGGAATAAACAAGAGACCCATTACAGAATTCTTACATTCAAAGTATGACTTTACCAAGTGTGGTGTTTCTTGTATTTTACTTTCACTTTAATATATGTTCGGTGGGGAGGGGGAAATAGAAAATACGTCATTTACTTTGTTTTCCCACAAACTAAATCTTAACTCTCTATAGAGCTATATGAAGTATTAGTCATTTCATATAGTAAAAAAGATTTAGAAATATTTTATTTTCAGTTCTGAAAAATTTTAACTAAGGAAATTCCAAGCATTTCTTCATAAAAATGAACCCTGTTACCCCCAGCATTGACCACAACATTAAAAATACATACTATGCATAACCATTACAAGTACTGTGATAATTCCAAAACCAACTCTAAAGAAAAGCCCAGGTCATGCAGAGTTCAACAACCACTAATCTTGAATACTAAATCCAAAACCAAAAGAGCCCTCATATCATCCACCAATATATTATTAACAGCAAGTTACTTTTGCCACTCTGATTCCGTGAAAATGCCCAATAAACAATCACAACTAGAGTTAGTAACAAAATACTAACAAACAAATAAAACCTTGCAGTACTTCTTAGAGCTTTTGGCTTTTGTTCTGAGAGAGAGAGAGACACACACACACACACACACATATATATATATGCATAAGGCAGAATTTTATTACTTAGTTTATAAAACACCTTATAAAGTTATAAAATATTGGTATATTTCGTAACAGGGAATTATTCTGAAAGTCAATCCTTACAGTGCTGTAATATTTATTATATCTTCTGAGATAGTACTGTGGATAGTGATCTCATCTTTTTGTTATAAGGTCTTGCCTTTATTCTGGCTTTTTCATTTTTTGATAGGAATAATGTTAAGTGATTTCTGCTGAGGTAGATGTTTTAAATCCTAACAATTTCTTCTTTCTTGCCTTTCCTATTCAGCTTTTCTATTTACACAGATGACCTCTAGGAAATCAGCAAACAGTCTTCTTTCCTGGGAAACGTACTCCCTCCCTTCCCCCAAAGTTCTGTTGTTTGGAGAATCATGAACTAATGTTTAAACTAGAATGATTTCCAACACGCTCTCTTGCTACTACTGTATTTTAAAGGTAGTTTAAAAAGTGTGGAAGGCAGGTTTGCCAACAGAATCAGGTTTAACTAAGAAAATATGTACACTACTTTGACTCAGTAAACTCATACTTGGTATGGTTCATCTTCTTCATATTTACTTTCACCCATATTAGAAAACAATTAGCTTACTAAACAAATTTGAGTATTTGGGGAAAAAATCTACTTTGAGTCTTTCTCATTTGACTAAGAATTACAGGATATTTGATAAGCTTGTTTAAAAATGGGCATATCCAAATATTATTGTAAACACCCAATGATTTGTTTTACCTGCAATATAAGTATTTTACTTAGTTGGCTTACATAGTAGCTAATAATATTTGTTAATGTAATTTAACTGCTGTGAACCTTTACTGAACAAATATTGAAATTTATACAAGTCAAAGAAAAAGATTCTCTAATGACTTTTGTAAAAGCTTCTGTTTAATAGTTAAGGAGAAAAGTTTATATGACATACCAGAAGCAATTAACAGCAGATTTTACATTTAATAAAAAGAAAGAAGCATATGTATTTGCTTTATTCATTCCATCATAATTTGCATTAGAGCTGTGGGTGTTTAATGAGCAAATTCCAACTAAAATGCTATATTGATTTTCTAAGTGAACTTTGTAATAGCTATCTACCTCACCAAAGCTGTCTGTTTACAGTTGTTTTCTTTACTAAAAACTAAAAATGTTTTAGAATTGATGGGCTTAGCATAATGATCATTTTGAAATAAAGAGCTCCAGTATAATAGGGTTTTTGGTTACAAAGATGAAGATGTTATTAAATTATTCCAGAGCAGATAAAATTTAGCTATTCAATGTAATATATAAATATATTTCAAGTACACTTTTGGTAAGCATTGGATAACAGTCTGGGGTGTTTTTTTCATTAGGTGAATTTTATCTAACATTGTAGGAATAACCTCTATTAACTCTTGCATGTCCTGAGATATATGTGCTATTGCTAAAAAATAAGTCTTTGTTTTAACTTAATGCCTGAATATACATATTCAGTTCATGTGTCATATTTCAAGGGGAGGGGAAATTGTATACAAAATGTTATTCTTGTTGGTCAGCTCTCGAGATAAACAGGGGAGGGTTGGTTGGTACTTCGATGGCAGGTTTCCAAGGAAAACCCAGGAGGGTGGAATTGGTGATTAAGTAGCTGGTTTTCATTTCTTAGAGTCAGGCACTGAATTACTGTGCTAGCATGGAACTATGAGCTATTGTGCTGCTGGAGGTGCCATCTTTTGTCGTGGACATAAGAACCTGATTATGTTTATTCACAATCCCATGACACTTTTCATAAGCATAGATAGGGCTGTCGATCCTGATGTTCCAACCTGGATAACTGCATTCTTTTTATCAAAATATCTCCCAGTGTGTTTTATTTGGACTCTCATGCTTCAGATCCTGTCCTAAATATAGCATAAAAATGTTGCGCTGTTAAACAGATGTTCTTTTTCACTCCAGAGGTGGCTGCGTTTCAGTGGGTGATGATTTCCTTATAAAGTTTGTAAAGCATTTTGAGATCCTTCTGGTTGAAAGATGCTATATAGAAAAGTAAAGTTTTGGTATTTTTCTGTAACAGAATGCTAAATTATATAATAATACTCTCTTTTTCCTGTTCACTCTTTTGGTCCTTATTTATAGAGCTGTTTTTGATAAAGGAAGGTGATAAGTATAACCACTTAGATATGTGTCAGCGCTCACTAATGACATAATGCTTCCCAGAATTCTCCAGTGCACACGGGTAGCATGGCCACCGCAACAGCATATGAGGGTTCAGTGTGCCTTGCCCCTGGAGTGGGTGTGGCCATGGCTCCTCTTGGCCATCCTTGGGGTGACTAGTGTCATTCAGTCCTAGTCCCCATAGGATCACAAGGACTGAGATTAGCTCAACCCCTCCATTGGAGTTGGGGGGAGTGAAAGCATACCTTGTCCCCTGCTCCATGAGCTTGATACTGGGTGGGAGATAATCATATTGTTTTGCAGTTGGGTGTTTCTTTTCGTTATTAACTTTGAAGAATTAGTCTTATGCTCCAGTCCTACAGCTCTCCTGAACTCAGTAGGGCTGTATGCAGCTGCAGGCGTCTGCCTTTGCCAAGTAGCTTGTAGGAGTGGGACTGTACTTCTATACATGACATATCAATAACTCTTTAAAATGTTGACTATTGCTGTGAGAATAAATTTCTCAGCCCATTTAGCTACTGTAATAATTGCACACTGTATGAAATGAAAAGTTTTTTTAAAAAAAATATTGATGTAATTTTAGAACTTTTTACATGTATGAAAAGGTCAGATACTAAAATACTAAAAATGATCAGATACTGTCAGAAGTGAATGTACCTGTTGAACATGAAAATATGTATGTAGAATCAGTAGATGATCTGGCCAGCAGAGGAATCTGGCAGATGGCAGATAAGGCTTCTACAACCAGCCAAGTGAGTTCAGCAAGAACTCTGCTGATTTCAAGGATTTTACCTTGTAACACATTTTTTTCCGGTTTCTGAGGGTGCCTGCTGCTAAGAGTCCATCTCTGTTTTAGCTTGGATAGGCTAGCCAGCCTTATACATGCTTTTTCTTTGACTTTCCAAATAACTTTTATTTTAATAAGAAAAAGTTAAAACGTTGTATTACTTTAAAAAAGTGACAGATTTGGAGCTGCTCTGTAATAATTTATTAATACTGTATGTTGACATGGTTATTGGGATGTTTACTGTATGAATATATTGGTTTAGTTTAATAGGGATCTGAAAGGAAAAAAATGGTTCAAGATAAGCCACATCTACACAAACGTTTGAGGATTGTTAAGAGACAATACCAGGACAGGAAAAGGCCCAGAAATACTGGAGATGAAAAGAAGTATGACAGTTTAAAAGGGTCTCTCTCTCAGAGGGAGGAGGGACGGGGGAAAGTTCTTTGGAGGAACCTGACTGAAACACATGGACCCTGCTGGCGGGTCTGAAGAAGTTAGGCCTGCCAAGGTTACCATCATGGAATGGTAAGCCTTTAGGTAAGATAGGCATGCGGATTCTGTTTGTTGTTTTAAAATCTTTTTTATCTAAATGCTTTGTTCCTACTGTTAAAATAACCAGTACTTTGGTTTAAGAAGTCTATCTGGTCACTATATACCACTGGTCAGAGACCCCCCAAAGGGAAGAACAGCAGATGTTGAAGCCAGTCAGACTGCTGAGTTAGCACAGTTGATACACAGGATACTGTGGGCCAGGGCCTGGGCTAAAAGTGGGAGAATTGTGGAATTCCACTCCAGGATAAACAGACACATTATGGTACAGACAGATAATACTTACCATGTCAAACTAACCAACCTGCTATATGCATCCGAAGAAGTGGGCTGTAGTCCACGAAAGCTTATGCTCTAATAAATTTGTTAGTCTCTAAGGTGCCACAAGTACTCCTGTTCTTCTTTTAACCAACCTGTATATCCCAGATCTATCTGGGACATAGCAGTTTTGTTGCAGTTTACCCAGGCACTGCTGAGATACAGAGGCTGTTATGTAGGCCTCTTCAGTTGGCACCATGATGCCATCACAAATTTCAGAAATCTTATGTCCCTTTGGGAACCTGATAGGTGTATGGACACAGTGCTTATCTGCACCAGACAGCTGTCCAGATGTCAGAATCATTCTCTGCATGTGCTATTAATTCTTTTATCTCCAAATCACGTGTGTAGTTCTGGAGCTGCATGCTCTGCCCATCCATCTAACTTTATCCCTTGCACAGTAGCAAGGATATCATCTCACAAAGAGGCAGGTAGCTTCTGGTGTTGTGTCCCTCCCAAACTCTACATCCATCTGCAGCAGAAAAATTCTTTTCCTCTTGCCACCAAACAATATTCAGGTTGGAGATATCTAAATGAGTATTTGATGGATGTGCCAAATCTGGGCAGAGTATTCTTGGACAATCAGGTGTGGTTTTTCTTATGACACAAAAATTATTTTCCTGCGAGAAACACAATTTGGCATATCTTCTGTGACCTCTCTAATGTGACTGAGTAGAGGGCTCCTCTTCAACAGTGAACATGAGGGTAGACCATACCCCTAGAAGCAATTTGTGTAGCTGTCCCCATTCTCCTTCATCCAGCCTATTAGATTGGCCCTCTCGCCCTACCCTCAGAAGCACAAAAATCACATCTATCTTCCTCCTTTCATCCACTTTCCAGTAATGCTTCTGATTCTGCTACAGGGGTGACAGAAGTATTTCATACCCAGAATTCCTTTCTTTATGATCTGTCAGGATTCATTCTTCCACACCTTCCCCCAGTGAACTACATCTCTCAGCTGCCAAAGCTGCTCGTGGAAGGGGTCAAGGAATCTGCAAGCTAAAGGATATTCACTGTATAGACTACATTTTCATCCAAATGTTTTGATATTCTTGTGGTTAACCCTTCAAATGACTTCATTTATTGAACAGTCCTAATGTCACAGTAGGCAGAACTATAGAAAGCGTGACATTTATGATACTCTATCTAAGGTGACCAGGGTAGGAGTTTCCCCTATGTCAAGTCTCTGTGTTTTGGGCATTCTAGATATTCCCTGTTCGAGTAATGCTAGGAAATGAATTGCTGCAGCACTTATAATGACCAAAAGAGTCATTTTATGAAAATGGATATCAGCTTCTTCCCCTTGCATTCTTTGATTGGCTAACTGACCAAACCAACACCACCCTCTTGGAAAAACTGATATTAATCTATGGAGACATAAGTTCCAACTCTGAAGATGTTTGGTCTTTCATGAGAGTATTACACTTGAATCCAGGTAGATTAGGCATCTGATGCTTCTCCCCTTTTTTAGTTTTGCTGTGGGAGGTTGTTAAGGAATCATTTATCTTGTAACATTCAGGAGTATTTATCTATGAATATTTCATGCTGTGATATTGTTAAATCCATAGTCTTGCTGTTTTATTTGTCATTGTATTTAAATATATCTGTATGGATAAATTAAAACTTCTGAAAAATAACTAAAAAAATGACATTTCATCATGGGGTATTTTCTCAACAAAATTTAGTCATGAGCAACAGTTTGTTCTGGTACTTTTGACTGCAGTGACATTTTATTGCTAGCTTGTCTTTTGAATATTTTCTGTAAATATTTTTAAATGTATTTATTTGGTATCAATGATATAAGTACAGTAGTAAGCAAAAAGTGTATTATAAAATAGAATTACAATTTTATATAGTGCCATTCCCGTGAAGTATGGTAAAGAGCTTTATACTAAATTGGATAGAGCCACTTTAATACAGACATCATAATAATGTACAAAGGTGAAGCAGGAAAAAGGAAACTAAGATAGAAAAAGCAGCAGAGTTGGCTCTAGGTTAAAGTGAACAAGATCTAGACTTGAAGAAAGGAAATGACTCATCCATGATTCAGAGAATGGGAGGGAATTCCAGATAGAGGGGGAAATACAAATGCAATAGCCTTTGACTCAGCAGAATCTTGAGAATACTGGAAAACATGCCAGCATTTGGAGGTGTCAGAATTGGGTGCAGGGGAACTATGTGAATTAAAGATTAGTTCATTAGAGTGAAAGGGGCCCACAGAGAACTTTGAAACCCAGGGGAAACAATTTTGATTTGAATTTGGAAATTCAATTCCAGTGCCAATGGTAGAGGATATAGTCCTTCTTCTTGGAATAAAAGTAGTCTCACTGCAGCATCCTGAGTGCCCTGAAGTTGAGAATAGGGATTTAGGATGACTGCAAAGAGAGATCTGCAATATTAGAGAGGGGGAATGATGAAAGTGTGTGAATAAAGATTTTAGCAGAAGCAGGGTTGAGGTAGGGATTCTGACCGTGTACCAGAGATGGTGTTAGCCATGTTGGCAAGAGAGATGTAGGAAGAAAAAGTAAGCCCAGTGTGAAGAATGACTTGAAGGTTTCTGTCCTTGGGAGCAAACTAACAGTAAATCTTAGTTTATTGGCACCTAATGCTCAAAGGTCCCTGAATGCTTTAACAGATAATAGAATGATATATTAACAATAAAGTAAAGGCTTGACAGGGAGAGAGGGGTGCTGACCATGTTATCTTTGTAATACCAGGGAGGCACCATGCAAGAGCTAAATTGTGCACCACTTTGGGGCTGGTTAAAGTGTGGTGTTAAAAGCAACTTCAGGAGATCCTTTCTCTTAATCTGATGTCTTGCTGTAAGAGAAGGAGTCTTGTTATGGTATCTTCACATTAGCAAATGTTATGTATAGGAAGTACAGTCAAGACTTGATCCAAAGGACACTGAAGTGAGTGGAAAAACCATTGATTTCAATAGACATTAGATAGGGCCCCATGTGAGGATACAACTAAAGCTGTGCTAAACACGCTGGTCATTTTTGCAGCACTCGTGGAAGAAGTTTATACTGCTCAACGAGAACGTGATGAAGCTGTCATGGCTAGACTTAAGTTAGCCAATGAAGAGCGAGATGAAGCACTTCTTCGAGCCAAGCATTTGGAGCAGTCTCTTAAAGAGTATGTATGTTTTTTCTGCTATGTGTAAAAAGATGGCTGTTATTGGAAGCCAAGGGAAACCTGATAGAACTCAAAAGTGAACATGTGGTAAATCTTAACATGAATTTCAGTGTGATAGAATGTAAGAGGACAGCAATAGTCTCGATATTCCAGCTGTATGTGTAGGTTTAAAAAAAAAAACATGATCAAACGAGGTCATGTTTTTCTCCCCGGATGGAGAACGAGGTGAATGATTCTGGTTGCAGAAAGAAAAAGATCCACTATTGATTTATTCAGAGATAAATCAGGGAAGATAAATCTACCGACAGTGACCAATGCCAGGTGTCCCAGAGGGAGTGAACCTAACAGGTAATGATCAAGTGCTCTCTCTCCTGCCATTCATCTCCACCCTCTGACAGACAGAGGCTAGGGACACCATTCCTTACCCATCCTAGCTAATAGTCATTAATGGACTTAACCTTCATTAATTTATATAGTTCTCTTTTAAACCCTGTTATAGTCCTAGCCTTCACAACCTCCTCAGGCAAGGCGTTCCACAGGTTGACTGTTCACTGTGTGAAGAAGAACTTCCTTTTATTTGTTTTAAACCTGCTGGCCATCAATTTCATTTGGTGGCCCCTAGTTCTTATATTATGGGAACAAGTAAATAACTTTTCCTTATTCACTTTCTCCACACCACTCATGATTTTATATACCTCTATCATATCCCCCCTTAGTCTCCTCTTTTCCAAGCTGAAAAGTCCTAGCCTCTTTAATCTCTATCCCTTTTTGAATGATTCCTAACATCCTGTTTGCTTTTTTGACTGCCGCTGCACACTGCGTGGACGTCTTCAGAGAACTATCCACGATGACTCCAAAATCTCTTTCCTGATTTGTTGTAGCTAAATTAGCCCCCATCATATTGCATGTATAGTTGGGGTTATTTTTTCCAATGTGCATTACTTTCCATTTATCCACATTAAATTTCATTTGCCATTTTGTTGCCCAATCACTTAGTTTTGTGAGATCTTTTTGAAGTTCTTCACAGTCTGCTTTGGTCTTAACTATCTTGAGCAGTTTAGTATCATCTGCAAACTTTGCCACATCATTGTTTACCCCTTTCTCAAGATCATTTATGAATAAGTTGAATAGGATTGTTCCTAGGACTGACCCTTGGGGAACATCACTAGTTACTCCTCTCCATTCTGAAAATTTACCATTTATTCCTACCCTTTGTTCCCTGTCTTTTAACCAGTTCTCAATCCATGAAAGGATCTCCCCTCTTATCCCATGACAACTTAATTTACGTAAGAGCCTTTGGTGAGGGACCTTGTCAAAGGCTTTCTGGAAATCTAAGTACACTATGTCCACTGGATCCCCCTTGTCCACATGTTTGTTGACTCCTTCAAAGAACTCTAATAGATTAGTAAGACATGATTTCTCTTTACAGAAACCATGTTGACTTCTGCCCAACAATTTATGTTCTTTTATGTGTCTGACAATGTTATTCTTTACTATTGTTTCAACTAATTTGCCCGGTACTGACGTTAGACTTACCGATCTGTAATTGCCGGGATCACCTCCAGAGCCCTTTTTAAATATTGGCGTTATATTAGCTATCTTCCAATCGTTGAGTACAGAAGCTGATTTAAAGGACAGGTTACAAACCATAGTTAATAGTTCCACAATTTCACATTTGAGTTCTTTCAGAACTCTTGGGTGAATGCCACCTGGTCCTGGTGATTTGTTACTGTTAAGTTTATCAATTAATTCCAAAATCTCCTCTAGTGACACTTCAATCTGTGACAATTCCTCAGATTTGTCACCTACAAAGGATAGATCGGGTTTGAGAATCTCCCTAACATCCTCAGCTATGAAGACTGAAGCAAAGAATTCATTTAGTTTCTCCGCAATGACTTTATCGTCTTTAAGTGCTCCTTTTGTATTTCGATCGTCCAGGGACCCCACTGGTTGTTTAGCAGGCTTCCTGCTTCTGATTTAAATATTTGTATAAGATGGAACAGCTCCAACAGGACAAATTGAGAGACTGGATCTAAGGCCTAGCAATTAGGGCACTCACTTGAGATGTGGGAAAGACTGCCAGAGGCAGAACAGGGACTTGAACCTGAGTCTCCTGCATCCCAGGAGAGTGCTGTGTGGGGGGTGGGGGCAGTGGGGGGAAGAGAGAGACCAGAAACTGCATTCTGGACCTGAGGACCCATCCCAACAAAAGTTTTATTGAAACCGATACATTTAGACAAATCCACTTATTCCAGTGAAAAAACATTCTGTCAAAAAATGCCAGCTCTAGTGAGCAAACCAGGCTAGTGTTTCCAACCACAGAGTGTGCCAGACTAGCTAAAGTGGAATGATAGAATAGGTAATGCTGGTGAGGGAATGACGTTATATGTGAAGGAAAGTAAACATAGTAAAAATCTTAAATGAATCAAACTATTCCATAGAATCTCAATTCCATGCTGGATTAATATGAGTATAGCAGTAGAAAGATACTACCGACCACCTGACCAGGATGGTGACAGCGTTTGGGAAATGCTTAGGGAGATCAGAGAGGCTACAAAAACAGAAAACTCAATAATAATGGGGGATTTCAACTATCCATATATTGACTATCCGTACATGTCACCTTAGGACAGGATGTAGAGATAAAATTTCCAGACACCATTAATGACTGCTTCTTGGAGCAGCTAGATTTGGAACCCACAGGGGAGAAACAATTCTTGAGTTAGTCCTAAGAGGCACACAAGATCTGGTCCAAGAGGTGAATGTAGCTGAATCGCTTAGTAATAGCAAATATAATGTAATTAAACTAAACCTCCCTGTAGGGTGGAAAATACCAAAGAAACCCACCACAGTAGCATTTAACTTCAAAAAGAGGAACTACACAAAAATGAGGAGGAAATTAAAGGAACAGTCATGAATGAAATCCCTGCAAGCTGTATGGAAACTTCTTAAAAACACCATAATAGAGGTTCAAACTAAAGGCACAACACCATGCTCTGGATGTCCCTGAACCTCGACTGCCAGAAGCTGGGACACGATGGTAGGGGATGGATCTCTCAATAAATTGCCCTGTTCTTTCATTCCCCTGAAGCATCTGGCACTGGCCACTAGCAGAAGATGGGAGAGTGGGATCAGTGGACCATTGGTCTGATGCAGTGTGGCCATTCTTACATTGTTATGAATGCAGAGGTCTAGTGTGGGTGGAGAAAGATGCAGGACCCAGACGCCCCCCAATACACACTCACTCTTCCTCTCTCTCTCTCTCTCTGCAAATGTGCTGCTGCATCTGAAGATGAAACAATAGTTAGCTTCTTATAAGCCATTCCCCTTCCCTCTTTGCTTCTGTTGTGGACTCTAATGGAGCACGCTGCAAGAGCAGCTTGTGTACAGTTCCAAGTGTCAGGCTCAGGCAGCAGCTTTACTCCTTTCATGGCTCTTGTTCAGCCCTGGGTTTCACCAACAGACAACTCTCACAACAGCAGCATAAAGGCTTCTGGTGCATAGGGTGACCAGATGTCCTGATTTTATAGGAACAGTCCCAATTTTGGGGTCTTTTTTTATATAGGCTTCTATTACCACACACACCCTGTCCCGATTTTTCACACTTGCTGTCTGATCATCCTACTGGTGCGAGGGGATATGGGGAAGGGGAACAGAGTACTAGAAAGGAGGAGGGTATGGGGGCATAAGGGAAGAAGAGCCAGCAAAGCACATATAAAAGAGCAATAAGTTAAAAAGGGAAATAAAGAAAAAGTATACAGAAAAGAGAGATGAGAAGTGGGGGGGGGGGGAAGCACCTGGGAAAGGAGAAGTGAGAGAAAATAGCCAGAGAGAAAGGAAAGATGACATCTGCTGAACTGGCAGTAGAGAGATGTTCTAACAGAAAAAGGTTGGGAACCACTGCTCCAGGGAGCTAGAGAGAGCCCTAAGCATGTCTGTTTGTATGAAGCCACTAAAGGGCTCCATGTATCAGGCAGGTAAAGAATATCAAGATGATATATCTGACTCTATTTCCCCAGTCTGAGCCCTAGGATTGGTCCTTCTTTGCAGAATGAGAATTGTGTATTGTTCCAAATGTTCACAATTCTGGAAATTGTGCTGCAACTTGAGTTCATCCCCATAATATGTTGTATCACTGAGAACAGACAGTATTTCACAGTAGCAAGTATAGTATCTGTAAGTGTTGTACCACATAAAGTAAATACAATAGATTTTGCATTGTACTTAGTTGCTACTTTTTAAATATTTGACTTTAGTAGGAAACCTCATTAACTGTTTCTTTTCTCTGGGGCAAAATGGATATCTGCCTCTCTTTGGGTATTTTTATTAGCTGAAGCAATAGGCATTTTTTCTTACTCTAATCCCCTAGAGTAAATGTGGTTTCTGTATCAGAGATAACTGGTAGGAAAGACTTAATTAGAAAAACTATTCTCATGAAGCTTCCCTTACAAATTTTTTTCTTGGTGGAGCTGCTGATTTTTACACAGTAAACAACCTGCATTTTTCCAAACAGAAATGCCCCCATTATTGTTCTACATTTGTATTCAACCTCTTGGTACTGAGAGTTGGCAATTTGCATTCATGCTTTGTTGTTTATACTTGATGATTGTATTAGAGAATAAAGCTGAGAAATGCCACTTGCCAATGGGTTAAAATAAAACTAGATCCCTTTACAATAGTCTGGCTGCCTGGTGTGCTCTGTTAGTCAATTGAGTTTTACAAGTTTCTTAAGTATCACTGCCCATAACTCTGGCCCAAAATCAGATCTAGGAGATAGCCTTATCCACAAAGGGTAATAATACTCATTTTTTCCTTCTAGTTGGCTGGGTTCTATTGTTGACCCACCCGGTTAGCGGGTGTTGGAAACGCATAGGGAAATGCCAGTTGAACCCTGCTGACTCACAATAGCAGGTGTAGATCATTTGCCTACTCTTGCAATGATGATGGCCCCATTAGTCAGAGGAATCTAGGGACTTGGATTGATCTGTTTTAAAGGAGGAACTCTAGGGATAACCAAGCTAGGAGTGAGAGTTCAGGTTGGAGTTTACATTTTGTGTGTAAACTTGTTAATAAGGTCAAATCTCATCAAAGAGGTAAGGTTCAAACCTACTCACCACATATTTACTGTTTTGGGGTATGCTGGGAATACCATCTGCTCAGAACCTCCCAAATAAATGTGTTCCACTATACAGCAGCAATAGAGCATTCCTTTCTGAATTGCTTCCCTTGATTACAAGAATTCAGGTGGCTTTGTCTGACTATGAACTTGTACAAATTGATCAAAAAGCACAGAGGAAATTCACTAATCACCATACTAGGTAACTGCACTAGTATTAAATGTCAAAGGTCAGATGGCAAGAATGGGTTGATTTCCTAGCCTCGTGTGCATAAGAGGCTATACCATATTTAGGGTCACGAAGACTAGTGCATTCAAAGGCACAGGGTTAGTACACTGTCAAAGGCACAGGGTTAGTACACTGCTGTGTGGCAGAGGGATGTTTGAAGGGTGATCTCTGACAACAGCATCACAGTACAAATTACACCTAGTTCTTTGGCAGACACTGGAAGTTTGATGATTACAGTATCTGTTTTTGAAATTAGAACAGGAGTACTTGTGGCACCTTAGAGACTAACAAATTTATTAGAGCATAAGCTTTCGTGGACTACAGCCCACTTCTTCGGGCTGTAGTCCACGAAAGCTTATGCTCTAATAAATTTGTTAGTCTCTAAGGTGCCACAAGTACTCCTGTTCTTTTTGCGGATACAGACTAACACGGCTGCTACTCTGAAACCTGTTTTTGAAATGTTACATTACAGCCTCTGCCAGAACTGCTTTTTCTTAAGCTACTTAGTATGTGCTGGATCCACCACTTGCTTAAGTATCTATGAACTGGGTGAGGCTGCACTTCTTTAATGTTTAAGCTTATTTTTTAACAAGGTGTTAATCTCTGTATTTTGGACCCCCAAATGTTCTGTAAATAATCAGATGTTTAGATTTTAATTAAAATTAACTTTTTAATTATTATAGAAAAAAGTGTAATTTCCCATTTAATCACCTCTGTATGCAGAAATTTGTGCTATTACTCATTGCTGTTGCAGAGCACAATTGTAGTTGTTCGGCAAAACTGTAAAACTTTATTGCCTCTTTACATATAAGTAAATGTGGCAGCGAAACAAGGAAAGAAAGAGTTCAATATTTTTGTTCCAGAATTAAGGAAGGGCACCACCGGAGGCTTAAATTAACTCCTATATTTTATGATGGGATAAAACAAAATTTCTAAGTGAGGTTTAACTATAACGTTTGTCCTCCTAGGTGGAGGGGAAGAACTACATTTTGTTAAAACAACCCTTTCTTCCCCGCCCCCCCCCAACCTACTGTCCCATTTCATTTTGGGGTGCAATAAAGACAACAAGAATATAATTTCAGGTTAAAGTTGTAAGTCCAGAAATAAATAAAATAAGAGCACCAGTGCTTTCTATCACTAGGGAACTTTCTTCATCTAAGCACATATGAACAATTGATCCTTGTAGTCATATATAGCAGTAAACATTAATAACTTAACAGTCTGAAGTCAATGCTGAAGATATGGAGCATTATTGAAAGATGGAGTCGAGCAGGTGGCACTTTAATATGTTCAGTGTCATGGTTGACTCTAAAGACTAGTAGAATGAAATTACTTGAGGTTCTAAAGATTTAAAAAGCGAACTCATTTTGCTGCACTAAGGAAATGCTACTGATCAGGCTTTCTGTGTCCCTTTTTTCTAGGCTAGAAAATATTAACCCTGAAGAAAATGACATGGTAAGCCATTCTCTGAGGAGATTTCTTGATGTCAGTCTTATATCTTAGAGGCTTAAGTTCAATTGAGTGGGTTTCAAGAACTAAGATGTGGGAAAAAAGAAGAATTGACACACTAATAATGTACATCTTTGCTGCAATATGAAAATTCAATAACTTCACTCAGTCAATTTACAATTCACATGTGCCTATTAATTAAAACCCTATATTAAATAAAATATATTAAAACTTCATGTCTGACTAACGTATAATGCTGTTGGTAGACATTACAGGAATTACTGAACAGAATAAACAATGCAGACACAGGGATAGCTATACAGAAGAATGGAGCTATAATTGTGGATCGAATACACAGGACCAAGGAGCGTAGAAAGAAAATAACAGCTGAGGAAATGAATGCAGTGATTGAAGAACGGGATGCTGCTTTGTCTCAAGTAAGTCCCTACTAGTCTATAAAAAAATTCAATGCCACATTCTCTCTCTCCTTTATCTTTGGGGAAACAAAATCTTCCATGCATGTTTCCTGTTCACAGTTCGCTTTTTAAAAAGTCCTTCCACATAGAGAACTCCTGAACACTATGCAATTATTGTAGTACCGTAGAAATGCTATTTAAAATGGCCTTAACAACGTTTGCAAGCCACTGTTCAAAGAGAAAAGATTATTTTTTTGCATCTAATACTCCTGGTTACAAAAGATGGTTCTCTGTGTTTTCTTTTTTTAAGTATAGCTTCCAAAGTACTAACCTTTATAGAACTGCTAAGAGCTCAGTTGTGCAGCTCATTGTCTGGCTATGCCGAAAGAAGGACAGAAGACATCTGACATGGATTTAATCAGGCTGCAACTTTATTATTAGATATCTGGAACTACCCAGCAGATAAAAGTGTACAGTGCAGGTAACCCCATGTTTATTCTGTAATTACCTAGGGGGCTTTACCAGCTCCCCCTCTTTATCCATCCAGGTCCCTCCAGCAAATCCATTGCTAGGAACTTACCATCCATCCCCCTCATGGAGGGTTAAGGTGAGCTATAAGAATGGGGGTTGGCTCCCTGCTGTACCAATCATAGGAGTCCCCAACCACTCCTTGTTCATTCCTTTAATGGATGCATGCATGCATGAACAGAGCCCTGGCTGAACCTGCTGTGGGGAAGGTTTAAAAGGAGAAAAAAAAAAACCCAACTGCACTCATACCAATATAGTGGTAAGGGAAAAGCGTTATGCTCACAGCGGGTATAGACCAAACCTGGTATTTTACCACCTAAAGGGGAGGGAGGATGGGTCCTGCTTCAGACTGCTCTGTGTAAAAGGGAGGCTTCAGGCCCAGAGCTGCCTCTCTTAAATTCTGCATTCCTAGGGGATGAATCAGTGACCATGCTGACCTTTTTGCAACAGTTTTCATTCCCTCCCCAAGCCATAAAGCACTGTTCTGTTCACTCGGCCATCCAGCCAAATTACCCCCCCACACACTTAAAGGTGCAGGGCAGTTATTGTGATGGTGTAAATGGACACACAAGGTGCAGGGCAACAGTGCACTTGGCCCTCAATATTTGTAAAGGGGTAACCATTATAAATGGCAGAGAAATCCTGTCTCACATAACTACTCTTTAAGACAAGCAAATTCTTCCCTAGGGTTCTGCATTCAAGAGCTGAAAATCAGGTCCTTGATATACTGTTCTGGTTTTCAGTGTCTTTACCATTTTACTATAATCAACAGATGTTTGATGTCCCTTCCTGCTCCTGATACCTCTGAACACGTGGCCCCTTCCATCTCCCTAGCTTCACCAAAAAACACAGTGCCCCTTCCCTGAAGCAGGCAGAGAGCCCTCCTGCTCCTCAGTTGCTTCCATGGGCTATGAGTCGTACCTCACCATAGAATCGCTTTGGGTTCTGTGCCCAATCTTGGCTGCTCCTACACTTAGCACCTGATATGACCTGTTTCCACATTCCTGGGTTCTGTCCTTTGGGATCAGGTCATGGGGATAGTCAGATCACGTTGGGAGTGCAGCTGGGGGAAAATAAGGGGATTTTAGATGGGGGTATGTACAGCCATTAAGCACTCACCCCATGCAAGAGCTGTGATCTGGCTCTGCCTCTCAGAGGGCCAGAAACCCAACATCCTCCCTGAACCTTAATTATCTAAATTATACAGTCTCCAAGTAGCATCCATCTGGGGATTAACTAGTTTTTAAAGTCGTTTTATGGTCTTTGTTGTTGAATTTACATTGCACCAAGAAGCTACCAGGTAGGAGAGTGTCCTCTCCAAATCCTGAAACTTCCTCCTCGTCTGCGGTCACTTCTGTTCTTACGTTCTACCCTATTTTACCCTGGCCAGCCACCTCTACTTGGCATGCAACCATGTAATGTTCATGTAGTTATGGAATTGCAACAGGCATTAATGTTGGGTTCCTTTATTTTTTGTTTTTCTGCATTTTCTCCCCACCGCATTCCAAACACAGAAGAGAAACATTACAAAATAAGTAATTTTTTTTAAGATGAAATAATATCTCTGGGAATCGGGAAAGTTGTATTTCATGAAATGCCATGAATGAGCTGGGTGACTAAGAAACTGTTCAGAGATTTTTTTTTTCACTACACTTCCTTCCTCTGTTGGTTCATTCTTTGCTCAGGACAGATATATTAAAAAGAGAGAATTTCTGAGGACATGTGTTGGCACAGTTGCTTTGCAGCATCAGATGGTGTGAATTTTTTTATTTTTTATTTTCAAAGGGAGTAGGATCTGCATCTTAATGTACATATTGAATAAACAATAGGCATTTAGAGAGAAATTCTGTTCTCACTGTGCTGGGGGTGCAAAGAGAGGGCTCCTGCAGCAGGGAAAGGGGTGGAGTCAGAGGACCTACTTCTATTAGAGTCTTTGGTTCTGGTTCCTGTTGCAGGAGCTTATTGGAGCCACACAGGGCCTTTGTTAGGGCCCTGTTCCTTCATAGAGATGTCCAGAATCTATGTACCATTCAAACACAAGGTCTTGTGTTGGCCCTCTGCACAGGTGTGAGCATCCTTCACAGACTAGTGGGGCTGGGGCTTTCTACAGTAAATGGATAATAATTGATAGAGTACAACTGAAAGACTAGCCAAGGAACCGGTGTGACAAGAGTTTCAGGTAGCATTATAAAAAGTTATTTGAGCAAAGCATAAATAGTTTGCCAAATCACCTGTACTTCAGGACATAGTACTTTTATTGACTTCTCAACTATTTTTAATTTGTTGATTAAATTATACAAATTTACCTGAACATATCTTTAGTCATTTCTTTCTCCTCAGTTCATCTTTGGCTACTTCCTGTCTCCTCCATTCATTTGCCATTCCAGAATGTATTTGATTATATTTTTTTTTTTTTTTTTTTTTTTAAAAGCTTATTAGCAGCATGGTTACTAGTGAAACACCCAACAGTCCTGTGAACATTTTATGCTGGATTTTTTTATTATTATTGGCTTTCCTTACGTAGGACATTGAAAGTTGGGCAACCAGTAAGAGAACAGATTTTGGCAAAGGAGGAGAATGTTTGGTATTTTTAGTTTTGGTTTTTTGGGGTGTGTGTGTTTTTTTTGTTTGTTTGTTTGTTTTTTGGTCAGTGTCCTTTCAAATAGGAATTGTAATCTTGGTCAGTAAAACCTATAAACTCTTGAATATCACCATTTGAGTGAGATGGTGTGCGCATGCACACAGAAAGAGATTTTTTTTTAAAAAAAAAACAGCTTGTTTAAATAATCTCAAAGAATCATGTATAATACATTGCTTTCCCAAATAATTAAACCAAGCATTAATAAAAGGTCAGTTATTCCACATAATAATGGCTTAGGTGCCAAGAGCATCACAGCCAATTTACACTTCTGTCAGCATAATACACAGGTAGTTTTAAGTAGATAGTGCTGGTCATAAAAAAACATTGTGATCTGAATTATATTGTGCTACCAACATTTGATGCCAGGCAGTACTGCTCCACTTGATATTCATTTAAAAAATCCTACTACTATGAACTGTAAATAATTATTATGAATAGAACTCTATGAAATTTACGGATGGAAAACCTAACTTATATTTTTACACGTAAGAAGCTCTTATCTTACACATTCTAGAATATTAGTTATAAGTCTTGGAATTGTGGCCACCATTTCAAACCACATTTCTTAATTGATAATGGCTTGGGTACTTTTGCAATATACAAATTACTGGTCTTTTGTTAAGATTGTAACAACAATTATTACAATTTATTAGCAAGAAGAATAGGAGAGGGAATCTTGCATTAGACCACAAGGGGACTGAAGGTAACTCAGGGGATATCTATAGTTATACTATAATTAACCCAAATTATTGTCATTTAGATCTGGCCTTGACACAGGTGTTGGTAGCATCTGCAAGATGAGATCTCTCCATTTTCATAAAATGTGGACATAAAATCACATTCACACACAGACACATCATAAAAATTGAGCCAAAACAGGGGTTACAATCCGTCACACCCATAGGGATTCATCTGTAGTCTGTGGCTGTCTTCTGGAGCACAGCATTTAAGAGTTCAAAATTTGTGAGGCTCTGTGAAAACTACATCCTCCTATACAATTTGTTAGTATCTGGTGAAGGAGCAACAGTGCCACTTAAGTTACCAGCATAACTGATTTCACTTCCTCCCTGCTTTCAGGGTTTTACAGGGGCTATGTTTAATTAAGCTACTCCATTAACCTTCTGAATGAGTCCCTTCGCAGCCTGACACTTGACTGTTAACTACAATTTACCTGAACAGCATCCAGACCTTCTGGTATTATTTATAGGTTTTCAGATTTTTCTGATTCAGAAACTGTAACACAGAAGGCCATGCAACTTTAACTTATCAGTTATTTTTCAGTTGAATGATATTTAATATTCTTAAATAATGGATGCACTGTAATAAATTAGGTGCCCTCTATGAGCATATAAATACAGGCTGTCTTGAAGTAGTCTTTCAGGTGTGTGGTGTGGTGGTTTTTTTGCAGTACATTGTGGTAGCTCTATTGTATTAGATTACTGTATTTAATTAGACTGCTATTGTACACATGCTTAACAATAATTAACTAGTTATATTTTGTGACTTTGAATTGTACTTGAATTTTTCACTGCTGCACAAACTAGAAATGCTCACTAATTTTTAGGAAATGTGGTCGTGATTCAAAGGGTTTTTTAAAAAAAAAATCTAGATTTCCCCCTGTTTGTTTTGAGATTTTAAATGTGATCACCATGTCTTAACAGAAAGATGGACACTATTATCACCATATCGAGCGGCACACGTGTCCGCAATCTTAGATCATTCACTAGATTGCTGAGCAAATACGCAAACTAAATTTTGTACGTGTGAAAACAAATAAAATGATATAAACTCAAATATTTGATACTACTTTTCGTATGTATTTTCAAGTGAATAAAAAACAAACAACTAAAGTATGGCTAAACATTGACATCCATTCCTTCCCACCCCCATCACACACACCAGTGTCAACCCCATTTAAAAAAAACAAACAAACACAACCATTCCGTTGTATCTGCCAAGATATATTTGTTAGTGAACAGATACTGGGTTATGGTGTAGAACTTGCCTGTTTTATGGCTGCTCTTCAATTTCTTCATTCTCATGGCAGTCAGCATCTATCTGTTTTCTTTTCAGTTTCTTGGTTTATATTCAGTTTAACCTTAACCCGTTCATGGAACTATCCTGTCCATTCAAATGTTTGTAATGTAGTTCTTGGTTTTTCTTCGCAAGTCTTGCTTGTTTATTGAGTAATCAAATATATTTGTGATTAACATTTAATACAAATACAACACACTGTAGTCACAATTTGGTAATCTTCATTAAATACTTTAAAGGAAATAGTTACCAGCAGGAGGCAATATGGTGTAATGCCTCAAAGTAGCAACTGGCTATAAGCCATTTTACACCTTCTGGACAGGAATGTTAATATGATTAAAGGTTTGGCAGCTGAAACTGGGGCACTCAGTAAGGCATTGCAAAAAAATTTTTCTTCCCTTTTGAGGAAAGAAAATAAATGATTTTCATCGGTATAGCTTGAAGGTGCTTTTAAAGGAAGTAAACCAAGAGCATGGATCATACTACAGAAGGATCATGTATTTATTGTGTTTTCAGCCCTAACTTCCATTGAGTAGATATTTTGTAATCAAGGTACAGCCAGTGGCTATGCAAAGTTTAATATTAAAGGTGTAGAATTTGTTGTAGAAGAGAAGCAATAGTTTCATGGCCAGTATAGCATTGTCTGTTTTTAATACTCTGGATTGAAGCAGTAACGTAATTGGCAAGCAACCCTGGTTTTACTGTTCTGAATAGTTTGATCACATCCTGCTGTGCAGGAACATGCTTATGACTGTTCATGTACAAAACTGGCACACTCCCAGTTGCTCATCTGAAACAAGTTAAAGTGCCTTTCTCCATTTCAAGGCACTGTTTGGCATCAGACAGTGTTTAATGGTAACTGAGAACAAAGATTAGAAGCAGTAAGCTTCCCTGCCCACCATTATCAATTTCAGCTAATAACTAATAAATGTCAATAGTCTCAGTGGGCCAACTTCTTATTAACCTTTCTGAGGCTGTTATCAAACAGTTCTTCTGGTTTTACACCAAATAAGGTCCAGAGCTCAGTGTTTTTTCTGTGGTTCCTAGATCATTCAAGATTTCTCACCACACATCGGTGAACATTTCTCATTTAAGAAATACACCTGTGAGCTGCAATAACTTTAAAAACCACAAAAAAGTGGTTATTTGAAAAATAGGTTGGGGCTGCAATCTAAACTAGGGAATCTGTGTCCTCATGTTGAGGGGGCAATAGTGCATGACCACACTGTTAGAACAGAGGAAACTCCTTTTTGCAATGAAATTACCTTTTTTACACTAAACCTTTCTAATTAGCATCTCTGTTTTACACTGTGGTGCTTATTCTAGCCTTTGCCAACACTTGCTGAGTTCTCTTTGCTGGTGTTGACACTAGCACACCAGAAGGAGCATCTGACAATGAACTAACTACTGTGCTAGGACACTGCTCCTTCTACCCCTCTTTTGCTGCCTCTAATACTAAGGGTGGGAGGAGAGCACCCGATTCTTAGAATGATTCACACTGTGAAGCAGACAGCTGTGGGGGTGGTGGTGATTTTCAAACTCACTGGCTTGTGTGGAGTGTGATTGCAGCTTGATTAACCCTAGGACTATCTTGGTTCATTTCCCCTCTTGTGCCAGCAACAGCAAGATCCCTACACCCACGCATTTCCTGTGCTTTTTCTCTAGCTGGTAGCAGACAAGTGGATGGGAGGAGGAAACTACCAGCAGGAAGAGTGAGCAAAGGGAGTTAATGCAGTAAGCACAAGAGAGTCAATATAGGCTCAAAGACTCTGCCTGCAAGATGCCCATGTTGCGCAGTTCACGTTGGAGTGAGCTCTGCTTTCAGTTAGAGAGGGGTAAGAGCTGGGGGAAGATGGAATACAAAATGAAAGTGCTAATTTAAAAGGTGGCATTTAACTCAAAAAAATAACACTCTGGGAGGGTAAAACAGGGAAGTGGCTACTAGACTGGAGTCATCTTTCTCACAGGTGTCTGTAGGGATACATCCCTGCCCCCTCGCTCTGAAGTCCAAGCCAATGATGCTGGGCAACAGGCATCCTTTTAAGAAATTCACCAAAAAACAAAGTCCGGTCACACAAACAATTATTTTTATTGGCTCAGTTTTCCATTTGGTTCTGTTCCACAGAGTTAATGGGGGCAAATACTTTGATTACACTGCAGTTCTAATGATTTTTAAGAGTTTTTCCTTACAAAGATTAATCAAAACCTTCATTTTTGGGAAAGGTGAGTAGATCAACTGATTTATTGTCAGGGAGCCAGCTGCAGCAGGGGCAATCTAGTAGGGACACACTGTACACAGCTGATCCTAACGGCCTGCCTATTTGATTGTACTTTCTGATTGGTGGAGGGGTGGAGCTAACTACTATTTAACCCAGCAACAGCCTGAACTGGCTGGCTGCTCAACACGTTCCTAGCCTGCAGATGCTCTTTGTCCAGCCTGCTGCTGCCTCCTGCTCTTGTGCCTGCTGTAGCCCCTATCCTTCTCCATTCTTGACACCCTGGGCTCTGTTTCCTGACCAAGTCTCTGGCTTGCCCATTGCCTCTGGCATTTGGCTTCTGATCACTGGTTCTAACTCTCAGCTCTGCTCTCGACTATGTCCCCAGGTGTCCCAAGGCCCTGATTCTTGACTCCAGCTTGGCTCTGCTCTAGCCTCCAGGCCTGGTGACTCCCTCCTCCCCCCCGTGGATCTCACCATTAGGCCTGACTGCCAACATCTGGTCATGTACTTGACAGTTTGATTAGTGCAAGAGAGAGAGTCTTCAAACTTTCTTTGGCTGTGGGTTTGACACCTGTTAAGGCCTCTCTTTTTCCGACGGATGTAATGAACACCTTGCAGAGGCTACAGTCCCAGATCTCAGCCCTGTATGCATAGATCTTGCTATCTGGGACCCAGATCCCTCAGGACCTGAAGATCTGCTGCCAGCCCAGTTTGATAGTGACCACAGGAAATGCAGATTTGTGAATCGATGCCAATTCCTGTTCATGCTACATCCCTGTCATTTCCCACTGACCAGGCCTGAGTGGAGCTCATTATCATCCCATTAACCAGGGAGGCCCTGGCCTGGTCATCCCACCTCCTGGAGACTTCCAGTCCCTTGCTGAGGCAACTGGAGGAATTCAGTTGAGCCATAGAAATTGTTTTGGATGACCTGAACCATTTCTATTCTGCCGAAAGCATGCTTCAGAATGTATGCCAGGGAAATAGACCAGTCACCAGGTTCACTGTGGAATTCCAGTGCTTACTGGCCAACAGAGCTACCATTTTCAGCATGGCTTGAATGTTGAGCCAGGATGGGTAAAGCCACCATCTGACTTAGATCCCCTGGTCAAGCTGTTCATGAGCATCGGTGGTTGCCTGGCTGAACAGTGACTACAAAAGGAGTCCAGTTTTTGATTCCCCACAAGCCAACCAAATTCAACCCTACCTTACTGCTGCAGAAAAGAGACAGCAATAAGCCTTAGACTAGGTCCAGGGGTGCCCCGGTAAGACTCCTATCCCAGTCAGGAAAGCCCCTTTTGTACTTCCTGGCGATGGCTGGCCAGCAAGCCTCCAGCTTCCTCTTTGGTTACGATAACTTGCCAGGTCTGAGATTGGGCTGAGAATGCTGGTGAATGGTGTAGAACTTGCCTGTTTTATGGCTGCTCTTCAATTTCTTCATTCTCATGGCAGTCAGCATCTATCTGTTTTATTTTCAGTTTCTTGGTTTATATTCAGTTTAACCTTAACCCATTCATGGAAATATCCTGTCCATTCAAATGTTTGTAATGTAGTGCTTGGTTTTTCTTCGCAAGTCTTGCTTGTTTATTGAGTAATCAAATATATTTGTGATTAACATTTGGTGATGCCAAGGTCCTCAGACAACTTCAGGGACCTAGATTTTGCTTGGACCCATAACATCCCCACTCGATGTAGCAGCATCCCCGGTTTGGTAGAATCCATTGATGTGTCTCCTCTCTCCTCTGGCCCAGTTACTAATCAGACAACACTGCTGACTGTGATCACCCTCCAAGGCCACTGGGAGGTTCAGAAATGTCAACTAATCTGCCCCCTCATTCCTCTATCATCCTCAATATTCCTTGGCTGGTTGCCCATGACCCACACATCCAGTGGAACTGAGTCACAATACCCTTTACCTTGAGATTCTGCTGCCAGTCATATCTTCCAAGGTTAGGTGTTAGTCCTGAATCCTCTTGCAATGCAATTGATGAAGGGGGGACTTTAAAAGTAGATGCCACCATCTCTGTCACCCCTTTGTTCCCTTCAGATATTTAGAGAAATATCAAGACTGCTGATGTCTTTGACAAAAGGAGGGCAGAAGTTTTGCCACCACTTTACAGTTATGATTGCCCCATTGACCTGCAGCCCACTGGACCGTTACACAGCCTATGGCCTGGTTTGTGTGAAGAAAGGTGATGGGTGGAAGACAGTGTTCCACACTTGATAGGGACATTGTGAGTACTTAGTTATGCCATTTGAGCTATGTAATGCTCCAGTTATGTTTCAGCATTTTGTGAACAACATTTTCTGGGACATGATGGACCAATTTGTTATCTATTTAGATAATCCTTGTGTTCGCTGAAAACCAGAAGCTACATGAGCACACTGTGACGTGCTTCGGTCACAGAGACCCCTTAGTACTGTCACCTGATGTGCTGAAATTACCTCTGAGCCTATTTTCCCTGATGGCTCGGGACTCCAGAACCCTGCCCTGTTGAGCCAGACATGTTAGCCTACTGCAATACAGACCCACGTCTGAGCCACGTCCCCAAAGCTGCAGGCTTTAACAGCTAACCTGCTGAGTGGCTTTCAATCTCTAGCACCCAGACATACATTTCCCAATGGGATCCAAACCCCAAATAAATCCGTTTTACTCTGTATAAAGCTTATACAGGGTAAACTCATGAATTATCCATCCTCTAGAACACTGATAGAGAGATATGCACCGTTATTTGCTCCCCCAGGTATTAATCACTTACTCTGGGTTAGTTAATAAACAAAAGTGATTTTATTAAGTATAAAAAGTAGGATTTAAGTGGTTTCAAGTAATAACAGACAGAACAAAGTAAGTTACCGAGCAAAATAAAACAAACCACGCAAGTCTAAGCCTACTACATTAAGAAACTGAATACAGGTAAATCTCGCCCTCAGAGATGTTCCATTAAGCTTCTTTCACAGACTAGACTCCTTACAGTTCCAGATCAGACGGTAACCAGGGGAATTCTCATGACTGGCAGCCCCCTTTGTTCTGTTCCACCCCCTTTTAGAACTGTGGTACAAGGCGGGAATCTTTTGTCTCTCTGGGTTCCCACCCCTCCTTCTAAATAGAAAAGCATCAGGTTTAAGATGGATTCCAGTACCAGGTAACATGGTCACGTGTCCTGTGAGACCCCAAGCCTCCATTCTTTCTGACCTGACTCCCACAAACACAGGAAGGCTTACAAGAAAACAGAGCCATTTACAACCAATTGTTCTAGTTAGTGGGAGCTATCAAGATTCTAAGCCACCATTAATGGCCCACACTTTGCATAATTACACTAGGACTTCAGAGTAATACTTCATATTTCTAGCTTTAGATACAAGAATGATACATTCATACAAATAAGATGAACACACTCAGTAGATTGTAAGCTTTGTAATGATACCTTACAAGAGACCTTTTTCATGAAGCATATTTGTTACATTATATTCACACTCATTAGCATATTTCCATAAACATATGGAGTGCAACGTCATACATATGTTCTCTTTGTCCTTGACAGGCTTCACCAGTCTCGCCTCTATGCTTAACTGAAAAAATGTGAATTTGACAATGATACTATTGAGTTCCTCAGTTACATCAGTTCTCCCAAAGAGCCTAGCAAATGACCTATGGAAAGTGTCTGCCATCACTAGTTGGAGTGCCCCAAAAGATATTAAGGGAGTTCAGCATTTTCTTGGATTTGCCAGTTTTTATCCACGCTTCATTAAATGATTCTCTCAGCTAGTGGCACTAATAACTGTACTCCTCCAATAACAGGTTTGTTTTGTCTGGTCAGAGGAGGAAATCAGCCTTCAGTCAGCCAAAGAAAGCTTTCACTTCAATTCCTGTTCTCATGCATCTAGGCCCTGCTAAATCTTTTACTGTGGAAGCAGATGCTTTGAACTTTGCAATGGAGGCTGTACTTCTGAAAAATGTAGGCCCCCATAACCAACTCCATCCTTGTATGTATTATACCTGTAAAGTAACACCTGCTGTGGAAAAACTGTGATGTCTGGGACAAGGAGCTGCTGGGAATCAAAACTGCAATTGAAGAACAGAGACATTTTTAGGAGGAGACTCAGTTCCCAGTCCAGGTCCTTACTTATCACAAGAACTTAAAGAATCTTTGAACAGCCCATCATTTTAAACAACAGCAGATCCATTGATCACTTTTCTTTACCAAATTTGATTTCCTCATTACCGACGGCTTTTCTGTTTCATGACCCAGGGTAGACACCCTTTCCTGCAAGGATGAATGGACCAAAACAAACACAGCTCCCCAAGATACTGTGCTATGCCCAGCTAATTTTATTTGTGGAGCCATAGCCTGGGATTTGGTGTTCCTTATTCTGATACAACTCCCAAAAGACCTGCAAGTGACCAAAATCTGTCAGGCACTTGATTCCTCCAACACGCTGGCCAGCTCAGCTTTTTATTTGCACAATGGTCTTCTGTATCATGGGAAGTGTCTTTATATGCTAAAAGGTCAGCCCAGATTTGAAGTGTTGAGAATGTGCCACGATATGCTGATGGCCAGCCATTTTGGCTTCCATAAGACTCCAGACTTGGTGGTACACAAAATTCACTGGTGGCCAGGGGCAAGTACTGACATGAAAAAAATACGTCCGCTCCAATGACCTGTGCTGTCGGAACAAGTGCCTGCATGCTAAACCGTTCAGTTAACTCCAGGCTCATCCCATTCCACCTGAGCCCTGGATTTTACTACAGAACTATCTTGTACCCAAGTTTGTGTCATCATCCTAGCAGTTGATCGTTTCACTAAGATGGCGCTTTTTATTTCTTTTCGCTCTCTCCCCACCACTCAGGAAACAGCTTGCCTTTTCCTAAACTGTTTTTTGATTCCACAGATTTCCAGCCAGAATAGTGTCTGATCAGGGCCCATTATTCACTTCCCAGTTGTGGTGTGAGCTCTGTAAACTCTAGGAATTGAACTCTTTACCACCTCATCCTGTTACCTGCAGACCAACAGGCAAACAGAACACGTACATCAAATCCTCAAGCAATGCCTTCAGTGCTTCCTTAATGACTGCCAAGAGGATTGGGTCATTCTCTCCTGCCATATGCCAAATTTGCTTAAAATAATTACGTCCATATCTGCATCCAACACAGTCCATTTTATGCCAGTTATGGTTTTCACCCTCATTTCCATCTAGTCACACTCGCAAGTTACTGCTGTGACAGATCTCATTACCCACCTTCAAGTTCACCAGGAATGTATGGAGCATCTGGAGTCTGCCAAGGAAACATAAGTGTCATTCCAACCAGAACCACCCACTTACACTGACACTCAGTGTGGAGGACAAGGTCTGGCTGTCCTCTAACCATGTCAAATCCTACCACCCATCTGTCAAATTAGACTGCCAATATCTGGATCCATTTGAGATTGCTACTGGGTTGACTTATTCAGTTGTCCCACTACAGCTGCCTGAATTCCTGAATATCCGTCCAGTTTTTTTGTGTCCCTCCTGAAGCCCAACACAGAAAATCACTTCCCTGACTGCTCTGCTCCATCACTTTCCTTCAAGGTCAGGAAGTCCGAGAAATCCTGAATTCTAAGTGAATCAGAAGTCGACTTTACTACCTGATGCACTGGGAATGTTATGGCTTGGAAGAACGATCTTGGGAACCAGAAGGAAATGCCTGAGCTTGTACTTGCCTTTCACCAAAAAAACTGGGCCTTATGGCCCTTAAAAGTTGTCTTTGCAGGGAGAGGGGTGGTACTGTATGGGGAGCCCTGTACAGCAGGGCAATCTCTTAGCGACCTACTGGACAGCTGATTCTGACAGGGGCTGCGTATTTGCACTTCTTGATTGGTGGCGGGGTGGTGCCAACAACTATTTAACCCAGCAACAGCTGGAGCTTGCTGGCTGCTCAACACATTCCCTGCTCGCAGCTTCATTTGGTCCTGCTTCTTGTGCCTGATCCTGCCCCACCTGCTCTCGTGCCTGCTTCAGTTCCTATCATTCTCCATCCTTGACATCCCTGGCTCTGCTTCCCAAACAAGTCTCCAGCTCTCCCAGTGACCCTGGCATTTTGGCTTCTGATCACTGGTTCTGACCCTCAGCTCTGCTCTCAACTACGTGGCCCTTATTCTTGACTTCAGCTCAGCTCCACTCTAACCTCCTGGCCTAGCTGCCCCCAAGGCTCCAACCTTTAGGCCAAACCACCCATTTCCTGGTCTTGTCTTTGATGCTTATATTCTGTGCTATTTCCCTTAGGGAGTGAAATAGGTAAAATGAGCCTCTTTGATGCAGAGTTTACAGAAGCTCCAAACTGGCTAGGTTCCTCAGAAGTGGCAATAGTTTTCGTGGCTGTGTAGCACAGACTACCCACTTCCCTCATGGTATTTGAGGTACTGGGAATGGCATCGAGGAGTTGCCCTGTCCCCCAACCTCTTACCAAAGGTCAGGTTCTTTCCTACCTGACTGTATGTCAGTCTGTTCTTCAATAAATAGCGGGTTTTTTATTCAGGTACCAAAAAAACAGAAACAAAATCAGAAATGGTCTCTGATAGATAAGCCAAAACATATGTGATTCTGGTACTTGTCAGCGTGGTTTTCTGCTGTATGAGTATTTCATGGAGTGACATGCAATTAAACCTTTATGTTAGCTCACTCCTTCCTTTTTCCAGAATTTTGAGTGACATTGTATTAGCTCACACTGAGAAAATGTGTAAAGTGGTGGTGGGGGGGGGATTGTTGTTGTTTTTAATGTGAACTATAGTCCTCTGAAGTCTTGTAATAAGTGAACTCGCCAAACTTAATCCTCTCTAGATGGTGGGTTGGGTATGCTTACTTGTAATACGAGGTAAAAAACAAGGGTGATGTCATGCTAGGAGTCTACTACAGGCCACCTAACCAGGTGGAAGAGGTGGATGAGGCTTTTTTTAAACAACTAACAAAATCATCAAAAGCCCAAGATTTGGTGGTGATGGGGGACTTCAACTATCCGGCTATATGTTGGGAAAATAACACAGCGGGGCACAGACTATCCAACAAATTCTTGGACTGCATTGCAGACAACTTTTTATTTCAGAAGGTTGAAAAAGCTACTAGGGGGTTCGAAGCTGTTCTAGACTTGATTTTAACAAATAGGGAGGAACTCGTTGAGAATTTGAAAGTAGAAGGCAGCTTGGGTGAAAGTGATCATGAAATCATAGAGTTTGCAATTCTAAGGAAGGGTAGAAGGGAGAACAGCAAAATAGAGACAATGGATTTCAGGAAGGCAGATTTTGGTAAGCTCAGAGAGCTGATAGGTAAGGTCCCATGGGAATCAAGACTGAGGGGAAAAACAACTGAGGAGAGTTGGCAGTTTTTCAAAGGGACACTATTAAGGGCCCAAAAGCAAGCTATTCCACCGGTTAGGAAAGATAGAAAATGTGGCAAAAGACCACCTTGGCTTAACCACGAGATCTTGCATGATCTAAAAAATAAAAAGGAGTCATATAAAAAATGGAAACTAGGACAGATTACAAAGGATGAATATAGGCAAACAACACAGGAATGCAGGGGCAAGATTAGAAAGGCAAAGGCACAAAATGAGCTCAAACTAGCTACAGGAATAAAGGGAAACAAGAAGACTTTTTATCAATACATTAGAAGCAAGAGGAAGACCAAAGACAGGGTAGGCCCACTGCTTAGTGACGAGGGAGAAACAGTAACAGGAAACTTGAAAATGTCAGAGATGCTTAATGACTTCTTTGTTTCGGTCTTCACCGAGAAGTCTGAAGGAATGCCTAACATAGTGAATGCTAATGGGAAGGGGGTAGGTTTAGCAGATAAAATAAAAAAAGAACAAGTTAAAAATCACTTAGAAAAGTTAGATGCCTGCAAGTCACCAGGGCCTGATGAAATGCATCCTAGAATACTCAAGGAGCTAATAGAGGAGGTATCTGAGCCTCTAGCTATTATCTTTGGAAAATCATGGGAGACGGGAGAGATTCCAGAAGACTGGAAAAGGGCAAATATAGTGCCCATCTATAAAAAGGGAAATAAAAACAACCCAGGAAACTACAGACCAGTTAGTTTAACTTCTGTGCCAGGGAAGATAATGGAGCAAGTAATTAAAGAAATCATCTGCAAACACTTGGAAGGTTGTAAGGTGATAGGGAACAGCCAGCATGGATTTGTAAAGAACAAATCATGTCAAACCAATCTGATAACTTTCTTTGATAGGATAACGAGTCTTGTGGATAAGGAAGAAGCTGTGGATGTGATATACCTAGACTTTAGTAAGGCATTTGATACGGTCTCGCATGATATTCTTATCGATAAACTAGACAAATACAATTTAGATGGGGCTACTATAAGGTGGGTACATAACTGGCTGGATATCCGTACTCAGAGAGTTGTTATTAATGGTTCCCAATCCTGCTGGAAAGGCATAATGAGTGGGGTTCCGCAAGGGTCTGTTTTGGGACCGGCTCTGTTCAATATCTTCATTAACGACTTAGATATTGGCATAGAAAGTACGCTTATTAAGTTTGTGGATGATACCAAACTGGGAGGGATTGCAACTGCTTTGGAGGACAGGGTCATAATTCCAAATGATCTGGACAAATTGGAGAAATGGTCTGAGTTAAACAGGATGAAGTTTAACAAAGACAAATGCAAATTGCTCCACTTAGGAAGAAAAAATCAGTTTCACACATACAGAATGGGAAGAGACTGTCTAGGAAGGAGTACGGCAGAAAGGGATCTAGGGGTTATAGTGGACCACAATCTAAATATGAGTCAACAGTGTGATGCTGTTGCAAAAAAAGCAAACGTGATTCTGGGATGTATTAACAGGTGTGTTGTGAGCAAGACACGAGAAGTCATTCTTCCGCTCTACTCTGCTCTAGTTAGGCCTCAGCTGGAGTATTGTGTCCAGTTCTGGGCACCGCATTTCAAGAAAGATGTATAGAAATTGGAGAGGGTCCAGAGAAGAGCAACAAGAATGATTAAAGGTCTTGAGAACATGACCTATGAAGGAAGGCTGAAAGAATTGGGTTTGTTTAGTTTGGAAAAGAGAAGACTGAGAGGGGACATGATAGCAGTTTTCAGGTATCTAAAAGGGTGTCATAAGGAGGAGGGAGAAAACTTGTTCACCTTAGCCTCTAAGGATAGAACAAGAAGCAATGGGCTCAAACTGCAGCAAGGGAGGTCTAGGTTGGACATTAGGAAAAAGTTCCTAACTGTCAGGGTGGTTAAACACTGGAATAAATTGCCTAGGGAGGTTGTGGAATCTCCATCTCTGGAGATATTTAAGAGTAGGTTAGATAAATGTCTATCAGGGATGGTCTAGACAGTATTTGGTCCTGCCATGCGGGCAGGGGACTGGACTCGATGACCTCTCGAGGTCCCTTCCAGTCCTAGAATCTATGAATCTATGAATACCCTCACCCCCAGAGAAAATAATATTCACTTCAGTTTTCATTTTAGTAATGGGTTCAATCATTGCATATAGTTCTATAGTCTGAGTTTATATGTTGTTGTTGCATAAAGGGAGGAAAGCTGAGACTGTCCAGAGGGAATAAAAGATCCTTAATACTTCCAAAAGGAAGTATTTTTTCACACAATGCACAGTCAGGCTGTGGAACTCTTTGCCAGAGAACGTTGTGAAGGCCAAGACCATAACAGGGTTCAAAAAAGAACTAGATAAGTTCATGGAGGATAGGTCCATCAATGGCTATTAGCCAGGGTGGTGTCCCTAGCCTCTGTTTGTCAGAAGCTGGGAATGGGCGACAGGGGATGGATCACTTCATGATTACTGTTCTGTTCATTCCCTCTAGGGCACCTGGCATTGGCCACTGTCGGAAGACAGGATACTGGGCTAGGTGGACCTTTGGTCTGACCCAGTATGGCTGTTCTTATACCCTAATAGGGCAGTTTGAGAAGATTTAGAGATCTATGTTTAGAATCTCAACTAGTTTCCTCATTTCGACATGGCAGAGGCTGTGATTTCTGTACTGGCAAATTTTTTGTGCCTCTGCATGAAACCCTGGCCCTGTTGAACTCAGTAGCCAAACTCCCATTGATTTCATTGGAGCTAGGATTTCACCCTAGGAGAGTGAATCTGTCACACTCTCTCTGAAGTGATCCTCTTAGTTTGACTACAGGTATGGCATTGATTGATGCCATTGGGAACCGTGTTCCTCAGCTGGAAGGACAGGTCAGCCTCTAGGACATGGAGGGAGTGAAAATAGAGGATTCGGAAGAATTTTCTAATCTTCCTTCAAGAAGTTCTTATAATAGATGCCTGTATCTAATCTGAATGCTAAATATGAGTAAATATGTAAATGTGAATGCATAACTTCCTTGAAAAGAGGGATTAAAATTTGTCTTTTTGAACTTCTGAAGCAAAATTTTAATTAATATTGCATTTTCTCCATTTAATGTCACAAACTTTTGGCTGAATTCTGCCCTGAGACACATCACTATTTGTATTGTTAAATCACCTGTTGTGCTTACGCAAACAATGTGTTGTGAAGAATTTAGATACATATCTACATAGTATTTGAGGGCATGATTAAGCTTTGTATCTTTAATTATAAGCTTTAATAAATTTTCAACTGGAACATTCATCTTCTATTCAGTACATAAGAACACCTTCCCTTTTTGAAAATGACAGTAGGTAATGCCCATAAATTTGCATACAAGCTTGTTTGATTAATTGCTGTTTGACTCATCTATCATAGTGCTAAGCTCTAGGATCACACAGCTCAGACTCCCAAACCACTTTCTAGAATTAATTTAAATATTTAATGTCAAAACCTTAGGATGAAACAGGAAAAAATGGTTTATCACTGGTGGCCTGTTTCATTAACAACCTGTAGAGGAAATTCCCACTGTGTTATAAGTAATGGAGAGTATACAGTACTTAGTTCGAGAGTAGAATTGTACTCACTGTGCTTGAAATAAGTCGTATAGCTGCCTGAAATTATATGCTTAGATATTTTTTAAGTAATGTTTCTACAGTACTTTGAAGATGTAAAGTGCTGTACACTTCCTAAGTGTTAGGCCAAAATCTGATTTGCTTACTGAGCAAGTAAAAATCACATTGACTTTAATGAAAACTTTCCTTGAGTGAGGATTTGGCTCAGTGGGTACTACCTTTAAAAATATACATTATCCAAACTGTTGGGGAGGTTTTCCTATTAAATTGTAGTATGCACAGGCAACATGCTTATGAAATTTTAGGGTTAGATTGCTTAGAAATACATTGTCATACATTTGAATGGTCTCTTTGTTTAAAAAAAGAAATTATAAAAAAGATTGGCTTGACTTTATTTTTATGATACGCTCCCTTCCTAATAACATAAGTGGAATCCTGTATAAGCATTTATATGAAAAAATTGGTACCTAGATTGTGTCTTTCTGTCTTTCTATTACCCCATAAGATTTCTGAATGTAAAAAAAAATTTGCATCTTTATACTCAGCCTCCATAAATCCTGATGAGTCTATTTAAAGAGTAATTGATTATACGTTTCTCAATTTAGTATCGCATATGAGCACACTTTTAGAAGTATAAAGCATCATTATTTATTATTATAGCAATGAAAACTCAATCCATTTAGTTTATGAAGACAGAAAATTAGCTAATTATATCAAGAGTTCTACCAGTCCTGTCTAAATGAAATTAGGAAAGAGAAGGTGGGAGATCATTTTTATTTCCTTTTGTTGTAACGGCTTTTTTCCTATTCTCTCCTCTTTGTTTTAAGCTATCACTGTTTATTCTAAGAATGAATCCTAAAAAATTCTGTGTTTGCCACTTTTATTTTGAAATCTGTGACTTGTATAAGAGGCTGCTTTTGTGGTCAAAATTATCTTTCTGGTTGAGATTTAGGGCTATATCCTCAGCAGGTGTAAATCAGAGTCATTATATTGATTTCAGTGACTCATAGTTTTTCTGAACTAATAGCAAAGTGAGCAATGGATGGAGGCACCTTCAGATAATAGTGGCCAAATATATCTTTGTTCATGCTGCTACATGCTGTTACATCTATCTGCTATCTTTGACATGGATCATGGGTGTGTGAGGGGGGAGGCGTGGAGTTGATTTGTCTACAGATCAAAGCAGAAATGGGTAGAGCTATTTTCTGGTAGCGATGTTGTTTCTTTTGAGAGCTCCCAAAGTGTAGTGATGTCCCAGTGTTGCTGCAGGGTTCTCCTTAGCCATATTTGCTCTTCAACATGCCTGTGAGCCTATAAAGATTGTGAGCACAGAAGAATTAAAAAACTTTAGTATGTTGGTGGCAACTAAGTTTATATCTCCAACTCATTTATAGTAGAATCTCAGAGTTACGAACACCTCAGGAATGGAGGTTGTTCATAATTCTGAAATGTTCGTTACTCTAAACAAAACATTATGGTGGTTCTTTCAAAGGTTTACATCTGAACATTGATTTAATACAGTTTTGAAACTTTCCTATGCCAAAGAAAAATGCTGCTCTTTTTTTTTAGTAATTTATGTTTAACATAGTACTGTACTGTATGGTCTTTACTGCTGCTTGATTGTGTACTTCTGGTTCCAAATCACATGTGTGGTTAACTGGTCAGTTCGTAACTTTAAGGTTCTACTACATGGAGTGTGGCCAGGAGCTTTTTATCCTTGTCTGGGTGAGGTTAGCTATGGATGAGATTGAGTTGATTGAGGCTCTGGTAAGAATGGGGAGATGATGATGACTTGGTGGAAACAATAGAGTGTATATAGCAGAGGTTATATAGGCCTCTTTATTAGGTGACTTTGCAACTTGGGCACGTTCTTAAATTCCTACCTGTTTTTAAGTGGCTTGATAGCAACAGTGACCAAGACATCTGCATTTGGTAAGGAGGTTGTGACCGCTTCTCTATTCTTTGACCGAAAGCTCTGAATGACTTCAGACTTGCGTACTTGTGGGGATCCCACTCTTTCCTGTGATAGTACTGCAGTTGCAAGTAATGGAAAGGTTCAAGCTGAAGTCTCTCTGGCTTATAAGGAAGAGAGTTGTTCACAGGCTGTTCTCCATGAGGACTTGAGAATTGAATTTCCTCTCCCTTGGTCCAAAATGATCTGAATTGATCTGGACATGGCAGTGAATGAGGATAAACACAAGTATGGATTTCAAGTGGCAGGCAGCAAGTTTATTAAACTTAACCCAGGGGAGGAGTGCTACCTGCCCTTACCTATATTCTCACATACCATTTTAAGTAGTTCTAGTGTGTGGGTTACAGGTCTACTAACATATAACCCACAACCCAGGATACACTCTTCTCAGCCTACCCCTAGGACTCAACTTGCTCTTCTATCATCACCATCTCACTCTGCGAGGGGGACAGAGGGTAACTAAAAGGGGGATCTCAGCCCAGGAAGGCCACAAGCTCTCCCTCTATACCATAAGAACAAGGCCCATCAGCAAAATCCCAGGTGTTTTACTTCTGGCTACTGTTCCTCTTAACCATAGTGGAAACTGACTGTAAATTGTGATGAACTAACATCCTCACCAAGTTCTACAACTAACTACTAAATCCTATTCAACTTAACTGTGCCTCCAGGATGCTGTGAGGAAAGCAACAACCTCCTCAGGCCTCTGCCAATTTTGCCCTTATGGGAAGAAAAAAGATTTCTTCCTGTCCCCAAAACAGTCAATCAGTCACACCAACAGTATCTACAAAACACAACTCTGAAGCTACCAGCACAGGGTGGGGTGTCTGAAAAACAGCAAAAAGGGGCTTCATGTGGCCTGAGCTAGAGTTTGAAATTAATGAAAGGGGAGGCTGAGGGACCAATCCGCTCCCTTCCTTCAGCTGGCCAATGAGTGGCTAGAGATTCTGCTCGAGGAGGGGGCCACCCCCACATCTCCCTCAGCATATGTTCTCCCCCTCCGTTCAACTGGGGTATTCCAATCACCACTAGCCCCAACAAGTTTCCCACTTGAGGAGGTGGATTGGTGGAATTGGTTGAGATGAATACCCAATCCTATCTGCAAATTCTGGCCCACCTTCCCCATTCCTTTTTGGCTAGGTTTAATTTAAAAGAAAGCTTGCACATCTTTATTAGAAGCAATTGCCATCCTGCCCTGTATTGTGCATTTTTTACCTAAAATATCAATACAGTATCAGTTCTCTTTACAGCAATTATAGAAACCCCTACACAATGAACACTTGATTTTATGTCCTATTTCTGGGACATCAACAAGTTGGAGAAACATTGGAAACTACAAGAAAATGATTTACTGGTTAAATGGACATCTAAGGTTAATGGTGACTTATGAGAAAAGGCAAGCTACCTAAACTATTTGAAGGATATAAACAGTAAGGAAGAAGAGGAAGTGTTTAAGGTGATAAAAAAGGGAGGGGAATATAATTGTGATGGAATAAAACTGAGCAAAAGTAAAGTTAAATTGAATATCATGAGTAATTCCAGACTGGGAAGAATATTAGGCCATTGACTAATCTCCCTTGAGAACCCATGGAAGCCCCATTATTTTAGTCATTTAAAATTAAATAGGTCTCTGCAATAAAGACTCAATTTTAGGGAACAATTCTACACTGGTAAAAGGACAAACCTGCATGAACTAATATTTATTTTCCTCTAACTTCTGTGAATTTATCAATGTTGTCCTGGGAAGTCTTGAGTCATGTGTAATCATCTTTTCTTTTCTTTTTTTAATTCTTGAGGGGATACTGTCTCTGCCAGGTATCCACTGGAAAAACTGAAAGGAGGAAGCATGTAATTGTGAGATATTACTGTCTAAGAGATATTGGACATGGTGCTGTGACGGGCTGAATATCAGAACCCCTCCTTGGGAGCTGCTACCTGATGTGCCAAGACTACTTTTGCCCCTGCTTTCCCTGCCAGCTCTACCCCTCTCTTGCTGAACCAGACACGCCCGTTTGCTCCAACACAGACCCAGGGTCTGAATTACTTGCCCCAAAGCTGCAGACTTAACTGAAAGCAGCTTGCAGAAGTATTCTTGTCTTTAACACTCAGATACCCACCTCCCAATGGAGTCTAAAACCCAAATAAATCCATTTTACTCATAAATTGTTCACCCTCTGTAATGCTGATAGAGAGAGATGCACAGCTGTTTGCCTCCTCCTGCCCCTCCCCACCCCCCAGGTATTAATACATACTCTGGGTTAATTAATAAGTAAAAAGTGATTTTATTAAATACAGAAAGTAGGATTTAAGTGGTTCCAAGTAGTGACTGACAGAACAAAGTGAATTACCAAGTAAAATAAAATAAAACACGCAAATCTAAACCTAATATAGTAATACAACTGAATACAGGTAAAATCTCACCCTTAGAGATGTTTCAATAAATTGTTTTTTTTTCTTTCTCAGAATGGACATCTTCCTAGTCTGGGCACAATCCTTTCCCTTGGTACAACTCTTGTTTCAGCTCAGGTGGTAGCTAGGGGATTCCTCATGTTGGTTGCTCCTTTGTTCTGTTCCACCACTTTTATATATCTTTTGCATAAGGTGGGAATCCTTTGTCCCTCTGGGTTCCCACCTCTCCTCACTGGAAAAGCACCAGGTTATAGATGGATTCCAGTTCTGGTGACATGATCACATGTCACTGTAAGACCCCAAACCTTTATTTCTCCCAGCCTGACTCACAGGAAATTCTTGCCTGCAAACAGAGCCATCCACAGTCAATTGTCCTGGTTGATGGGAGCCATCAAGATTCCAAACCACCATTAATTGCCCACACTTTGCATAATTACAATAGGTCCTCAGAGTTATATTTCATATTTCTAAGTTTAAATACAAGAGTGGTACACTTATACAAATAGGATTATCACACTCAGTAGGTTATAAGCTTTGTAATGATACCTTACAAGAGACCTTTTGCATGAAGCATCTTCCAGTTACATTAGCATATTTTCATAAAATCATATGGAGTGCAACGTCACAGTGCTCTAAGCAGTTTTTATCGCTATTCTTTTCTGTAGTGTGTTTTGGCACATTTAGCATGGTGTACACTGTTGGTACAGTAAAAACAATCTTTTTTTTAAAGTTTTTTGTATTCAAATTTATATTTTGGTCATACTAGTAAAAAAAATAGCCAAATTTTAATGGACAAAGGTATTTGAGAGATTCTTAACAAAAGGTAAATTTGAAAAGTAACATCCTCATGACATTAATATTTAGAAAGCAATAAAGGATATTTTAAACTTTAAGCAAAAATAACTGAACAGCCATCTGTTAAATCTTGTATGTTTAGGCTCCTTATTGATTTGACATGTAACTACAATAATTGCTTTTCACAGTCATAACAATGATCATAAATATTTAATGTCTGCCGTAGCTAAACTAAAATACTGTAGCATAGACCTAATACTGTAGTACTGGATAAATATCAATAATATTTACTTCTAATTTTCTATGCCATTGATAATATAGAGTGTCTCTTTGGAAGAAAAATTCAACCATAATACATTTTTTGCCCCAAAATTAACAAATTACATACAATAAATTAGTAAACATAATAAATATATTAACCAAAAGTTTTACTGGAATTAGTGTTTGACTCGTGATTCTTCTTACAGTCATTCACAAAGTTTCTATTTTCTCAGGTAATTTTGATTTTGATTTCCACCCTCTTCTGCAAAGCAGTTGAGCCTTAGGCATTCATGTCTAATTATTACTAAAGTTCACACAGAACTAGAAAGTAAGGGTAAAAGAATTACGTTGAATGAATGAGATCAGTTGTTTTATTCACGTTACAGTCTCATTGGAAAGGTTCTAAGTTGTTACTGGTCAAGTGTTCTTTCCAAGTAATCTTCAGAAGGTGGTGAGCTGATTTTGTATCCTAAAAGGGGATTACAGTGCACAGTGCAAACTGGTGTTGGGTAGAAGAGGAAGGCTTCCACTCTGCCTGTCCTGAAGCAATTTGGATATCTCTGGCCTCCTGCTATCAAGCCTGGTTTGGGGAGCTCTGGTCAGGAAGTGAAAATCTTCATCCCTTTGTAGGTTGCTTCCTTTACCTTCTGTACTCCTCTGAGCCCAACTATTCTTTCTCATTTTAAAAGCACTGGTTATAAACCCACTTCTGAAAGTCCCAATGACAACTAGAACATGTTAGGACTTTGCATGGGGATAGGAACCTTAATTTAAACCAGTCAGCAAAACCAGCCTAATAAATCTCTTGATGAAACTAATGGCATCTAGCAGCCTCTTCTTAGAAGAAAATCCAGATCTTTATTCTTCACTTGTAACCAATACTCGGGCCATTCTGCTTTCCATGCTGGGGCCAAATTCTTACTTAGACAGCTGCTGTGTGTCTCATTACACTTTCTCTTTTATGTGCTGCATACTGTCCTCCATGGTATACAGATGCTTCTGAACCGTTGTGAGACATTTATTCATTTTGTTTGTTTTGGCAGATGGATCCACCCCATTGCTTTCAAGAGATGTCATAACATTCTGTAAGCTTTCTGTTTTGCTTAAAATTTCCTCAGATCTCCCTCTACTTAGGGTGTCTTTCCCTGTAAATGTGAATGATGGAATTGCCTGGAGACTTCGAATTGGGTGTGGGTGATGGGGTTACACATATAGCAGGCTACACTTCAGAGAAATTCTCTCTGCTGCTTTTTAGTGTAGACCTGGCTTGACATGAAGAACTGGACGTGGGTGAGGCATCATTTTTTGGGATTAGGGAGGTAAACGAATCAGCAGGCTGGAAACAGAATATCTGTACTAGCTAAGATAAAGGGGAACACCCAGGGAACGATTTACAATGGACAAGATAGCAATGGATAAGTCAGAAATGTAAAGATAAGGCAAAGAGTAAATTGTACATGGCCAGTGTGTGGACAGAGCATGCTGTACAGGGATTGGTTCCTATAGATTAACCAAGCCAATCCCAATGATGCAAGTATAGTTATATGCAATGTAATGCGTAAATGTATATGGAGGAAGAAGTTTGCTGTGTAACCTTGGATGTGTTGTATGCCCTATGCTCACCCGCTACGCTCAGTGGCACTGGAACATTTTTAATAGTGGGGACCAGGAGCAGGGCTGTGTCTCTGGGAGAGGGAACCTGGACAGAGGTACAGGGGCCAAGGCTGGGGCCGCAGCTGGAGGCGGGCATGGGGTCAGCAGCGGGACCCCACGTAAAACCTGAGTGTACTGCTGCACCTGTACTTCCCATGCCTAGGCTTGAGTCTGACCAACGCAGCATAGCTTTGCTGTCTCCAAATAAGTGAACCTGAGTGATGAGGCTGAAGTTGAACTGAGTTCTTGGGGAAACAAGTGAAGAGGTCTTGAGGGAACCACAGTGTTTAGTTTTAGGCCTTTTTGCCTCTCAGTTAGTGGTCTGAAAGCTTTTAGGTGGCTTTTCTGAAATAACAGCAAATTTCCATTCAGAGCTGATGCTCTCAGAAGCTCCCCATCAGCTTGGGTAGCTAGTTCCATCCCCCCAGATATAATGTTAATGAAACAAGATTTTTTTTAAAAATATATACACACACACACACACTATATATATATATATATATATATATATATATATATATATATATATACACACACACACGTGTATAATAAATCTCATTTTGATAGCATACACTATAGTTGAAGCTGAGAAAGCTACACATTCTAAACCTATCTTTTCTGTTTTATATAATTTTTTAAAATATTTTCCTCATTTGATGTAACATCACAGGATTAGTCTCTCCATATGTCATTCATTTTGAAAAGTTTGAGCAAAATTGGCTTTTGCTTGTACTGGAAAAAAATATTTTTGGCTGCATTTGATCACAATTGACAAAAATATCTGAAATTTACATTTTCAATTCTGTCCTTGTTCAGCTCTCAGTAAGGAAGAATTGCAGTAATGTTTGGAGAAAAAATGATAATTTTAAAGTTTGAAGGTTTATAGTTGTGTGTTTATGCATGCAGAGCACCTTTTCTTCTGTATAATTTAAGTTCTTGGCCTTTATGTAGCATTATGTATCATGTGTGTGTCGGGGGATAGGGGCTGTTTTCAGTGAGAACAATGAAAGCAACATGTCCTATATCTCCATTCCTCATTCCAAGGAGAAAAAGAGAAACTACTCTTTGATTGTTGAAAAAGTACCTGTTGCCACGGTTAGAGCTGTTGAAACTTTCCCTTCTAATATACACCTCTACCCCAATATAACATGACTTGATATATCATGAATTCGGATATAACGTGGTAAAGCAGTGCTCTGGGGGGGCAGGGCAGCGCACTCCGGTGGATCAAAGCAAGTTTGATATAACGCGGTTTCACCTATAACGTGGTAAGATTTTTTTGGCTCCCAAGGACAGCATTATATTGAGGTAGAGGTGTACCTAGTTAGTTATCTTCCTTTAGATTCCCATAGCCTGTCTAGGTTAAAGTCGCTTTTGATAGGGTTTAAAGATGTTTGGGGAACACACCTTTTCAGCGAGAAAATCAAGACCAGGCACTTAAGCAATTGACAGCTCAATTGAGAGTACAGTACTTATCATCATGGCAAACAGCTAGTTTGTGTACCGTGAGGAAGCACCTGTAATCCCATGATTATAATAACCGAACAAGGAAATTAATAAACTATGGCTATTGCACAGTGATCCCTGATACTTGTTTCCTGAACTAATGTGATGGTATTTTAAAAAGGACAAGAAGCATTCTTGGCAGTTATTGCACAAAAGGACAACTTAACATTTAGGCAATAGTCTTGTTTGCATATGGATTTCAGGAAAATCCATTGAAGCTTATTTGAAAACCAGCTCATTAGAATGACAGATTGTTTTCAGAATTTTGTTTTCTTGTCCGTCAACTTACATTAGTTGCATTCAATGAAACAAGGTTACAGTTGTACAAAAACATACCTATATCAACAGCTGAATACTCTGCATTAGCCTGAGAATCAGATTCCTCATGACTAGAAATAGGTGGAAAAAAGGATGGATTATGCTGGATGTTTGCTTCTACAGCACTGAAATGTCTGTAGAGAAAAGGCTAGTCTAGAAATGTGTTCTCTAGCCAACCATTTTAAACTGTGGTTATCCTTTTCCAGCAGCTTCCCCAGTTTACAAGGCTGGAACTCAGGTGTACCAGACTGTGTCCACTGCCTCCTTTCAGTTATATATATACCTGTGAACAATGCTGGTGTGGCTTGCTTAACTTTTTTTTCGGGGGGGAGGGGAGAAGAGGTAAAGCAGAGCAATTAGCAGCTGTCTGCAAGGGGAGGTGCTGTGCCAAATGGCTGACAAGCTGCCTTCTGGCTGTAAGCCATCTGATTGCAGTGGAACCAGCTTCTCTGCTGAACAGGCAGCACAACATGTGGCCACCAGAAGCAATAGCTAAATATCATGTAGTCTAATGGGCTAGCATAGTAGTGAAAGCAAGGGTCTAATTTTAGCTCTAACATGGGCTCCTTTTGATTTAGCCGCTTGAACTTTCTCTTTTAACTTCCCATCCCATAAAACGGGCAAGTATTGCTGGCCCTATCTGCTAACCTCAGAAAGCTGTTGTAACGACTTATTAGTTTATGATAGTCAGCTGCTATAACATTGCTGCGTACTGTTGTTATAATGAGAGAGACTTATGAGGGAAGACATAATACAGAGAACATCTGTGGGGATAGGGAGAACAGATTAGAGAGACCAAAGGGGAACAGACGTTGTAATGTGCACGGGCGGGGGGTGCAGAGTGGGGTGGACAACGCAGGACAGGGTGAGGACGAGAGGAAAGAAGATGCTGCTTTTCAAAGGAAGAGACACAAAATTGTGAAGAAAAAATGGGGCATCTGTGATTCACATATGGAAGGAGAGAAAAATGAGAGAAAATAGGAGGGAAAGAGCAAGTAAAAATATACACAGTTTGTAGGGTGGTGAATTTAGATGAATTTATGCTCCTTTCTGTTCTCTGTCAGAAATCTCTGTGAATTTGAGGGAATAGGATGGAATGATTACTTTGATCAGGTCTGTTATATTAATATTGTTGGCTATTCTGGTGTGTGTAGTTAAATAATTGGAGGAAAAAGACAATCTAAAATGTACTAGTTTGTATGTACACACATCCAGTTGTTTGTACTGCAATAGCCCTTCAACCCATAGATTATTTGAAGAATTGTCCCTTGAAACTTTTAAAAACATTAGTAGATGTGAACAAAACTCGGAATAAACAGTTGGGCTCCACTTTTTCCTGCAGCTAGCAGGAGGAGAGGAGATTGCTAGCAACCTGAAGATCCTCACCTCTCTCTTATAGAAAAATAATAATTTATGTTTAGGGGGACTCAAAACATGCTACCTGAAGTCCTAAGGCTGGTCTTTTGGATAGTGCTTTGATCATGATGAACCAAAGTGAGTTAAGTTTTCAGGAGGTTAGGAAGTAGTTTTGTAGGTCCATTCCAAAATATTATGGCTCCCTAAAATAAATTAATGGCGATATCCTATTTTCTAGAACTGGAAAGGACTTTGAAAGGTCGTCGAGTCCAGCCCCCTGCCTTCACTAGCAGGACCAAGTACTGATTTTGCCCCAGATCCCTAGGTGGCCCCCTCAAGGGTTGAACTCACAACCCTGGGTTTAGCAGGCCAATGTTCAAACCACTGAGCCATCCCTCACCCTCTACCTGACATCCCAACACAAGGAGTAACATTTGCAGCAGCCATAACTGAATTTCAAAATAGTTTACCAACAACTAAATAGGGGGTCACTGATACGTAGCAAATAGAATTTTCACTAAGGGTATGTCTACACTGAAGCTGGGAGTGTGCTTCTTGGCTTGGGTGGACAGAAACGCGCTAGCTCTGCCCAGCTAGGGTGCTAAAAATAGCAGTATAGCCAGAGGTAGCATGAGAGGTGGATCAAGCTAGCTGTTGAATACATACCCAGGGCATCTGTGTGGGTTTGTATCAGGCGGCTAGCCTGATCTGCTGCCTGTGCTATCCTTGGCTATTTTTAGCAAGCTCCCAGCTGCAGTGTAGATGTACCCTAAGTACCAGTCTCAATGTGCATTGTATTTTACTCTGCAATGAAACTAATGGAGTAAGGGTAGCAGAACTGGGCTTTGAGTAGTGGATTTTTAGAGCATCAATACTGATACACATGCCAGTGTCCAGAAACACATGATTTACTCTAAGAATTAATTGGTATGTTAGGCATATTTTTATCATTATATTCTTTAAACGTTTTAAAAAATGCTGTTTAATATTCCAAACTAATTACATTGGAATTGTTTCTTTGTTCGCGTTGAAATTCTTTTTTTGAAGTTGCTACTATGCATTGAATGTAATAAAGAATCCCCCAGCAAATATATTGTACTTCTAGACCTCTATCCTGTGATAATGATTTTTGCTAACAGAGATCCACAAATTGTTTGGTAAAATAAATGTTCGTGTTTCATTATCAGTGACAGTGATAAATAAAAAGCTTTGATTTTTAAATTATTGCACCTTTTTTCTCCCACGATGAACTCTTAATTAAAATGTGCAATTAGCTGAACTATTTGGGATCATTGGTAATGTTTTTTGTTTTGATATGTACAATGCACAGAAGTCTGAACTATTTAAAGTTGATTGTACTATATTGGTTTCCCGTGCATGAGCTCACTAACCTATTACTATGAGTACTACTTATCAGCTTACATGTTTAGTTTATACATTATTTATTAGAATTATAGGTCTGAAATTAGAAAATTGAATGAATAATGTGACCTCCATGTAAAACAGAAGTCTCTTATTTATATATGAGATGCATTTAAAAACCCTAAAGATGGGTGAACATATTTTTGCTTAATTTCAAACCCAGTACAGTATTGTGCGTAAAAGTTTCACTCAGATTCTGGAATTATTACGTTTTGCATTCTGCCTAGAAAGGACTATGAAGAAAGTAGCAGAGGGAGGGCAAAGAAAAAACTCCACTGGGGGATAAAAGGTAAGCGAGGAATATAATCCAGAGAAAAGATATGCAATATACGTGCCAAGTACAAGGCCCCCACTTATTCCACCATTAGTTGAAGGGAGTTTGTCTTTTTCCAGTACACAGTATAGAATTCTCTTTTGCTAGAAAAAACTTATTGCTTTTTGTCTTTTAATTGAATGTTCTTAGGTAAACTGCAAGGGTCACACACTCAAATGAGTTTTGCAACCCCTAAAAGCAGTTTGAGAGGTTGCAAAACCTAGAACTTCACTGAGTTTACCCATTCCTTATACCAACCATTTCTATATACTGTGTGAAGAGAGAACACTGGGTTACATCTTGTAACCAAGCCCAAAATGCCAGGGAATTGAGAAGAATTACATTAATAGTTATATATCATGTATGCAGATGTGAGATCCATGTGAGAAATGGAAAAGTCCTGTGACAAATTGCACATGCATATGAAAAGTGTTATACCGATGATCTCATTACCTGCCCACTAAGACCCCAGTCCCACAAAGATTTATGCATGTGCTTAACTTTCTAGGAGTGGGAGTGCTCACATTGTCTGAGATTAAGCACATGCATAAATCTTTGAAGGACTGAGGCCTAATCCATCTTCTGGGATTCACCATTCCAGACCACTGAGTTGCTTCAAACAACAGCAATTAATTTGCAACGAAAATGTTGTCTTTCCACCAAATGTGGAATTTCCCTCCAAATTACCTACGTCCCCAATTAATAAGATTCAAATGTGGGCCAGTGGCAGTTTTTCTAGACCTAAAAATGACATCACTTGAAAGTCAGATACTTCATGGCCTTGTGGGGCTAGAAATAGAAGCAGTACCCCATTGAGAATGAGATATTCCCTATTTTCCCTTGCGACCCAGCACGCCAGTTTTCTGATCTGTTACTTGCAACAAAATGTGAGAGCACTCTTTTCTCTTCCAGTGGATACTGATGCAATTATTTTATGTCTTGTGATACAATGTATACTTTTGTATGCATGTTATCAGTGCAAGAAAACAGACAAAAGTAATACACCTGCTGTGAAGGTGGGTAGTATATGACCTGAGAACATCTAACAAAAGGCCTGTAGACTTGTCTACAATGGATCAGATGCTCAAGTGGACCGAGCTCTAAACCATCGTTCTGCTTCCAGGATCTTGGGGCCACTGGGGGCCAAAACAGCTTCTAGATAATTTAGAGCAGCATAAGAGCTGTGGAGTTTGACTCCATACCCTCCTAGCTGTTATACTCTGCCATAGCCTTGACATGCCCCCTGAGCCAGAAGCTCTATGCCTTTATGCCAGGTTTGAATTTCCCTCCCACTAGTCTTAGCGGGAGACTGTGATCTATGCTTATATTGTTAATTGAATAAAAAGCTACATCTAATTCTATCTAGCATATACAGTTGGGGGGGTTGGTTTGGTTTGGGTTTTTTGTCCAGAGCATGGCTAAAAATATTGTGGGTTGAATTATGCTCTGTCTGTATCCCTGTAGAAATCCATATTAAATCTATTGGGCTTAATAATCAATAGTTTTGCTGTCAAAGTAGGAGGATGTATGTGGTGAGGTCCCCACAGGTCGGTTCTGGGTTTGGTACTATTCAATATTTTCATTAATGACTTAGATAATGAAAATTTGTCGGTGACATCAAGCTGGGAGGGGTTGCTAGCTCTTTGGAGGACAGGGTGAGAATTCAAAATGATCTTGATAAATTGGAGAATTGGTCTTAAATCAACACTGTGAAACTCAATAAAGCAAGTGCAAAGTACTACACTTAGGAAGGAAAAAACAAATGCACAAACACAACATGGGGAATAACTGGTTATGAAATAGTCCTGCAGAAAAGGATCTGGGGGTTATAGTGGATAACAAATTGAATATAAGCCAACAATATGATGCAGTTGCAAAAAAGGCTAATAACTTTCCATGGTGTATTAACAGCAGTGTTGTATGTAAGACAGGGGAGGTAACTGTCCTGCTCTATTCAGCACTGGTGAGTTCTCCAAACTGGAGAATTGTGTCCAGTTTCCCACACCTCCCACTGGCCAGGAATCGCGAACCGCAACCACTGGGAGCTGCGGGGGGCTGTGCCTGCAAATGGTCAATGTAAACAAAATGTCTTGTGGCCTGCCAGCAGATTACCCTGATGAGCTGCATGCCGAAGGTTGCTGACCCCCGGTCTAGGTTGACTTGATCCTGCCTCAGTGCAGGGGACTGGACTTGATGACCCCTGAAGACCCCTTCCAGTCTTTCAGGAATAGAATCACAGAAATGTAAGGCCAGGATATGATGGTCTCTAATTGTGTGGCCTTTTTAGACCTACAAAAGGCTATTTTAGGTAATTTCTAGAGATATTACATTTTAAAATTATTTTTTCTCTCCTTTTCATTGAAAATCAATGGGACTTAGACTCCTAAATGCCAAATTCACTTTTGAAAGTGAAACTTAACACTACTAGGTCACTTGGACCTTGCAACAATAAATGGAGCAACACCGAAAATTGGGGTCTGACACCAGTTTTGACTCTGTTACAGGCCTACTTAATGAAAGTTTTCACTCATGGCAATAAAAATCTTCTGAAATAGCCTGTGCTTGCAAGACTTCCATTCTGATTTCCAGAACTTAACAGGTTTGGTTAAGCAATCCAAGCTGTAGACCGCTTATTCAAATCAAACCACCATATCTCTTTAGGTTCAGCCATTACCAGTCTTTGCCCTTTGCAAGGACAAAGATAGTTTTGATCATTTCTAGGCCATGATTGTGGTCCTACATCATAGGTTTGACTCTCTCCCCACATTGCCAAATGTTGAGGGCTCGTTATGATATGGTAGAAATGTACATTGAGAGCTTACTGAAGAGGAAATTGATCTTGCCATGGTTCTTCCAAGCTTCATCCTGAAAGGGAAAAAAAGCTGTATAACTACATAAAAGTTACAGCTAAATTACACTCGAGGCCAAATGAAATTGCACAGGTGTGACTGGTGGCTATTTGATTGTACCTGTCTAGATTTTTTTTTAAATGAAGAGGGACAGAAGTAGTTAATCATCTGAAACTTCCATTCATCTTGTTTTATGGTTCCTTAAAGTATTCCAAAGAAAATAAATGAACTCTTGATTTGCTGCTGTTTGTCATGTTCATAAATGCACAGTTTGTGATGTACATTGTGTATTATCTGGTTCCTTTAATCCTCCAGGCTCCAATTGGCTCACAGTAGCAATGCAGACACAGAGTGTTTCATTTATTTTTTAATGTTTCTGTTGATGGCTTCTGAGTGAGCAAGACCCCAATGCACAATTGCAAAAAAATGTTTCTAGCTTGAAATGTTTCTCTTACTAATCGAATATAATTTTTTTTTAAGAGGCAGATGTTTCTGAGGCCTAAGCGCTATAAAAGCACTTCTCTTTCTTGAAATTCCGGTAGTTTTAAGCTGCTAGGCATTGTATAAATAATCATTTAAACACATTTGTTGAGTGTTTGCCAGGACTTTGAAGAAAACCTTTTCTTTCAGACAGTAGAAAATTTTAATTCAAAATTATAGTTTAATGGAAAAATCCTTCTAGTGATTATTGTATAGAAACTCATTTATTTTTGAACAAAAATAATTCTTCTACATGAAAAAAGATATTATCTATTTATATAAATATAAGTGCTTCCAAACATCTGCAGTTCAATGTACATAATTCACATTGACACCAAAGGTTGGTTTGTGTTTTGACTGGAAGAGTTTGGTATTATTTTTGTCTGCAAAGGAAAGAGTTGTGTAGCATCCAAGTGGCAAGAGGTTTGCCTCTCAAGCAATCATGATGAATTTGGGACAAGGAGCAGACTGTTCAAAAAAGAAAAAAAACTGTCAAAAACTAAGAATGCTTGCATTCCATTAGGACTCTTTGAGTTGGGTGCTATTTTCATGTGAAGATCTTTAAAAAGAAAATAAAGAAAAGGATAATAGAATAATAAAACAAGAGTAAAATCAGCTAAACTGTTTGTCTGCTTCATATTATTGTATTCACTCATGTCTATAGATGACTGAGAAAAAAAATCACACGTAAAAAATAGCCATAATTAAAAATAAAAAATTCTAGTGCTCCATGTACAGATTGTATGTGAGTTGCTTATGCCACTGATGAAGTGATTGCTATTGTAAATGTACCTCAAAATTTATTTTTCATTAAATTTCTTTTCACTCAGCAAAACACTAATATTCTCTTGACTATGCATAAGGGGATAAATGCATTTCTGTCAAAATGTTGTACATACGACTGTTAAAATGAACACCTAAGTTGACCATAACTGAAAGACATTAGAGAGGGAAATATTTCTCTCCCCTTACACGTATTTACTTTGTATATTGGCTGCATCCTGGTTCTTGTCAATTTCACTATTTCACTTGTATTTCAGCAAGGTATTTAAGAACAGGCCTAACATAAAGCACTGGCGTAATCCCGTTGAGTTTCATGGAACTACTTGCATGCTTAAAGTTGGGTGCATGCTTAAATACCTTGCTGGACTGGACCGTAGTGATTTTGACCTAGATGCTGCATCAGAATGTATCCTGTACCTATATGGAGCTTCAATGAGGTCAGTGCAAGATTGGGAATTCAGAGTCTCACTTGTTGGGGGAAAAAAAGATCCACAGGGCTTTTTTTTTTTTTTTTTTTTTTTTTTTTTTTTTTAAAGCAATGGTTTTATATGTCAGGTCATACAACTAAGTGTATTCTATCAAACTGGATTTTTTAAGTTATCAAATTTAAATAACTTCATGTAGATAATTATCCCTGTAGGTGCATTAGTATAATTCAGTAAAATGGCTTGGGTTAGTGACTCACTTTTTATCTTTAAGGTTAATAAATACGGTTTTTATCAAATACATCAAGAGAACCACTATTCAAATATAGGGTCTACATCCAGATGGGACTGCTAATGCAGAACTAGTCCCAGAATTATCAACAGTGCAGGTTCAGACAAGGACTGCAGGATCTGCTCCATGAATATGATATATTTTCATAGAAGAGCTAAATAAAATTGTTTTGTTTTTAGATTAGATTCATAATGCAATTGGTATTTCTGCTGAATTCTAGATCTCAATAAAGAACTCTGGGCCAAGTTCTGCCCTGGTTTACACCTGGTACAATTTATTCAAACAAATGACATTGTAAACAGGTGTCAAATTTTAACCTCAAACCTGTGGTGAAAAGTAGAAATCTACTCATAATTTGTGTAGCATGTGAAAGGTACAATGCATTTTCTTCTTTTGGAGCATCTTGCCATAACTGTTCTTTTCATTTTAATAAAAGCCCCACTCTGTACAAAGGTGTTGTGCAGCAATATAAAAAACATAAACAAAAGTTAGCAGGCTCAAATGGCCCTAAACATTATATTTCCCCTCACACTACAAATACAGTTTTCTTGCCACAACCCCCTCTTACTCTGCTCAGCCTGCCATTTGTTGGGTTGCTGCCCTAGTCAATAAAACCTGGGGTCGTCTCTGGGTTGCGCTTAGCTAATCTTAGTTGTCATTCAACCCCTGCATTCAGATAAGAAATTAGTAATTTGGTCAACTGCTGCATCTGGTTTGATGAAATAGAGACACAGATCCTCATCCAGCAAAGCACTTGGACACATGCTTATTTTTAAGCATATGACTAATCCCATTAAAGTCAATGGGACTACTCATACTTCAATGTTTTGCTGAATCAAAGCTATAGAGCTGTGTGTACATTGCACAGGAGGGTGACAGTATGGCTCTTAATCCTGTATAAGCATTGCCTTGTTTCCTCCACACTTAAAACAACTACTGACTTTAGCTGTTTCTCCAATTACTTTCACATTTCTCTTCTTCCCTTTGTCTGTAACCTTGTTGGTCTTGTCTTCACTAGAAAATAAAGTTATGTTATAACCAACTTTGAAGACTCCTACATTAATGTGATAGAAGAAACTTAGTAGTCAGTGTAGACAAAAGAAAGTGGTGTGTAACAACATGTTAGCTAGTTGTAGATAAACCCTGGGAAAGAGAATGCTGGGGGCTTACCTCTGATCAGCTGATACAATGTGTTAAGCATGACTTGTCTGTACTGACTATAAAGTCTGTACTGACTATCATGTTAATACAACCTCATTTTCCAGTGAAGACAAACATGATGAGATGGTTCCTTTGAATGCCTCTCCTCTAACTCACCTCTGAACCTACTCCAATCTATTTCTACCCCCTCCATGCCACTGGAACTGTCATTACCGTGGCTCTAATAATTTCTTCCTAGTATCTAGGACTCTACTCCATGCTTATCCTCCTTAACATTCTGATGCTGTCAGGCTCTTCTTCCTGAGCATTTGACACTGTCCTTACCTGGTTTTCTTCCTATCCCTGACTGTTCCCTCAATGTCCACCTTGAGCAGTTCCTCCTCTGTCCTGTTCCCGACCTCTGTAGGGGTCTTCCAGGCTCTGTTCTTAGCTTTCTCATGTTTTCCCTCTGTTTTTTGTCACTGTGTTCTCATTGGTTTGTGTGGCTCCAATTACCTCCTCTGTGATGATTCTCAAATCTACCTTTCCTCATTAGACCTATCTCACTCTGCTGAATCTCACATCAGATGCTGTCAGGTGCACAGAAAGAGCAATTGATCTGTGATGGGCCTTTAGCACCTGCATAAGTGCTGGAACAAGAGGTGCTGTGGGCGCTACTGCACCGCACCCTCTTTCTTGAAGTGGTTTTTATTATAGACAGGGTTTACAGTTTGATTCAATGGCTCTTAGCCCCCCACTTTACAAATTGTTCCAGCGCCCCAGGCACACCTGCGTGGGTTTCAAGTAAGCGGAGGAAGAATAAGTTTTTTAAAACATACTTCTGTCTATTCCATTCTCCCCACTTTGAATCTGTCCCCTTGGGAGGTGGGGTCTCAACGTCTTTTCTTCTGTCTTTGTGCATCTCAGCTCCCCACATTTCCTCCCCTCCCCCTCTGAGCTGTCTCAGGGTATGTCTACACTACGAGAGTAGTTCGATTTTACTTAAATCGAATTTTTGGAATCGATATTGCAAAGTCGAACGTGTGTGTCCACACTAAGGACAGTAATTCGACTTTGTGAGTCCACACTAACAGGGAAAGCATCGACATTGGAAGCGGTGCACTGTGGGCAGCTATCCCACAGTTCCCGCAGTCCCCGCTGCCCATTGGAATTCTGGGTCGAGCCGCCAATGCCTTCTGGGTAAAAAAATGTGTCGAGGGTGCTTTTGGGTAACTGTCGTCATCCGTCCATCACTCCCGCCCTCCCTCCCTGAAAGCGCCGTCGGGAAATCAGTTCGCGCACTTTTCTAGTCAGTGACAGCGCGGACGCCACAGCACTGCGAGCATGGAGCCCGCTGCGACCATCGCTGCAGTTGTGGCTGTTGTCAACGCCTCGCAGCTTATCATCCACTTTTCCCAGGGGCAGATGCAGATAAATCAGGCGAGGAGGCTACGGCACCGCGGTGAGGTCCTGAAGTCTGAGAGTGCACAGACCTGTCAGAAAGCACGGGACCCAGCGCCGAGGACATCACGGTGGCAATGGGTCATGTGGATGTTGTGGAACGGCGATTCTGGGCCCGGGAAACAAGCACGGACTGGTGGGACCGCATAGTGCTGCAGGTCTGGGATGAATCCCAGTGGCTGTGAAACTTTCGCATGCGGAAGGGGACTTTCCTTGAACTTTGTGAGTTGCTGTCCCCTGCCCTGAAGGGCAATGACACCCGGATGCGAGCAGCCCTGACTGTCCAGAAGCAAGTGGCCATAGCCCTCTGGAAGCTTGCAACGCCAGACAGCTACCGGTCAGTTGCGAACCACTTTGGCGTGGGCAAATCTACCGTGGGGGTTGTTGTGATGCAAGTAGCCAAGGCAATCGTTGATGTACTGCTGTCAAAGGTAGTGACCCTGGGAAACGTGGAGGTGATCATAGATGGCTTCGCAGCGATGGGATTCCCAAACTGCGGTGGGGCCATAGATGGAACTCACATCCCTATCCTGGGACCGGACCACCAGGCCAGCCAGTACATTAATCGAAAGGGCTATTTTTCCATGGTGCTGCAAGCACTGGTGGACCACAGGGGACGTTTTACCAACATCTACGTCGGATGGCCGGGCAAGGTTCATGACGCTCGTGTTTTCAGGAACTCTGGTCTGTTTAGACGGCTGCAGGAAGGTACTTACTTCCCGGACCACAAAATAACTGTTGGGGATGTGGAGATGCCTATAGTCATCCTCGGGGACCCAGCCTACCCGCTAATGCCCTGGCTCATGAAGCCCTATACTGGCGCCCTGGACACTGAAAAAGAACTCTTCAACTACCGGCTGAGCAAGTGCAGAATGGTGGTGGAGTGTGCTTTTGGACGTCTCAAGGGGAGAACCAATATCCCCATTGTTATAGCAGCTTGCTGTGTGCTCCACAATCTCTGTGAGAGCAAGGGGGAGACCTTTATGGCGGGGTGGGAGGTTGAGGCAAATAGCCTGGCTTCTGATTACGCCCAGCCAGACAGCCGGGTGATTAGAAGAGCTGTGCATCCGGGAGGCTTTGAAAGCTAGGTTCCTGAGTGAGCAGGGTAACCTGTGACTTTTAAGTTTGTGTACAGAGAAGCTTAACCTGCCCCCGTTTCTTTACCCAGTTAATGTTGACTATCCTCTCCAGTTACATACCCCCTTCACCCCCTTCCAACACACGTTTAAAAATAAAATCACTTCTACTTTGTTAATGAACACCGTTTTCTTTATTACTGTTTTCGCGGGAATGTTTTAAACCTGGGACGCAGACTGTGGTGGGGAGCGGGTGTAGTGTAGTGATGCAAATGACGCTTCTAAACTCCAGTAATGACAGGCTCTGCAGTGGTGGACTGGTTGTTTCAACGGAGCCTGCCACCCCTCCTGATCGGGACTGTGTGTATGTGGGGGCTATGTCACTTTGTGGCAGGGGGAGGATGGTTACAGATCCCCTGCTGCGTGGCTCTGTGATCCAGGATAAGGACCGCTGCATAAGATCTGTAACTGCCCTCCCCCGCCACAAAGTCACAGAGCAACCCACCCCCCACCACAGAACATGAAAACCACCTCCCAGACTGACCAGGGTAACTAGTGACTGCACTGTGTATGTGCCCTGCTGCTGGACCTGCCCCCGCCTATGTACCCTGCTAAAGGTGACTGTCCTGTCCAATTACCAACCCCCTTCCCCCCCCTTCAGACAGACTCTCCTCCAAAAGAACATGATGGAAACAGTAATTAACAGAAACGTATTTTTTATTAGCAACTACACATGAAACTGGGGGGTGAAACTTGGACGGGGGCTTGTATGAGGCGGGAAGGAAAGGACTTGTCAAATTTTGGGGAATGAGAGCCTTCTACTACTAGAGCTGTCTGCAGGGGTGGAGTGAGAGTTTGCACGGACTCTGCCGCCCCTCCTTCTTTGGACTTTGGGTGAGGGGGGTATGGGACTTGGTGGCGGGGGAGGGCGGTTACAGATAGACTGCAGTGGGGCTCTGTCCTCCTGCCTCCGTTCCTGCAGAACATCCACAAGGCGCCGGAGCGTGTCCGTTTGCTCCCTCATTAGTCCAAGCAGTGTTTGAGTCGCCTGCTGGTCTTCCTGCCGCCACCTCTCCTCCCGTTCCATGTGTGCTTGGTGCATTTGGGACAAGTTCTCCCTCCACTGGGTCTAATGTGCTGCCTGGGCTCGGGAGCAGCCCATAAGTTCCGAGAACATGTCCTCCCGTGTCCTCTTCTTCCTACGCCTAATCTGCGCTAGCCTCTGGGACTGTGATGCCAGGCTAGGTTGTGAGACAGTCGCAGCTGTGGCTGTGGGAATGGGAAAAAGGGAGTGAATTCCTCAGAAAGATAAATGTAGTTGTGAACAAAGAACATAGTCTTTCTCTGTGAACAAGACCATGCACAGCACCTATCACATGCGCACTCAGCACAAGGTCGAATTCTCGGCCTTCGCATTCAGTGCCTGGGGTCTTGCACTGCAGATCTGAGAAGCGGGGCAGGACACCGGAATTTGTGTAGCAGGCAGACATGGTAAGCCGTAGACTTGTGGCTGCTTAAAACTTTAATAGTAGCCCTGGCCTCCTTTCACATTGAAAGCAATGCCAGTCCCTGCTGCCAGCAATCCGGCAAGCAGGAACTCTGCCCCTGTCCCACCCCCTCGCGGCTGTGCCAGGGAAAGATCCCTGTATGCTGCCCCTCTCCCGCCTCCACCGCGTGGCTGCAAACTGACGGTTACAGTTCTGTAAAGGAACGGGCAAGCAGTCCCAATACTAACATTCCCCTACCTAATTCAAAGCAGGTCACCATGAGCGACATCACCCTGATGAGGATCTCAGACACTGATAAAGAAAGAATGCTTCGAGAAAGCCTGCAAAGACCAGGGCCGTATGCCGCCATGCTCTGCAGGGCAATGATCCCGGAGTACTTGATTGTCTCCTGGCGCGGAAACGTTTCATACCACGGAGGACCCAATAAGGCCGCTCTCCCCAGGAATCTGATGCAAAGGCTTTCCAATTACCTCCAGGAGAGCTTCCTCGAGATGTCCCAGGAGGATTTCTGCTCTATCCCCGGACATATAGACCGCATTTTACTGTAGCTGCACTGGCAGGGACTAAACAGTAGAGCGGCTTGGGCAGAACAATCATGCTAAACCGGACATTGTTAGATTTTTTTTCAAGAGTTGCACTGCCCAGGACTGAAACGTTAAGCGCCTAGGGCAAACTAATCATGAGAAACCCATTGTTGTTATTCTTAATATTCCTGTTCTGTTAAAAATAAATGTTTAGATGTTTAAAACACTTACTGGCTGATCCTTCCCCAGATTCTGTGTCCGGGTTAACGGCTGGGGACGGTTGGTAGGGGATCTCTGTAAGGGTGATGAAGAGATCCTGGCTGTCGGGGAAATCAGCATTGTAAGCGCTGTCGACTGCCTCGTCCTCCTCATCTCCTTCCTCATCTTCCCCGTCCGCTAACATGTCCGAGGAACTGGCCGTGGACAATATCCCATCCTCAGAGTCCACGGTCAGTGGTGGGGTAGTGGTGGCGGCCGCACCTAGGATGGAATGGAGTGCCTCGTAGAAACGGCATGTCTGCGGCTGGGATCCGGAGCGTCCGTTTGCCTCTTTGGTCTTCTGGTAGCCTTGTCTCAGCTCCTTGATTTTCACGCGGCACTGCGTTGCATCCCGGCTGTATCCTCTCTCTGCCATGGCTTTAGAGATCTTCTCATAGATCTTTGCATTCCGTCTTTTGGAGCGCAGCTCGGAAAGCACGGACTCATCGCCCAACACAGCGATCAGATCCAAGACTTCCCGATCAGTCCATGCTGGGGCCCTCTTTCTATTCTGAGATTGCACGGCCATCTCTGCTGGACAGCTCTGCATCGTTGCCAGTGCTGCTGAGCTCGCCACGATGTCCAAACGGGAAATGAGATTCAAACTGCCCAGACAGGAAAAGGAATTCAAATTTTCCCGGGGCTTTTCCTGTGTGGCTGGTCAGAGCATCCGAGCTTGGACTACTGTCCAGAGCATCAACAGAATGGTGCACTGTGGGATAGCTCCCGGAGCTATTACCGTCGATTTCCATCAACACCTAGCCTAATTCGACATGGCCATGTCGAATTTAGCGCTACTCCCCTCGTTGGGGAGGAGTACAGAAGTCGAATTTAAGAGACCTCTATGTCGAACTAAATAGCTTCGTGGTGTGGACGGGTGCAGGGTTAATTCGATGTAACGGCGTTAACTTCGACATAAACGCCTAGTGTAGACCAAGCCTCACTCTCAGGCACATACCAGTTTCTTTCTCACACTTGCTCACATTTACTGTTCTCTCTCACACACAGTTGACTTCCTTACTCTTCCTTTACCCCTGTGATGCTGCATACTACCACAAGGAAGATCCTCAAACCCTCCAGGTGTGGGATGGGATACAGCCTCCAGAGGATGGAGACACATGCACACCCCCACCTAACCCCCTCACTCCAGATTTCATCCCCCTCCTGAGTGAGGGATTAATCTAGAATGACTGCCCTTCCCCAAGCTCCGAGTCTGGGGGTGGGCACACAGCAGGAGTATTTTCACCTTCCTCAGGCCTGATAGAGGGAAAGACCTAGGAGTTTCTTTTCCCTTCAAGGCATAGTGGTGAAAAGCTCTTTGGAGGATCCTTTTGCACTGCCCTGCTCTCAGGCCTAGCAGGACGGAAGAAGAAGGCTGAGCTGGGTGTGAGTGCTTCAGCCCTTTGGTTAACAAATGCTAATTATGTTGCCCATCATATCTGTCCCTTTCTCACTACCTCTCTGAAATTCATGGGTGTAAAACTAAAGCCCTCTATACATACATAATTCAGTAGGAGGAATATAAAAATCAAGTCCAAAGTGATTACATTTTGAATGATTTGTGTGGTGATGACCATTAAAGTGTCACCATATGCCAACACTTACCATGCAGTGGTTCTCTAGACACTGCAGTTGTTTCCTATTTTAATTATAGAAGAAAACTAGTACAACGGTGAGTGGCAAGTGTTGGGAAATGTTGATGTTTTACTGGCAACTGCTGTACAAAAAGGAAAGACTTATTGCTAAGGGAGCAGAGCTGGGGGGTGGGTTTAAAGAGGAGCACTGTTTGGGTTAGAGGCTGTTGGTGACATGGGCAAAGCCGACTTAAGCTTGGTAATTTTAGAGCTAATGTGTACATCCAGATGTTATAATAATTTGTTCTTTAGGAAAATTTCTCCTGTTTTCTATCTAATCCTTTCACCCTTTTTTGACATTACACACCGGAGCTCTGCATAGGCGATGCATATCTTGACTACACAGCTTTTCTTGATGGTAAAATCCATTGACATGAGTGAGCTGATCTGCAAGGGGTTACTTGTGTGAATCTCCATGAAACGACACATTCCTTCACCAAGGCTCTAATGACCCCTTCCTAGCTATGTCTCCAGGACTCTACTCCATGCTTATCCCCCCCTTGACCTGCAATGACACTGCGCATATGTGCCATGATTGTGTCCAAAGTATGTAAGATATTCAATCTAGGAAAGAAACAGGTTGCTAAATGATTATTGCCTTTTACATAATATAATGCTTAATTCAGGATTTCCTCTACATGAGCAGTTTTCTTTCAAATAAGAATCTGTAGATAGTCCAAAAACTACTTAAGTTGATATATCGTTTTAAAATAATTTCACTCATCTCTGATATTGCTAGGATATAGCTTGAATGTTTCACAAATAAATATCTTCACACATTTGATATAGCAGGGTTTAGAAATTCGCATTTATAATACTAAAAATAAAAGACTTCCTCCTTTAGGCCTTAAAAGCAAACATCTGATGCTTCCTTGTCAGTATTAAACTGGGCCATGTCTTCTCTCCGCCCTACTCCAAAAAGATTTTTATACTTGTTTTTAGAAGGAAGTCCAGTTTCATCCTTGCAGTTGTTGGCATCTTTCAGCAAAGTGGGGAACCAATAAAAACACATGTTCTTTTAAAGAACATCTATTTTTATTGGACCCTGCTAACAACCAACAACACAGAGGTCAAAAAATGTTGGCTGAAATGAGTAGAAGGCCCAGATTGTCTAAAACCGTTCTTAATACTCCTTCCGAACAGCAAAAATACTGTCTGCACAGAAATTCCAGATACTCTTGCCCTTGTGAGAAAGGCGTGTACTTTTAGTACAGTATTGTTAATGCTAAAAATATTCTAACTGTACATTTTTGTGAAGTTATTGTATATATCATAAAAATACCATTAACATATAAATAAAAAATTGTCGCCATAACAACAGTTCTTCATAGATAAGGCATAGCTAGGTGCTATTTCCTGGACTGGTGAAAATAAATTTGATTTGCGATGTACCTGCAACAGGTTTGGTTAATGAATTAGGGGACTTGCAGGGCGGGCTCCAAGGTTTTGGCTGCCCCAAGCAGCCAAAACAAAAAACAAACAAACAAACAAAAAAGCCGTGATTGCGATCGCGATCTGCGGCGGCAATTCGGCGGGAGGTCCTTCACTCCCAGGCGGAGTGAGGGACCCTCCCCCGAATTGCCGCCGAATACCTGGACGTGCCGCCCCTCTCCGGAGCGGCCGCCCCAAGCACCTGCTTGAGAAGCTGGTGCCTGGAGCCGGCCCTGGGGACTTGTGCCTTCTACTTGGGTGACACTATTATAGACTTAATTAATTATACACTTTTTCTCCTGTGATAAGTAAATTAAGTCACTAGCTTGGCTTGGTTTTTTTTTTTTTTTTGTGATGCCCCTAAAATGGATTCTAGCAACACTAGTCCTGATTTTCTATTGTCAATGTTTTTAGTGAAAATGAGTTCATTTTATTCACTTAAGATGGGAAAGTGCACATCTAGCATATTTAAATCAACTTAGACACTGTTGAGGGTGACATACCTTTAATTCTACCAGCTGCTTTGATGTGTGGGCATGCATGCTTTGTGCTGCTTCCCTTTGACTTGCCTGCTTGCCCTGTGAGTAGCTAGGATAGTGCAAGAATCTTGCTGTTTCTGTTTGTCAATATCCTGTCTTCACAAGAGTGGAACAAATAGAGTAGAATAATATTATGAAGTGCACACAGAGGCCTGCAGTTGTGCAAAATATCGGGCATGTGAGGTTTGTTATTTAATTATCCAATAACTAGTTTTAATATTATTTATGTACCAGTGTTATTTTTGGAGCCAGGAGGGCAGTGTGAATAAAAATGCATGATATTTTTCAGGTGGATTAAATTTTTGACCCATTTCCTTATGTTACCCCAGTCTGTTTTAAGAGTCATTGGTACAATTAGTATAACGTTAAGAGATTTCAATACAAAAGATTTTTTTTTTAAAGGAAGGCATTTTTGAAAGGTTGAAATGGCAATTTTGCTGATGTTAAGTTGAAACTGAAAACTCATGATTTGTGATAATGAGTTAACTAACTGATTTGAAAACTCTGGTTTTATGAGTCTGCATGCCAGAGAAACTGTACTCACATATACATGGATTTAATTAGAACTGATTCAGAGTTGTTGGCGTTATTTTCATACCACCTTACTTCTCTCAAATTTGTTATGAAAAGGCATTTTAGGGGCATGATTTATGATTGCTGTTTTCTGTAAAAATGAGCATTAAAATTATATTCAGTACTTGAACCATTGCTTTATACAAATAAACACAGACATACACAAATCAAATGTATTAATATATCATCTTAGCCTTAGGCTTTAACAAGGAAAAAAAATCCACAACCACCATCCATCATGGTGCACTTTAACAGATTTTTTTTGTCTTTTCTCTTTTTCTCCTTTGTTATTCACTATTAAAATGAAATAGCTGGGATACAGTTAGCACACTTGCACACTGCCACCAGTTTGAGAGAATATACTAGTTCCAGAAATATTCCCTCTTTTTAAAAAGGAGAAATTCACTAGAGCTGGTAACTTTTCTGAGCTCAGGTTTCATATGCAAATACATAAAATAGAGACCCAGATACTTCATTTGGGTGCTCAGATCAGCCCTTATTTGCCCATTTTGAGCAACAGCCATTATTTGGATACCCATGCAAGCCTTGGGATTTGGCGTCCAGTTTAGGTGCCAGTGTTTGGTAATGGGGCCCAGAGTCCATTATTTGTGGTTAAGAGTTTAAAGCAGGAAATAAAACACTGTTATCTAAACTTGTGTTGGAAAATGCATTTTTGGATATAGCTTTAAAATTTTATTTGGGACTGTAGATAGACTCACTAGCCTGTAGTCTTCTGGTTCAGAACCATTTACCCTTTTTAAACATTGGTGCTAACGTGAGCCATCCTTCCTTGCTCGCTAGTCCTGCATCATGACAGATTATAAATTTGATAGGAAATTTGATTCCTTACATAGCTTATGACCCTGGATTATTTTGGAAGCTATCTGTCCATAGTAATATTATTTGAGTTTATATTTTTAGTTTTGAGATCACAGTGCTAGTGGCCATTACATTTTTGATCTTCTCCCTTCCCTCTATGCCTACTCTGAGTATTCAGCAGAACATGTTCCTCATCTTTGAATATTCAGATGCTGTGCCGTCAAGTTCCTCCATGCTTTGGTTTTCAATGGTGCTATCATAACTACTTCCTTCTGCTTCCCAGTAATATGGTGTACGCTAAAAATATTTTGTTTTTGCTAATGTTTTCAGCTAATATGTTCTCTTCTCTCATTTTTGCTTTAGCAATTCCTCTTACATGCCCATAGTAAGACATTGAATCTTCATCTCTAGTTCCCCTTTCCCTGTTTTTATAAGAGTTTTTTCTGCTAATTGTTAATTATTATGGTAAGCCAGGCTAGTTGGGTTTTGGCCCTCATTGCTATCTTGAAAACTAGTTAAATCTGCTTTGGGTGCCAATTTGAATATCCTAAATACCTGGGCCTTTAAAATACTTATTCAAGTTAACGCCTTTAAGTGTTTGTATGTACACACTCAGAATAGGAAAAACTACAATTTTCTATCCCGTTCTTTATTATTTTAAAAAGTTGATTATTAAAAAACAAACATTTTTTTTAAAAAATAGTTGTCGTCCAAGATCTGATATACATTTGATAATGAATGCAGTCTCTGAGTTTTATTAATATGTACTGTATAAATCTATACATATATTTCCTTATTAAAAAGTGAGGGTTTTTGTACAGGTACATACTTACTTTTCTCATTTTCAATTATATTTAAATATATAATGGGGCAAATTCTGCTCTGTTACACTGGGGCAGCTGAGACCAGAATTTGGCTCAGTGTCGTATTAATTTGTAAAATATATTTAAATATTATTTGGCAGAGTTTCTTGATATACTATACTTGATATGAGTTTTTCCTTCAAACAATTGGATCTGAACAAGACAATGAATAAAAGATTGATTTACGTGTTTGTGTAGTGTATAGATCTAATGATTTCATCTCTTTGATTACAACTTGCTTTTGTTGGAAGCTTTTTCCGCTGCAAAAATGGTGATGGTGTTATTTACATTAATTCATTTGGCTTCTTGGGGAAAAAAATATGCCCCATCTCCTTTACTTAATGGAATTCTTTCCTCGTTGCAGTGCAAACGGCTGGTGCAGGAGCTTCATCATCTGAAAGAGCAGAACCAGACTTCAGCAAACAACACGAGACATCTGACTGCTGAAAACAATCAAGAACGTGCTCTGAAGGTAAATCTCCGTTCCTTCTTGCAGGCAAATTAAGGTTGTAAGCCCATGGTGCCAGCTTTCCGTGCTGCATATATCAATTGTGTACATTTCGGCAGAAGTGAGCTGTGGTGTTTGCCAACAACCCCTTCTTTAAACACAGATACAGCACCCTTCTGTTATGGTATTATTTTATTTTGTGTGTTGTGTGAAAACAACAAGAAAGAAATAATATATTCTCCAAATCGATGGGCTGTGTTGTGGTAAATAGCACTAGATTTGGTTTTGGTTCTGTCCTTGCAATATTACATTTTTATAATGTGTAGAAAACTGATGCTGTTTGTCTCAATTGCACAAAAATAACATTTTAAAGCATGGCTGTTTGGTCTGCTCTCAGCAGCATGTGCTATATTAATAACATTATTGACCTATACTACTAGTGACCACATAGTTGAGACTACTATTTGCAAAACGGTAGCTTATTTCAGTTGGAATTGGGTGGAAGAATAATAAGCCTTGTCAATAAGTATAAAAATTAAGAGAGTAGGAGGAGGGGGACAGAGCAAAGGCAATGAAGAGATTTGATAGGGTTTTTCTATTTTGATTTGAGAAAGTGGCATTGTGATGTTGTTGAAAGTGGTAGCTGCCTAACTGCAGGCACCATTACTTGCCAGCATAAGAGAAATTGCCTGGTGAAGGTGCAAAAACTTGTGTGTTCAACCAATAAAATGTTCAGAAATCTATTTCCTGTTTATGTGCGAAGGAATGAAAATAAATCTTCAGTAGAAGCCAGTATTCTTCTATCTCTTTAATCTTGTCACTTTAAAATTGTGTTTTATTTTGGCAGGAGGAAATGAACATATCTCATTTATAGTCAAATGTTGCCCAGCCTCTTTTGTTACTCTTGAGAGAATTGTCATTCTTTTTTGGTAGATTTGGTCAGCACAAGACAATTCATGACAACTCCTCTTAGTCAGATGGGTTTCTCTCTTTTACCCTGGGTCACTTTCAGGATACAGTGACATGTGCAACCTTCGTGCTGCAGCAAAGAAATTAAAAGTTGGCCTTTCTGTTGACAATAAAGCTGATCCACGGTTGGTTACTATAGGCACTTGAGTGTGAAGAAATTTGAGACAAGTTCTCAAGTAGATCATGGTGACTATCAGCTGACTTATATACCTCTTGTTTAGTTATTCCTTCACTAATTACAAAAAGAAGGTACAGCACTTTATCACTGTGGATGTAGAGGGCTGAATTTTCAGAGCAGAATCCACTTAGTTTCTAAAATTATGGACTTAATTTTGCATACATATATATTTGTACATGCAGATCTGAACATTTGCACGTAAGAATGAGAATAGAGGTTGCATACGCAAATCCAACTTTTTGCTTGAGCAGAAACGTGGCCATATAAAACCGCATGCACGTAAATTTAGTAGCCGAAAATTGCTGTGCAATTTTTGAGGCCATTTTATGAAACAGCTTTTTATTGAATAAACTAGAAAAGACTGTCTGCCACATAAATATCAAGTGTTGCATGAGTTTAAGGTTGCCAGTGAAATGTTTGCTGAATATTGCAAAATGAAGTCTATGCTATCAAAAGTAGTACAGCCTTCTTCAAGATAACTGATGGATGTCAGAGAGAGAAACTATAGACCCTGGAATCATTTATGATCACAGTAATGCAGGTGCCTTGAATCTGGAGTCATCAAAAGCTAGGGTTTGGCAGATATTCTGTTGATTGCAAATAGTAAATGTTTAAAAGATTTTAAGTAATTTCCCATAATTGTTCTAAGTTAGTTATTTAATGTCATTGAATAGTTGCTCACATGGGTGCTGGAACTAGGAGTGCTGGAGGTGCTGCCTCATCTCCTGGTTTGAAGTGAATTCCATTATGTGCATAGTTTACAGTTTTGTTCAATGGCTCTTAGAACCCTCACTATAAAAATTGTTCCAGCACCCCTGGTTGCTGGAGAGATTCTTTCCATCAGAAAACAATAGTGTTTTATTGAAATTACAATTTTTCTTTTTAATATTATCTGAAATAATGCTTACTGTATAATTTTATTTTCAGAGCCATAAGTATGACCTAATAGTTCCAATTGAAACTAGATTTTATTTTTAATCCTGCTATTGCTGTCCCTGTATTCAGTCCTCAAAGAATCTAAATTCTGCCTGGCCTTTCTTGGGCATATTTCATTTTGCAAAGTTAGAGGTTAATTGGTCAAGTTGTTTTGGAGATATGAAATGTGGAAGGCTTTTCGCTTTGGAAAAGCTGCATTTAGGGTTTTTTAATACTATACCTCCGGGAATCTAGTGAGTCCCAGATTTGTTGTATTTTGTTGTCCCCAGAGAGAACTAGTCCCTTTTGAATACTTCTTGAAAGATTGGGTGGTTAATTTGAGTTAGGGACTTAAAAACTTTGAAAACTCCCATCAGGAGTGCTTGTAATCTTTTATACGTAACTAAGCTTTCATTTAGAACACAAAGCTAATCAGCCCTTTTTGTTGTAAAAATAGCCTAGAAAATGTAAACCAGTCACTAGATGTAAAAGTTTATATCTGTAATTTTGCTTAAAAATCACACATTATTCTCCTGCAGCTGCCCTCCTCTTGCCATTGCAATCTGGATCACCTGCCCCTATGACTATTAGCACAAGAGCTCACTGTGACAGAATTTTCACACACACTCTACTGGGAGAGAGAGCATGACTGAAAATATGCACGTACACACACTTCCCCCCCCCCTTCTCATTCCCAACCACCAGGTCTCACCTCTGGTATGCTTCTAACAGTGACCATAAACCTTCACCACACAGTAGTAGTTACAAATCTAGGAGCCCCCTCACATCAGCCACAGAACATCCTCTAGGTCACCTGACGGTTTTCATAGAAACATGCCATATCTTTTATCCATACAATGTACAGCGCAAAAGCAACATCTTCCCAACTCCTACTGTCCCACTCTGATCCAGGGAAACAAATTTACTTAATCCACCCTGTCACGCGGTCTGGAGAGATTCATGACTGAGAGTGCCAACCTCAGCGCAGATTGTCAAAAAGCAGAGCTGACACCCCAAACTGGTATCTTGTGTGATTAAATTTCACCAACCTAATAACAAATGTGAACTCCTGAAGCGCTATAACAGTCTTACCATGGAGTCACCGATAGTCCATTTGGGCACTCTACTCTATCTAGCCACCCTGGCAAGTTGGACTTGGTGATAGTTGATTGTCATATGCCAAAGATCACGAAAGATTCAGGTTGCTTCCAGTCCCAAGAGACCAGTCACTAACACCAGATCAATTTTGTACCTCAGATCTCACACCAAAGACAACACTTGTAGCCAATCCTATAGTAAACGAACTAAATGTTTATTAACTAAGAAGAAGAAATAAGAGAGTTATTTACAGGTTAAACTAGGCAACATATATACACAAATGAGTTACAGTCTATGGTTCCAAATGGTGACAGAGTTGTAGTAATCTGCCAGCACTGAATGTCTTTTAAGGCTAACCCAGGTTGACCCTGGTGATCTCTGCTTCTATTTCCTAGCTCCAGTACTATAAGAGGCCAAACAGTAAAAAAAGAGAGAGAATTTTCTTGTCCCTGTTTTATCTCCTTCTTCCGGAATTCAAGCTGATGGGACAGCCTTTCTTGCACGTAACAGCTTCATGGGTGTGAGAGGGCTGTTAACCAAGTTTTTGTATCATGATGTGCCACAATGGCCTATTTCGTTTTGATAGTCCTTCCTGATGGGTGATGGACCATTCCTCCTGAATGGGTTCACAGGGTCAGAGCAAACATTTTTACAGTTATAAAACAAAACTTACATATCCCCTTATAGCATAGGATACAGACATGACAAGTGAAATCAATGCATGCAGCGACTTACAGGCATTCCATAGCGTCTAAACACATTCCTATAAGTCTAATACCTATCTTGAACAATACTATCATACAGGTGAGCTGGTCTGGTTTCCAGCTATGAATTTGTCAATGCTCAGCTGACATCTACAACCTTGGGAAGAGCTGGCATCTGGTCTGCCAGCATCACACGCACCCCATATATAAACCACCATGTATATACTTAATCCATCCTCCAAATATGGCTGTAAGACCTCACACTGCAGAAACAAAGCTGATGTCCACCTTTACTCTGTCCACTCTGCACCAATTGTTAAAAACAAAAAATGTGAAATTTTTCGTATTTTTCTAACTCCCATAAATTAAACTCTTCTTGTCCAATTCACCTCAAATTTGTCAAAATAATCTCTTATGGTGAGAGTCAAAAAAAAATGAGAAGCTTTATGCCTCTTGGATTTTTCTTTAAAAAAAATAAAGGAGGGATCAAAATCAGGGTGACAATAGAAAGATATTTGCACCCTTAAGTACAGAAAGGATGGAGAGAGCAGGAATATAGGATTAGAGTTAAGGTTACTTATTGAACTTTTGTAATGAATTTTTCTATCTTCCAATTGACTCTTTGTAGTCCACATGCATAGTCAGATTGGGTTGAAAATTGCTATGACAATTCAGGGCCTGAGGTAGAGTTTGTGATACAAAGTTGAGGTCATTTGCTCACAGGGTTTCTGAGATACAACTCCTCAAATAATTATCTGTTTTTAAAATATCAGTTTCCTTACACTTTGTTGTTCAAAGAAAGGGAAAAATCCATGAGCAATGTCCCCACTAAACATACAACACTGGATTGTTGAGATTTAGTGGCTGATACCTAAAACAAGCTGCCAAACTTCATAAATAATCATTCAACTTTATTTCCAGAGTAGTGTACAGGACTGCTGCAATCCTTGCATGGAGCACCAGCAGTGTGCAGGGACTGACTGAAGGGGAGGAGGATAAGGGGAAAGAGATAAGGAAAGAGCTTCTTAGCCTAGGGGAAGGTGCTTTGATTTGGAATGCCAGGGTATGGGAAGCAGGAAGCAGTGTTGTGTGGCAGCAACCATAACTCTACCTTTGAGTAAGCGAATACTTGTTTTGTAATTGAGCAACTCTTTCCTTCATAAAATGAAAGGAGAAAAGCTGAAAAATAACATTAAGGCCCTGATTCTGCAGACGCTCTCACACAATTGACTCTTCAAATGAATGATCCCACCGACTCATTTATGGAAGTAAAGTTACTCTCGTGCATAAATGTCTATATGATTGGAGCATATGACTTTCCTTACAAATGAATGGTAATTAATGGTAATAGTTTATATAAAGGTGCTGAGTTAGTCTCAGAGAAGGGCTACGAGGCCTCTGGTGTGTTATTGCTAAAGTAAAGAAGTGGGGGATTAAGAAAGTGAATGTACAGTATAAAGGATTAATGGGGTTTTTTCTTCTTATGGATGAGCTAAAGAACCTTTCACACTATCTCTGCAAATTGCAAAGCGGGGAAGACAGACAGGGAATTGCAGAGTGCTTTAATGCTTCCCTGAAACGCTCCCATGCCTTACAATTCTCTCTGGCTTAAAAAAAAAGTAATATGAAATGTCGTGTAATGACTAACTTCATAAATGAGACAGAAGTACATAATTTAAAATGAATGTATTCTCCTTCACTAATAGCTGCTGAATACGCTTTGTAATGTGGGTCTCTTGTGAAATGGTTGTTTCTGTAAGATGTTGGGGGCACAGGCCACCTTCAGTAAGGTGCTAATTACCCTCATGTGCTGGAGTGGGTTTTGAGGACTTTCAGCACTTCCTAGGATCATAGCAAAGGAATTGAATTGGGCAGAAGGCTGCTGTAAGTTGTGCTAGGGGTGAACCATGCCCTAACCAGCACCCAGATCAGAAGGGCACTAAGGTGAAGTAAAGCCACCCTTGTGAGCCCTTAGGTCTTGTGTCATACCTGAGGATCATGCCTCATGTATGAAATGTGATGCTATTACATGTATACAGCTTTCCTCTAGTTCAGTGGTTCCCAAACTTTAACAACCCGCGAACCCCTTTAACTAAAATGTCTAGTCTCGCGAACCCACTCATAAAAATGAATATTTCCAGGGATTTTCTCCTTTACCTGAGTATAAATTATAAAAGCAGTGATCTTGGAAATATAAAATGTGTTTTTATGACATACTTATTACACACTATTTATTATTAATTATTATTTATCATTACAGTATTTTTATTAATTATGAAAATGGCAACACTCTTCCAAGATCTCATTTTCGTAGCTTGTATCATTTTTATTAAGTCTGTTATAAGACAAGGCTCCTGTGTTTCCTCCTACACAAGCATTCAGGTCTTGAGCAGTCCAGGCAAACAATGCACGTTACAACAAAGCTTAAACTTGTTCTTCATAATGATTTTAAAAACAATACTAGCAGCCTATTTAATTTTAAAAACAGCAAAAATATCCACCTTCCTTTCCATTTCTTATAAGGAGGCTTGAAGTTTAAATCTCCTCAGCGTGATAGAGACGCTTGCTTTGATTTGCTTAGCTCTTGGAAGTCCAGGGGCTCCGGACTGCTGGCCCCGTGCTGCCCAGGGCCCCTAGGGACAGCTCTGTCTGCCATTAGGGAATTTTTTCCCGAGAACCCCCAGGGATTCACGAACCCCAGTTTGGGAACCACTGCTCTAGTTCCATATCAGTCATTTGCATTAGCTTACCGTACAGTTCATCTTATCTTCACTCTTTTGATAAGATAGTTGGTTTAAACCAGTCTCTCTCATGCAGATCAGTTTATGGGGTTTAGGATTTATGTGACTAATTAGTGTAATGGGCCAAATGCTCCTCATGGTGACAGTTATCCAATCCCACTGATGCCAAATTTGTGCTCTGAATTTTGTTTTACATTTTCTCACACACACACACACACACATACTAGAGGATTACACTCATTTGAATTAAAATGTTGGTCCCAAATCCTTCTCATAGTGACACCCAGAGTTGTGCTGATGTCACTGTGAGGAGAATTTGGATCAGTGTTTTCATTTTAAAGTAATATAATCCTCCTCTATCTGAAACCATTTTAAAAAAAATTTCTTACAATATTCCAGATTGAATTATATCTAAATCTTTTAGGAATAATTGCTTCCTAAGAGCACAAATGTATATAGACCCTTAGTACATTTTCATAAAATAAGATCAGCAAAGTGCTTTACGGGACTAATATGTCAGGGTCTATATATAAGATTATTCATTTGTGCTTGGCCTTCATAATTAACACTTGGTCTCTACTGATTCTGGTAAATGTATTCCCACATTACACTGAAATACTTGACTCAATTAAACTGTGCAGTGTTCAGGAATCACAGTTTTCTTCATCAGTATTAGAATACCACCTTGAGTTATTTTGTTGTTGTTGATTTTGTAGTTGGTAGCTGTGGAGAATATGTTCAAAAAAAGAAAAGGAAATGTTTCTGCCATACCTCAATCACTATCAGCATAACATTACTGTATTTTTATGTGAATATCCTCTTTGCTCTGCTAAAGAAAAAATAAAGAAGTCATCTCGTGAAATCGTAAACTTCATGTTAAAACTCATGGAACATATTTAACTGGATTTGAATACGAAGTTTGGAGAGGTGATTTTTTTTCACAGGCCTATGATTTATGTTGCAAATTTTAATTAGGTGGCACATTTTTTGTAAAGCTGCTATTAATCTGCTTTAAACACCAAAGAGACACACTAATTTACTTTTAAGCTAAACCCTTAAAATGGGGAAAGGGAGACTGTTTCACAATGATACACAAATCAGGTGACCTTTAATGACTTAATGAGTTTATTCCAGCCAAGTATGATGTCAGTACACTTTCTAAAGGTTATACATCTCCTTCAAAGCTGTTAGAATGCTAATATTTGGCTGTGATTGTTTTATTGTATTTTATTGCCTGGCCATCTCTCTAGTTGTAATTTTATGTAGAATTCATCCTATACACTTTCATGATTTTATTAAGAATTTAATACATTCAGGCCAGATCCTCAGCTCCTGGTCCTGCTGCATAAGGGGGCCCGAAAGCTGCCCTAAAGGTTCAGTCAAGGATTCCCCTGAAGTAGGTAAATCCTACACTGCCTGGCTCTACACCTCCTTCTTCCTTCTCTCTGCATGTGGTATGTGGCAGTGACAGGAGGCCCACTCCAGGTGGGGCAATTTAGAGTACCCCTTAGGCTTCCCTAAGTTGTGTCAGAGTCCATTTTGGCCCCCCGCATCCCAAGATTTTTGGAGTGGGAAAGTGTGCCAATCACATGAGCATCACAGCTGAGTATTCAGCCAGTCATGTGAAGCACATAACCCTTGACTTTATAATGAATCTGAAGCATCAGCTGTAACATAGACTTTAATATGCTAACCCCTGTTGGAATTATTGTAACGTTAGGTAATATACAATGTGGAATATGCTGCTTGTTTCTGAAGAGAGAGATTGTATTGCCTGCTTCTACCTTTTTAAAAAAATGACTACAGTTACCACTGTGGGCACACATGGCCAGCAAAGCTTCACTTTTAAAGTGTCCGAAACTGGGTTGTTACTGCAAAGCAGCTGAACTGATATCAGTAAAGTGTGTGTGTGTGTGTGTGTGTGTGTGTGTGTGTGTGTGTGTGTGTGTGTGTGTGAGAGAGAGAGAGAGAGAGAGAGAGAGTGTGAGTGAGTGAGTGAGTGACTCTGATCCCTGTAGCTCAGGTGAAAGTTCCCTGAGCTGGGAAAAAGAAAAGGTGAGATTTGAACTTCTGGTCTCGTAACTGCTGTTCAAATTCCCATTGACTATAGCCAATAACCCTAATCTAGAAAATAGTTATGGAAGAGCTGCTGAACACTCCCTTATCCACTTTTTAGAAATAATTTAGCAGTAGGGTGACCAGATGAGGGGAAGAAAATATCACGACACATGGGGGGGGTGGAGGGTGCCCGCTGGCTGAGCAAAAAAAAGAAAAAAGAAAAAGCTGAGTCCTGCCGGCTGAGGGGGAGGGGAAAAAAAAACACAGTGCTGCCGGTGGATATCATGACGTCTGGTCACCCTAGTTAGCAGAGAGCTTATGTAAGGCTGCTGCAGGCCCACATCACAGGTCTGTTCCATGACAAACCCCGTATTGAATCCAGGGTTTCCAATCACCTGCTGACAGGTAAATAGTTGTGTAACCCTCTGAGAAGTTGAGTGTCAAGTCTTGCTCAAGTAGCTGTTCTACGAAAGGGCTGACAATTACTCCTTCACCTCAAAAAGTAAGGGTGAAAGCTAGGGATCTGATCCATTTTTTTTTGAGATGGGGTGACCACATCTGCATGCTGTATTCAAGATGTGGGCATACCATGGATTTATATAGAGGCAATGTGATATTTTAAGTCTTATTATCTATTCCTTTTTTAATGATTCCCAACGTTCTGTTCGTTTTGGAGGTTGAGATGTATGCTTCATACTGCCATGGAAAGGGGAGGGAAATAGGCAGATCTGCTGGTGCAATGTAGGAATGTACATCCTGCTGGTGCAGCTGCACCTGGCTGTATCCAATTTCTAGAAGTCTGAGAGGTGACAGAGTGTTTTGGGAAGTGAGTGACTTTTTCATGGAAGTTTCCTCTGTGAACAGTTAGGTTGTCATTGCCCATCATGGAGGATTGCTCTTGCAGTACTTATGCTGAGGAACTTTTCAATGGGGATGGAATGTTATAGACACAGAATTCACTGAGACATGTTACAACCTCTCATGCTCTTCAACAGGATTGACATAGCAGCAGCTTCAGTTTCTCCCTCTGATTCCCAGACAGGTGCAGCTTCTCTTCTCCCTGACTCAGGGGAGCTGTCCAGTGAGGTACACCAAAACTATGGAAGGCTTTCACTTCCATCTCAAACAGTTACCCAAAAGCAGTATGTACTGCAGTTTAAGACTTTGCCATTTGAGTACAAGTGCAACGGTGCTCTCAACAGTGTTAAGGCAAAATAACTTCAAAATGCACGTAATGTGTGACAGTCAGATGTGCTGATCTGTTGATATCATTAATGTAAAAGCATATGAGATCAGTGTTAAGGTTTTGCATTATAGTGTAAGTTTGTTGAAGCAGGGATGCATATTGCTTTTGGGTATCTGCTGCAGATGGAAGTTAAAGCCTCATAGAGCATGGGAGTGTGTTATTGATGACGCTGAAGGAATACGAAGGTGGAAAGGAATACACTTGCCTTTTCCCTTAACTTTTTATTTCCATGTTTTAAGGTTTAGGGTGGATGGGGTGTGTCCTGCCAGAACCTTAACTGTGACTAAATATAATGTTTGTTTGCTAGTAGACTAAGTTGTATTGACATGTGCTCTGTGTCTGTGTGGGATGTCACTACATCTAGGCCCAATACTGCAACCCTCACTCAACTTGAATAGTGCTTACATGATCAGTCTTACTGAGTTAAATGGCATTAAGTACTAGTCAACATGACTAAGGGTTGCAGAGTTGGACTCTGTGTAAGCAGCTGTGTTATGCACTAGTGGAACTTTAAAACTGTGCAATCTACAATTACTGACGTAACAAATTGGATTCATGTTCAAGTCCAATGTGAATTGAGTGTGTTTTCTTCTTACTGTCCTATAAGTCCCATTAAAGATATGTCATAGACTTTTGGCAACCAGCCCGTGCATCATCATACACAGTGGGGCAGAAAAGACCACAGATAACCACACAGCTTCAGGGAATTCTCTGTCTATGTGGATCACTGAGTGGAGAAAGTTTGAGCATCAGTTAGAGCTTCTTCTGCCAGCAGTGTAAAGTTTTAAACACATCAGATACCATTCACCTGCTCTCCAGTTTCCTTGGCCCGGCTCCCTGGTCAGTTCTACTCCTGAGACGCTCAGCCAGTGTCTTCTGTCCCAATCCATTGTCATATACATATGTCTAGAACAACATTTGTTTATGTCTGTCCCATATATAATGATGTTATCTATGCGCTAACTAATTTAGCATACACATTTGACCATCTCACTTCATTCTGCCCAGTAATCCATCATCAGTGGGATACACTCTGGACAGTCCAATCCTCCAAGCAGTTTTCAATTAGCTGCAGTGCAATACAAATCAAAACCTACTACAAAAATGTTTCTTCCCTTCCCCCAAACGTAGAATTGCATTTAAAAATTATGCTGATCTGAGGTACAGGTCATGCAATTTTCAGTCTTCAGCCAGGGGTAGGTGAGAGTCTAATATTTCTTGAAGTTTCAGGACTAGAAATAGGTTCTTTATACCCGGGGTTTCTCCCCAGTCACACCTTTTTCAGTAGTGTAGACATGTTTCCAGCACTAGTAGATTATAAGATATTATACCTTAAAACGGTCTCATTATTAAGCACGGAATAGTTACTGTTCTATGTGATTTTTAGAGGAGTCTAAAATGTATCAGTTAACTTGTTCCTGGCCTTCAGAAGGCTGTACAGTTGGACTCATACTAACTAAGACAGACTTGCTTTATGTGGGAAGGAGTACAAGAAATTTTCCCAATATCAAATTTTAGAGCTTTATCTGGATATAATATTCAAAAGTACCTAAGTGTCTTCACACTCCTAGACCATTTAGGTGTTTTGAAAACTTTTCCCTCTGTCTTTGTTCTTTGGGGTTTTTTGTTTTTATTCCTAGGCATGGTGTGAACCTTCATGACAAAAGCCAATTTGATGAGTCTGGAGCCAGTATTTGATAACATCTGATCATTTTGAAGGCTGAGGACTTAACTTTAAAAGCAGTGGTAAATCGGTGATTGCAGCAATGAAACAATTGTAATGTCACTCTGGTCCCAGACGATGCTGTGGCTGTCAGACATTTTTTATTTGGTGCATCATTGACTGCTTGAGGTTCTTGTCACCACACACACACAAAATAAATAAAATGGGGATTTAAATGTCCTGGCGTAGGGGTCCTGATTTGATATGGGTTTGAGACAGCATGGAAGAGAGAAGACTGAAGGGCATGAATCAACCACCTCCCCATATCTTAGTCAAGATGATAGAATCTTGTTGGATTAGTGAGAGCAACGTGGTGTGCAGCTGCTTGCAGTTCTTCACTCTGAATACGCTGCTCTACAGCCAAAATGCTTCTGAAATAAATGTAGTCAAACTTTACTAATTCTGGGTCACTGAGAACGAAAATGATGCTTAAAATTGTTGATTGGCTCTAGTTTTCAAGATATGCTGTTGGGTCAGTATATACGACCCTTGACTTGGGAATGGCGGAGGATAAGTGAGTTATAAAGGGAAGGGATCTCAATTTAAACCAGAAATGACTAAAATACATCTTTGACTGGATCTATGAATAAATCTATGACTGGGTTTGGACAGTACTTGCTTTTTAGGCAAAACAATGAATGATGCAATCTGAAGCTGGTATTGCGTCATACATGATATGAATTGCATCTTGTTATTCCTAGAAGTCATGGATGATGCGATCATAACGAAGCTTACATCACTCTGCTGAACAAATTGCCCTATATCAGCTCTAGAAATCATACAGTGTCATGCTCTCTTATTTGTCAGTGTTTGATTTTGCAAAGGGACACATTTCTGTTTAGCCAAAGTGAGCAGAGATGCCTCGTACTTGTGTGAACAGTGCAGATAACTTCTGCTATGTTTGTGGTGAAGTGACTTTTGCATCACAAAAGCGCAGTATAACCACTATGGTTAAGAAAGTGTATCACCTAGGGTTACCATATTTCAACAATCAAAAAAGAGGACGGGAGGAGCCCCGCCCTAGCCCCACCCCCGTCCTGTCCTAGCCCCGCCCCCGTCCTGTCCTAGCCCCGCCCCTGCCCCTTCCACTCTCTCCCACTTCCTGCCCCCTCAGAACCCCCAACCCTCCCCCCCACTCCTTGTCCCCTGACTGCCCCCCAGGACTCCACTCCCTCCCTAAGCCTCCCTGCCTCTTGTCCCCTGACTGCCCCCTCCTGAGACCTTCCCCACATCCTAACTGGCCCCCTAGGACCCTACCCCCTACCTGTCCCCTGACTGCCCCAACCCTTATCCACACCCCCACCCCCTGACAGCCCCCCCCAGAACTCCTGACCCATCTAAACCCCTCTGCTCCCTGTCCCCCCCTCCTGGGACCCCTGCTCCTAACTGCCCTCCAGAACCCCACCCCCTACCTAAGCCTCCCTGTTCCTTATCCCCTAACTGCCCCTTCCTAAGACCCCTCTCCCTAACTGCCCCCCAGGACCCTACCTCCTACCTGTACCCTGACTGCCCAAAACCTTATCCACCCCTCCCAGAAAGCCCCCCCCCCGAACTCCCGACCCCCCCCCCGCTCCTTGTCCCCTAACTGCCCCCTCCTGGGACCCCTGCTCCTAACTGCCCTCCAGAACCCCACACCCTACCTAAGCCTCCCTGTTCCTTGTCCCCTAACTGCCCCCTCCTGAGACCCCCCCCCACCTGTACCCTGACTGCCCAAAACCTTACACCCCCAACCCCCGGACAGCCCCTCCCCAAACTCCTGACCCATCCAACCCTCCCCCCTGCTCCCTGTCTCTTGACTACCCCCCCCCCCCACAACCTCCCTGCCGCTTCTCTGGCCCCCGGCCCCCTTACTGTGCTGCAGAACAGCGCGCTCCACAGCGGGGGAGGGGAGCAGGCTCGGAGCTCCAGACGGCGAACGGCCGGCGATCTGTGAATGCAGGGAGGGAGGGGGAGGGAGAGAGAGGAGGGGAGTGGTGTCAAGTTTCAGGAGAGAGGAGTGGGGAAGTGAAGGAAGGGCTCTGGCTCTGGCTGCCAGAGCCCCGGCTGCTCTGTAAGCCGCGCGCATGCTCTGTATGGGGGGGGGGAGGAGGGGAAGTCCGGACATTGACAAATTCCCCCCGGACGCTATTTTTAACTCGAAAAAGCCGGACATGTCCAAGGGAATCCGGACGAATGGTAACCCTAGTATCACCTTTATTTTGGCTGCAAAATTGGAGATCAGGACAAGAGGTGGGCCCCACACATATGCTGCAACACTTGTGCAACAAAGCTTCGCCAGTGGTTGAACAGGAAAAGGAAATCTATGCCTTTTGCAGTGCCAATGATTTGGAGAGAGCCAACAGATCATACCAGCAATTGTTACTTCTGCATGGTGCCTCCAGTTGGGAAAGGTGTGTCAAAGAAGAAAAAGTGGACTGTGCATTATCCAAACATTCCATCAGCTATACGCCCAGTACCCCACGGAGAAGGACTGCCGGTTCCTGATGCACCAGAATCATTCTCACTTGAGTCAGATGAGGAAGAGGATGAAACTTCTGGTCCTGAACCATCAATGTCACAGGACCCACATTTTCTCCCATCCTCCTCCTCTGAACCACACCTCATAACACAAGGTGAACTGAATGACCTTGTCAGGGATTTGGAACTACCCAAGAGTAAGGCAGAGCTGTTGGACTCCAGACTACAGCATTGGAATCTCCTGGCAGGTGATGTTAGGGTTTCCATGTTCCGTGACCGTCAAAAGGATCTTGTCCTATTCTTCTTCATGGAAGGTGATCTTGTAGCCTGCAACAACATCGATGGTGTGATGGCAGCCCTCAACATCGTTCACGATCCAGATGAGTGGAGACTGTTCATTGATTCATCGAAGACGAGTCTTAAAGCTGTTTTACTGCATAATGGCAATGTTTTGCCATCAATTCCAGTTGGTCATGCAGTCCATATGAAGGAAACCTATGACAACATGAAACAACTTTTGAGGTGCATAAACTATGACCAACATCAGTGGCAGCTTTGTGGCGATTTGAAGGTTGTTGCTCTCTTGCTTGGTCTGCAGACTGGATACACAAAGTACTGCTGTTTTCTCTGTGAATGGGATAGTCGTGCAAGAGATTCCCACTACATCAAGAAAGATTGGCCACTCCGACAGTCATGGGAGCCTGGGAGGAAAAGTGTTCAGCATCCACCACTTGTTGAATCAAGGAAGATTTTGTTACCACCCTTACACATCAAGCTGGGTCTGATGAAGAACTTTGTCAAGGCCATTGACAAAACACAGGCAGCTTTCAAGTATCTCCGTGGAAAATTTCCAAGGTTAAGTGAAGCTAAGATAAAGGAAGGTGTCTTTGTTGGTCATCAGATTCGTGAACTTCTTCGAGATGATGCATTTGACCATGCACTGCGTGGCAAGGAAAAGACGGCATGGAAAGCCTTCCAGTTAGTGGCAATAAATTTTCTCGGAAACAACAAGGCAGACAACTACAGGTTGTTGGTGGAAAACCTCCTCAAGGCATACAAAAGCCTTGGTTGCAACATGTCACTAAAGATACATTTTTTGCACTCTCATCTAGTTTTTTTTCCACCGAACTGCGGAGCAGTGAGCGACGAGCATGGCGAACGATTTCACCAGGCCATTGCAACAATGGAGAAACACTATCAGGGCAAATGGAGCCCATCAATGCTTGCAGACTATTGCTGGACAGTGACAAGAGATGCTCCATTTAATGAATACAAGAGACAAGCAAGAAGCGCCGAGTAGACACTGAATAGGACTAAACTATGTACATAATAGTTTTTTGCCTTTTTGTTTCATAATAACTTTTATTTATATAACCCTTTTGCTGATTTTTAAAGTGTTACATAAACAGGACAGGTGAATTATTATCATGCAAAGCAACCATAAACACATGAAAAGACCTAGGTTTACAATTTATGATTAAAACTCTACTATCTACACAATATACATAGACATAAAATGTAAAAACTTAACTATCTTAGAAACAGTAGCCAATCAGTTGTTTTAATTGTCATATTTGAATTCAGCACATCAAAATACATAATAAATAGCACATTTTATCTCTGAAGCAGATGACTTCTCAAAAATTGTAGACCAGTGATATTATAGGTACTGTGAAGCTTTTGAATATTGTTGAACTCTGGACTCTTTTTGCATTGATTCTTTTTTATTTCTGCTCTTTCATGATCTGATCCTGAAGTAATTTCCTTATACTGGAATTTGGATAACTGTAATCACTTTGGGGATTTTCCCCGTTTATATGAGCTATGATTGCCAGGTGGGAGCAGGTGGCTGTGGCCATCTGGCTTTGAGTCAGACCTTGTACTAAAACTTTATAGAGCATTTTTCCTTACTGTTCCTTTTTTTTTCTGTTGCTATAATGTGTTGGCTTTACTTCTTTTTTTTTTTAATTGAATAGCTCCATCACAAACAAACAAACAAAAATGTTTAGCTCAGTCTTTATTTTCCCTTTCTCTGAGGCTTCTCCTGGAGGCAAGGTACCAGGCCTATGTGAATGGCTATGGCAAATAATATGTTGCTATTAAGTATTACTTTATCTGATTCATAAAACTTAATTTTGTATGTAAGTCTTGTTTCCATCCACCCCTGACAGTGCACTGGATCCCAATTTCCGTGTTCATGCACTCTTCTCATGGCCTACTTTACATCATCAGCTTGTAGGATGCACAGAGAAAACAACTTTTATTTGAGCAGTAACTGTAAACAACATCTGGAGCCTGAGTGCATGATGACACATTGGTTATTTGTCCTACAATAAAATGTATAAAAGGTAGTAGTAACCTAAGACCTCACCCAAAAGGAGCGTTAAATAGCAAAGGTCTTGCTCTGACCCACCCATGACCTCCTTATCTGAAAAGGCTCTCAGAGTTAATAGAATTCACTTTAGGTCTGAGGTAGACACTGAGGAGACATGGGGGTGGGGTATCAATCTAAATATTTCTGAGTCTTACACATTTGCTAAAATGGCTTCTGGGGCCCCTGTATCTGAAAATCTGCCCAGTTTGTCTCAGTCTTATGCACCATTGGATAGGCTTTTTATTGTGGTTTAAGAACCAATAATGAGTGAGTTTGAGTAGAAGAGGGGGAGGTGGCAGCAATGACACTAAAGCACGGGGCCCTAATGCAGTCTCAAGGCTGCTGATCAGTCTTGCCTCAGAAGCCACAAGATACTATATATCTGCTCCTACCCATCTTTCTTTCTCCCCTAATCTGAAGATCTTGTCTGTTCTGCTGTTGTGAGTGGGGAAGCTCCTATTGGTTTGCGTACATAGATCAAGTCAGAAGGGCTACATCAGAACTTGCAGTTTGGTTCCCGGTTGTCACTTATTTGCAGAAATAGCTTCTGGAGACCCTAGTTACCTCATCTGTTTAATTCCCAGACTGTTTGTTTGTCCCATGTATTGTGCAACATTGGATAAAATGGGACTTGTGCTCCCAAATCACCAAGGCACTTCTGAAAATCCCACCCATTTGATCATAACTAAGGGTTAAATCCCACCTTTACCTCTGTGGGTGTGTGGGAGGGGTGCAGTTCTACTCTGTAAGTGTTTGAGGGTGCTACATGGGGAACGTGCACACCCTGAAGGCTATGGAGTCCTGTTTTATAGGTTCTTCCTTCACAGAAGCACACAGGATGTGTGGGACTGGGTGAGGGGTGGAGTGGGGCTGGTTGATTGGCCTCTGAGTTGATCCTTTGTTTTTTCTCCCATGAAGGGGGCCTCCATGAAGTGGAATATTCCTGTCCCCTCTCCCAATGGCCTTCTCCTTCATCTCCACCAAGATTCTAGGTCTGGATGCTAGACTCTAGCTTTGCTCCTAACCGTGAGCTTTAGAATAATATACATTTAAGAATGCAAGTAATTGAGCTGGGTGAAATTTTTCAAACAAATAGTTTATTTGCCAAAAAATGCAGTTTTGAGTCAACCAAAACTATTCACGAATTCAACATGAGTTTGCCGAATAATTTCAGCCAAAAAAAAATTGGGTGGGGCTCAATTCACAATGGGCTTTAGGCACTGTTCAAGGAAGCTATGATGGTTAGTATTGCCCTATAGTCCTGTGGTTAGCGCACTCACCTGGGATGTGGGACACCTGTGTACAACTCCCCATGCTGCTTGATTTGGAGCAGGACTTAAACTTGGGTCTCTTGCATTTTAGATGAGCTGAACCACTTTGTATAATTAAGTGTTCATCAGAGCAAGGACTGGATCCCGGGTGAGTCCCATAACCACCAAGCTGTTAAGTTTTCACTCTCTCACTCCGACCTCTCTGGATCTCTCACATCCCAGGTGACTGCTCTAACTCTGGGGCTATGGGTTATAATGGGGGAGGCTCGACCACCTCCACCAGTTTTGTGAAGAGCATCTTTGTGAATCTATTGGAAAAAAAATTCTTTGGCTGAAACTATTTGTTTTGTTTGACCTAAAATGAATTATTTTCTGACTTTTTGTGTCACTGAGAAAGCTGAAAAAAATTGTTTTGAGTCAATCCAAGACAAAATTTGTTTTTGATATTTTTGGTTTGGCCAGCAAACTGAAAAATTGATTTGCACAACGCCAGTGAGTAACTTTATGAATGCAGTAGTCCTATTGACTTAGGCTTGATCCTGTAAACATTCAAGTGAGTGACTGTGCATGTGAGTTTACTGGCACAATTCAAAGGCATGAATATGGCCCTACCAAATTCACGGCCATGAAAAGCACATCATGGACCATGAAATCTGGTCTCCCCCGTGAAATCTGTTCTTTTGTGTGCTTTTACCCTATACTGTACAGATTTCACATGGGAGACCAGCATTTCTCAAATTGGGGGTCCTGACCCAAAAGGGAGTTGCAGTTGGGTCACAAGGTTATTTTGGGGGGGGGTGTCCTAGTATTGCCACCCTTACTTCTGTGCTGCCTTCAGAGCTGGGCAGCCAGAGAGTGGCAGCTGTTGGCAGGTGCTCACTATGAAGGCAACACCCCGCCCACAGCAGCTCAGAACTAAGGGTGGCAATGCCATACCATGCCATCTTTACTTCTGCGCTGCTGCTGGTGGCGGCTCTGCCTTCAGAGCTGGGCTACCGGCCAGCAGCCCATGCTCTCCAGCTGCCCAGCTCTGAAGGCAGCGCCATCGCCAGCAGTAGTTAGAAGTAAATGTAGCAGTACCGCAACCCCCGCCCCATACAATAACCTTGTGACCCCCACCTCCCACAGCTCCTTTTTGGTTCAGGAACCCTACAATTACAACACTATGAAAATTCAGATTTAAAAATCTGAAATCATGAAATTTACGATTTTTAAAATCCTATGATCATGAAATCGACCAAAATTGACTGTGAATTTGGTTGGACCCTAGGCATAAGCTTTAGCAGGATTGGGACCTTATTTTTTTTCTACTTGCTTTGGAGTATTAAAGTTACTTACACACTTAATTGTTTGTAGGCATGGGCCCAGAGCTTGTAAGGTCTTCAGGGAAGTGCCATGCACACTTATACTGGCGTAGAAAAATAAACCATTTAATATTCAGTGACGTCATTAGAAGCTATGTGTAGATCTGTGTAGTAAAGTACATATGTATGTTGTACAGTACTATTAGTTGTTGCTAGAATAAGTTGTGGTTCTATACAATTTTCAGAAAGGCTCAGGAGAAGTAGGCATTTTATTGAGGAAAATGCTTGATTCCAAAGTAAAATTACTGATCCAAGTCAGTATCCATTTCTCAAATATAAATATTGTATCACTTCAAACCTTCCCATCCAAAATGTAATTAGGAACCACTCTAAGTACCAACAGCACTCTTTGTTCAGTTAGATCTTTTACTCCCTAGTTCTGTACAAAAATAAAGTATGACTACTTAAAATCAGTTTTGGTCTAAAAACAATCATGTTTTCATTTAAAGGTGTACAGTTGAGTGGCAGCTTGAATACTATAATAGGTGCCAACCTACTGCAGTTTTAAACAGTTAAGATATCAAACTCTATCCTGGGAGGTACAGTGCTCTATGATACATAGTATAGAATATGGATTTACATTAAAAACATTATGAAAAACAATTTTTGCAGTATGTTTAATAGAATTTATAAAAGTACTTATTGACCTATTAAAAAAATCAAAATACCAAATAAAATTGGTCAACTTCAATTGCTTGTCTATTCTTATCTCTCACCTTTGAGCTATACTTGTCTTAGATGTTGAAGGTGTGGGGGGAAGTGTCTGAAATCTTGAGAGTGTGATTGTTAGGAATTCCAAGTAGAAGCAGTTATACATCCAACAATAATTCTCTATACTAGATAAAATAAAATCTGTTTATCTAGCCTACTAGAGCTGTGTGCCAACTTTCAACCAGATGCAGTTTTAAGCTGCGTAGATACTAAATCCTGAAATATTCACTCTAGAAACAAAAAAGCTGACATCAAATATAGCATTGCTACTACACATAGAAATGGTGCATATACAATGTATTCACACACAACAGAGAGATGATTGTTTTTGTGTGTTGCTTAGTTTTTTTCTTATGTTGGAGTATTAAAACAGATATTAAATTTTATCATTAATGCAGTGCATGGTCTCTCTTCAAATCCCCTTAATTACAGATTGACTCCAAGGATTAGACAGCATGGATTTTAATTTTAACTGAAACAAAAAGAAAAGCTGCTTAAAAATTATTCTTGCAGAGTGACTTGTCGGACCACAAAACAACGTTAACATCTTTTGACATGTAGTGTTGTCAAATTTAAAATATTAGGACAAAGCTGAATGCACCTTTAAACTCAAATTGTGTCATGTCTACTTTCCAACATAAAATGCTTTATTAGCTTTAACCTTACAAAGGAATGTCTGCCTCTCATAGTTTTGTTTTTTCTGTTATTCTTCAGGAAAAAAAAAAGAGACTTGCAGTCTTGCTGGGATTTGTTTATGTTTGTAAGAAAATGACATCAGACTTCGTTTCCTCTCTTTAGTGACTTGAAAAAATTGCCCAGCAGAGTTGACATTCTAGCAGCAGCATAATTCACATTACTAAATTGTTTCCATTCTGAGCTCCTATCTTTTGGGCTTAAGAACTCAACAGTAAAAACTTCATTCCAGACTGAAACTTAGAATAGCACGTCCAAGTCCAGAAACAACATTTTCACAAACTGGGGCCTAATTCAGTAAATTTCACTCATGGGATTACTTATGTGAATAAGTATTACTCACATGAATAAGACTTGTAGGACCGGGGCCTTAGTTTTAAAAATCAGTTTGATATTTTTTCTTGTTTATTAAAAGATAAAATGAGCCAAGCCTCTAAGATGCTTTACTACCATTTATTAAAAACAGTTTTGTTTTCCGTAACAAAAATTGATTAAAATTTATTAGAATATCTTTCTTTATTCAGCACCACAGTACTGTGCTTTAAAGACACACAGAAAATGACAAGTCTGCCAAAAAGTAATTTGCAGATATATCCAGTAATTAATCAGATGTGCTGAGTATCTCCAACTGCTATAAAAGTTAGTGGCAGTTGTGAGTGCTCAGCACTGCAAATGAGCAGGGCATGAGGTTTTTTTGCTTAGGAAATTGGTTCCTTTTGTGCACAGGTAATAACTTTGAGCACAAAGGCTTGGAAGGACTTAGTTTTCATCCAGGACGGCTGCATGGTGCATGAAAGATAATCATTCATTATTTAATGGTAGCCAGTGACTTGGTAAACTAAACCGACTCCAGTCTATCGGATTAAAAATACACTTTTTAAATGTTTTCAGACATACAGGTAAGTAATGGACCATAATTGCTGCTTCTCTCCCCTAAGTAAATATCACACAGTTTAAAACCACTATTAAACAATCATTTGTAAATTCTCTTGTACTTAATCCAAATTTTTTAAATTAGAGTTTTTTTCTCTTTAGTGTCAAGTATGCATATGAGAGATGTGACTCAAAATTCACATTGCATCTTGTAGTTCTGTGGTGTGAATTAAAAAAACAAAGAAGCCTGAAAAAAACATGTTTTTTTTTTTATTATTAAAAACTACCATGAAAGGGAGGTTGTGAAGGCATAAATCCTTCTTATGTTTATGAAAAATTAAGTTTAACACCAACCAGTAAAATAAGCTAACATATATATATATAAACTTAACATGTTCTCCCTAACTTTTGCCCCATTATGTGCAGCGGTTTCAAAGTAGTGTGTGATATTACGGTCCATATGTGTTATGCTCGGTGCAGGGGGCGGAGTTAAGGACAATTAATGCTAAATGATTAATTTATTTGCTCTTTATGTAGTAGGTCACAATTTTAACATTACATATGTTTTGTCTGTTAACACCCTGTATGTGTGAGGTGATGCAAGACATGGATGCTTCCCTGCAAGATGATGGAATTTTGATATTTGTTTTACTCTCATTTACATTCTGTTGCCTCTTGTTCCTGACAGAATGCAGCTTCCGGCTTCTAATACCACATTAGAAAATAATTCATAGGTTTTGTGAATCCAGGTTTCCATGAAGAATCAATATCAGTCTAACATGGCCTAAAAATGACTAACTGTGACAACTGATTTGTCTTGTATAATTTAAATTTCAGGAGTTACCTAGTGATGCTTGTTTAAGGCTTGATGTGTGACATGCTGAGCACCTTTGAATTCCCAGTTAGGTTAACTGAATGGGAGGGTGCTAAGGATCACTCAGCCAGATCTTTTGAAAGCAATATGTTCCCTTCACCATACTGAGAAATTCAAAAAACCCAACCCCAAACTGCTTGTGTTCTAACATAAATAAATGTATGCATGAGCACTGTCTAGCTCATGAAGTACTGCACATGTTTGTTTAACTTAGAACACAGAACACACAGTAAGTCTGGTGTCTGGTTTTTAAAACCGTTCAGGGTGTGTAAGCATCTATTTCCAAAAGAAAATTGTTCTGGAGTCCTGATGTGGAGACTGACAAGAAAAACCATCCTTTAAGATAAGTAATATTCTACCTGGTTTTGATAGGCATTGTTTTTTTAACAACACTAATTTTTGAAGTATGTCAACTGCTTATGCAAGGAGGAGGAGAGGAAGTTTCATTCAACTTTGAGTATAACATTTAAGGATTTCTTGGTTTATCTGCCATATCTTTTCATATTTAAGTTATGAACCAATTATAGACTTTGGGAGGAGTGTTGATGGTTTTGGTCCAGGGTTAACCACATTTGTTTGGTTTACCTGTTTTTGAAGGTGAAATATTAAGTCTCTTTATAGCTATTACATTTTTAAATGATTTTTTAAACACCTTGGCTGCCTAAGTGGAGACTAATTACATAATTGGTGGTGAATTGTTCTACTTTTACTTACCGTATTTTTTGCTATCTAGTGCCAATACTTCTTTGTGGCTGTTAAACAGGATGTGCAGATTCCTGGGATAGCTGACTTACAACAAGTTAGTACTTTTACAGTGTTGCATCTGTTCTTGCACAATGACCAAAAAGCCATGGATTTTTTTTTTTATCTTCTTATCCTTTGGATTAAGTCTATCTGTTAGGCATTGCAAAATTCCCTCTCATATTTTCTAGCTGAAACTGAAGCAAGCAGTCTAAACTAGATTTTGTGGAAAAAAATATTCAATTTGCAACACAGTGCTTGCAGTTAAACTAGAAAACTTATCTTGAAAATAAAATAGAAATAAAATGACTCTTTTTATTTTTATATGGATAATTTTTATTTGGCTACATTTGAAAAGAAATGAAAAAATGATCTATTTGCTTGAGATTTGCCAAACAATGCTTTAAGCTTCAAGTTATTTTGAGGTGGTGAAAGGTGAAACATTTGACATTTTCTTTTTGGGCATTGCTTTAAAAAAGGAGAGGGCGGGAAAGAGGCGTTGCCACACCAGAGTTGAGGGTGTTTGTGGTTGTCCCTGACAGCGGCTCCAGTTTTAAAACACCTGTGTTTACTTTCCAGCTTTTCTCAATCTGCCTGAAAGTGGCCTAAGAATGACACAGACAGACCTGCATGATGGCTGTGTTGCCTTTGCAATACCAAAAAAAAAAAAAAAAAAAGAGAGAGAGACATCAGACCTCTTTATGCAGCTAATCATTAACCCCAAGTTGAAAACACTAGGATTTTTTTCTTACATTTAGTTGGATACCAGATCATATCTATCTATGTAGCTAATTTTAGTCTTACCAATATTTTATTCTTTTTAGTAACATTTTATGTTTCTATTTGAAATTTTATTGCATAGAGAAAGTTGGGGACAAACCATCAAACCATGGTTTTGGTTTTTTGTTTTGTTTTTTAGTACCTTACAGAATTGTGTGGTAAGAATTAACTGTATCTTTGTCAATTTTATTTTTTAGAGGTGAAATAAGAAAATATCTAAACTTGGCTTTTTGTTGAATGTTGAACATCATATCATTGTATTTTTAAAAGGTTTATTGTACACATTATCCTCCAGTAAAAAAATTAATCTAGAACTCTTTTTAGAATGGAGAGTTTTATTTTAAAGAAACATTTTAAAGAAAGTTTAAAGAAACGTCTGCCTCTATTTTATCATGTAGATGATATTTTTTCTAGCCTTCTGTTGTCAGTCAGAGAATTAAGCTCAGTGCCATCTGGATTGATTTATCTCTTTAAAATTAACTACAGTAGCCTGCACACTCTTTTTAAAAATGGAAATTCAACAAGTATTTTTAATGGTGTTGCTGGAGCTCTGAAATATTTTGTTTTGGCTTACTATTTAGAAATTTTTGTCTACTGCTGTTTCCAGTTGCCATTTATTGTTCCCTTTAAATGTTGCTGGTGTGTTTTGATACTATTGTTTTTTAAAAATTGCTTTCTTTAATATTTTCTAATTAATTAGACCTCTATTTTGCCTTTCTACAATGCCTGGTATTCTTGACTATAGAATTTGTCTCATAATTGTAGCAATAGTTCTTCCTTAAGAACTATTCAATCTAGATCAACTTCTGTGCTTTTGAAGGAGAGTGAAAGAAAAAGTTACTCTGTTGGCCTTAGCACTATGCTCTATATCCCTCTTACTTTTTGTTCTCCTTAGAATTTTGTGTTTGCTTGACAGTTTCAGAGTTAGTGTAGGGGAAAGAACAACATGAAACCCTTGATCAAAACCTATAGGCCAGAACACAGTTATTGTAATATTGTTGGTCTGACGTCTTAATGGGATAACAGTAAAGGAATCTGCTGAACAGCTTAGATATCTATTCACAAATGCAAAGGAGTACGTGGAATAAACATGAATAACTGGAAGTCTTGGTACACAAGCTAAATTATGACTTAATTGGTATCTCAGATGACTCGGTGAGATAAATCTCATGACTGGCATACTGGTATAAAAGGTTATAGCTTGTTCAGAAAGGACAGGCAGGATAAGAAGGGCGGAGGTGTTGCATTGTACATCAAAAATATATACCATTGTTTGGAGGTCTTGAAGGTGATAACAGGCAGACCAGGTGAAAGTCTCAGGGTGAAATAAAAAGGGGAAAATAACAAAGGTGATGTCAAGGTAGGGGTTTACCATAGATCTCCAAATCAGTAGGATGAAGTGAGTGAAGCGTTTCTAGAACAAACAGAAATATCCAAAACACAAGACCTAGTGATAATGGGGAACTTTAACTACCCAGACATCTCTTGGAAAAGTAATATGACAAAACACAAAATGTCCAATAAGTTCTTAGAATGTGTTAAGGACAACATATTTCAGAAGGGGGAGGAAATAAACAGGTGGGCAGCCATTTTAGAATTGATTCTGACTAACTGCAAGGAATTGGTTGAAAATCTGAAGGTAGAAGGCAATTTAGGTAAAAGTGATCTTGAAATGATAGATTTTTGTGATTCTAAGGAAAGAAAGGAGTGAGAACATTAGGACAATGCACTTTTTAAAAAAATCAGCATTTAACAAACTCAAGCAACTGGTAGGTAGCATCCCATGGGAAGAAAATCTAAGGGAAATAGTTGTTCAGGAGAGCTGGCAGTTTCTCAGAGACAATATTAAAGGCACAAATGCAAATTATCCCAATGAGAAGGAAAGAGAAGAAGGAGAAGAAATCATCATCATAGTCATCGCCAATGTGACTTCATCAGGAGCTCTTGAAATTAAATGTCCTGAAAATTAAAAAGGAATCCTTCTGAAAATGGAAACATGGAAAAATTGTTAAAGGATGAGTACAAAAGAAGAGCACAAGCACAAAGGGACAAAATCAAAAAGGCACAAAATGAGTTACACCTAGCAAGGGACATAAAAAGCAATAAGAAGAGGCTCTATAAATACATTAAGAGCAAGAGAGACAAGGAGGGTGAAGTAATATCTTTTATTGGACCAACTTCATTTGGTCAAAGAGTCAAGCTTTCAAGCTTACATAGGTCTGGGAAAGGAACTCAGAATGTCACAGCTAAATACAAGGTGGCACAGATGGTTTAGCATAAGCAGTTAACAGAAAAGAGAACATTTTAGGGGAAGTGTGCAGATAACATCTCTACAGTCATAGGACAGAGGAGGGTTAGTGTGTTACAGATTGTTGTAATTGCCATAAATCCAGTGTCTTTATTGATTCCCTGATTTTTAGAGTTTAGCAAAGTTATGAATTTAAGCTCCCTTGCTTGTCTTCTGAAAACATTGTGCAGGTTTCCTTTCAGGATGAGGACTGAAAGGTCATATATGGAATTATCATTTTGTGAGAAGTGTCACCCACATGTGATATGGTGTTTTTTTGTCTTTTATCATTTTCCTATTTAAGTTCATTTGAAAGCGCAGTGATGTCTGGTTTCACCCACATAGTTGTTATTGGGGCATTTAGTACACTCGGTAAGGTACACCACATGTAGTAATAGGCATATGTAAGACCCATAAATCTTGAAAGGTGTGTTATGGTGGGTATTGATTATCATAGCAGTGAAGATATGTCTATAGATTTGCATCCGTTGTCTTGGCAGGGTCTGGTGCCACTTTGAGTTGGTGTGTCCTGGTCTGTAGGGAGCTTACCTCTGATGATGAGCTTGGTGAGGTTTGGAGTTGTTTGAAAGCCCCAAGAGGGTGTACAGGCAGAGGTAGATTAAGCTTTTGTGGGGCCCCTCACCACCCCTTCCGCCTGCATTTCCCCCCCACACACACACACATGCTCTTGCTGGGGAAATGGGGTTGAGGTGCAGGGGCTTGCCCCGCTGCCCATTGGGAGCACCAGGTGGGTGGAGCAGGGCAAGCCCCTGTGCCCCAACCCTGGTCCCTGGCAGGAGCATTGGGTGGGCAGAGTGGATCGGGGCACATGGGCACCCATGTCCTCTGGAATGGTGGCTGAAGAATGAAGGGGCATACAAATGTTTAGCATATCTGGCATGTAAATACCTTGCAACACCAGCTACAAAAGTGCCATGCGAACACCTGTTCTCATTTTCAGGTGACATTGTAAATAAGAAGCAGGCAGCAGTATCTCCCGTTAATGTAAAAAAACTTGTTTGTCTTAGCGATTGGCAGAATAAGAAGTAGAACTGAGTGGACTTGTAAAACTTTAGAGCCTACACTGTTTTGGTTTTGAGTGCAGTTATATAGGCCCAAAAAATCTGTATTTGTCAGTTACACTTTCACGATAAAGAGATTGCACTTCAGTACTTGTATGAGGTGAATTGAAAAATACTATTTCTTTTATAATTTTTACAGTATATATATTTTTAATCAAAAATAATATAAAGTGAGCACTGTGAACTTTGTATTCTGTGTTGTAATTGAAATCAATATTGAAAATGTAGAAAAACATCCAAAAATATTTAATAAATTTCAATTGGTATTCTATTGTTATAAGTGTGATTAATCGCGTGAGTTAACTGCAATTAATTGGCACCCCTGCTTCTTTGACATGGTTACTGGCTTAGTGAGTCAGGGGGAAGCTGTAGACGTGATGTATCTTGATTTTAGTAAGGCTTTTGACACAATCCCACATAACATTCTCATAAGCAAACTAAGAAGATGTGGTCTATATGAGATTACTGTAAGGTATCTGTACACAACTGGTTGAAAAAACATACTCAAAGAATACTATTCAGTATTTTTATTAATGACTTGGACAATGAAGTGGAGGGTATGCTTATAAAATTTGTGGATGACACCAAGCTGGGAGGGGTTGCAAGCACTTTGGAGGACAGGGTTAAAATTCAAAATGACCTTGATAAATTGGAGAATTGGTCTGAAAGCTGCAAGATGAAATTCAATAAAGACAAATGCAAAGTACTATGTTTAGGAAAGAAAAATGAAATGTATAAATAGAAAATGGGGAGTAACTAGTTAGGCAGTAGTTCTTCTGAAAAGGGTCTGAGGATTATAGTGGATCATACATTGAATCGGAGTCAATATTTTGATACAGTTGAGAAAAGGGCTAATATAATTCTGGAGTATATTAACAGGAGTCTTATATGTAAGACATAGGAGGTAATTGTCCTGCTGTATTCTGCACTGGTGAAGCCTTAGCTGGAGTATTGTGTTAAGTTTTGGGTGCCACACTTCAAGAAAGATGTGGACAAACTGGAGAGAGTCCAGAGGAGATACAAAAATGATAATATATTTTTAAAAACCTGACATATGAGGAAAGGTTTAAAAAAAAACTGGGAATGTTTAGTCTTGAGTAAAGAAGACTGAGGGGAGAAACCGGATAAGTCTTTTAATATGTTAAGGGCTGTTTTAAAGAGGACAGTTGTCAATTGTTTTCCATTTCCACTGGCAGTAGGACAAGAAGAAATGGGCTTAATCTGCAGCAAGGGAAATTTAGGTTCGATATTAGGAAACATTTTCTAACTACTAGAAAAGTTAAATACTGAATTGGTTACCATGTGAGAGCCTTCCTTTGGCTTCTCTTTAGCCCCAGTGTCTTTGCAAATGCATGATAATTTTAAGAGAGAAGCAGTCAGTCTTTTAAGAAAAAGCACAACTTTGCTGACTCTACATTAGACTTCCTGAAGTCTTAGATGACTGTCTGTTGTGCAACTCTTTGCATGAGATGCAGCCAGCAGTATCACTGTTGAAGGAATTCTTCTATTGAAGAAAAGACAATTAAAGTCTGACATACAGAAGTTCTGTGCTCTCTACAGCATTGTTCACGTCATCAGACAATGTATCCTGTCTTCACTTACATGTATCCTGCTCAAAGTAATCCTCTGAACTTGCATCCAGCTCTGACCTCTACAGTTGTTTTGTTTATGAGCTAGAATGAATTAGGAGCCACAGTTGGACAAATAGATAAAATATCTCTGGATAAAATGTTCTCATGGTGGATCCAAGATTTCAATCCATTAAAAGTAGAGACGGCCAGGAATCAGAATGTCTATTCCATGGAGAAACCTGACATTGGTGGGGGGAAGATTCTGAATCAGAACAAAAAGCTGAAATTTCCCATTAAGTGAACATTTTGATTTATTTTATTTGGGACCATCAAGAAGTTTCATTTCAATAAGGTAAAAATGTGGCATTTCAATAAGGCATAGATGTCATTTTCATGAAGTCCAAATGAAATATTTTACCTTATTTCAATTTACTTTGTTTTTACTTTTAAATATATGTGTATAAATTATATTTAATATTAAATATATATACATGTACTGTGAAATTTAAATTAATATTTAATAGAATATAAAGTTGAAACAGAATTAATCAAAATGATAAAGTTGAAATGAAATATTTTAACCTCATTGAAACAAAATGTTTTGACATTGAAATTAAAATGATTGAAATTAATGAAACAAGGAAGTCAAAACATTTTTCTCAAAATCAACACATTCCGACAAAATGTTTCAGTTTCAACAAAACTGCATTTTCTGTTTAAAATTTGTTTGATTGGTTCTGGGACTTCTATTAAGTCTTCGAAGGACTTTTATTGCAATAGATGTAAGTCTGACCAATTGTAGGCAAAATGGCTTGGAGAAAATCATTCTGCTTGGAAGCAAGGTTCCAGATACATGTTCTGGAGATATGAGCTAAAAAAGATGGTGCCTCATGGAAATTGTATCAGACAGGCCAATGTTAGTCTAGACAGAGAATATATCTGAAATAGCATAACTTAACCAACAAGAGGTGGTTTTTTCACATGAACTTTCAGTGACTAGCTCTGACAGTCCAGCATATAAGCTCAGTGGTTTGAGCATTGGCTTGCTAAACCCAGGGTTGTGAGTTCAATCCTTGAGGGGGCCTTTTAGGGATCTGGGGCAAAAATCTGTCTGGGGATTGGTCCTGCTTTGAGCGGGGGATTGGATTAGATGACCTCCTGAGGTCTCTGATATTCTATGATTCAATGTATCTCTAATTCTGAATAAGATTCATTGAGACCCTGTTAAGATCTCAGGTGCTGATCTATGTTCTTTTCCTATTAAAGAGTCTGGAAGAGATTCTAGTATAGAGGTAAGGAGAGATCCATTAAACCTACCAAACCCTCTCTCAGTAAAGTCCCAGACTTTTTCCCAACAGGGTTTTTATGAAGATAATTTAATCTGCTCCCTGAGGCATCAGGCATCAGCTTTGGGGATGAATAGGGACACTGCTCAACTATATATTGGTAATCAATACCCTCTGTGAAACAGTTGTTTAGAAGCCCTAGTTCAATTTAAGCCTCCTGTGAACCAGCTGGTTCCAGTCTGGAGACTGAATCTGGTATATGTTCTTTGCATTCCTCATTTGGAGAGCCTCTAAAATGTTTAACCCTTAAGGTCCTGTTTTGAGTTGAATTTGTTTGTGCTCACTGGGTTTTTGAGATGGCAGCCTGCAATGCAGCATGCAAGCAACCATTCAAGGCAGGAAGGGGTTAATGGACTACAGAAGGTCCAATCAGCTCAAATTGAGATACCTGGAATAGAAGGTAGGCTTCCAGGGAGTGGCTTAAATAGAAGAGCCCTGTGCAGTAGGAGAGGAGCTGATGTGGATTTCTCACTACGGGAGAAAAGGCTGGCTAAGGTCATGGACTGGTAGAAGACTGGTGCCTAGAAGATCTCCCAGAGGAATAGGAAGAGTTTTTATGTTGCTTCATACTTGTGGATTTTGAGTATCCCAGCAGGGTTAGAACTGTAAGTGACCTAGCTGGAGGACTAAGTTTCTGCAACCCAGAAGACATTGGAGGTGGTGCAGAGCAGGGACCAGGTGAGCTGAGGCACCACACAACATGGGAAGGGAGCAATCTGGTAAGGACCTGCTATAACACACCCCTTTTCCACAAACATAGGTCTTTGGTTTTTGTTTTGTTAAGAAACTATCTAAATTTTCCATGCGGACAAAGTTGTTCTGCATACTGTTCCATCCTTAGTGCACAAGGGCCCTCTTGATTTTCATCAGAATCAGTAGGTTATCCTTCCTTCATTATGTCTTTCTTCCTATGAGACTAGGACACATCTCCACTCCTTAGATGAGAGAAGGGAAATGCAATTCTCTTTAAAGAGAACATGACTTCCATGTTTTTGTGTTTATTTTTTTTGAATGAAGTAACTGAAAATAAGCATAAAGCACGTACTATACAATGGCTTTATGATGTGTATATACTGCCATTCAGGGAGATCCTTGCCCCACAGGGATTACAGCCCCTTTCCCTAGGAGTCGCTGCCTTTGTTGATTCTTCCTTTATTTTTTCCTGTATGTCTTGACATTCAGGGTCTTGTAGTGGGCCTGCAAATTTAAATCTGCCAAGAGGAGTATATCCACGGTGAAGAGCTTTGATCATTTTATTTATTTATATATATATATATTTATATATATATATATATATATAATATATATATATATATATATATATCTTATTGTATGCTACATTGAAATTGGTGATGTTCACATAGAGGGAGGTTGCAGATTCCTATGAAATTCAAGTCTGCTTTTCACTTGTTTTTATGGAGTAAGCACTGATTGAAAATTGGCCTTTTTTTGAGGCTGAAGACGACCAGAGACTCCTCCATTCTGCTCTTTGACTTCTGTAGACAAAGGTTCATTCAGTGACACTTTTGATCTTGAAAAATCTAAAGAACCAATTGTGATTTTTTTTTTAGAAGAGAAACAAATCCTTGCTGTTAATTTACAATTTTTGACAATGTTTACCTTTTTGTTTTAGAAGAATAATCTGTTTTCATTACTTGAATCTATTCAGTAACTTGTTCTTTACACTTCCTTTAACTTTCTAGAAATGTTTTTGGGCCAGATCATAGAATCATAGGGTTAGAAGGGACTGTAAAGGTCATCTAGTCTTGCCCCCTCCCATGATGCAGGATTTAAGATAAATTCATACTGACATTTAGTAATCACTAAACATTATTTGCCCATTTTCTATATTGCAGCTTTCACATTTACTACTGTTTAAATTGAGAAGTCACCACCTACTGAATCGAACACTGAAGATGGAATTCTACCTACTTCTCTCCCTTGAATAACCACTGACAGTTGATTTGACTTGCTAAGCATGCCCCTCTCCAATTCCCAGTGACTCCACCATTTTCCTTCCTCTCTAGGCTTCTAGACTATTCCAAAACTTTTAGGCCTAAAAGATGTAACAAGAACCTTAATATTTTTATCACGCCCCTTTTAACCATTAAGAATTGTTACTTATCATTCACAGATTACTATAACAGTTTAATGCCCAAGACTTTCAAAAATAATTGCTAGTTTGGGGTGTCTAGGTTGAGACACCTGATTTTCAGATTCTGGGTGCTCAGGAAAATCTGAAAATCAGGTCCATCTAAGATGTTTCAACCTGGACACTCAAAATCACTAGCCATTTTTGAAAATCTTCACCTGTATGTCTTGTATCAAAAAACTTTCAAATCTATTTTATGTTCATGTAAATAGCTCAGAGTGAAAAAGAGCACTAAAAACATTAAAAATCTGATAAAGCTGAATAGGTTAATTTATCATTTAAAGCTCTTTGCACATCCCATTTTCTTTTCTCACTAACTTGCTTCTGTTCCTCTCTTTCTTTTTGGCCCGGCTTTGAAAGGAAAGTGGTGCTGTTTACTCCCCCCTCTCTCTCTTTGCCCTAAACCTTCACATCATCTGTTTGGCACCTCTCAGGTCTCCTTTATGGTCCTCCTTGAAGTGTTCCCTCCCACTTTCCTTCTTTGTAGGTTTCCTCCTTTGTTCTTCCTTTCCTCAGGTTCTAATGCTCTCTCTCCCCCTCCCTGCATCTTCCTCATCCGACAGCCTACCCAAATATTGGGCCAGCCTCAACAGCCCTGAAGACCTTTCTTCCATGCTGGGAGCAGCAGCTAAGACATTGGTATTTTTGTTCCTCTTAGCTGAGCTGTGAAGCACAAAGATCACTTTAAGTCCACACTGAGCAACTGGAAAGTGGCCGGCAGTGGACAGGATGAGAAAAACCTTCTGGTATCCACTGGACACACTGTGCTATATTCACAGTGCAGAAACTGCAGGGGACTTGAGCAGCATAAGACAGGATGGCCAAATGTTCTTGGGTTTCAGTAATTATAATACCTAGCTCTTATAGTATTTTTCATCCATAGATCTCAAAGTGTATTAGAATTGGTCATACAGTTCCTCATTCTCAGGAAAGCAGGTTATCTGGTCAGATTATGACTACTCTGCATGTGTATGTGTGAGTAAAAACTATGTTGAAAGAATGTTGTTATGGTTGCAAAGTCAAGCACTCATAGATTAGGAAAGGCCACAATTAAGGTTGCCTGTTCAACCCTTGTGTCAGGCTCTGGGTTCTAGATGATCAGGACTGGTGGTTGGAGTGGTGGTCGAAGCCAGCCAGAGTTGCGACTGGGCCAAGGGCAGTGCTGAAATTGGGATCCAGGGTCAGGCTGTGGATCAGAACTGCGGTCAGAGTCCATGGACAAGCCAAATCAGGATTGTAGTCAAGAGTCAGGAAGCAAATCAAAGATTGAAGCTGGGTTGGTCCAAAGACCTGGGGTTCAGAAGGTGGGTGCGTGGCTGGAACAGGTCAGGATCAGGGTTAGGGTAAGGTATGAACAAAGCTGAAATGAGCTGGAACAAGGCTTGGGCGAGGCAGGGGGCGGGAACAGGAACTGGATCGAGAGCAGATTGGAAACCTAGGAGTCTGTAACATTGCAAGGTAGCAGGAGAATTCCTGGCCATGTAGTGCTGTTGCACAGACTAACTTTCAGCTCTGGCAGAGTCAGTGTAATACCTGTGCCTGGGGGGTCATCTGACCTAGGGTCTGCTCAGGGATAGGCTGCTGCCAGCATGCCTAAGGGCTGAGTCACCGCAGGCTGTGCTGGAGGGATGAGTCATGCCAACCGAGTGAGCAATCCAAGTCTAGTTGCTGGTTTGCCTCATACCATGTCCCTGTACATTATTATAGTTTTTAATTACATGATTACATACTCTTTTTCCACAGAACACATGATTCATTCAGTGCACAGGATGGACGGTGCTCACTTAGTGAGCATCTATTCAATATTTTGTTTTATCCTTGTTCAGTGTGTGATCCCAGGCCTTATTTTACTGTCCACTATTCAAATCATGCTCTGAAGACAGAATTATTAATTTCCTCATGTCTATCCTGTTCATCACTATAGTATCTGGGTCCTTCACAAATATTCATGAATTTATTTTCCCAACACCCCTGTGAGATCAGGGTGCACTAAAATCTCCATTTTACAAATGGGGAACTAAAGAAAAGTGAGATTAGGGTCAAAAGTAGCCACTAATTTTAAGTGCCCAATTTGAGACATGTTAGACCTGATTTTTCAGAATGCTTAGCATTATATAGCACTTTGTATGTTCAAAGCAGAGCTCCTACTGACTTCAGTTGCAGCTGTGAGTTTTCAGCACTTCTGAAAATCAGACTTCAGGGTCTTATATCAGGCATCCAGAAACTGAGTGCCCACCTGTGAAAAGTTTGGTTTAAGTGACATCACATAGAAAGTCTGTTAAGCCTGTGCACAGAATAAGGCAAGGATCTTGTGGAAAAAATAGTATGCAATCATATAATTAAAGACTCTGCCATAATGTAAACGGACAAGGGGACTGAATTAAGATTGCAGAGACAACCTTAATTGTGGCATTTCCTAACATTTCAGTGCTTGATATTGCAGACTTAACAATGCTTTTTTAAGCATTATTTTGTAATATATGTCTGTGTGTATATGCACACATGTATATATTCATCTACATACATATGTAGTGTGTTAACCTATTTCTATAGTTTATACTAATCATGATTTTCCTAGTTGTAGTTGAAGTATATTTCAAATCAGGCCTCAGAAAGAGTGCTTCAGTCATCCTGTATTGAACTGTAGAATGTAGCCTAAGTCTTAATCTGCTTCCTTAGTGTTTGGAGAGAACCACTTCTCCGCCCCCCCCCCCCCCCCCCCCCCCCCCGATAGTCTCAATAATGTGATATGGTTATAACACTGATAAAGAGATTATCCTGGTTGATAAAGAATAGTATTTCACTTTGAATGAGCCCAGGAGTTTCAAGTGAGTTGTGTTTAATGGGTTTATATCTGAAGACTGATGACTTGTTAAACAATCAAGGAATGTCTGATTTCTGTTCTTCATTGTTTAAAATGAAACAAAGACAATATGGTAAGATGTGCTCTCTGGAAATCCAGTAGTATGTTTATTTTTACCTTAATCAGTTGCCAAATCTTTCCACTTTTATAAGACACATGTTTAGCGGACTAGCCTAACCTTGAAACAGGTTTATATAGCATTATGCGCTCTCTTTTTTTTGTAATTATAAATGTTAGGTACAAAAAGCATTAATACTTTTTCTTAACAAAATGGTCTTCCTAACCATAATTAACATCTAAACTGTGAGGCTAAAAAATATGTAGTGATGTGGGCTTTTTCAAATCTATATACTGTACAAGAATTAATGAGACAATTTTGTGGCTGTAGCAAAAGATGTTGATTTTTTTTTGTTCTGCAAAACAATTTGTCTCTTAAGGTTTGTGTGTAGGATGAAAGAGTTGGTGTGAGATCATCTAAAACTGAAGTTTAGATGAAATCATTTGAGGAGCTTTTGAAAACCTCATTGTAAAATGAAAAATCCTGTGTTTTTGGTAGTCACCTTGACCGACTGCTGAAGCAACAACTCTATAAGATCATTGTATCATTAATTACTTTATGTATATTTTTCTATAGTTTGCCCTTAGTGGTAAAGTTTGTTGTAGATGCTAACTGCCAGTTTGCAGCAACAACTCTCTCAACCTAAATCTTAAATGGTGGTGGTGATGGTTTTTTAGCGAACATTGTCAGTCTGTTGATATCCAAAGACATTTTGAGGGAAGATTGCACAGCTTGTCCAAAAATTAAGATACCTTAAAATATTAAAGTTGCTGAGAGACAGTAAAAGCAGTGGGAGCTGCTGGGAGCTCAGTCCAGATGAGTGGTTACCTGGAGGTGAAAGATAACTACCTATTATCAGTTTCTTGAGGTGGACATTTTTCCAGTAGAAATGTAAATTCTTTATTCTGTAAGTGGATGTGTTCAGTGAAATCACTCATTTTCCTGGAGTCTTGATGCTATAAAGATGGGGGTGGGAAGGGTCGTGGAAGATTCTTAATCAGATACTTACTTTACAAATTCCCCCCCTGTTTAAAGAGTACCACAGTGAGGCAGATTAAAAAGAAAAGCTAATGAGTTGTTACAAGAGGGCATTTTAGAGACTGGAGCCATAAGAGATATTAGTATTAAAATAATATTGCTGTGGCTGGAAAAGTATGGTTTCCTTTTAATATGAAATATTAATGAAGCCTTGTAGAAAATTTCTACTAATGTAAAGACCCTTATTATGTCTAATTTTGGGAATGTATGCAGTGTAATTGTAGCCATGTTGGTCCCAGGATATTAGAGAGACAAGATGGATGAGATAATATCTTTGATTGGACCAACTTTTGTGGTGTGAGAGAGACAAGCCTTCGAGCAACCACAGTCTGAAGAAGAGCTCTGTGTGACTCGAAAGCTTATATCTCTTACCAGTAGAAGTTGGCCCAACAAAAATATTCCCTCACCTACCTTGTTTCTCTAATTTTGTGAAGACCATTGTGAACTAGCTAGGAAGGGCCCAATCCTGCTCCCACTAAAGTCATTGGGAAGACTTGCACTGACCTGAGTGGGAGTAGAATCGGGCCCTAAGCTGTTAACCCCAGCAAAAGAGCAAATATACTTGGCTAACTTATTTTGACAATCACAGTTCGACTTTAATTACTTATGTCAACATTTCATGAAGTAGAATTAAATCAGTAGTATATTTTGTAAAATTGTACTATAGCCTCTATCTACTAATAAATCTTTGCTGACAGGGGAAAATGACCACTATTTTGTGTGCACTCCGAAAAGTGTGAATAAATAGCAAGGTTCTAATGTAGTCAAAGAATCCATCTAAAAGGCAGAATCTTTTTGAATAGAATTGACAGAATTTCAGTAGCTTATGTATAATTTCAGGGGGAAACAATTTAGGGGTCTGATCTTACAAAACCCTTACTTTTTTAAGAACCTTTGTAGTAATTAACTTCAATGTACTTTTTGCTTACTTTATTAAGTACAATACTTGAATTATGTTTAGTTTGCATGTTTTGTAGAATATTCTGACTGCAGTTATAGTGCATAGTAAATGTAACTTCTACCAATGTCACTGTAGCAGTGTAAAACCGCATAGCCTTAATTGGAAGCATGGAAATTGACATTTTAAAACTTTTATATATGAACTGAGTCAATCATATTGTGCATGAAAGGAAAAAAAATGTGGTGTTGAAGGATCCATAGTTCACTATTTTTGTTCTTTTTTTTTTTTTTTTTTAATTTATTTTCTTTAAGGCTTCTTTGCTGCAATGCCTCTAGCAACAGTAGTCATGGATGTTAATACAATAGCAGAATTCACCCAAGGCTGTTGATAACTTAGTCATGCGAATCAGCTTCATCTAAACAGTGTCACTAGGATCTAGTTCCTCCCTCAGAGGGGTGTGACCTCTTGATAGATATATATAAATCTAGAAGCTTATTTATTACCACCACACTGTTTTAACCTTTAGAACCAGGAATTGAACCACACTTTTCTTAGGTACAGAAAACATTCGGAGCTACAGTATGTCATTCTCTTTAGGGTCTTGAAAGAATCAAATGAAGGAAGATTCAAATCAGTGAAGAATTTGCTTGTCACATTTTGCAAATCAACTTCTATCATATATTGATTAAAAAAAAGTGTCCAAAACATCAAATTTACTTCAGCTTTTAACATAATGCTGAATGCAAATACTTTGAATCTTAATTTTGATTGATTACATAGCAGGATAAATTCATATTAAAATCTCTCCTTTGTCCTCTTTATCCCTTGCTCACCTTTTCATTCTTTGCATGTCAATTATTAACATTGTGACGTTACCTGTTGCTGCAGTAACTTTGTTTCAATGCAGCTGTTGCCTGGTAAAATTTGTTGAGAGCTTGGTTGATTGGAACATTTACCAACATTTTATGAGAGATCAAAAAGGATTTGTTATAGTCACAAGCATCAGTTTAACGTTTTATTAGGGAACTGTTCTTATTGTTTATGACATACTATAGACTTGGATAAATAGGATACCCCCATAGTGTGTTCAGTGCTGACGTGAACGTGTTTCATTAGCAAGGTAAAGATTAAGAAATATAAAAATGCATTGGAGCCTTATTCAGTGGGATTGCATGACTGTAGCAGAAGACAGAATGTGGTCCTGTTGAGTATGAGTTCAGAGCATATCGTAGAAATGTTGGTCTGGAAGGGACCAGGAGAGGTCATCTAATCCAGTCCCCCATGCTGAGGAATGACCAAGACCATCCCTGACAGGTGTTTGTACAACCTGTTCATTAAAACCTCTGTTGATGATGGGGATTCCACAATCTCCCTTGGAAATCTCTTCCAGAGCTTACCTATCCTTATAGTCAGAAAGTTTCTCATAATCTAACTTAAATCTCCCTTGCTGCAGAGTAAGCCAGTTACTACTTGTCCTCCCTTCAGTTGAGTTCAGTTGATCACCACCCTCTTTATAACCGTCCTTAACACATTTGAAGACTATCAGGTCCCCTCCCCCCCTTCCCACTCCTTTCTCAAGACCAAACATGCCCAGGTTTTTTGTTTTTTTTTAACATATCCTCACAGATCAGGTTTTCTAAACTTTTTATCATTTTTATTGCTCTCCTCTGGACTCTCTCCAGTTTGTCCACATCTTTCTTACCTAAAACTGGACACATTTCAGCATCTGAGGCCTCAGCAGTGCATATTGGAGCGGCACAGTGACTTACAGCATCTTACGAATGGCACAACTGTTAACACACCCCAGAATGACTTTAGCCTTTTTCTCAACTGCATCACATTATTGGCCCATATTCAATTTGTGATCCACTCTAATCCCCAGATCCTCTTCAGTATTGCCTAATCAATTATTCCCCATGTAGTGGTGCATTTGATTTTTCCTTACTAAGTATAGTAGTGTGCACTTGTTTTTACTGAATTTCATCTGGTTGATTTCAGACCAATTCTCCAATTTGTCAAGGTAGTTTTGAATTCTAACCCTGTCCTCCAGAGTGCTTGCAACCCCTCCTAGTGTGGTGTCATCCACAGATTTTATAAGCATACTCTCAATTCCATTATCCAAGTCACTAATGAAAATATTGAATAGTATCAGATCCAGGACTGACTGCTGCATGACTCCACTAGATATTCCCTCTTGGTTTGACGGCAAACCATTGATAACTACTCTGAGTACACTCTTTCAATCAGTTGTGCACCCACTTTATCTTAATTTCATACAGTTCTTTAGTTTGCTTTTCATGTAATTCTTAAGGCTAAGAAGGTTTGTCTTAATTGTGCCAAGTTAGGGTGTGCGTTCCTAGACTATTCACGGTGGGACTGTTGCAAGCTATGAGGCCTCTAAGTCCAGGTGCCTTCAAGTGTCCCAGTAGTATGCTAAAGGCCAAACAGTACACACTATAAGGTAGCTTGTTACTGTTAGATTATGTTCCAGTAATTTTTTCTATAGAGGTAAAGTGTTGGTTATAATACATTCATGCAGTTGGTTTGGTCATCCCAGCTTCTGAGAACTTTAGAATGTTAGGCAGGTAAGGCCTCCCCAACCCCAAAGGGTATTCATCTACAGCCAGAGGTCATGAGTTTTGTCCCTGCTGAGGTGTGTCAACTCCTAATGCTAATAGTGAATTCCTCGTCTTTCCGCTCCCACTTACTACTGCTGTTGCTGCTGCATCAGTCAATAAAAAAAATCCATTAAAACTGATAAAACTCGAAAAATATCCTGACAGCTGCAGATCTAACCTAATTTAACTAAAAGTGTTTCAGTTTTAGGTGTAATCCTTCCCTGAGCTCTCCCTAGGGAAGAGTAGTATCAGGCTGTCCACTACTCCACCAGATATCCCCTTCCAGTATAATCTAGATTTTAGTCATTTCTTAGCAGAGTGGAGAAAGGCCACAGCTTGCACTCTTTCCCTCTCCTTGTCCCCCTCAAATCATTCATGGATATAAAAGAGAATGTAGGGAGCCAAACCATGCCTTCTGAGGGGGAAAGCTGTGTGATGGACCAGAAACTGCAGGGATGGGTACTGTAGGGGAGAGGCATCTATTCAGAGGGAGGAGAAAAGAGAATGAAAAGTGGTGGTTTAAAACTGCTTATTCACCCTTCCACCCCACCCTCAGGAACTCTAGGTAGCAGTTTGTGAGAATTGTGCCATTTTCAGATGTAATTTCCTACTCTAAAATCTAACTTGGAAGATATTTAATATTCCTAATCTAATTTCTACAATAGAAATGGCTATGGAGAAACAAACTGCATCTTAAAGGTCAGCAGGAATCATGGGGAATAGGTACAAGAGGAGGAGTCCAAATAGTCTAGGCAGTTTGGGGAGTGCAAAGAAAGAAAAGTAAGAATCCACTAGAGAAGAGATCTGTGTAAGTGCCAAAATAGTGAAGACAGAATGCACTTTTTCCTGACTTTTTTCTGTTCTATTTCTGCCACAAATCAGGTTTTGTACTGGAAGGGTTTTGTTTTGGTTTTTTAATTTCAATTACATTTAAAATCTAATAGCAATGTCCCATCAATATGTATTAGTATTATTAAGCTATTGACACAATTCTTGGATGGTTGAAAAACACCTTGCTGTGGCATATTGTGGTGTTTGTCTACTCTCAACACTGTACAATTGTTCCTAATGGAAATTAAAGTAGCTGAAGGGAGGGCGTTAATTTGATTTAGGCATTCTTCTAAAAACAGAAAACTGACATTTATACTCATGCTTGGTCGGGTGTTTCTTTTACAGTATGAACTGAAATCATATTAATGGATGTAAAGGTGTATGTGCAGAGATCTGTTTCCATGACTCTTGATTCCATTAAAAGCACTTCTTTCTTTTGGAGTAGGAAAGACTTTGTTTTTACTTTAGGATTCTATACCATGCAGTTTACAATGCTTCTTGCTTTATATGTAGTTAATATAGAATTAATATATTTGCAGTTTTACAAATACATTTAGATGAAACACTTTTGGTTGGCTGATTTCTTTATAGGTTTCTTAAAGTTTCTGTAGTTCCTATAAATTGCACCAGTGATGAGGGCAGAACTGATTGCCAAGCTTCTCTACTTAAAGCTGAGTGAACAAGCTGCTTATGATGACCCAACAGAAACATAAGGGAGGCCTATGAAAGGGCAAGTATTCAACCAGCCTTAATCCTTGTTTTCAGTAAGGCAGTGTCTTTAAGTACAGACTAATTAGTGAATAGACATGGTTGTAGACTGTTGTAGATATGTCTTTTGTTGGCCTGAGATGAACTGCCTGGCTAATATAAATGGTCTAAAAACTCTTATTTTCCATTGCTTTTCTTTTTTTAATGCACTTTAATAGGCCATGGAGATGAGAAAATGTAAAACAAAGCAGGAACAAAATGAAATAAAACCCATATGATGTAGTATGATCCATTCAGATATTTTCTATTATGCAGGTGACCACCACCAGTGTAGATCTGAATGGTGTTATGCATTTTGATCCTTTTGACCTACTTGAATAGTAGAGAAAATATAATGTCCCTTCACAATAGGATACTGTAATACTTTGCATTTATATAGCAGCTGATAGCCAAGAATCTTAAAATAGTATATTAAAGTGGGCAAGCATTATTATCCCATTTTACAGCTGAAGAAACTGAGCACAAAGTAAATTATTTGCCTCAGGAGACTTTATTGGTTCTCCTGAGAACCAAACCACTGCCCTAACCACTAGACCATACCATTTTCATTATATGTTGTATAATGACGTTTCCTAACCGCTAGAATTAGTGTTTATATTTGTATATATTTTTTTTAATCAAGTGATGTGCAGTGAAGTTAGGAAAAAGGCATACGGCAAGGATGTCCATTTAAATGTAAATAAAAACCAGTCGCAGAACCAGCTGAGAGAGAGGGGACAGACCTTAAAGATAGGCAGACATTTGAAATAGGGCAAGTAGTTAGAAGAATTTAAAGTGTCTGTTTCTGCTGGGTATTCCTCAGTTAGTGTTTGCATGACACTTGCCCCTTAAATGAAATAATGCAGATGGCAGCCATAGCAAGTTACTATTTTTCTCATTTTCTAAGAATAACCATAGATTCCAGTAATATATATTAACAGTGCCTTGGTTATTGAAATTCATAGATATAAGCTTTTTACTGCCTTTATCACCTGTATTATTGATTGGAGATAATTACTGCAAAGCAGCTGGCTGTTGGTTTTAGGGAGCATCAATTGTTCTCCTGTCCCAGCTGTTGGCTAATAAGCACAGTCAACACATCTGTTTCAACAGCTGGTAATTAACAAAAGCCTAATTGCTGCAACTCTTTTAACAACCAATCTATGAAAGAGTGGGGATGTGGAGGAATATTATTTACTTTGTGCTCTGCACTTTCTGTGGCCAGTTTCTTTTTTCTTTTTCTACTTTGAACACCACTGCCTTTGTCTGACGCATTGAATGGCAGGAGAACACAATATGGTAATCCAGAGCTTAAGTTTTTCAGATCTTTGGTGTTTCTTATTGCAACATTTCTTTGCTAAGTTGCAAGATAAAATGGATCAAAAGCATTTTGTAGAGTTCCATACAACGGCTGAAATCCACAGCAGTGTGCCTAGGCAATTGGGCTGCCAACTCCAAAAGAGGATGGTGGGTGTCACCTTTTCTATATATGTTTTATATCATTGGACCCCTTCCTCCCCCCAACCCCCCACCAAGAATGTTGTCATTCTAAAGGGCTGGTCATCTGAAGAATTTTACTGTTGCAGTCCAGGTCTTTCATAATTTGGGTTGTGCAAATGGAACCAGGATCTTTTCATTGTTCCAAAAAAATCTCTGTGCGTTCATTAAAAATGAAAATCCTTTACCACTATGGAATAGATAGCACCTCAGCTTTCATAGTATAGATTTGGAAATAATTCTACAGTCTTTACATTTATAGCATCTGTCAGTAAACATAAAATCAGAGAAAGAAAGAGCACGCACACATACCTATCCTATATATTTATCCCTTCATACAATACAGAATTTGTATATTTACTTGATACATCTGTCTAAATAGATGCTATTTGAATACACACGTAAGTTAATGGCAAAACTCCCATTGACTTATATGGGGCAGGATTCCTCTCTAAGAACCTAATTTTCTTAAAGTTGAGGCTATTTGCATGCTATTTGCATGCTTCACACATGCAAAGAAGGTTCTCAAATATTAATGGATCTTGTGCCTCAAGTATTAAGAAAGTCAGATCCATACTACAGATTCTATAGCCTGAGTTAGACAATAAAATATTTTCCGTGAACCAGTATTTAAAGTTAACCCTCATACGTTATATTTAAAACATTCAGCTAATGCTCAAAAACACTGTTAAAATGTCAGTGAAGATCACTTGATTAAACTTGTTTCCCTAACTTTTCAGTTGGCAAATATTTCTATACACTCAGTTATTTAATTGTCTGTTAGTTATGTTGAAAGGTATAGAGGAAATTCTACCCAAGTGCTTGCCATTGACAGAATACAGATTGCATAATTTTAAAAAATTTAGTTGGCGAGACCAGTTTAGTTGCAGGTGTTCAGGTGATGAAGGGTACAGTAGGTGCAGTGAGAAAGTATAAGAGATCCTTTGAACAAACAAAAACAAAACTGTTGGCTAAAATTCTAACTGTAGAAGGACACTGTGTTATATAGGGAAATGTTTACTGTGTGGGTTTAACAAGACATGACTTTTGCACACTATAATTTTGTCTGTGGTGACTGAAATGGGCTCAATAGCATTTCACAAGTATAATGCAAAAATTATGCCTTCTGCACTGGATTATAGATATGGAAATGTGTCCGAGCATTTGATAGTTCATTAATAAAAGGATTTATTTTTCCAAATGTGTGTTGCTTGGCTTTGCAAAACTGTAATTTTAAATAAAATATATTAACATTTTGTTGTAGTTCTTTTCACCTTCCAAATTTCAAATGCTTATAAGTGTTATCAAATACGCAGGGATTCCTTCTTTCATTGCTGAAGTGTAGCCATGCGTTGAAATGTGACAGGTTTAACAGTGCACAGCAACTACACACCACAGCTTAGGATAGCAATTGAAAAAGAAGATTGTTTCCAATTGAAGCTACATGGAAATTTAGTAAGGAAGAATGCAGTTACCTCAACTGAAATTTAATTAAGGACATATCCACCATTCTCACAAAAAGTGCCAGAAATCTTTAGCATCAGAACCTTGTTTTTATCTCTGAGCTATAAGACTGCACTTCCTGCTGTATAGTGCTCCAGAACCCCATATGGAGGTGTTTGTCCTATATGGATTCAGGAGGAAGCGTGTCACCTATTGAATCCTCAGTAGCATCTTCTGCAACAGCTAAATGTTTTTTTGGAGGACTCCCATAATGTTTTAAAAGGTATATTTTAATCAGAATCCCTGGCTGGACTTGTATTTGGGTGAGGGGGGAAAAAGCATAGTTCAGAATAAAGATTTTGGTGATATTTATATTCAGAACAGGTTATGATAAATCATAAAGGACAGATCCATAACCCCACTCTGATTGGTCCTTTTGTATCACTGGAATGGTGCAAGGAACCCTAAAGCTACCATAAATTGTCTGAGGATTCCTCCAGCATACAAGACATTCCAGGGGCCTGCATACATTGTGTCTCAGCAGTCTTCACCAGTGTCATTATGAGATGGATCAAGTTAATGCAGCCCTTAGGCTGCTCTAAACTGAGCCAGGGAGCAGTTCAACCCCCAGGCAGTCACAGGTTTGGGAAAGCGGAAAGATGGCTTAAATCTGCTTTTCCCTTCCCTTTCCAAATATGCCAAGCAAGAGCTTGGCCCAGTTGGGGACTGAGCTCAAAATGTTTGGCTAGGTGGTCTGATTGGAGCCTCAAATATCAAAGGAGAACACACGTACAAAATGGGCTCCTATACAAGTCCATTGCAAAAGAAGCTCCTATAGTGATAAGTGTCTTGATACTTGCAGCAGTCTCACCTCTGTTGTTTATTTGAGATATAAACATTGATTCTTTACTAATCCTAATTTTCCTAATCACAGATGTATTGATTCTGTGTTGATAATTTCTTTGCTCTTTTCTTAAGAGTGACATATTTGTCTAAAGTCTTAGTATTAAACTCAGCATTTTGATTCTGCATTATGTATAGAAGATGATATCTAATTAGATTTTTTTTTTGTGTGCCTGTGCATACTAATAGCTCAATTTCCCTTTCACGGACACAGGGCATGTATATACAAATAGACATTAACCCAAACTCCCCCTCCTTGCCTACCCAAATCCTGCAAAAAAAATTACTCACATGAGCAGTGCCACTGAAGTCAACAGGCCTACTCATGTTTGTGATTCTTTGCAGGATTGTGATCTTTGTGAACTGTTCATGATGTAACTGAATTTTTTGGTATGGTCTCATTTAATAGTTTCAAATAGTCAATATAAACAACAACAAAACTCTGACACTGGTACTTCTGCTGAGAACAACAGAGTGGTCTATATGATTTTGGCCATATGAATGAAAAAGTACTACTTTGGGATATACTAATTATTTGCTCAATGGAATTAGCAAAAACTGTTTTACCATTTAGCATAAATTGTAAGCATTCAACAGTAAATTAGTTAACTGCTTTTCGTTGAGTACAGTATTTTGCTTAATTACCTGAATTGACTTTTTTTACTTGAATGAGGAGTGAAGAATTTAAATGTGTGTTTTTTCCTTTCAAAGGGAAATGTAGTGATTGTGAAAAATATTGGACTAACAGCTCTGAAAACTGATACTTTCTCTACAATACAAATATAACTAGAGTTGGCAGAATTTGATTTTTATTTTTTTATTTTGAAAGATAGTATCAGTTTATTTTTAAGCATTTTTTTAGATTATCAATTTAAATGTTCACAGCTGTGGGAAATTATGAGGGGGTCAGACCCTAAGTATTTAATGACAGACACTGAGATTTTAAAAGTGAAAGCTTTATAACCATTAAAACACAAATTATCAACATCACATCAAAATACACAAATTAAACCTGCTTAAATCAAACTCTAACAAGTTCTCAAACAGCATTTTTCTTACTTTGCATAACTAAATTTTGATTATTGATGGAAATATTTTTCATCTGTTTGTGCATGTACGGTGAAATCCAAGCCTAAATATAACCTATAACAGCAGCAGTGTTAGCTTCTGTAGGTCCCCCCATCAATGTACTTCAACCCTGATCTGGATGCTAGAGGGATTGTTCACTTATTTTATATGGCCATTCGGTCCTTGGTCACTCTAAGATTTCCAAGAGAGATGTGTGGTGGTGTATTTTGGAACAGGGAATGATGGACAAACTTAGGCCCAGATTTATAAAAGTATTTAGGCATTGCTTTGCTCAGCACTGCGACGTCTAACTGACTTAAGAGCCCAAATCTCATTTTCAAAAGTAAATTAAGCACTGAAAGTCAATGGGACTTAGGCTCCTCTGAGCTTTTGAAAATGAGACTTGGGCTCTTAAGTCAGTTAGACCTTGAATAGCTGTGGGGAGCTACACTTAACTACCTTTTAAAGTCTTGGCCTTTGTGCTTGTGACATGTGCTAACTTGATATCACAGGTTACTGAAGCCCTTTCTATGGACACCAGGTATCAACATTGACTTTCCTGCACCACTTTGTCACCTGCGATATCAAGCTAGCACCTGTCACAAGCACAAAGGTCCAGACTTTAAAAGGTAGTTAAGTGGTGCTTCACTCAGCACTGCAAGGCCTAACTGACTTAGGAGCCCAAGTCTTGTTTTCAAAAGTGGCTCGTGCACTGAGGAGCCTAATAGAGAGACAGGCTTCTAAATCAGTTAGACCTTACAGTTCTGAATAACTGTTTGCTGATATATGCAGATGGAGTCTGTGGTATTCTCACCTTTTCACAGTTTGTGTTATGATTGGTGATACAAGAAACTACTTGCTAGGCCTCCATATACAGGATTCTTGTTGTTTTAAAAAATTGCCTGCAGCCAGATTTCATAATAACTGATTCCAGGTAGAAATAGTTTTATCATCTCTGCATATAACATTACCTGCCTGCAGAAACCAATCTGACATTTGGTTTTGAATGCACTACTTGATGCTGTGACACTTCAAGCACTTTTGTTGACACCAAGATGGGCTTCTGCCTGAAATAAACTATCTAGTTTGCATATGTAATAATCCATATGTGCTGAATAGATTGCGTGTGACTTTTGGGCTTTAGAGATTATGTGCTTAAATCCACAGAAACTAAGGGTGAAATCCTGGCTTTACTGAAGTCCGTAGGAGTCTTCCATTGACTTCAGTAGGGCCAAGATTTCACCCTATACCACTTCACTGTGTGATTAAAATGGTCCTTTAGTTTTTCAGAAATACCATATGCAATAAAATATTTCTGGGTGGTACATTCCATGTATTAATCATGCATATTTGCCTTGGATTGCACTTGAGATAACGAACTCATTTTACAATTGTATTTGCAATATTTCAGGTATTTCCTAAAGTATAGGATATTAAAAAATGTTACTGCAGATACATTGATAACGTTTCCTCAGTATCTAAGATAAAATAGGCAGGTTCTTAAGGTAACTGTTCAGAATAATGTGAACTTTTCATATATCAATTTGCCTCCATAATGTGATAACATACTAGAATTAGCATGTAGTATTTTTATGGGCATATAGTTAGCTCCTACATGTAAAATATTTGCTATAATAATATTTTATGCCACACTTCCCAGTGTGAGCTAACCATGTAAGGGAAGACTATGGGGCTAAAGGCATAAACAAAATGTTGCAAAACATCTTTCTTTGCATGGCTTAACTAGCATCAGACTCAATTTGCTTTTATTACAATGAAACAAAGCATGTGTGCACTACCTGCTCAAAATTGCTGTTCAGCCCTTTCCTTTTATTTGGTAGAGCAATAAAAGCCATATTCTTCCTTGACTATACTATCTGGAAAATGTTTGTTCTGGCCTATTTCCATAACTCTGAATCAGGACCGAACTTTTCAGAAATGAATGATCATGTGATGTAGCAGTAACATTCATGTGGGCAGGGCCGGTGCAACGAAGTTTCGCGCCCTAGGCGAAACTTCCACCTTGTGCCCTCCCCCCCCCCAGCCCTACGGCAGCTCCCTGCCCCCCCCCCTGCCCTGAGGCCCCCCCATAATAGCTCCCCCCCCACACCCTGAGGCACCTCAACAGCAGCTCCCCACCACCCTGGCCTGGGGAGCCATGCGGCAGCTCCCCACCCCAGCTCACCTCTGCTCCGCCTCCTCCCCGAGCACGCCGCCCCCGCTCTAAATCTCCTCCCCTCCTAGGTTTGCGGCACCAAACAGCTGATTGGCGCTGCAAGCCTGGGAGGCGGGAGAAGTGGAGCGGCGATTGCGCGCTCGGGAAGGGGGCGTAGGAACGCTGTAAAAAAAAAATTTGGGGGCACCTCTTTTTTGGCGTCCCCAAATCTTGGCGCCCTAGGCAACCGCCTAGTTTGCCTAAATGGTAGCACCGGCCCTGCATGTGGGACAGACAGGGAATTCTAATGCAGGATTTGTTGTCTGCAACCTTAAGACTAATGCAAAACACAGACCCCTACCAGTGTTGTCATTTACATGTCTGCTGCAAATATCCCTGAACAGTATTAAATAACAGAGTAAGGATTGGGTTGGGGAGCATGGTCTTAGATTGCAGAGTAAAACAGTTTAATTTGCTGTTCCTGCTGATTACAATTTCTAGATACAAACTAATAAGTCATATTTTCTATTGAGATCTAGCCCATTTGTGCCCCTGAGGAATGTAAGTCAATAAATCTAAATCCTGCCATGCCTCCTCCAGCAAGTGGGGGCACAGGTGGCATAAGCCAGCGACACCAACTTTGTTCCACCCAGGCCAGGGGGACTCATCAGCTGCCCCTTTAGGATAGCTTTCTAGCTGCTTTGATCTACCTCAGCAATGCAAAGCAACCAAAGGCAGCGCTGAGGATTTAACCCTAGATATGCAATCACTTGAGGACTGGTTACATCTTTCCTTGTACTCTTCAGAAATTGTGCCTGTGTGGGCAATATAAAGTCACAGTTGTCCTCACCACTTGGGATCTCTATTATACGTTCTACAATTAGTTCTGCAAAATGGCCCCGGTTCGTCCAGGTACTTAAGCATGTGCGTAACTTTCAGTGGGTAAGTAATCCCGTTAAACTCAATGGGACTACTCAAGGGCTTAAAGTTATGCACATACTTAAGTACTTTGCTGGAGCCTTATTCCCCATGAGAAGCTTTCCTTGATGTCAAGAGGAGTTCATCATGTGATACATGCGTGTAACATGCCATAGATATCCCATAGTGCAGATAAGGGGTCAGAATTTTATTCAGTATGTTGATCATTTTTAAAATAATTAGAAAGCATCCCCAGATAATCAACAGTGTGCCATCGCTGGTAAATAGTATCAATGGCCAATGAGGGTTTGGCTGGAGAATCTTGCCTACATGCTCGGGGTTCCACTGATCGCCATATTTGGGATCGGGAAGGAATTTTCCTCCAGGGTAGATTGGCAGAGGCCCTGGAGGTTTTTCGCCTTCCTCCGCAGCATGAGGCAGGGGTCGCTAGCTGGAGGATTCTCTGCGACTTGAAGTCTTTAAATCACAGAATTTGGGGACTTCAACAACAGAGTCAAGGGAAAGGGGTTGGGTCAGCTTTTGTGGCCTGCATCATGCGGGAGGTCAGACTAGATGATCATAATGGTCCTTTCTGACCTTAAAGTCTATGAGTCTATGAGATAATGCAGTATGCAGGGTCCTTTATTTTGTGACTATCACTTCGATCATTAGGATATACATAGATGAATCTTGGTACCACTTTCAAAATTTAGGAGGAAAGATCAGAACTCTGTAAAATTTGCTGCCTAGGTCAAATTAACATTGATTTTTTCCATGCCCACTTCTCTCCTCAGTTTAATCAAAATTCTGTTGCTGGAGCACAGGAACAACCTTCCATCGTGTTCAAACATTTCAGCCATTTAAGTCCTAAATGTTTATGGACACCAGATCTCTGCTGGGCACAGGAGAGTTGTGTCAGGGAGCCAGTTACAATATCCTGATTCTCAGGCCAGCTCTAACTCCATTTCTGCTTAGATCTGTTGTGAGAGAGGTCTAAATTCCACCACTAGCTTTGGGCCCTTAATGGACCTTCTGCTAGTGGAGTATAAATGCAGTGGACCCCTTCCCACATCTTAGATGGGGACAGTGGGTGTAGGGTATGGAGCCAGCACACCTAGGCCAGAAGGGAGTATCTGTAATGCAGGGCAATTCTCTGCTGGCTAAGTGCTGCCAGTTTTCATTTCCCTCCAGGATTGAGGGAGTAGAAAGAAAGCTTAGATTTATATGTCCTCATCACCCCACAGCTGTACCAAGTGTAAACCATTGAGCCTATCCACTACTGAAACAATCTTCAGGGCTTTCTCTTCCGACTGATTTGGAGATTAAATAGAGGAACAAGGACTTGAACCCAGGTCTTCTACATCCTAGGTGAGTTCTATAACCACAGAGCTATGATTACTTATACAAGTGGAATAGCACCACCAGGCGCAATTGAGGAGAAAGACCACCCTAGAATAGCTGGAGCAAGAACTTGAACCTGTCTTCCACATCCCAGATATGTACCCTCACTGCGTGGTGCTTGCTCTTGCTCTCTCTCTCACCCCACTCCCAGCTAAATCCCCCTGCCCTGTCATGATCACATACCCAAGCTGAAATGTTTTGTTATCCACCCCCACCAATCACATGCTGAGAAGATTGGCAACATGCCTATTACTTTTCTGTTTTTGTTATTTTTGACTATATAGAGTCTAGTGAACTGGATTCTCCTCTCACTTATGCTGGTGTAAATCAGGTGAAACTCCAATGAAATCAGTGGAGTTAGACCGGTACAAAGTTGGCATAAATAAGAGTCTCAGGCCCCAATGTCTTCTGAACTTTGTCCTGAAAAGTGTGAATTGAATGCTAGGTGTACTTTTTTGTATACTTCCCTAAAGAGACTAGCCGTTAATCTCTCTGTGCGTAGGTGTGTCTGCTGCAAACATTTCCTTCCAGTCTACCATTTCAATCACACTTCACAGTACGCTGAAAATTGGCAAGGATGTTAATTATTGGCCTCTAGAACAAACCACCTACTTTGATTCAAGCATGTTTTTTCCAATTTTTAAGTATGTTGTTTCACCGACAATACGGTATAATTATAGAAAATAGCTTGGTTTGGCTAACATTCTTGTGTTCTGTGAGTTCTGTTTGCAAAGCTGTAAGCAGCACCAGGCTCAGGACTTAAACAGCTCACCTGGAGAGTAGTTTAACCTCTTAGTGCCACGAGTTAGGGCTTGCCAGCTCCAAGTGCTAATGCAAAGTGCATTGCCGTTCAGCATCAGGAGCTCTAAATCAGTGTTACTGAGAGGTTAAGCATTAACACCCTTTTCTTTCAAGGCTAAAAGAAACTGTGCATGTAGTAAAATAGTCTGTGCTTGTTATTCCCTTAACAGCTTATTATAACTTGTTTATATTATAGTAGCACCTAGAGGTCCAACTGATATCAGGGCCTCTCTTTGCTGGGCACTGTACATATAAATAGTAAGACAGTCCCTGCCCTGAAGAGCTACAGTCTAAATACACAAAAGAAAGGTGGATGAAAGGAAGTATTATCTCCATTTTTACAGATGGGAAATTGAGGCACAGAGGGATTGAGTTGCTCAAGGACATACAGTGAGTCTGGCAGACCTAGATCTACTGAGCCCCAATCCAATGCCTGAAGCATATTCTTCGACTCCATGTATGCACAGCTCATCTATCGTGTCTAGAATTCACTGAGACCTTTTTTTTGCAGCCTCAGGGAGTTGGTGGGTGCAAGGCCAGGGACGCTGACAGAATTCACACATGGTAATACACTAAGGAGTTGCACACACCCTTTTTGGTTTTATGTCCTATGACTTCTGGTAATTGGTTGATCCGCAGTAGCTGTATAATGTTCAAAATAAGAAAATATATATTGAATGGTAAGGAAGCCTACCTAGTGCTCAGACTTACATATATGATAGAAATGCAATGCAAGCCCAGTCATAATTTGTAGTTAAATCAGCTAATCATCCTGTGAGATATTAAATAAATGATATAAAACCTGAGTACTCTGGGGAGTCCTAAATCACTATTAGTACTAGATTTTTAAATATTCAAAGTGATTAAGCTATGGGGCTATATGAAACATATGTGCACTTATTTCTCCAGACCTCTTCTCAGACAATCACAGGAACTGGTCAATACCCTTACTTAGCACTCTAAAAACAGTATTTTTAGTTCAAGATTTAGCATTCTGAATACCATGTAAATATATTTGTTGACAAACAGCTGGATAAAATTGAAGAAATTAATATGAGAACTAGGAATATAGAAAAGCAGTAGGGAAATTTGTTTAGAACATTACCGACTGAAAGATGTCAATACTTACAATTACAATAGTATACCAACTAACTAAGAATGTTTTAGTAATGAATAAATGGGTAATATTACAGAGGACTACCATTTTCTGTATAATCAAACTTACAATAGAGCTGAAATTAACATTCATAAAGGATTGCTGTATTTTTTCATTGTGCTTAAAACAGCAAGTCTTCTCTTAAATAATTATCACCTATCTATTTGCAGGCAAAGTTGCTAGCTATACAACAAGAGAGAGAGACTGCTGTTCAACAGAATAAAAAACTAGAAGAAGAAATTCAGACACTACGTGTTTATTACAGGTAAAATCATTTATATTATTGTATATGTGATGACTCATAGGGGAAATTTTCTGCATGGCTTTATAACTGTAAGTGAGGAAATGGCCTTACTGCTTAGGTGTTTGTTAGGAACATATATAACTGCCTTGGGTTATACATGTTCCATGGGCCTTAAATTCCAAACAGTGTGAAGCTAGCAGATCTCTTTTCTAGATTTCCCACCTTTCTGATCTCCAAGCCCTATTCCAAAATGCAAGGTGTCATCTCCTGCGATTGTTTGTTTTTTAACAATGACTCAGTGCCATGAAGTATCTTTTAATAAAGATGGTCGCATGGCTAATATGGTTTTGTTTCAGTAGTCCTGCTCTTTATTGCTTTGGGGTTTTTTTCTGTATAGTAATTCTCATTCAGAGAATTGATGAAATTCAAAAAGTTGTGATGCAGCAATGCATTCACCAAAGAACAGACAGACCCATAGGTGCTGGAACTAGGGATGCTGGGGGTGCTGCCGCACCGCATGCCTTGAAGTGGTTTCCGTCGTGGTTCAGTGGCTCTCGGCACCTCCACTATACAATTTGTTCCAGCACCCCTGGATGGAGACTATTGCTTTCTTGATTATCTGCACTTAACTAGCTTTAGCTGCATTAATTTAGGAAACACAATCTGTTAAATTCTAGAACTGTTTTCTTTTCTAGACTCCTATGTAATGCAGAATTTTTATTGCCTTTATATTCTACATTAGTTAGTGGAGGGGACAGCCATTCTCTCATTAATTTCGGAGGCCTGTGAAAAACTTCTCCATGGATCACTGGATTTGTTTAGTCTCTAAGGGAACTGCTGTGTGGTCCAGTGAAGAAGTTAGGTTGTTTTATGAGGGAGCAGTTGTATTACTATTTCTCTTCATTCTGACCTCCTAGTTTATCAGCCTACAATACTGGCAACAGATTAGATGCAGAAGTCTTGACATCAGTACAAGAAGAAAATCTGAAAGTTGAATGTATAGTTATTACAAGGGACATGGTATGTAGAAATAATGCAGTGATACACGAATGTTGTGTTCATTTAAAACAGAAGGGGACTAGTTTGTTACTTTTAAAAAAAAAAAAACTTGCAACTACACAGTATTTTTCTTGTCTTCTGTATCTCCACACAATGTTTCAGTTGAGATGGAGATTCCATTTGCAGGTTTCTAGTACCCGTTAATGCTTCCCATGTTCCTTATGTTTGTTAAAAACTTGGGAAGATTTTCAAAAGCAACTTGTATTCCTAAATCTCATCGGCATTTTTGAAAACCTTGCCTTTGGTTATTAGTCAATAGAAACTCCACGGAATCTGTTAGTATTTCTTTTAACTAATTTGTTTAGCAATTCCTTGATACACTATAGTAAACTAGAAATAATGCATTACAAAACAACATTAGTCACTTAGAAAGGACTTGGAAAATAGTAAAAATAATTTTGATTTACTTTTTTATCATGCCACTTCAAAAATTCAAGCTCAGAATTTGAGTTGGTCTCTAAGCATGAAGACTCAGAGTACACTTTTATTCTAACATTAAAAAGTTCCACTGCAGCAGACATTAAAGCAGACAATAGACTATAGTCTGTTGATGCAAATACTTAACTTCCAGTCACATGAATATTACTTACTGCCAGCATATCTGAATATACCACATAGTTAACTAAGTTCTGACCTTTAATTTCACTTAACATTTTAGTGCTAATTTGATTATGGTATTTGATAATCTATGATTATTGTATGGTATCATTTATTTATTTTATATATATATATGAATGAAATTATAAACTGAATTAAAATAATATCCTCTGACCTTAGTTTTCAGTACCAACTAGTAACTAGGTTATAGAGTCCTTTATAAGGTTAGAAATAGAGAACTTTTGACCAGTAAATGCCATTTCTCCCTTGATGTCTTAAGTGGTTGCTTTTTTCTAGCACATTTAGAATTCAGTCCTGTGTGTATACATACATGTCATCAAGAAAAGCTACAATGCAGCTTTTAATATTACCTCCATAACTTTTGTAGAAGTCAATATAATAATAAAGAATAAAAAGGGATTAAGTTTACTCTCAAAAGTTAAATTGAACATTTCTGCGGTTTCACCTCTGTTTATCATTGGGGAATAAATCAGCTTATAATAGCGGTGGATAGCCACTTGTACTAGTTTGGGCCTGAACAAATTCACCGAGGAAGAGAATATAAAACTTAAAGGGGTCAGTGTCATGTTCAGTACATGAGGTTTTTTTTTTTGGTCACAAACTAGTAACACTACATTCCAAGACTCAGCCAGTATAATAATGACATCCTCTTCTGTAATACAGAGTACGCCTAAGTCTCTTTGCTGATTTGTAGTGCTTCCTTATATTTCCTATTGTTGAGAAAAGAGGCAAACTGAAATAATCAAACACTAACCAAATCCTATTGTTTGCTGCCATCAGAACAAGATTTATTGTGTTAAGTAATAACAGTGATACTAGTAGTTCAGTGCTCTTTAAACCTTTTTTAGAGGGTGTGTCTAGTTTTCCCAGTGCACAGTGTGCTACCTTTAGTAGTAATCTCACATATGAAGTTTTCTGTTGACACGTTGGACACAAGTTCATTAGAGGGTGAAGAGAGGGTATGATATCTTCCCTTTTTGCTTCCTATATTTTAGTGGTAAAATGAGAGAGGTCTGTATAAAAGAATGTACAAACTTGACACAACATGAAATTTCATTATTTTCACTAGCAAAAATAGTACAAGTGAAAAACCCCTACTCTGTCCCACTTCCATTCATCGTCCTCATCTCCTTTTTCCAACACCAAGGTTGGGTAGGGCCAAAGTTATGAGCGGATTCCGTCTGCATCTATTCTGAGCCACCATTTGAGCAAGTTGTGGGGGTTCCCTGGATGGTTTTATATTCTGTTATACCACTGTCTCCTTTGATGTCCACGGTCTCTCTCACCATGCTCTTTGGGAGAATTCTCTGCCAAGAAACTAAAAATTCTGAACACGGTATTTTAAAATTCTGCATATTTTACCTGTCAAAATAACACCATATAATCATGCCAGTTTCAATTATTTTGGTAGTTTATTTCAAAATACCTGTCCTCAAATATCTCTGTAACAGTACAGACAACAAAAAAAGATTCAGGAAATGTTTTTTGACAAATAGATTCCTTACTAGGCATATTAATACAGAACTTTTGAGTAATAATTCATTTAAACTACATCACAGAACTGTATTTCCCACACCCCTCAGAAGCAGTGCAAAGACTTAGGGGAGTCAGGGATAACAGAGGAGCTGAGGGAGACTGAAGTAATTGCTGGGAAGGAGCCTGGACATGAACCTGGAGGGTTGTTGGGTGTGAGTGGGAAAAGTATGGAACAGGTATTTTTTGGGGGGTATTGTTAGGGAATTGGGGAGCCTCCCCCATGCAGATCCTGGCTGACCCCTAGCCTCTCCCATTCAGTCAAGCACATCTGCCCCTGTTCCTGTGTGTCCCTGCGCCACCACTCCCCATTCAGCCAGGGGTATCTGCACATGTCCCCATGTGTTCCTGAACCCCTTCTCAGTCACCTCCATTCCCCCTGTCCCCATGTGGCCCTGCACCCCAACTCCCATTCAGCCCCTGGCTCAATGTTGTCGTCCCACTAATTCCTATATCCCCATCCCAGTCTATACCCTCACTACCCCTTCTGATACCCAGTATGTGCAACCCCCTACCACCAGCCCTGTGTGTCCTGGTCTGTCCATCCCCCCCAATATCCCATGCCTCCTCACCTAGCCCTGCAGGCAGGACACTGTGAGGAAGGCAGCTTCTGCCCCCTACCTCTCTGCAGCTAACTGCTCTGGCCTGTGAGCCAGCTTCCCTCTCTCCCACCAGGGGCTGATGTGGTGCCAGAAGAAAGGTGTAATTTCAGTTTCCCTTTGCCTGCCTGTCAGAATAAATTATTCTGTGTCGGGGGGTGGGGGGGAATCTGTGGGGGCATTAATTCTGTGCTTGTGCAATGGTGCAGAATTCCCCCAGGAGTATCTCTTCCATAGACATCAATTTTAGGCAATAGGTATGGGGTCATTCTAGCAACATGGCCAAACCATTGCAGTTGGCAGCTTTTGATGAGTGTAGTCACACACTACACTTTGTCTTTTACAGATGTTGTCACTTCTTAGTTTATCTAGCCTTGTCATGCCTAGAATACGGCACGGCACTTCATTTAAAATGTTTGCAGCTTTTGCTCCAGATGCTTTGTAGGCACCCATGTTTCACAACCATAAATTAATATAATATATAATCTGGTTTTAGGTGTCATGGACACTGATTTGAAGTTCCAAACATTTTTATTCAAGCACACAAACGTTCTGCTGCAATAACTTTCAACTTGATGATATCTTCGTCACACTGGCTGCCATGTATTATGATGGAACCCAAATAAGCAGAAGCTGTCTACTTGTTCGACATCTACAGCATAAATGACTAACTTAGCTTGTTTCTTGATTTTTTTTTTTTTTAATATTTCTGTTGTTCTTATCTTTTGTTCATCCAGTTTTAATCCCCATTGTTTGGCTGTTGTATACAGATTGACCAATGCTTTTTGGTTGTATTCCTCTGTAGACATTATCATGATGATATTTTCTGTGAAGTCAAGATGATAATTTGCCCCAATATCATGCAGCCTCCATCAATGTTACTTAGGGAGTTGGACAAGATGTTTCTAAATATAAAGTGAAACGTATTGAACTGAGTATGCATCCCTATTTGACTCTGGTTTTCATTTCAAACCACTTAGTCAGCTCACTGCATTCTCACTGCACGCCAAGCTATGCTATACACTACAGATTCTGCTGTATTTGAATCAGCCTGCTGCTAAAACCTTACCACTTGAGTACTTTCCACAGAACCTCTCAGTTAGTGGAGTTGACTGCTTACTTGCCAGATAGGAAAAGTACATGAAAAACATTTTAAAAATATTCTTTATGGATATTCCCCTCTTGTCCCTGAAAAATCCTTCTTTGCCTTTTTAGAAGCCTTCATCTTATTTCTGCCTGCGTCAGAAATGACTTGTGTTAGTGTGATAATAATTAGAAACATATTAGCCTTATGACTGTCATTTTATATAGCGTTCCCAGATTGTGTCATGCTTTACAAACTGGGCAAGTGTGCCAGACAAAGAACAAGATCTATGCCCAAGGAGCTTACAAATAGAAACTCAAGACAAAATAGGTTACATTCAGTGCAATGTAAACAGTACAGTAAATGGTCTGAAGGTGCTCACAGAGTGGGGGCTGAATCTAGAAAGTTTTGTGCAATAACAAATTGTATCTCTCTGTTGCCATTAAACACTGAGAGAAAGTGACCAGATTCTGAAGATATGCAAATACTTCTTTCAGTGTTTGCACATTATGTATCAGTATGAGTTTGGGATGGCCACCGTATGTGTGAGTGATATTCTAGGATTTGATTTTGGGGTCATCCCAAATGAGTACCAGAGTGGGAATAAAATCTTTATAGGGCACTATCATGTATTCTGGGTGTGCAATATATTTAAGAAATGTTTGAGGCTTTTAAAATATATTTATTGGGTTGAATTTTTTCTCTTCTACTGTAAAACCAGGCTAATTAACATAAATCCAGCATAGGCCTCTGAGGAAGAAAAAGTATAACAAATAAGTTTTGGGGGGGGGGAGTACATAAAAAGCTTTTCTATACATAATTAAACTGAAAGTAATACATTTTATCTTATGACCTACTAGGGCTACAACTAGCAAGTGCTTTGAGTTCCACTGAAAAGCTGGAGATCTCCTCTCTCCAGTGGTGTATATATGGTTGCTATTTCTTTTCTTTGAAGGGCGATGAGAGATTGTATAATGAGTCCAGGACTAAAATATTCATTCTGGAAATTGGGCTTTTCTTAAGGGAAGGAGTGTAGAAAGAATCCCACCTGTGGGGAAAAAATAGGAAACGCATTTGTGGCAGGTTGGTTTAATTTTAATGTCAACTGTCTAAAGCTGTTCGAAGTTTGAAATGTTACACATCTCCCATGTGAGGGATGGATTAGCAAACAGAGTGCAGATGAGGCTGTCCAAGATATGTGGCAACTCCAAGCATTCAAACATCATGAGACAGGCCTCAAAAAAATCACAATGTTGGCTCAAAATAATGAGATTTTAAAAAATATAATACATTTTGGGGTTCTTTCTGGCCAAGCGAACAAGGGCACTCAGCTAAGTGGATTTCTCTGACTGTCTGCTTCTTTATTTGCCTGCAATGTAATTGAACCCTGAATCTGATCAATTTGAAAATTTCAGGAAATGTTCTAGGTATTTATGGGCAGAACCCTACTGATTTTGGTGAAAATTGGAAAAACTGAAAGGTGTGTGGGGGACACACAGAGCCCTGGCATCTGGTTAACAGACCCTCCAGCTTTAATGAGGTCTGTAACTATCTAGGGGTCAACGAAGCGGTTGATGATGGCCATTAATGCCTTCAACATAACACACATCCCCCATCTCAGCTCCGCCCGTCTTCTGAATACAGTTTAAAAATGTTGACACCCTGGAAGACTTCTCTCCCAAACAGAAAAGGAATGGGATGCACACAGAGCATCTGGCATGGGGAGAAAGAAGGCATAATGATATGGGGATGGGGGATACAGCATCCTTGGCATGTGGTGGAGGAGGGGGGGCATGTAGAGCCCCTGGCATGGTGGAGAAATGAGGAGCACACAGAACCCCTGTCATGAGGGCGGAAGGTGGAGATGAGGGTCACAGGGAGCCCCTGGAATGAGTGGGTGATTGCAAGGAGTCCCTGAAATAGCAGGGGTTGGAGGATTGGCACACAGGGAGCTTGGAGAGGAATGGAGGAATGCAAGGGGGTCCTGGGACGGTTACTGCACTTACCCTACAGAAGCAAAAAAGTGTACAACCCTCTAGTTATTTGTATTCTGGTATCAGAGCTTTTAGAATGTACTTGGTTCATGTTTTCAAACTTTCTTCTGCAACCATGAAGGAAACTTACTCGTTTTTTAAAAGGAAGTTGAGATTTTCACATAATCATTTGACTCCAGGAACTGGGGATTTAAAAAAAACAAATACCGTGAGACTCATGAAAATAATGAACACTGGGAGCAGTATAAATGTATGGCTTAATGATCTATAACATGAACACCATATATGGTGTGTGTGTGTGTGTGTATATACACCTCTACCTCAATATAACTCTGTCCTCGGGAGCCAAAAAATCTTACCGTGTTATAGATGAAACCGCGTCATATCGAACTTGCTTTGATCCACTGGAGTGCACAGCCCCCCCCCCCCCCCCCCCCCGCGGAGCACTGCTTTACCACGTTATATCCAAATCCTTGTTATATCGGGTCGCGTTATATCGGGGTAGAGGTGTATTTTAGGGTTACCATTCGTCCGGATTTACCCGGACATGTCCTCCTTTTTGTGCTAAAAATAGCGTCCGGGGGGAATTTGTAAAGCACTCAAAATGTCCGGGATTTCCCCCCTCCCCCGGCAGAGCAGAGCGAGCAGCTGGGAGGGCTGCAGGAAAGTCCCGGGCTGGACTCCGGAGCAGCTGTAGAGGAGCTCCGCCCTGCATTCTGAGCCGGCAGCTCTCCCCTGCGCTCTCCCCTGCAGCCCGGTCCGGCAGCACTGTGCAGGGCCAGGGACCGGGTTTTGTTGTGCTGGGGAGCGCAGCCACGTGTCCGGCTCGCACAGAGCCCAACACCCTGTTCTGAGCAGCAGGGTAAGGGGGCCAGGGGGCAGGAGAAGGGGCAGGGAGGTTCTGGAGGGGGCAGTCAAGAAACAGGGGGGGGGCTTTTTGGGGGGGGAGTGGAGAAAGTTTTGGGCAGTCAGGGTACAGGTAGGGGGTAGGGTCCTGGGGGGCAGTTGGGGGGGTCTTAGGAGGGGGCAGTTAGGGGACAAGGAGTGGAGGGGTGGGGGGCTGGGAGTTCTGGGGGGGAGCTGTCAGGGGGCAGGAGTGGGGAGAGGGATCGGAGCAGTCAGGGGACAGGGAGCAGAGGGGTTTAGATGGGCTGGGAGTTCTGGGGGGGGGCTGTCAGGGGGTGGGGAGTGGTTGGATGGGGCGTGGGAGTCCCAGGGGTCTGTCTGGGGGTGGGGGTGTGGATAAGGGTTGGGGCAGTCAGGGGACAAGAGGCAGGGAGGCTTAGATAGGGAGTGGAGTCCTGGGGAGCAGTTAGGGGCAGGGGTCCCAGGAGGGGGCAGTCAGGGGACAAGGAACGGGGGGAGGGTTGGGGGTTCGGGGGGGGGCGGGAAGTGGGAGGGGCGGGGCTAGGGCGGGGCTCCTCCCGTCCTCTTTTTTGCTTGCTGAAATATGGTAACCCTATGTATTTATACAAACACATTTGATGTGGACAAAGCAGCAAAATGAGGACAGACACATGCATGGAATTAAGTGGAAGGCCTCAACTTTTATTAAACATTAATATGGGGTGGGGGGGGGCGGGTGCTACCCGTCCATCACCCATACTGTCCTATACCAGGCATTTAATTGAAACCAGTGCAGGGGTTACAGGACTCCTTACCACATAACCCATAACTTGGGATAGACTCTCCTCAGCCTACTCTCCAGAACTCATCTCTCTCTCTCTGAGTCCTAGCACCCTCTCCCATGCAAGAGGGATAGAGGGTGCATCAGGGTGGGCACCTGGGCCCACAAAGGCCACAAGGTCTCACCCACGGTCCATCACCAAAATCCCAGATCTTTTCTCTCTAGGATCTGCTCATTTTATTCCCTTAACTTCATTGGAAACTGGCCACAGGGGGTGCCAGTGACTAGCTTGGCCACTCCCACACCCAACCATCCTGCATGGTATCTATGGTAACACCTGCCCAATATATACCCTTACATTCCATAGCCGTATGTGAGCACCTCCATCTGACAAATGTACGCCATCATCCCTGAGAACTTCCGGCTGATTGTAAACAGATGTCCCTATGCTGTCTGACTGAACTCCGGGTCTCCAGGAATAGCTTGGTGACCTCCCTGTTTACTTTCTTTCTAGCCTTGTCCATGTGGGCTCCCAGCCCTTGCCTGTCAGTGAGTGCAAAAGTGGTATGAGCTGATCCCACTGCATGTCTCCTCTGGATGTGACTAGCTTCAGCCAGTTGTTGGGACATCACCCGTGAATCCCTGCTGGCCAGTGGGTCAAGTTCCCGGAATCTGTCATCCTGAAATTGAGAGAGCATCAGCAACACCATTATCCACTCTAGGGGCGTGCACTGAGTGTAAAAGGATATTAAAAAACTGCAGGCAGCATAATATGAAGGCACTTAAAGAGCAGCAGTGCCCCTGCCAAGAGACTCCCTCACACACTGTAGCCAGGAAAGCACCTCTTGGCACTCAGAGCCTTAGGGCAGGGAGCAAGGGCTGCCAAAGCAGAGAGCTGTGCACAAGCAGGCTCCCAGTTAGAGAGCCACAGCATTGTGGGGCTGGGAAGTGTAGTGACTGTATGTATACATATCTAATGGTGAGTGAGTACATGTGTATATGCTTACTTATAGATATATATAGGGCCTGATTCTTCTCTAATTTGCATTCTCTAACTGATGAAGTAGTTTCATCACAGTCATGTTATGATGATATAAAATTGATGTAGAAGGAGGTCAGGTGTGTGTTTGTATGTGTACATTCGCCTACTAAGTGGGGGAGGAGCTGAAGCACTTTTGAAAATCAAAAGTCTGGTTTTGCCAGAGGAAAAGATTGCTCCTGCACCTCTAAGATGTCTGGAAGCCAGAGGACACAGTCCTAGAAGGAAATCTGCCTATGATTGTGATTTTTCCCTCCCTCCCCTCCTTCACTGTTTCCCCCCCATCCCCAGCAAATTCACAGAAGATAGGGAGTCCTGAATGGGCTATGCTAGCAGACAGGGGCCTCGGAAGGGAGAAATTTAGAGTATGTTCAGAAAAAAAAAAACGTGACAGCAAATCTCAGCGCCCAGGTCTGCAGACTAGGGCTCACACTCCAGCACTAAAAAATAGCTGTGTAAACATTCCAGCTCAGGCTGGAGCTTGAGCTAGGAAGTCCAGGGAGTAGGCTGGGCTTCAGAGCCTGAGCCAGAACATCTACATGGCTATTTTTTAGATCCAGAGCGCAAGCCCGAATCTGCAGACATGGTCTCTGAGATTCACTGCTGTAGTTTGTTTTGGTTTTGTGTTTTTTTGCAGTGTTGACATACCCTTGCTGGCAGAAACCCCTGTGCTTTCACTGGCAAGGGAGGAGGACAGAGGCAGCCAGTCCATGTGGTATGAAAGAGAGGAGTTACTTCACTTCTCCTGGGTGGCTTTATAACCTAACTGGCACTGACCTCGGGTAGAGTACTGCCCCTTTCCCTAGCAGCGATATTTCCTTATGCACCCTCCCCGACTCTCCAATAGCAATGCATCTCCTGCTCCCGCCCAGATCAGCTTTCTATTTAGTTTAGTGGGGACGTATTTCTCTCCCAACTTTCCCAGATCCCCAATGTGTTGGGCCACAAATGCTATCTGCCCTCCCTTCCACCCTTCTAAATACCTCAATGTTTGAGCCCCTGGCAGTGCTTCCTTTTTTCTTCCCTGTGTATATCATGTGACCAGGCTGCTGCTGTTTTGAAACTATTATTTGTTTCTCTGCCAGAAGCCACTGTTGCAGGCCATGCTCCCATGCAAAGAACATGGAGATCGACTCCTAGAAGGAATGAGAGTTTCAGAAAGGAAATAAAATGAAATTTTTTTGAAAGACCAAAGTTGATAATATATTTCAATTTGAATTTCAGTTTTCTAAAAACTGAGGGTGAGCAAAAATTGATTCCATCATGCTTTAAAAGGAAAGAGAAATGAGAAAAAATATATATCGGGAATCAAATTCAATCATACAAGCCAGAAGAAAGTTGGCTCAGAATGAAGTTAGGCAAGTTCTTTGTCTCTCTGTTTATTTTTCTTATATTGTAGCTCAGAAGCAAAATCGCAGTTTCTGATGCATAACCTGGAAATGTGAATCTAAAATAAAATTTGCATAACAGTTACGAGTTAGTGTTCCCAGCTGAGTTATTCTAATTCTTTCACAACTGTATCCTTTAGGCTGAGGATTAATGCAAATCATAGAAACTTGAATGACATGATGAAGGATGTGTTAGAATAATCAGTTTTGCACTATGTAGAAGGGTTACATTACTGTCCATCCTCTCAGATTGTTCCACTGTTTGAATTTATCAAGTTAATTTTTCTTTCATTTGCATAATTTTTAATTGCATGACCTATATCAGTTTTGTACAAGCAGTTTTTAATTTTATTTTTATTTAAAAGTCTATATAAATCAAAATAGCATTTCACATTTTACTATAGAATTGTTGTCGGGGCTTTCTATTTAACTTCCACAAGAATGTGAGTAAGTCTAAAAATGCCAGATTTCAAGTTTTGGACTTAGGAGCTGAAGCACTGGCTGATCTTGGGGGGCTTTTTACAGCTGAAACTACAAGATGTAAGTTCTGTAAGAACTGCTGAACAGTTACCAAGTCCATTTTTCTCCCCACCAGCTTAAACTGGGCCACCAGACAACCCAGGATTTCCCTTGTTGGTCCTGCTTCCCTATCCTATGTTAGTCCCTAATGTCTGAGAATCGAGAAATGAAAATTAAGACAGTCCTTGGCCCTAGTCCCCAATTCTTTGGCCTTCTAGGGAATGGAAAGATAAAATGCCCATCAGCCCTACTTTCTCACTGCTCTGGTAGTGTGGGGCAAGGGAGGAGTGAAAAATCTGCTGCTGGACTTACCCTTGACTTTTCTGGGCCTAGAGAATGAGAGATCCTGCTGCTGATGAGCTCCACCTCCACACAGTTCTATGCTATAGAAAGTGCCCAACGTGACCCCCATAGTTAAGGTTGCAGGACATGTCCTATGATAAGATCCTGTTTTCAGTTGGTTATAACTTTGCCAAACTCAGACTGTTGGAGCTGAAATTTTCCATGCTGTCTGTCTGCCTCAGACAGACATTTATTTAAAGTGTCAGCTAAAACAGTTCAGCCATTTCTGAGAAAGAGGTTAAGGAAACATATGCTATTTTTTTCAAAGTTAAAAAAATTCTTACAATCATTTCACTGAGAAGCGTTAGCACCTCCATGCTTTGGAGCAGAGACTTCAAATTTGGTGGGGTGGTCAGAAGTGTACCATTTGCTGTCCCTGTAAAAAATTGCCCAACTTATAAGCCTCTGAAAAACTGCAGTTTGTACATACTCAATAAAAGATTGATAGAGGCTGTCAGTATTATTCAATTAAGTTTCCATCGGCACTGAGTATGCTCCATCCCCAGAGAGTGACTGAGCATGCTCCACCTCAGGGCTGCAAGGGTTGCATTGCTCCTCCTGTCTTCTAGGGCTGTTGTGGCACCAGAACCAAATAGGAAGACTCTCTCTCTCTCTCTCTTGTGCTCTCACTGTTCTCTTACTAGCTTGTAGGCATCAATGAGGAGAGAGAAGTGCAAAGGAATGAGGAGGAGGAATAGTTGCAGGCTGGGAGTAATAGGTACAAGGGGGACAGGGACAGGCAGATCAGAGGACAGGGACTGAATAGGGCTGGTCAGAATATTTTTGAGAACTTTTTCCAGTCTAAAACTTTTGTTTTGTCAAAACCGAAATGTTTCATAGAAAGATATCAGTTTCTAGGACAACGTCATCAGGAAGGTTTCTAAGGTCTAGGATCACTCTGGTCAAAACAAGAGCCCTATGCTTAGGCACTGGCCTGGATTGTGGGAAACCTAGGTTCAAATCCCGGTGTAAATCAGAGCCTTTCTTTGTTTCACAAAAACTTTTACAAGGTCTCATTTATGCTCTGCATTGGATTGAAAACAAATTTCAGAACCTTGAAATTTTTTGCAAAATGGAATTGTTGTTTTCAAGTAAAACCTAAAGTTGAGGGACACAGGAACAAAAGCTGGGGAGGGAGAATAGGCTCAATGGAGGGGATGAGGCTCATATTTCTCTGTAGTCAGCATATAGCTAGGATCTTGCTGGCAAAATGTGTGTCTCTTAGCCCTCTAACAGCCAGTCCCCATAGAGGATAACAGCTTGTACTACTACCAGTTTGAAGTTCTGTAGAAAAAAATAGTATGTGATCATATAATTAAAGATCATCTGTAATGAACTGGGGCTATATAGTACAAGTTATGAATTCTGATTGATATAGGAAAGTTGTATTATGAAAAAACTGCTGTATTATGAGTGGATTATTATTATGTATGTGGATCCACCATTGCTGACAGGGCTTGTAGCAGATACACGCCTGACAGGAACAGTAGGAAATACTTAAGGTTAGCGACAATATTTCGACCTCATAAAGCTAAAAAGCAGCACTAGGCTTGGAAATCCAGTTTTAAGTTAACCCCTCTTTCTCCCCCTTTCCCCCTCCCCCCCCCAAGAGCGGGGGGGGGGAAGGTAAGAGTAGTGGAAATTTACCAGGACTAGAACAAGAGAGACCAGTTGACCGGGGGGTGGGTGTTAAATAAAGAAACATGGAGGAATGCGGGGAGCTACAGAGGAATAGCAAAATGGGGCAAGAGGGAGCAAGGTCACAGAAACTGGGTAAGGGGTCCAGAAAGAAGAGGGCACTAGCATAGGGCACAAGGACCTACTTGCTTTCAAGTATCAGGGGGTAGCCGTGTTAGTCTGTATCTACAAAAACAACAAGGAGTCTGGTGGCACCTTAAAGACTAACAGCTTTCTTGCTTTCTTGAGCCAAGATAGCCTCAAGGATTCTGGGCACCCCAAGAGACTCAGTCCCAAGCCCAAAGAATGTCTGGAGTGTTGAGAAAATTGAGGCAAGGACATGGGTTTAGTGTTTGGTATGCTCTGTGCTCTCCTTTGTTTTGCATGATTAAGTAAGATAAAGGAGCATAAAGGTGTTAGACTGAGCAAATTATGTCTGATGACTGCTTTACACCTACTGTGTGCCCTGAGAGACTTGAACAATGAATTAGAAGCTTCACACCTTTGGGATGGAGTTCTGGGATGAGGTGTATTTAAATAACTGAGGTATCTCTGGAATCAGTACTGGTCCTGGGGGACTAGAGCAGGTGGGCTGAGGACCCCCATTTCTGAGAAATAGTAGCAGACTGAGTCAGTGCCCAGAAAATGTGCCAGAGAGCCCACGGGAGAAACCAGTGCTGCAGCCTGCTGAGGCGCCAGAAACGTAACACATATGGGAGGATCCAGGGCACTGAGGCTTGCATTCTCTTTACAGCAGTCCTAGTGGGTGCCGGGAGGGACTGCTCACTGGGATCTGTAACGCTATCCTAACGGATATACATAAAGGGACTAGATTATTTTGGCATTTCTGAAATTTTGAGTGCTTCACTTTGTAACTTTAACTCTTCTTTATTGTGGTTTTCTTTGATATAATAAAAGATCTACACATGCCTGCAGAAAGGAGGGTAATAAAAAGAGTTCCATCCTCTTGGGATATAAGAATATGCAGCATTGTTGATAAGTTTGTAGGATCAATGACGTTGTTGTTATGCAGTATAAATAGCTTCCTTAAGGCAGCTCTTAACACTCACCACATCTCATGGAGGAGATGGCAGGCTGCTGAGTTTCCCTATGTGGTGATGAAAGAGTTTCTGGCTAGGGAGTAAGCAGCTGGGTGGTGATGGTTACAAGGAGATGGTGGGGTTACAGCAACAGAGCATGTGTGGATGCTGGGTGTGGTTAGAGGAAAGATTGCACTGTTGATAGGTGGTGGTAGAGCGCCTCACACCTAAGGTTCTGCCTGTTTGTGCCCGGCTGTTAATATGATGGCTCTTCCTCAGATGTCATGAGATCAAAGCTGCACCTCTCATCCCTGTTTTCAAACAGAAACTGAAGGCAGGGACTGCAAAACCAGAAAACCAATGTAAAAATAAACAGGTAAAGCAAAAAGCAACAGAGGGTCCTGTGGCACCTTTGAGACTAACAGAAGTACTGGGAGCATAAGCTTTCGTGGGTAAGAACCTCACTTCTTCAGATGCAAGACTTCTTGCATCTGAAGAAGTGAGGTTCTTACCCACGAAAGCTTATGCTCCCAGTACTTCTGTTAGTCTCAAAGGTGCCACAGGACCCTCTGTTGCTTTTTACAGATTCAGACTAACACGGCTACCCCTCTGATACTTGAGGTAAAGCAAAGTTATGAAACATTAGGGGGTTATTATATTAAGCTTACATATTTCAAAAGTTACATTATGATCAGAAACTGTAACACTCCATAATCATATCATGCAGTCCCAACATATGGAGGTTAACATTACTGTTAACTGTACACACTATATAAAGCATATATAAACTCATGTTAGTATACGTTACCTTGCAATGAGGCTACTCATGGCAGTAAGTGCAATACCAAGAAATAAATACAAGGCTGGGCCCTAATGTAGGATTTAGTGTTTTAGTTTTTGTTTTCTTAAATGCACCAGCAGTAACTTAACAATAATTTAAGGGTGCTACAATAAAAAAACTTTTTACCAAAAATGTTATTAAAAAATTCTGTTAATAGTATTGTTGTAGCCATGTTGGTCCCAGGGTATTAGAGAGACAAAGTGGGTGAGGTACTGTATTTTATTGGACCAACTTCTGTTGATGAAATGACAAGCTTTCAAGCTTACACAGAGTTAGGGTTGCCAGGTGTCCGGTTTTCGACCAGAACACGTGTCGAAAAGGGACCCCGGCGGCTCCGGTCAGCATGGCTGACAGAGCCATTACAAGTCCGGTTGGTGGCTCAGTGGGGCAGGCAGGCAGCCTGTCTGGTTTCGTGCAGCTCCCGGAAGCAGCTGGCATGTTTTGCTCCTAGGCAGGGGGTGATCAGGGAGGCTCCACGCGCTACCCCCAAGAGCCAGCTCCGCATCTCCCATTGGCTGGGAATGTGGCCAATGGGAACTGTGGGGGTGGAGTCCGCGGATGGGGACAGCGTGCAGAGCCTCCCTGGCCGCCCCTGTGTCTAGGAGCTGAACATGCTGGCCGCTTCCGGGAGCTGCCTGAGATGAGCCCCACTCGGAGCCCACTCCCTGCCCCCTAGCCCTGAGCCCCCTCCTGAACCCCTAATTTCTGACCCCACTCTGGAGCCCATACCCCCTTCCACACGGCAATCCCAGGCCCCAGCTCAGTGAAAATGAGCAAGGGTGGGGGAGAGCAAGCGACCAAGGGAAGGGGGATGGAGTGAGCAGGGGTGGGGAAAGGGCAGGGCCTCAAAGGGGTGGGGCAAGGGTGTTCTGTTTTATGCAAATAGAAAGTTGGCAACCCTACACAGAGCTCTTCTTCACGTGACCTCTTCCTGAAAAGAGCTCTGTGAAAGCTTGAATGCTTGTCTCTTTCACCAACAGAAGTTGGTCCAATAAAAGATATTACCTCCCCCACCTTGTCTATCAAAATTTTCTTGCCACTTATAACTGAAATTTCAAAATATCCAAAACATTCTGACCGGCTCTAACTAACAGATTTTATTGTATTAAATTAGCTAAGGAGCAGACATTTTTCAGGTGGTACCAGGGCTGCCCAGAGTGGGGGGGGCAAGTGGGGCAATTTGTCCCAGGCCCCGGGCCCCGCAGAGGCCCCCACAAGAGTTTTTCGGGGGCCCCTGGAGCAGGGTCCTTCACTCACTCCGGGGGCCCCAGAAAACTCTCGTGTGGCCCGGGCCCCCGGAGCTTCTTCTGCTCCGGGTCTTCTGCAGCGGGGGGTCCTTCTGCTCCGGCACCCGCCGCCAAAGTGCCCTGAGGCCGTCCTTCCACCCCGGGACCCGCCGCCGAAGCACCAGGTCTTCGGCGGCAATTCGGCGGCAGGGGCCACCCGCCACCGAAGACCCCAGGCCCGCTGAATCCTCTGGGCGGCCCTGGGTGGTACAACTGCGTTACAACTAATGTTCCTCTGGAATAGGATTTTTTTAAAATATAATTCTGTCACCAATGTGAAATGAAAAGCTGAGGCAGCTGTGTTGGTTGTTGGCATATAGATGGTGAGTCCTGAGGGCAGTAGCAAGTCAGAGTGCGGGGATTTACATACTGCATAGTCATTGAAAAAAATGTGCTATTCATAGCCAGGCAGAGAGCAGAGAAGATACCTTGACTCATCTGTGTAGTTGTTTCAAAAACCACACAGTGATAACCTCAGTGGAACAACTCACTATATAATAGCTGTAGGGCTTGTAGTAAATATTAATAGAATCAGCCCCTTAATTAGTACAGGTGGCTTCTTCATGTGAATTGTTGCAAAGCAACTCTTTAACCAGTCCTGTTACTTTTAAGAGTTAAGTACTGCTGAAGAGATTTATTAAAATTTTAATCCAAAAGCAGCTGGAGGTACTATTTCCACACTTGAATGGCTTTCTTTTTTGCCTTAAATTTTCTCCTGCTATTGTATTTCCTTAGCCTAGTTTTGTGATGTAGTTACTCCAAGGGCATTTCTATAAAGTCAGTTTCTGATGCTTCAGTTAAGCTAGAATTCATAGTTTAAGTGGCATGAGCAAACAGTCTCAAAAACAATTAATTTTATGGAGTTTTGCATATTTTTTCTGCAAACTGTACAGTGACATGAAGGTTGATCTTTCTAAAGATTAAAACTGATAGACTTGAAAAACAAGGGAATCAAAATTTTTGTCAATTTCTTCCAGTGACAAAAGTAGAAGTGTAGTGTAAAGGAGACATACTAGATTTTTTTTTTTTAATATTGGCACTGAAACGCACTGTAACAGGAGAAGTAAAAGAAGAAAGATGCTTTGCAGGGTAGTATTTGCACTTTTCGCAAAATTCAGGCTCTGTGTACTATGGTACATGTTTAACTTACTTACATTTTATAGCTTCATGGTCCAAATTATGGATTATTACACTGAAATAAGATTACCTCAGCCCATCATAATACTTGGATTCTGTGCACCAATTGATACATTATTGCATGATTTTGTGCCCAGTTACGCAATTCCCCACACATTGATTGTGGGGACTCCGGTGGTATATAGTTGTGTGCAATTTTTCAATAATCATATCCTAACTGTATTTTAATTGTATTAGCCATTCAGAATACAGTGATTTGCATAATTAATGTATGGTTATTTCTCAGTAGTACTGTGACTATGCAAATCTGTCCAACTGTCCAACTCAGCTCTGACTGGCTCCTGTATTTAGATTTTTCAAGATTTTTTTGCCTGCAACAAAGATGCTTCCTCGGCTTCTCACTCCTTTAAACTGATGTGGAAAAATGTCAAAATTTAAAAATCATAACTAAAAAACTATAGTGGCTTTAAAAAAAGGTTGACTCTCTTTCCTCCTTCCCACCCTCCTGCTCTTTCTCCCCTCTCCCCTACAGATCAGTCTCAATGGCTTTAAAAGTGTTTTAGTGTGGTTGGTTGTAGTTATGAAAGAATAATAATAATAAAAAAAAACCTAGTTCAAACAATTATACTGATAAATAATACTGTTCTTATTTTTCATTCTGATTTTGTGGGAGTTCTTTTCAGTACTATAAAGACTTCCTATCTTGACTAGTTTTCCATAAAGTACAGACATGCTGCCTCCAAATATTCTTCTTGTGCTTATAGTTTCAGGGCACAGGAGGGAAGGATTCTTTTTCTGCTCTACCAAAGTGAAGAGGAGGTATTTGTTTACATGCATTATACAGTGGGACACGATGTGATATGTCTTGAGTTATTCTCTTCCTGTGAAGGAGCCTAACCCACTGCAATGTGATACAACACAACTCATATAGAACAATGGAAGTGTAAGGAAATGCTGAGTTTTTTGTTTCTTTCATTATTTTAAAAAATCGCAGGTACCACCTATGCAGGATACCATGTGATGTGTCTTGGTTTATTCTTTCAATGGGAATTTTGGGCAATGCAAGGAATGTAAGCTTGGGTCCTCACTTTGTTAAAAATACACGATTTTTACCTGATGCGTCACTAAAGCAATTATAGAAACATTGAGCAAGAGAGGGCACTCACAATTTCCTGAAGGTGTTTCTTAAGTTTCCAACTTCTTGATGGAATAATGAGTTGCCTCATGACATTCATGTAGCAAAAACTTAATCAAATGAAAGCTGTAGTCCACTTCGTGGTTACCTTTGCTGCAGACTCAGTTTTAAAGAATTGTTTCAATTCAATGCAGATCTTAATTGTTGTATAATGCAATTTTAATTGCTTACTGAATATTCTGTATTCTAGAGATGTTACATTTTATACCTTGTATTCTGCTTACTCACCTACTTTTAAATTCTCTGAAAAATGTCAGGTCTATAAAATCTGCAAGGCAGGAACCTACCATTTATCTTCCAGTCAACACAAAGGCAAAAGGCAGTCTCCATCTGTAATATGCTGTCTTTCATCAGACTGAACTGTTCAAGGAAAAATGTCAGATTTTTTTGCTTTTTAGTAAATCTAACTAGAAGAATGATTTTTTTTGCCAGTTTTGCTGTTGTAGATTTCTTTCAGGTGGTCATCTAAGAGCTGTCTTGGGTCATTAGTTGACCTGACAAAGGAATTGTTTACAATTGGATGTTGATGTGGTTTCATGGTTCTATTTCTCCCTTCATACCAACTTTCTGTTATACGTCTAAGGAAATTCTCTTCCTTTTTTTCTCTGTGATTTTCCATTATTGACCTTGTTCTTAATCAGCTTTTCCATTATAGACTTTTCTTTGGTTTCTGAGGGCTTCTCTACATGGTGCATTAGCCTACACTAGAGGAGTGTACGTTCTAGTGCCCACTAGTGTGTTGCACACTGACTGGCCCGTGTGAACCCTGTTGGAGCTTTAGCTTTGGCATGCAATTAAAAAGAAGAAAATCTTCCACTTCTACTTTCTTGGTTTGTAAACACAATGCCTCCTTGCTCACAGTCTATGACAGTTATAAGATGATATCACTCATCACATGAATTCTTGGTTATTTGTTCCAAGTGGAAAAATCACTGAAATCAAATAAGTGCGACTTTGCACCTTTTGCCACACCTTTCTGTGAGAAAGATAGTTCTTGAGCAGTAAAATAGCACAAAAAATGGCTGAAAATTATAGTGATATTTCTGTCAAAACTGAAAAGATTTCTTTTTTGTGGTAGCCCCAAAATATTTCACAAGTCTTGGATTTCACCCACTCCTGCTTTGATGCCACCTAAAAGAACACACCACACCAACAGGCTTACGTAGCATCATCTCTCATTAAAACTCGCAAATACATCAGCCTCAAATTTTTTGTAGCCTTAAACAGATGACTAAACTCAGTGTACAATGTATTCTTTTTCTTTCCACAATTCTTGAGCCTACATTCCAGGTGGGATTGTATGTCTGCACCAAAACCAAGAAGGGAATTATGCTTACCACCACCCCCACAGCCTACTATGTTTAAGGTTTAATTTTTCATGTGGGGGTTATTTTTTTGTGCCTAGGAATTTAAATACCATTGTGTAATGTCTGGCTTCTTGGCTGTTTCCAGACTTGCAACAGGGGTCAACTTATGTCCACACCTCTCAGTGGTGGCCAATAGTGTTTGCCACACATTACACACAGCAAAATTTTTGATACCAGATTTTTTCTTTATACTTTGAGTTAGGAAATAACAGTGACAGTTGTGTAAAATTTGTTGGCAAATGTTGACTTCTTAGTGGCAATCATACAACTACAGCAAACTCTCTCCCTTTTTAATCTGTTCCTTATATTTGAATTCCATGTTGTTGGGTTTGGGCCAGTATGCTCAAATAAGATTCAATTAACATTAGACTAAACTACAAATACAGTAGCTTATTTGGGATTGTTGTTTGTTTGTTTTTTCTGTGTTTTTTCATGGAAAACCAAGAGAAAACATACTGTGGAGTATTTATTCCTAATATTTTGTTCATACTGTTTTGCTTTTGTGTTAGTATTTCAGTGGCTTGCATCAGAAAAGCTATTTTTATTTCATTAGCCTATTCTTTTAAGGTAGAATAGTAAGAAAGAAAAGTGTGGTTTAGGGGCTGACCAGTGTGAAGTCACAATAGGATACCTACTGTTACAAGATAGGAGACAACAATAGTATCTCTTAAGTTTATCTATGTGTAATCACTAGTATTATTAAAACTAATGATGTGGTAGATAATAAAAGTAATCTTAGCAGATCTCCAGGTTTTATAAGCAGGGGTTCACTGACCCCAGTTTTTCAGTGAACAGTGTGTCAGAGTTGTCATGTCCATAGGTTTCCTGTGACTTTAGGAATCAGTCTTGAAGTCATAGACAACTACAATTTGGAATGCTTTTATTCTGCCCACAGCTTTTTAGACAGATAGCTGCTAGCACTCCAAAATGATTAATATATGTTCCAAACAAGACTTGATTTGGGTACTCAACCTGTCATTAGTCAATAAAAGTTCATGAGGTGGAAAATCATAACTTTGGAAGCCAATGAGGATGTAGCTTGCTCTGAACAGTCTCTTTAGATTTGATAGCACAGAATTCAATGTATTTTAAGGCTTTTTTTTTAAAGATCTGTTTACAAGCAGATCTGACCATAAAACCAAAATTTTCAAACTTGGATACATAAAGTTAGGCACCTAACTCTATTAGGGACGAAGGCCTAGTCTACATGTAAAATTTAGGTCAAAAATTCATACCCTGAGAGATGTAGGTAAGCTGACCAAAGCCCCAGTGTAGATTTCACTAGACTGACAGAAGAATTTGTCAGTCAACCTACCTACCACCTCTCAAGGGGTTGGATGTATTACAGTGATGGGAAAACCCTTTCAATCGATGTAGCAAGTGTCTGCACTACAGTACTACAGCAGTGTAACTGCAGCTGTGCCACTCTAGCACTTGTAGTGTAGAAATATTCTTAGTAAGTAGCCTGTGGCCTGATTTTCAAAGGTTCTGACTTAAGTGGGAACTGCAAGTACACCTCTGAAAAGCCGGCTGCTCATTTAGGTACCAAACATTAGGCTCCTAGGTTTGAACATTTTGATCTCATCTTACTTTTGTTAAAAAAGCCTCATGAATTAGTCGAGTGTAAACACCCAAAACTCATACTGCGTGCTTAACCCCTTCATGCTGGCATGTCATACGAGTAGTCCAGAACTTCTAGCAATCATTATCATCATATTATTTTATAGTGCCCACAAATGTGCTAGATGTACAGATCTGCAGTGCACAGAGATTTAACTACATAACTCATTTACATCTTCAGGAGTCACACAGCTATTAACCATAGAGCCCAGTACACACACGGAAGTCAACTGAACTTCTGTTATTGACTTCAGCAGAAGCAGAATTGGAGCCATAATGTCTAGATTATGCAAATAATGTTGAACACCAAATCTACCTGGTGCTATGCCGTGTCTGAAGGACAGTTTGATTTTATTCACCCTTCTCTTGCCTACCTGAGAGTTATATAAGAAATCAGTTGGGGGCTTATTTGAATGCAAACAATCTGTAACCTTCTCATCTCAAAGTGATTGTAGTAGCAGTAAACATCTGTTTAATGTGATATTAAAGACCCCAAGGTTTCTGTTTTGTCTTCAGTAACAGTGCTACAGAAATTTGTTCTCACCATGTTAAAACAGCAGAAGTTTGCAGTGCAGCCTTGTTGCAGAAGGCTCAGTATTCCCCAGAATTTTTACAGTGTCTGGATGTGTTTATTCTCCCAATCCCTTCAAATTTTTTTAAGCCAGTTCTGGCCCACTGCTAATGAATATAAAAATAAAAGGAACAACCTTAAAATAACAAAGTTTTGACATACACCAACAGAAGCAAAAAAAGTCAGAGTGATCCCATTATCTCAATGTGATCCCATTAGCTGGATTGTTCAGTCTGCCTTCTTTCATCTAAGGGATAGTTCTCACATTCCATTTGTCAGTACTTGATGAGGCAGGCTGCTGAAATTCTTCTCCACACCATAGTTACTTTGAGAATTACATACTCTGCTTCTCTTTTCCTTTATCTCCTTGTTAAGGTTTTTCAGTATCGTGCCCCAAATTTAACAGTCAACCACTTTTACTTATTGTAGAAGTAGGCAACATATTACTCTTATTTTTGCAAATTTACATTTTTGAGACTCTAGATTCTTTCAGCCAGAATGATTGTTTAAGAGATCTGACTGATATTTTTCATCTGGTGCGTAGTATCTGTGCATTGTGTACACCACGTCTTTTGTATACCATATAAACAATCCTGTCATCTGCTCTGCTGTGACAGATGACTCCTGAACCAGGTTACTTTCATCCTGGAAAACATATAGCTCTAGGCACATTGGTTGTTCACTCTCTGCTCTTTGGATTCTGTCTGTGAACTGTTTTCTTTTCCAAAGTTTTAGATGGTGCTAAAGACTCAACTTTGTATTTTTCCTGTAGTGGGCTGCCTGGGTCACAGACCACAAGGCTATGATGAAAGCACAGGACACAAGCAACATGCCTCCTATTAGTGCCAGTATACAACCATCCTTTCTTTCCCCTATGAATGCATATCATCACCTTAGACTATATCCAAAGTCTATTGAAGTCTGAAGGGGTCTTTCCACTGACTTCAGTGAACTTTTCTGCACTACAACTATTTGACAATATGTAAGGCTCATAGGACTCGGGGACAATTTGAGATAGCAGCCACCTAACTAAGGTCACAATTGAAGCAGGAGGGGAAAAGTCAAGATGATTATCACAATGTTGTCATTTTAAGATGTGATATATCATGAATAATTAAGGCTAGGGAAAACTAAAAGGATTCCCAGCTTTCCATTGGTGTATAGCATTAATTTCTCTGGTGGCTCCCAAGATAGCATACTTTAAATTAATCGTCAGTTCATCAGACCAGGCAAAATATAGGCCATTTACTAGGCATACCTTGGCCTAGTCAGAGACAAATTCTTTGAAATAACATTTCATTTCTAGAGAGTTTGTATATAGTGGTATATGTAACTTTAAAAGCACCAAGAGAATCTTTGCTTAGGCTATGCACTGTAAGCAAAGCTCATTGAGGCTGCGCTTCTACTGAAACGCCATTCCTAAACTTACCACTTACTGAGAGGATGTCACATGACACTCAACTACTGCCCCAGGATCTGAGGTCTCCAGAAGAACCAAGCAGGTCATCAGGGATGGCATAAACCCAGAGGTGTGGGTTTCCTACATGTTTCTGAGTGATTGGCAGTTCTCAACTAGAGACACATTAGGCCTTTGTTCAGAGTTGCTGAGCACCCTCATCTCCCAGTGACTTAAATTGAGCTGTAGGTGCTCAGCACCTCTGAAAATCACAGCTGGGAAATCTCAGGTTGGGCATCTAGAATCAGAGGCAACCTTTGAAAATGTTATTCTTTATCTCTTTGCATCTCGGTTTTCCTATCTGTAAAATGGGAATAATGACACATTCATCATTGGACAGTACTGTGAGGGCTATATAAATTTAAGTATTCGTTATTAGACTCTCTGCTACAATTTAGGTGGGGTAAAAAAGTATTCTGTGGCAGCTGTTGCTTTGCATCCAGTTTTCCAAGACTAGAGAACGCTAATCTGCATTTTTCAGGCAAATGATGTGTTGTGAATGACTAGTTATTATATGCGATACTTAATGACCAACAGTTCCATCTGGTTTCTCTAGATTACTCTCAAGATACAAGTTACAATAAAGGGGAGCGAGGTGTCAGCTCACCATCATGCATATGGGTGGGGCCTGTAGCATCCATCAATTGGAGTGAGAATTTATTCCCAGATATATTTAACATTTCTTCTACATATGGACAAGGGTTGTTTGGAACAGCCTCATTTGAAAGATGATGTTGTTCTGAGACAGAGAAAGAATATCTGCACTCCGAATAGGCGAGCCCTATTATTGTATAAGTGCGGGTTTGGAAAATGTTCATGGTCAGTCCATGAACATATGTAGTACTTGGTTTATGTAAATAGAGCTGAGTTCTTTTTCTTTGCCAAGTAATGTGGCAGTGCATTACTGGGGGAATACTGGTTGAGAGAAGGAGGGGTTGAACCTGCCAGAGTTGATGGAGGTGGATTTGAAAACCAGTTTAGCATGGGATCACTAGACAAGAACAGAGAAACTTGTAAAATGAGTAGGTTACTGCAGAGTTATGCTTGCTGAGGCAAAACAGGCAAATTGTTCTTGGGTTTAAAGATCTTGAACTTATAGATTTAAGTAAAGATGTACAGTTTGAAAACAAAAAGCTATCAGTGTCATGGTCTCCTGTTTGGGTATTATTGTGGAGGAGTTTATAAAAATGTAGAATTCTTAAAAAATATTTATTCCACTAATGCCTTAGTAATTGACTTTATTCCAATACTATTGAGATTTATTTATGGACATTTATTTGTGGATTGAATGCACAATCAGTATAATCAAGTACTTATAGAACCAAATATAATTACAGCTGATGAAATAATATTATGCAGTTTAACAAAATTATGTCAACTATCTATTCACTGTAAAAGTAAACCTTGCTTAAACGTGAATTTATTTAGCTTTCTCCTCTAGGGGCATTGTATGCATTTCTGAGTCATATTTTATCTTCATGGCACCCTTTCCTCTGTAATAGCTTTTAGTACAAGTTATTACAATTCTTTTTGCATAAGATAGGTCATATGAAGTTCAGCTGTAGGTGGGGCAGCCATAGTGGGTTGGGGGACAGTCTTAATAGATCCATTTCATTAATTAAGTCATGCATTTTTTTATTAACAAAACCTGTATGTCAGGTTTAGCCAGCTGGGAGCTGTTCTCATGGTTATCTTTGTCAGAAGGAATATTGTGAAAATAAGGAATTGCTGTACATGTTTTAACTCCTGACTGAACAGAGGAATGACATCAGTTCACCCACTATCCATGAAACAATAACTTAGGGGCATATTATCAACTTGATTCATGGGCTCTGAACTGTGCACCTCCCATTAATGTAAGAGGCCTGCACATAGAGTACAAAATGTGCCCTCGAGGAATTGTGTCATAGCCATCTCTTGGCTATTGGGGGCAAATGAGGTTAATGTCAAACTCCAAGCATCTAGACTTTTAGTAATTCTTCTTATTCTTGAAAGAACTTTTTCATATTGTCCCTCTTTTTTGATTTTTTAAAATGCTTTTAGAAGCATCAAAATTGTTCCTTTTAGTCCGGTATCCTCGTTCTAAGTGTGGTCATCATGAAAGATTAAGAGGAAGGAGTAGAATTTTCCATAATGCATCTAATTGTATTATACACAGAGCCCAGCAAAAAGAGCCCCTAATCCTGACTATGGCTTTTAGCCACCATGGGAATACAAATAAATAATAATATAATGCTGGGAAACTTTTTCTTTGATTTCAGAAGGAGCTCCACTAATGACCTACACAGTGGTTACAGTAGCTTGAAACAGGATGGGGCGCTCTCATCCCAGTAGGCAAGGAGATAGGAGAGATGTTGGAGATTGCAAGCCAAGGGGAGGAAGAGAGCTTTTAGCAAAGATGGGGAGTTGTGCTCAACCCCTCTCCCCATTGCCTGTCCCATTCCTCCTGCTTCCCCTTATTTTAACCCCTGGACCTACAAGACTGAACGGATTGTAATTTTATCCACGCGTGTCTGACTTCAGATGCTATGTGCCTCAGGAATATTTTGCAACAGTGAGTTCCACAGGCTAAAGCTGGTTCCTCGGTTTTTTGATAGAGATGCAGAGGACGCATGTTCTCCCCTTTAAAAAGGGAGAACTCTAACTCTGTCTAACCAAATGAGCCTGATAAGAAGCCCATCTTCCTACTTCCATTTTAGCTATAATGGTAAAACAAGTGGTCTGTGATATGGTTTCAATTCTACTTTTTGAGCAGTTTTATAATTCCAATAAGAAAAAAGCAAAATCCTGATTCAAAATATATTCCAGGTCATGTTCATACTTAGCTTATTCCCTTGTCCTCTCCCAAAAGAACTGCAGTGCACACTGCATTGGCTAGTTTTCAGATGGATCCTATATTCAGCTTCCTTGTCATGGTCTCAGAAATAATTAGCCATTTGGTTTAATGCAATGAACACACTTCCTTGTATTTATATTTTTACCTACAAGTTACGGAGAAGCAACTTGCAGTTTTTCATCAGAATTCTTGCCTCATTAAGTATATATAATATGTCTTCCTCTTAACTCAGACTCACTTACAGTACATGACAGCATAGGTTTTTCCCCACATTATTTAAATCACTCAGCAGTCAGACTCAGCAGGAAAAAAGGGAGAGAAAAGAAATGAGAGAAACTGACTTATAAGCTCCAGGATACAAGATCTGTTTTCAGCCCCCTTCCAACTCTTACTTCCTGGAGTCTTCCGCTGCTGCTTCTCTGATTTTCTCTAGAAATGGCAGGTTGAGTCCATATCCTATAAGCTACATGTGAATCACTTGGGCCCCGATCCTACAGTGAATTTGTTTACTCAAGTCTTCTCGTTGTTAGTAATAAATTGTATTACAGTGGCTCCTAAAGGCCCCAGCCACAGTCAGGGCTCCCATATGTTAGGTGCTGTACATATACACAGTAAGAGACAGTCCTTGACTCAGAGAGCTTATAATCTAAATAAACCAGACAGACCAAGTGTAGGAGAAAGGAAGTCTTATTCCCCATTTGAAGAAAGGAAACTCAGCCACAAAGAGGCTGTAGCTTGCCCAAGGTCACATAGAAGGCATGTGGCAGAACCAGGAATTAAACCCAGATCTCTGAATCCTAGTCCAATGCCTCAACCACAAGATCATTCTCCCACTCCAAGTCTTCGAATAATGCCTTAGTGTTCAGGGGGATGGCCCAGACAAGTCTGCCAATTGTCTCAGTAATAGTTGGTATGTTGGTGAATAGACTTTCAACAAATTAGATTTCCCAGGCATTCCCCCTCCCTTTCATCATTTTGAGCTGGCATTTCAACTGTCTTTTGTTTCCAAGATCTATATGTCCACTTAACAAAGTGGCTTCTATGAGCAAGGGTTTGGCAGGAGCAGGCCCTAAGTAAAATATAAGGATTAAAGTGCAGTTGATCTTCATTGCATGCCTTTGAGCAGGTGATTTTTCTAAGGGCTTGTCTACACTACCACTTAAGTTCATGTAATTTGTGCAGGGGTGTGAAAAAACCACCCCCTGAGCGACGTAAGTTTATGTCGACTTAAAGCGGTGTCTACACCATGCTGTGTTAGTGGGAGACGCTCTCCCACCAACATAGCTTCTGCCTCTCATTGAGGTGGAGTAATTACGTCGACGGGAGAGTGCTCTCCCATCAACATAGTGCGTCTTCATCAGACGCGCTACATCGGTGCACCTGCATCAGTGCACCTGCACCGCTGTAGCATGGTAGTGAAGACAAGCCCTCAGACGCAGTCCACCCAACCTGGTTAGCATCAGAACTTGCTCCATTCCTGGGACTTGACTTTACTGATAGAGCTGGGTGAAAAATGGCAGGAGGAAATTGTGAAAAATACCAAAATTTCAAAGTTATTTTTATTTTGCGGGATTCAAAACAGACCCTTATTGTTGGGGTGTTTTTTACTGAAAACATCAAAATTGTTATCAAAGGGTTTTCTGTAAATGAAGAATTCCTATAATATCTTCAATAGCACTTTTGATGAAATGTTATGCACATTTTTTTAAAAACTGACAATTTTTTGTGAAAAATTTAATTGTCAAATAGAGCATTTTTAAATTTTAATACTTAATTTCAAAAAGTTTTGACCACTTGTATTTATTAATAAATGAATAATAAGATAGCATAGTTCAGTGCAAGTCTTCCACCCAAGCTTGGTTACCACTGGAGTCGGTGTTTCTGGGCTGCTCAACCCACCCACTAGGTCCTCTCTGCTCAAACTCGGTATCTATTTGGGCAGCCCAGCTTTAAAGTACGTTTCCATCTTTTTTATTCTCTCCATCTGGAGAGACTCCTGCCTTCCCCCTTTCAGGCTTGATGTTGATGGAAGGCAGGGCTGGTTTCCAATCCAATCCATTAATTCCTTTCTGCTCTGGTTCAGGGTCACATTTAGCCACCCCTCTGCTATGCCCAAACCATGAGACCCATAATTTCACCATTGACAAATGTTTTCTTAAACTTGATTTATAACAATAATAATGTGTTAAGTGCAAAGCATTTAATGACAATGATTTCCTTTCTTCAACTGGTCATTCATTCCTATATAATGCCCTGCACTTTGTTATTGTTTGATTGATTTATATTTTTTATTATTTTATTAATATTGTTTTCTTCTAAGATGATGATTATTGATTTGGAAACTCCTGGGTGGCTGATTTACCTGTGTATATTGGAATAATTCCAAAATATAATGAATCAATAGTTTTATCTGTTGGACAGCTAGCTCCTAGAGCAGTGAAGAGGTCCTTTACAAATATAAATATAAGGGCTTATACTTCTTCAGTGTTAGTGTTTTAAATTTCAGAGGCTGAAGCACTTTCAATATTATGTTCCCCAGTTATTTTCCAAGAAAAAAAACTAGTTTGTTGATGAATCAATGTCTTCAAAACACATAGGTTTACCTGATGATCTGATCCTCTAATGGGCAAATACACCTCTACCCCGATATAACGCTGTCCTCAGGAGCCAAAAAATCTCACCACGTTATAGGTGAAACCGCCTTATATTGAACTTGCTTTGATCCGCCAGAGCGCGCAGGCCCCCCTCCCAGGACTGCTGCTTTACCGCGTTATATCCGAATTCGTGTTATATTGGGTCGCGTTATATCGGGGTAGAGGTGTATCTAAGTCCTGGATCCTGCAACATATATCATTGGTGTGCCTGTGCCAACCCCTTTGAAATCAATTGGGTACTGGGTAAGGTGTACCAGTCAGCCCACATACTATATTTTGATGTATCAAGGCTTAAATGCTTGAAAATTCCATATGTGCTGCTTGTATAGAGAAAAACATGACAAATGGAAGACCTCCTAATAAGATTCAGTGGCTAAGGATGTTTCCAGTTCGGGGGGGACATATCCATTGTCTGTATGGGATGGTCATGGGAAATAAAAATATGCAGGAACTAAGGCAACTGTTTAAAATTGGATTTTTTTTGTCCCCTGTATTGGATAAGGGATGAAAATCCAGGCCTGTTCTGATTCTAGAGGGTCGTGGAGATTCTATAACAAGAGAAACCTTGTCAGAGAACCTCAAGCATGCACTTGTATAACAGGTTTTGAACAAGTCTGGTGCAGTATTCACTACTGAAGTATAAAGGGCTGGGCTGCTTGCTGTGTATTTGGAGCTGGCATTTTGCCAAGGAAGTAAACTTTTTGATTTTTCATTGTTGTTTTGTGACAACAAAGCTATTTTCATTATTTCACCAGACAGAGTGAAACTCAGTATTCTCTCTCCAAAGCACTGATTTAAATGAATTAATGTAAGTGCATTTGCATCAGGACTGTAGGGTGACGGAACAAATTATTTATGCAGAGAGAAGCAAGATAAAGTTTCTTTTAAGAGTTCTTTAACATATCAGTTTGATAACAGTCAAAACACCTTTACTGCCATTAAATATTTACCAAGACTTGGCTTTTGGAAGAGGGGCAGTTCAGTGCAGTGTTTTTGGCTCCATGCGATGCTATTGATTAGCTATCAGAAGGACATAGTTAATAAGTAACTTGAGGTATTACAGAACACTCCACATTCTTGTCAATTCTTTTCTCTGAAGATGACCTAAAATAAAGTCAGTTACAACTGGCATTCACCCTGCCACAGATTGCACAAGCGCACCTACGGTATGAACAAAAGGTTCAGGAGAATCAGTTGATCAGTGCTTAAGCAATCCTTTCTAGTGGTTGTTGTCATCGCTGTTGGACTTTAGAACTGAACATGTTTACATTTAATTAGAGAGGACACACGGTTTACATTGCACAGTAGCTACCAATATCGAATCAGAATTGATTTCCGCTGTCTCTCCCAAATGACTATTTCCTTCAAACTAATTAAAAAAGGCACATAACAATGACTCATATAAATTTTAAAGCAAGGTAAACAGTATTCCCTGGAGACAAAAATAAAAGTAAATAGCACAGGATGGTCATTAAATTGAACTTGTTTTTTAGGCTATTCTGCCTGTGTTATAATACGTTCCAGTGTTATCAGACTGCTGATATAACATAAGTATCGCTTTTAACTGAGTGAACACTTTACTGGGTACTTCAGTTTTCAGAGGCAGTATTCTTATTCCTTTCATCTTTATTATTCTTGCAGTTTATCAAATAGAGCAAAGTGATATGCTGCTATAGACAGACAACTCTTTTCCAGGGAGGGCTTTTCCTATTTAAAAAATAAATCTTTAAAACTATTCATGAAGCTAGGGTCAGGGCCAGCTCCAGCTTTTTTGCCACCCCAAGCGGCAGGAAAAAAAAAAAAGAGAAAAAAGAAAAACCCGATTGAGCTGTCGCCGAAGTGCCGCCGAAGAGGAAGAGAGGGAGTGAAGGACCCCCCGCCCCTTTCTATTGGCCGCCCTAGGCATCTGCTTCCTTCGCTGGTGCCTGGAGCCGGCCCTGGCTAGGGTTGGTTTTGTTCGTGTCCTTTATTTTTTTTATATGCAACACCTAACAAAAGGCAAATCTTATTTTCCATGTATATATTTTCAATTTGGTATTCTTAGGTATGTGTGCTGATGTAAAGTCAAGCAACCATAACAGCACAGATTATTAAAGCCTTCGACCACATATGTCATGGTGCTGGGCCCTAACCCCGCAGGGGAATCAAGGTCCAAACATGCAATTTCCTGAGCACTCTCAACATCCAGTAAAGTCAGTAAGAATTGAGGGGGGCTTTGCACCCCCAGAACACATTCAACACCTCATAGGATGCAGCTCTGGGGCTTGATCCTCACATGAGCTAGAAACAGTTTGCAGAATCAGACTCATAATATGGATAAATAAAGGAAGATAATATCTACTACTTTTTATTTTCTACCAAGTTTAATTTGCATAAAAATAGCTGCAATATTTTAATATATAACCAGGGTTTTTAAAAAAATTGTGCTCAGTTTTTAGCAAAACTATGCACTGCTTTTGAAACTAGTGTAGTTAGAAACACACACTAAGTATAAAAAAATAACCTTTTAAAACTCTTGGGGTAGATCCTCAGACCCATTTGTGCTGCTGTAAACCCTTGACAAAGGCAACTTCTCAGTTGACATAAAGCCAGTGTAGCTGGCTTTACTCCACCCATCCACATAGACTTCCCTATGTAGGGGGCAGTGCCTCACTATGTTGGCCTCTAACAGCTCTAGTTAATGTAGTAGCCTCCACAAGCCAACAGAAGTTAACTTGCACTTAGAGGTCCATTTGACTAGGGTTACCATACGTCCGAATTTTCCCGGACATGTCCGGCTTTTTGGACTCCAAATCCCCGTCCGGGGGGAAATCCCAAAAAGCCGGACATGTCCGGGAAAATCGGACATGCGGTCGGTGGCTCGGGTGCCTGGCCGGGGGCTCGGGGGCCTGGCCGGCGGTGCCGGGCCGGGGGCTCGGCCGGCGGTGCTCGGGGCCGGGCGGCTCGGGTGCCGGGCCGGGGGCTCGGCCGGCGGTGCTCGGGGGGGGCCCGGGGCCGGGCGGCTCGGCCGGCGGCTCGGGTGCCGGGCCGGGGGCTCGGCCGGCGGTGCTCGGGGGGGGCCCGGGGCCGGGCGGCTCGGCCGGCGGTGCTCGGGGGGGGGGGCCGGGGCCGGGCGGCTCGGCCGGCGGTGCTCGGGGGGGGGCCCGGGGCCGGGCGGCTCGGCCGGCGGTGCTCGGGGGGGGGCACGGGGCCGGGCGGCTCGGCCGGCGGTGCTCGGGGGGGGGCCCGGGGCCGGGCGGCTCGGACGGCGGCTCGGGTGCCGGGTGCCGGGCCGGGGGCTCGGCCGGCGGTGCTGGGGGGCCCGGTGCCGGACCGGGCCGGGGGGCTCGGCCGGCGGCTCGGGTGCCGGGCCGGGTGCCGGCGGTGCTCGGGGGGGCCCGGTGCCGGGCCGGGGGGCTCGGCCGGCGGCTCGTGTGCCGGGTGCCGGCGGTGCTCGGGGGGGGCCCGGGGCCGGGCGGCTCGGCCGGCGGCTCGGGTGCCGGGTGCCGGGCCGGGGGCTCGGCCGGCGGTGCTGGGGGGGCCCGGTGCCGGACCGGGCCGGGGGGCTCGGCCGGCGGCTCGGGTGCCGGGCCGGGTGCCGGCGGTGCTCGGGGGGGCCCGGTGCCGGGCCGGGCCGGGGGGCTCGGCCGGCGGCTCGTGTGCCGGGTGCCGGCGGTGCTCGGGGGGGGGGGGGGCCGGGGCCGGGCGGCTCGGCCGGCGGCTCGGGTGCCGGGTGCCGGGCCGGGGGCTCGGCCGGCGGTGCTGGGGGGGGGCCCGGTGCCGGACCGGGCCGGGGGGCTCGGCCGGCGGCTCGGGTGCCGGGTCGGGTGCCGGCGGTGCTCGGGGGGGCCCGGTGCCGGGCCGGGCCGGGGGGCTCGGCCGGCGGCTCGTGTGCCGGGTTCCGGCGGTGCTCGGGGGGGCCGGGTGCCGGGCCGGGAGCTCGGCCGGCGGTGCCGGGCCGGGCCGGGGGCTCGGGGGACGGGCTGGGGACCTGCGGTGCCGGGGGTGGGCCGCGCCTCCTCCCCCACACACACACACACACACCCACCCCCCCCACACACACACCCCCCCCCCCACACACACACACACCCCCTTACCTGCTTCAGGCTTCCCGCGACTCAAATGTTCGCGGGAAGCAGGGGAGGGGGCGGAGACTTTGGGGAGGGGGCGGGGCTGGGGCCCCTTTAAAGTGTCCTCCTTTTGGAGGCACTAAATATGGTAACCCTACATTTGACCCCAGTCAGCCTAAGCTCTGGTCTGATGCAGCTGTTAACTTAGCCCTTTATGTGTAAAATAATCAGCTTTCTCTGATAGATTTTATACATGAAAACATCTTAAACATCTTTTTTCTTTAAATATTGAGGTCATTCTTAACGACTTGCCAGTTCTACCTTTGATTAATAGAAAAGGTTACCTCAGTATTTGATGCATTACCTAAACAATTAGATTATTGCAAATACTAAGTTAAAGTTATTTAGTTACCAAAAGCAATTGATAAGTATTTAAGGTTGACTAGACTACATGAATTGACAATAAATAGTAGATAAAAGATAGGTAAAATCTTTTCTATAACTTTTAATGGTGGGATAAAACAAAGACGGCACAATTCAAAATGCAGCTATTCTGCAAATTTAAGATCAATTTTACCTAGTCAGAAGGGATATTTCAAAGATGCAGCAGCAGCAGCGGAGTCACATGGCTATGATGTAGCCTCGGTGGCACATAGCATGAACTTCCATCTTGAACAGTCTCTTGCAAGTCTTTTTCCTGTGGCAAAAGTCAGTACGGAAGGAATTAGGCTTCTTAAATCCCTCAAAATTGCATCTTCCAACCTCATTCATGGTCGGCTTCATGCTCTTTGTTCCTTCAGCCTCAACTCTATAAACTTTCTATAGAAGTGTGCCTTCCTCTATAGGTTGGGCATGACTCCACCTCTGCAATTGTCTTGTTCTCAGTTGGTGCAAGACTGCAACATGCTAGGATTGTCTGAGTTTTAAGGATGCAGAGATTTGTGAATGGCTATACCAAACCCTGTATGCAGCTACCCTACTGTTGTTGTACCTATGTTGGGCCCAGGATATTAGAGAAACAAGGTGGGTGAGGTAATATCTTTTATTGGACCCATTTTTGTTGGTGAAGAGCTCTGTGTAAGCTCAAAAGCTTGTCACTTATCACCAACAGAAGTTGGTCCAATAAACAACATTAACTCACCCACTTTGTCTCTGTACAAAACCCTGTATACTTTGTTTCTTATTAACATTATGAACAGCTAGTTCTATATCAAAGCTCAACAGAAACATTCAGATTACTCACAGAAATATGTAGGTGTATAATGTAATAAGTAACAATGGGCACTCACAACAATTGCAGTTGCACTAATTTGAAAACAAAATCCACAAATGTGGAAGCAAAGAAACATTAGAACATATGAATGAGTGTGCATTGCAAATAATAGGTACATGTATTTGGATATCTTTAAAAAATATATCACTAATCTAAACACACACACACACACACACACACACACACACACACACAGAGGAAAATTCAGAATTAAGGCAGCAAATCCAGAATATCCTGTTCTGTTCTATATAAGTGCTTATACTGCACTCATCACCATAGTATCTGAGCGTCTCCAAGTAGTGCATTAAGCAACGTGACCAACATCTGTCACGTGTTTGTTCTCTTGTCCTGTTCCCAGAGTTAGAAGTGTGTTCAGTCAAGCATTTTGTTTTGGATTTTTTTATATAATATATTGCAACAGATGAATGTGTATATATTACTGGAAAAGGCAAGGTCAAAGCACTTAGAACAGTGCCTAGCACTTAGAACAGTAGGTGGTGAGGTTTGTGATAATCCTCTGTTCTTGTGGGGTTCATTCCATAGTATGCAATTAGCCCCTTTGAGAAAGCTTTGTCTCCTTCACAAGCAAGCTTTGCCTCTATTGTAGAAAGTTCCCATGTGACAGAGGAGTGAAGTTGTTGACCACAGTCTTTATCCCAGAACTTTAACCAATCTTTTAAATACCCTGGACCCAGGCCACTGAGCGCCTGGACGATAAGGACCAAAACCTTCGATATCCTACAGGAAGCCACTGTAGGGGGAGCAAAGGACAGGTTTGATGAGCTTGCGGTAGGTTGCTGAGGAGATGTGCTGTAGCATTCTGTACTGGTTGGAATTTCCTAAGTGCTGAAGGAGTCATGTACAGATATATTGCATTGCAGTAGTCAGGCATGAATAAAGGTAGTTTTCCAGGATTGGATAGAGTCTCCTAGCCAAGTGGAGATGGTAGAAAGCATCACTAGCAATTACTTCTGTGTGAAAACTTAGTGTCAGTGAGGAATCCAGGAGCACGCCCAAACTGTGGACAGAACTTACCAGTTGTGGCTGTGTACCTTCAACCGAAGAAGACTGAACCATGGTTTGTAAACTCTTCAGATACTTTCCTTTGCCTATCAGCATCACCTCCATCTTCATCAGATTCAATTTCAGTCAGCTGTTCTTTATCCATGAGCTGATCTTTTCCAAGCACAGAGTGATCTTGGTGGTAATCGTGTGGTTGCATGTGGTGAAAGATAGATAGAGCTGTATCTTATCTCCATATTGCTGGCACCGGAGTCTCTCATTTCACTATTTCACCTAGTGGCTGCATATGGATGTTGATTAGGGCCGGAGAGAGAATTCTTAGTGGAACTCCACGAGTAAGGGGTCTAGTAGTGGAGGTGCATTTTTCTCATCATGACTCATTGGATACGGCCCTCTAAGAAGGAATCAAATAATTTTTAGTGCATTACTGTGGACCCCTGCCACCTCTCTGTTGACACGGTTGAATGCTGCAGACAGGTCCAGAAGGATGAGACGGGTTATCTGCCATCTGTCCATTGATAGCAGATCATCCACCAGTACCACTAACGCAGTTTTGATTCCATGTCCTGGCCTGAATTCAGATTATGCCAGGTCTAGGATATTCGCTTCAATTAGCTAAGCTTGAAAATGGCCATTGACTAGCTTCTTTTGTGAGCTTGCTCAGGAACAGAAGGTTTGGCCCACTGAAGAGCAGTTGACTAGAACCAGTGTATCCAAGGTGTTCTTTTCAGTGTTGGTCAGACTGTTAATGTGACCTTAACTCATGTAATTGTGGAGGAAAACGTACAATAGCAGACGCCAAGATACTCACCTGTGGCAGAGGAGTCCATTCTAGTGGTTGTTTAATGGCTGCTGGACTTTCAATTAAACATGCTTACATTTAATAATCCAAATTTGACCATTTTTGCACCCTCTTTTGCAGCAAAAATAGCTCACATGCATGTGCCTTGTAGGCCTCGTAGGCCTGAAGAAATATGTCACAAAGAAGTTATCAGAGAGACTTACTCCCTTTGGGATACTATTCCATCAGCTCCTCAGATCCTACCTTACCTAATCACTTGTTATCTCAAGTGATTCAGGACTCTCTTCACAAAGTTCAAAATGCAAAAAATGTTATCAAGACTAAAGAACATACTGAGCTCTCAGGTTTCATGAATGTAGCCAAATAGAGCAACCAATAAGACAAAGGTAATGCATTGATGTAGCATAGATATAGGGCTAGATAGTTGGCCATAAAACAGCAGTGCAAAAGTGCCCTAAATCTCCCCTGTATGGGCAGGTGAGGATTCCCCAAAATGTCGTTTTTATTTTATTTTATTTTGTTTTATTTATATTATGATAACAGTAAACAACTGTATGCCAAGGCCAGCAGTGCAGTTCTCGTCAATGGCACAATAGGAGAGTGGATTCGCAACACTGTTGGAGTCTGGCGAGGCTGCCTTCTTTCATCTACACTGTTCAACATTTACTTGGAGCGCACCATGACTGATGCCCTAGAAGTCAGCATTGGGGGACAAACAATCTCAAATCTTCCGTTCGCTGATGACATTGATGGCCTGGCAGGCGGCAAAGATGAACCTGCCAACCTTATGAAACGATTGGATGAAACCTCCACAAAATATGGCATGGAAATCAGTGCAGAGAAAACCAAGCTGATGACAAACAAATGTGATGGGATCAGCTCACATATCACTGTCAGTAGACACGAGCTGGAGACAGTGAAACAGTTCAAGTATTTGGGGGCAATCCTCACTGATGAAGGATCCAAGGGAGAAATTCAGGCAAAAACTGCACAAACAACAGCAGCAGCAGTGGCAAAGCTAAAGCCAATTTGGGAGGAATAAGAACATCTCCGTGGAATCCAGACTGAAACTGTTGCACGCATTGGTCATCTCCATTTTTCTGTATGCGTGCGAGACATGGACCCTTATGGCAGAACTTGAATGGAAAATACAGGTAGTAGAGATGAGATGCTTCTGTAAAATCCTGGGCATCTCCTACTTCGACGACGTCACTAATGAAGAGGTCTGCAACCTCATCACCCAATGCTCTGGGTCATATGAAAACCTCCTGACGACCGTGAAGAAGTGCAAGCTGAAGTGGTGCAGCCATGTAACAAGATCATCTGGCCTATCCAAGATCATTCTCCAAAGGACAGTACAGGGGAAGAAAAGAAGAAGTAGACAGACGAAGAGATGGATTGACACATAAAAGAGTGGATGGGAATGGACTTTGCGGAGACTCAAGTGGTAGAGACAATTGGTTGATTGCTCATCAGTGATGGTGCCCCAATGACCAATGCGGTTATGGGAGTGATGATGATAATTATGATAACATCTAGGGGGCCCAGACATAGATCAGAACCCCTTTATGCAAGGCACTCTATAAACAAATAGGGAGTGTGACAGAGGTGTGCTTAGTGAGATGGGAAGGGGCATGACCAGAGCACTGCTGTACTCCAGTGGTCCGCGCCAATGTAAGAGCCTCTTGGAGACTGTTTTAGCTGGTGTAAATTAGAATAGTCATGATGATGCTGTAACACTGAGGGCTGAATGACCCTCAGCTGTGTAGGTGGTTGGGGGAGTACATAGGTGGCATACAACTGCTTTTGACACTCAACTCTCCCTACCTGGACACAGTTCAGACAGGTCTATTATTTGAAGCCATCACATCCAAGATCAGCCAAGAAATTGACAGGTGTATGTACTACAGCAACCCAAGAGGCAGAAACCTTTGAACCTTCCTCACCCTCAAATAATTTGGGTGTTGAAATGGATCGTTCTTCAACCTTGGCCTCCCATATATCATGGGTCCATATCATCAAAATGGTTTACTTGGGATTCATTTTCCTCTAAAATTATAAAGAAATAAATATTTCTATCAATAAATACATAATTGTTGGAAGAGGATGAGCACGTGCCATTGTGTCAGCGGACCAGGTCGCAGGTGATCAAGCCTAGTGGTCAGAGAGGAAGTCAGGCCTCGTAGTGGGAGTCCGAAAGTCAGAGCCATGGGTCGAGACAGGGTCAGAACCAGGAACCAGGGCTGAGGGTCAGAGCTGAAATCAGAGGCTGAATGCCAGAGCCAAGACAGAGTCGCAGTCAAGAGTCAGAGCTGAGGTTTGGGACCGGATTATAGGAATCAAGGAAGGCAAGAGCAGGGCTGGTTCTCAGGCAGGAGCAAAGCTGGGCAAGGAAAGGAATAAGACTAGGTGCAGGGCAGGATCTGGGCTGGAGCCGGGGAGAAGCAAAGCAGGAGCAGGGCTTACAGAGACATGAGCACAGGGAGTCCGTGGGTGTGTGCAGTGAGCAGCCAGCAAGCTACTGCTGCTTCTGGGCTTAAGAACTGACATGCTAGCTTCCTCAGCTAATCAGGCAGCGTGGTACATCAGGCAGCCTAGGTGGCTTGCTAGGGCGTCAGGAGTACTGAGCAGACACAGCTGTAGGGCCTTACTCCTGACACATTGTCCTAAGGAGAAGAGGTTTTAACAAAATAGACCGAAATTTTGTGATCATGTTTGTCTGAAAAAAATGGGGGTAATGAAAATAACTTACATTTATACACAATAGGGCCTTCATCTAGAAGGATCTTAGACTGGCTTACAGTACATAGCGCGTCAGAATCACTTTATCCATGACTGAAACGCAATCACCTCTGCAGTGAAACGTTTAACAGTGAACATTAGACACAGTATTGCTCAGGGCCAATATTTTCAAAATGGGTGTCTAAAATTAGGCTCCCAAGTCTATATTCAAGTACATAAATAAATGGCTTGATTTTCACGAGTGCTGAAAAACCCATCCCTCCCATTTAAGGTGATGGTGAAGGTTGAATGTTCAGCACTTTTTGAAATCAGGTCACTTGTTTAGGTACTTAAATACTGACTTAAGGTATGTCTACAGTGCAGTTAAAAACCCGTGTCTGGCCCATGCCAGCTAAGGGGCAGTTTAATTGTAGTGTGGACATTGAAGCTTGTGCTGGAGCCTGGGCTCTAGGACCCTGGAAGGTGGGAGGGTCCTAGAGCTTGGGCTGCAACTCAAGCCAAAACGTCTACATCACAGCCCATTAATGTGAGTCCTGCGAGCCTGAGTCACCTGGCACAGGCTAGCCGCAGGTGTCTAATTTCAGTGTAGACATACCCTGAGGGGCTTAACTTTAGGCTCCCATTTTTGAAAATCTTGGCCGAGGAGTATAAAAATGAGCAATAGCATCCTCAATTTGCAGCTTTTAGCACTACTTCCAAATGTTGTTGTTTACTTTTTCTAGTAGTTCTCAGTAGTTGCCCACTAGAATAAAACATCAGACAATATATTTTATATGCAGCTACTAATATGATTTTATTTTTTTAATGCCTCTCCTCTGTGGATTTGTCATGTCCCTTCATGAATTATGGATATATTCAAAATGTCGTGATTTAATTGAATAGGTGCTTCACACCATTTTCAAACAACCTCAGGTGCTAGGTGTAATGACATACCTATGTTCTAACCTTTAACTTTTAGATTTCTATTAATTCATCCATATTTTACTTATGCATGTATATTATATTTTAATTTGTATGTGATTTCCCTATATAGCTTGACGGGGGGATGTTTTCTGTATAAATGTTTTAACAAAAGGAAAGGAAAATAAATATGCCACTGCATACCAATACCCTGGATGCAAAGTTTGGGTCGCATGTTTTATTCATTCTGCGTTTCAGATAGGAGACTAGGACAATACACTTTAAAGAACGGTTGATATTTTCATAGTTATCATTCAGACATGACTTCAAGTCATATTCATCAATATGGTAACAGCTTTCATCAGTTTCTAGTATACAGGCAGTAGTTCTGAAGTACCCTAAACTATGATCTAAACTGCCTACTCATTATAACATTTTTATTTCTCCCACCTTCGTTGTAAATGTGCTCCCTGAATTTCTTCTACTTTTGGTCCCATTTCACACACAGGTAAATGATAAAATAATGGAAAATAGAAATGGAGCAGACCTACTGTCTAGTCCATCACCTGGTCAGTGTGGGGATGTTCCCTATTCAGCATTTGAAATGGGAGTACATCAAAGCATACTACGGAACTTTTAATACATGGTTGCAGGGTTCACATGGCCAGTTAGTTCTCAGCAAGCTAGTGCACTGTAGATTCACGCCCTGGCTTGCTGCACACTAAATCGCTACGTAGACAAGCCCTTAGTTATTAATCACTCTACACATATGTTGTTCTTTTAATCTTTTCTCATAAATCAGTCCCTTCAACCCCATTAGGTAAGTCTATGCCGCAATTAGAAACCCGCAGCTGACTCGTGTCAGCCAACTCAGGCTCGCTGGGCTCAGGCTGCAGAGCTGTTTCATTGCTGTGTAGTTGTCTGGACTCTGGCTAGTGCCTGGGCTCTAGGACCCTGTGAGGTAGGAGGGTCCCAGAGCTTGGGCTCCAGCCCGAGCCCCGAAGTCTATACAGCAATGAAACAGCCCTGCAAGCCCAAGTCAGCTGGCATGGGCCAGCTGCAGGTTTTTCTTTGCTGTGTACATATAGTCACTTTTGTTGCTGTTTTTTAACTCTGTCCATAGCTTCCTGGCACTGAGGAGCTGAATACTGTATTCCAGATCTTGCAGTGAAGGATTATTACCTCCATGCTCCATGACTTGATGTCTCCATGAATACAGCCCCAAAGTCATATAAAATACAATGGGTGAATGCATAGCCACAGCTGATAGAGGCTTTTCTATGTGAAATAGTTGCTAAAGGTGGTTTACTTATTATATAAATGAATTCAAAATGGTGTCTGTGCGTGGCTTGGCAAGAAATTGTGATTACCATGATGCAAAGAGCAATGGATATGGAAGTGGCACAGTGATAGCCATTTGATAGTGATAAGTAACATATTTCTACCTAATATAGAGAAACTTATTTAAGAACAGTTTATCCTTATTTATACCAGAATCAGGAAGGATTTGAGATTTTCATAGATTCATAGATTCTAGGACTGGAAGGGACCAAGAGAGGTCATCGAGTCCAGTCCCCTGCCCGCATGGTAGGACCAAATACTGTCTAGACCATCCCTGATAGACATTTATCTAACCTACTCTTAAATATCTCCAGAGATGGAGATTCCACAACCTCCCTAGGCAATTTATTCCAGTGTTTAACCACCCTGACAGTTAGGAACTTTTTCCTAATGTCCAACCTAGGCCTCCCTTGCTGCAGTTTAAGCCCATTGCTTCTTGTTCTATCCTTAGAGGCTAAGAAGCAATGGGCTTAAACTGCAGCAAGGGAGTTTCTGACACTGAAAAGTTGACTGAGGTTGTTTGGAGTTGGGCTAGCCTGTGCAAACTATATTTCAGAAAAGCATGTTAATTTCATGAATTTATTTTAGTCAGTTGTATTTTTACTCCCTTTGGACCATATTCTGATATCCTTACCCATGCTGAGTAATTACTTCACAAGTGATCCCATTGAAGACAATGGGGCAACTCATGCTGTCCAAAATGAGTTAAGGGCATCAGAATCTATCCCCCTGTTTCATTCTACTCACTTATTTCAATATTTAATGAGAAAACAGCTGAATCTTCCATTGCACACTCAATAATTCATGGTGATTAATTCAATTTCTTGTAAATCACACATCCAACTTTATCATACAACCCATAGAAAAATTATGCTTAAACATGGCACAGATTTTATTTTTAAAGAGTTAATTTTGGGATGTATTCTTTTTTTTTTTTAATCTGAGTTTTTCACCCTTGTTTTCTTTTGGAATTTTTAAATCTTCTGTACGTTTGAAAAGAAGCTTTTAAAAATTATATGTTGTTTTTAGTTTCTAGGTTCCTTCAAGAGATTTTCCAGCTCAGTGTTACATCTCTGCATTTCCAGTCTTCTTAGTTTGCTATATAATAAAGATCTTGCTCCAGAATTAGTTTATATTGATATATGTGTAATATTTTTAAATACATTAATATCATTTAAGTGTGGTATTCTTGCAGTTCAAACTCAGAGCTTATACGGTGAGTCAATAAAATGCATATTTTTGTTTTCCCAGTTTACACAAATCTCTGTCCCAAGAAGTGAGTCTTAAGGATCAGTTTAACTGTACACTTAGTACATATGAAGATGCACTGAAAAGCAGCGAGGATATTGTAACCATCACACATCGCCAAAATGAGCAGCTAGCTACCCAACTGCAGAAAGCCCAAACAGAGCGAACAAACATGGAATTAAAGCTTCAGCAAGCTTTAGAAGCGTCACAAGAAGCCAACGAAAAAGTTCAAACGTAAGTCAGTTGTCTTTACATTTGGAAGAATGTCATTTGACAGCCGAATGAGACGTTATTCCCCCTGATGTTTACAGTGTGGTTGTCACAAAAGTGGCTGTTTAAAAGTGGCTTCATCTTACTCACAGATTGGCTTCTTGTTGTATAGTCAAGAGTCACTTCTGCTGCTTTAATGACAAAACACTACTACTGCCTTAGCGCTGTATAACCAACCCGCCTCTGGGAGAAAGACCTCACTGCACATTAAGGGGTGGGGGTTGTTGTTTGGCTTGTTGGAAAATGTGTGTGCCCCTTTAAGGGCTAGAGAGCCAGGGAGTTACTTTCTGCGGCAGCTGTGGGCCAAGTCAGCATGAGGGCACTGACCCAACCACCCCCATGTGACCAGAAGAGAGGGGGGACGATATTATTAGGGTTACCATATTTCCTCAATCAAAAAAGAGGACACTGGGAGGGGGAAGCCCCGCCCTAGCCCTGCCCCCACCCCGCCCCCATCCACTCCCTCCCACTTCCCACCCCCTGACTGCCCCCCTCAGAACCCCAACCCCCCTGCTTCTTGTCCCCTGATTGCCCCCTGCTGAGAACCCCCCACCCTAACTGCCCCCCCTAGGACCCTACCTGCCCCAACTCTTATCCACTCGCATGGGTGGCAGGGTTGTAGAAATTTTGGTGGTGCCCAGAACCCCACACACACACACCTGCCTAAGGCTCTGGGAGGGAGGTTGGGTGGGGGGAGGAGGTCTGGGGTGCAGGTCCTGGGCTGGGGATTAGGGTGCAGGAGGGGTGCAGGTTCTGGGATAGAGTTTGGGTGCTGGGTGCAGGCTCCGGGCTGGGGCAGAGAGTGGGTGTGCAGAAGGGGGTGAGGGGTGCAGGCTCTGGGCTGGAGTGGGGTGGGAGGCGGTGCAAAGGGAGGGGGTGCAGGCTTTGGGAGGGAGTTTGAGGGCAGGAGGGGGTGTGTGGGAAGGGGGGAGGGGGTTTGGGAGGGAGTTTGGGGATAGGAGGGCATGCAGGGGTGAGGGCTGTGGGTCTGAGGATGAGGGATTCATGATGCAGGAGGGGGCACAGGAATGGAGCAGAGGATTAGGGTGTGGGGGGATGAGGTCTGGGGATGAGGGGTTTGTGGCGTTGGAGAGGCTCAGGGCTAGGGTGGAAGGGCAGGGTAAGGGCAGTCTGTCTTCTCATTAGTGGATGGGGGCACTAGGACGCGGGGGGCAGCAGACAGCAGTTGCTGCTGGCTCTGGCAGTACAAGCAGACAAGGGAGAGGCAGGCAGGGAGGGGGGACCCACGGGGGGGGGGGGGGATGCGCAGAGGGGGTTGAGGGGTGGAGGCCGGGGACCCATCCAACACTCCCCCTGCCCCCCACCCCCGGACTCCCCTTACCATTCTGGCTCCATGTGTTTGCAAAACACGCTGCCTAGTGGGTCGGTTTATGTGTTACACAGGGCTGCAGACAGAGGGAGGGGGGAGCACGGGGAGGGCTCTGGCTGCTGGAGGCCAATGGGAGTGGGTCAATCGGCCCAGCCACCCAATCAGCAGCCGCACTCTGCATGGAAGGGAGGGAGGAAGGGAGGCGAGGGAGAAAAAAGCCCCAGACATTTTAACCTTGTTACTAATTCCTCCCGGACAGCTATTTAGAGACGCAAAAGTCGGACGTGTCCGCGGAAATATGAACGGATGGTAACCCTAGACTATATAAGTCCATGCCAGTTCAGAAAAAGCCCTCTTTTACCTGGACCAGACAGAGCAGCACCCACCCTCCCACCCATGGAAGTGGTGAAATACTGGGTTTTGTTGAGATTCTCTATAGCACTGTGCTAGTTCTCCTTTCTTGGGGGGCTGGGAATGAATTTTTCCCTCACCGCCAGATTGGGGGTTTTTGCCTTCCCCACAGCGGGTTCGGAGGGGGGGGAGTGGCTTATTTGGGGGCAAACATGAAATGGGAGTTAGACTATGATGTTGCAAATCATTATGTAAATGTGGGACGGATGTCCAGTGCAGGTACTCCATAGGGAAGGGATATAGTGATCAGATAAAATGGATTGGTAAAGGATTTAAAGTGCTATTCTTTAAGGGAGCAGGAACTGGGAGGGATTCGGAGCTCCTATTACTGGTACAGCAGAGAGCAAGCCCATTTTTTAATAGCCTCCCCTTAATCTGCATTTGAATGGGGGGGATGGTGATGTCCTAGCAGCGGGTTGGCTGGGGACCAGAATGGGCAAGAGGGAAGGGTATATATTGAAATGATTATGGAATTACCTGTACTGTACTCTTCTATCTGCCAAGTACTCCCAGACATTTAAGAATAAAGTTGCGGCCTAATTGTACCACATCCAGTGTCTTCTGTCCTTCTACCAGCATAACCAGACAACGAGCTAGAGTCAGAGTTCATGTAGTCAGAGCCTTGGGTAGGGCGAATTGGGGTGACGGCCCCGGGCCCTGCGCTTTGAAGGGCCCCACGCTTCGATAAAATCAGGACTGTCCCGATATCTAGCCCTTTGTCCCGTGTCCCAACCGATGTACGATTGGGACGCCATTTGTCCCAATATTCAGGTGAAAAGGTGGGTGGGGAGGTGAGGCAGGAGGCAGGCAGGTGAGTGGGGTGAGGCGTACAGGGAGCTGAGTGGCAGGCGGGAGTGGAGTGAGAAGGCAGGCAGCTGGGGAGTAGCACGGCAGGCAGGCGAGTGAGGAGGCAAGTGGCGCCGGGCGGACAGCAAGGAGACTATTGGGGAGGCTGATTTGTGATGGGCCCCACACACCCCTAGGGATGGCCCTGCATGTAGTATTAATTCTGGTGCTGTGGCACAAACTAGAAAGGTGAACACAACTTGGCTTTCAGGTCGCAGAGTGAATGTACAGAGTTATCCAGGGCAACATCACTTCTAAATTTAGCAGATGTATATAAAAGTCAGTAAGAGACAATGAACATGGAAACTCACAAAGCCAATTTTACATAGTCACTTTCAAAATATGACAGTGTTTTAAAAGAAACTGGGATGTTGAGCTGAATGGGATTTGCCTGCTCCAGTTGGCCCAGATCCAGCAGCCATTGATCAGGCCCATAGTTTTTTATGCTCTCTAGATTCTAAGCAACTTGTCTTTGAGTTTTGTAAAACTACTCTTCAGTTTGGGACAGATCATTTTGGATAAGTGACTGAGCAAAATTAAATCCTCTTATGCCAGAACTCTGACATCCATGGCTACAAGTGTTAAAGGTTTCTAGATGCTGATTATTTCAACAGCATTGTAAGGAAATAGTAGGATTCATGATGTGCTTTCCCTTAATGTCATATGGACACTGCTTTTATACATATCCAAGAGTCTTTAAAGTATTTTCTGTTAGGCTGGAATGGTTTTCAGTGTTCTTGGAACACATGCTGCAGTATTATATTTGCCTTTATAGCTACATGAGACAACGTGGGTGAGGTAATATCTTTTATGGGACCAACTTCTGTTGGTGAGAGAGACAAGCTTTTGAGCTTCCACAGAGCTCTTCACCAACAGAAGTTGGTCCCATAAAAGATATTACCTCATCCTCCTTGTCTCTCTAATATCCTGGGACCAACGTGGCTACAACAACACTGCCTACAAGAATTTATAGTTACATGTGAGAATATTTGCAATGTACATATAAATCAGTTTTTGTCTGGTTCATATCTGATACGTTTCAGGCCAGGTGTTTGAGTCTGATCCAAATCCCACTGAAATGAATGGGAAGACTCTTGTTGACTTCAGTGGGCATTGGATTGGACCCTATGTTCAGGTAAATGACAGTGCTCCGTAACGTAAGACTTCTTGTTAGAAGGCTCCTAAACTCTGAACCCTGGAGTTCAGCTGTGTTGAAGTCCATTATAAGTTTCCTTTTAACATAAGAACATAAGAAAGGCCGTACCGGGTCAGACCAAAGGTCCATCTAGCCCAGTATCCTGTCTACCGACAGTGGCCAATGCCAGGTGCCCCAGAGGGAGTGAACCTAACAGGCAATGATCAAGTGATCTCTCTCCTGTCATCCATCTCCATCCTCTGACAGACAGAGGCTAGGGACACCATTCCTTACCCATTCTGTCTAATAGCCATTAATGGACTTAACCACCATGAATTTATCCAGTTCTCTTTTAAACTCTGTTATAGTCCTAGCCTTCACAACCTTCTCAGGTAAGGAGTTCCACAAGTTGACTGTGCGCTGCGTGAAGAAGAACTTCCTTTTATTTGTTTTAAACCTGCTGCCTATTAATTTCATTTGATGACCCCTAGTTCTTGTATTATGGGAATAAGTAAATAACTTTTCCTTATCCACTTTCTCCACATCACTCATGATTTTATATACCTCTATCATATCCCCCCTTAGTCTCCTCTTTTCCAAGCTGAAGAGTCCTAGCCTCTTTAATCTCTCCTCATATGGGACCCGTTCCAAACCCTTAATCATTTTAGTTGCCCTTTTCTGAACCTTTTCTAGTGCCAGTATATAACAATGTACTAGTTAGTACAGATACAATTCTTTGCTCCATGTAGCAGGTTTTTAGAGAGGAAACACAGCATAATCGATCAAACAATTTTATATAGTGAAAGTTGAATATGAAATATATCTTAGTGACAGTCAGTGTACAACACTCTAGATCAGTGTTTCCCTAACTTGGGACGCCGCTTGTATAGGGAAAGCCCCGGTTTGTTTACCTGCCATGTCCGCAGGTTTGGCTGATTGTGGCTCCCACTGGCTGTGGTTCGCAGCTCCCACTGGCTGTGGTTCGCTGCTCCAGGCCAATGGGAGCTGCTGGACGTGTTGGCCAGTACGTCCCTCGGCCCGCGCCACTTCCAGCAGCTCCCATTGGCCTGGAGCAGCGAACCGCGGCCAGTGGGAGCCGCGATCAGCCGAACCTGCGGATGCGTCAGGTAAACAAACCGGCCCAGCCCGCCCTGGGCTTTCCCTACACAAGCGGGGTCCTAAGTTTGGGAAACACTGATCTAGATGAAAACCTGGCTCCACTGAAATCAATGGCAAGCCTCCCTTTGGCTTCAATGGAGCCAGGATTTCACCCCTGAGATCTTACAGTCATAATGACAGTTATCTGGATAATTACGAGCAATAGTTGAATATTGGTTAATAACTAGATGATAAAAGAAAGATATGACTTTGTATTCTGCTTTGAAGTAATTTACATAGAAGTATTATAGCCACTGCAAGTCAAACTCAACTTGTGAATTTAAGTTAGACTATTTGTATATACTCCTAATATTTGCTTTAGTATATGTTTCACAAGTTGCAAGATTATATGCTACCCAGCCTGTTGCCATAAATGCTCCTCTAACAGACTCTTTCAACCTTGTGAGAAATAAATCACACAGACAGAAATAATACAGTTTACTGTTAAGAGAAATGTATGCATGTTAATTCTAAATTTCTGACTTTATAGTCTCCAATGTGAAGACTCCAAATTTAATCTTGCTCTCATTGAAATCAAAGGGGATTAAACTGTTGTTCTCTGAAGGTATTGTTATTTCTCAGTGAAGTACACTCACCCACGTCTTCTGAAGAAAGATGTGATCTATTTTGTTCCATCTTGTTACTTTCTTGATCAATATTAATGTCCTGAGGTCAAAACATAGGTCTAGTGTTATATATTGTATATACAGACAAAATCCTAAGAGTTGTCTTTTTATTTATTATACCTGTAAGTTCTTTGCCCATAATTCTCATTGCTGGATCAGGGCAAACATACAGCCCATACCCCTTCATTTCTTGGCCCTACTTGCACCTGTATGACACCTGGGGGCTCCAAAATGAAATGAACTCCCTACACATTTTTAGGTGGTGGTGCCTGAATCAGGGCAACATTTCCCCCTGTTTGTTCCACATCTGCCAATAAGTTTCCTAGTGTGTGTAATATAATCACATAGCAACCAGAAATTAGTCCATAATTCATTTCAGGCACCCAATACGTTTTTCCCCCTGTTGGGTTAATATATATATATAACATGCATAATTAAAATAAACTTACAAAAAATAGATATGGTGCATATGCAGGAGTTGCTTTTTAATATCATTTTTGACAAATTAATATAAACTATCTATATTATTTGTTCAGTGCCAACACTGTGCTCAGTGCTGTATAGAACTTGGAGCACTCATGGTCCATGTCTTGACATCTATTAAATCTACCTTTGCACTAGTATAATTTTAAAGCTGTCATGTTATTGTTTTTCATTTTAGTTAAAAAAAACACTTGCTATTTGTAAATTAGGAATTTATAGGCCAATATTTGTCCCAGATAATATTTTTCAGTCATGTTTTAATCCCCTGAAAACAGAGTGGTTATTATAGAAGTGCAGACACAACTTGAACTATAGTGGTGCAATGCACTGCCATAATGAGAAGAATTCATTCAATTTAACATGCATAACTACTTGGGAAAATTTCTGTCAGGTTAGTTTCATTATTGCTAAAATCAGTCCTCTAGCAAAATTAAACAGTTGGTTGAAGTCTTTTGATGACAATAGCATGCCCTTTTTATCAAGAAACTGTGGAAATGCTCAGTGCATCTTCCCAGCACCCAGTCATCCACCCCCATCCTATAATTCAACCTGCAAACAGATTAAGCAGCTGAGTTTGTGGAAAGTGTGTTTACTCTGAGCTAAGAACCCTTGTGTGACACTACAGAGATTCCACTGACACCTCTGGGAGAACTACACAGACAGTTCCTGCTCATCAGCAGGGAAACCAGGCTGAGAATTTACAATTTCTTTGTAACCTCAACTGCTTCATTCAAATCGGTGTTTGGCAATTAGGCAGGAACTAGTTTGTTAGCTTTACTTTTTTTTTTAAGATGTAGGATGTTCTACATTTCAAAAAGGACTGACAGTTTAAAACCAGCTGGAAGGCTTTTTGCTATATTAGTCTTTATTTTTTATCATTATCCTATAGAGATTTTTATTTAAAATATGAAACTAAACTTCATAGCCCAATTGAGAATTCAAATTATAGGCTTACCTTTTCTTCTCCATAACATCTTAAAAAACTGCCAACAAAAAACATGTAATTCTGATTTGTGACTGAAGTATTTTCTGGTGATGTGCTAAGTTATTTTATATTTTTCAGTGTTATTTAATAATGTACATTAGTAATGGACTTACAGTTAAAAAGGGAAATAATCATGAGCTTGATTAAGGAAGAATGTAATTCAGAGGGTCACGTCATTAATAGAAGTCAAAATCAAGTCTGGCAAGCAAATCTTTCTTTCTTAATGTCCTTTACTGCCATATACCACACTTTAGATGACCGGTTCTTTGACATTACTGAATAATGTATAAAGAAATTAAGATTTTAAAATAAATCTTAATTCTTACAATATGTGTTATGTCAGCAGTTTAGAAAACACATAGCTTTCATTTCTCCATCGAAGGTGGCACTATTGGGTTTAATTCATTTGTGTATATATTAAGTTACTTACCTGTAATTGTTGTTCTTTAAATTTAGTATCCCACATAAATTAATGCTCTGTCCTTTGGCATAGGGACACAAAGCATCTAAAAAGTTCCAGGATTCCACCCCATGTGAAGCAGCAGCTGTGAGCCAGAAGGGGGATACAGTGGAATTTGCTTATAGCAAACTTGGATATAGCAAAAGTACAGTTTTATACTTAGGTAGAATGAAATTCTCACTTTTTTCCCCCAATGCATTGCAATATATAAATAGCAATATATATACACACACATATATATAATATGAAATAGAGTAAATATTAACTTAATAGATAAGATCTATTATGTAGAGAGCTGGGCAGAATTTTTTGATCAAAATTGTTTTTGGTCAAAAAACAGATTTGGCAACACCAAAACATTTTGCGAATTTGTATCAATTTCTCCAAATTGTTTCCATTGGGGGGAAAAAAACTTTTTTTTAAATTCTGTTTAATTTTGACATTTTCAAAACAAAAAGGTTTTATTTTTTAATTCAAACGTCTTTTCATTTCAAAACATCCTTTAATTAAAAATAAAGCATTTTATTTCTGGGTAGAACTAAAGGTTTCATTTGATCCAAAACAAAGCAAAAAATTCAGCTTTTGGTTTTGCCAACTATTTAAAAAAAATTGTTTTTGGTTCAACCCCAAATGAATTTTTACCAATTTTTTGGAATAGCCAGCAAACCAGCAAATTTGTTATTTGCCCTGCTCTGCTTAGGGACTTAAATAATATTTAAAACTGTCTGCAACAATATATGTAATTACCAGACTGTAAAAATAAATATAATTTTCTATAAATTTTTTTATTTCATTTTGATCAACAAAGCATTTGGGGCAGTGGCATAAATCCACCTGAAGTGGTGGCACATAGGCAGAAGGCCCGTACAAATTTGCTCTGCTGGTGGGCCCAGCTGTTGCAGCCCCAAAAGGAAAGTGGGGTTGACTTGGAGGAGGTGGGGCCAAGCCAGCTGGAAGATGCTATGAATTAATTAGTGCCCCTGCCAACCAGGATCATATGAAGCCAAGGGTGGATTTTAAAGTGGTCCTCCCTGATGGAACTGCTGGGGATTGGCAGTGGCAGTCGAGTTCACTAAAAGCGGGAAGAGGGCATAATATAGTGCCAAATCAATGTTAATAATTTATCAGTAAAGACTGATGTGGTTATGATGTATTTTCCCTAAGAAGATCTCCATTTCTATAACATTAGTCTTGAGGATAATGTGAATTTAAGTGTATGAGATTTTAGTTATGGGGTTTTATTGGTAAAAGAGTAATTTAATGACATTGTATAGATCAGTAAAGTCTGACTCTGTGTGCGTGTGTGTGTGTGCACGCGTGTGAGTGTGCATGCACACAAAATATTTCTACACATACAACTGAAATGACATACAACTAGAATGGACATTCACATTGGCTGTTAAAATATAAATCTAAGAAAATAAACACAAACAGTGATAAATGCTTGTACATACATTTTGCCAAGTTAGTTTTCTTAATGGACTAAGAAAATATAAAAGTGATAACACTCTTATTTGTTTTATCTGTAATTGTTTATTGAAGCTCAGTTCTTTTCTCAAAAAACCCAAATCTGTTTCTGCTTTTAAATTGGAAAAAAATGCAAGACAAAATTAAAGTACATCATATATAATTAGGTAATTTCAGCAAATTACAATACCCTACACAAGATGTATTTAATCTTACCAGTGATTTGCCTAATTTTTTGGTGATTTTTCTTTTAGTGTAAAATAGAATGAAAATTCCTGCATGTTCCTTGCCAGCATAACCCTTCCTGTTAATGGAACATATCCATTTTGCACAGTCCTGCATTTTCCCATTGCATTTCTGGTGTGCAAGCTCTTTATGCTTTCAGGTATTTTACTATAAAACTTTGTTTTGTTTCTTTGCTTTGCATGACAAATATATCCATTAATGAGACACACAAAAATGAATATTTCTCTTTTCATTTTATACTGGCATTTGACACGTGAAAAGAATGTGAAAATGAAAAGAAATGAGTACTGAACATTTAATAAACAGTAGACTCCTCTGCCTCTGAAAGTAAAACTAATCTTCCTTCTGAGTATAGGAGTTGTGTGCATTTCACATCAATGTCCAAGACGTTCTCTAGTGCCCACTGGAGGGTCTAATCTTTCTCAGAATGATCTGAGCAGTGCAGTTCAAGAACAAGAATGAATCTTTGAATAATCACACCACAATGTGAGGTGACCCCCAGACAGGGGACTGACCAGATACACATATGGGTTTTGGGAAGACACTCTGATGCTCTTTTTTAACACAGCTGTGAGAAGAATGTGGCTAAGACCCAGTAGTCTTTCTGGAGTATAGCTGGCAAAGGAAACCATGAGGAGAAGAGAATTTAACACATGAGTGTAAGAGAGTCCGCTTCATTGATGCGATCTGAGGGGAATGCCTAATGACTGGAAGAATCAAACTTGGCAATGAAAACACAAAGCTCTTTTCATCAATTCAAACGCAGACTCTAAAGCTGCAGATGGTTACCTCCAGCCTTGCCTATTCAGTGTGGGGTTTTATAAAATGGCACTTTGGTGAATTCTAACAGATCAAAACAAAGATTTAATAACATAAAGATGTGGTGTTCATTTTTAAATGAGGATACAGGTCAGTGTCTCAGAAAAGAATAAAATGGGTATCTTTTATTTGTAGGTCTAAAGTCTTTTGAGATTTTTAACTGCAAGCATGATATCTTTAATGTACAGATTATATTCTGTAGACTACAACTTCAGTTAAACAGGAAACAGATAAAAACTAGACTTCACGATTATTATGCTGATTGAGTCTTTTTCTTCCGTGTAAATGCTATTCACTAGTTATCTCCTTATAAAAATCATACCTAAATATATTTAGTTGAAGTATATGTGGTGGCATGTACGTTTTCAGTCATTCTTCACAGATAAGGATGGGTCTAGTTAATTAAAAATTACAAGCAGAAGCACTGCACAAAAGAAACAAGTTGTACATTCATGGAGAATAAAAGCTATTTGTTTTGGAGAAATCACCCAGTATTAGAGAACTCAGCTGACTTTATTTTAAATATCACCAATAATTTTCTCTGTTTTGCGGCTTTCACAACATTTAGTTTGTTCTTGTTAGTTTAGTAATATGTTTAATGATTACATGTTCAAATTCTTTTATTAAATTTAGACTGGATTTTTCCCTTTAATTATAAAACAGAATTTGGGGGATGATAGGACCAAATTATCTAATGGAGTAAATGGGTGCAGCTCCATTCATTTTAATGGAATTTCACCCATTTATGTCAGCAAAGAATTTGGCCCATAATGTCAAAAGTGGGTTTGATATTAAAGAAGAATGCTATAATTCTGTGTCAGTGAAAGTTTGTACTGGTGCTAAATAATTGATAGTTTTTTAAACATTATTGTGAGAGTAATTGTAATGAGTTCTGGTGTTCTGGAACATAAAGTAAGCTCTGCTATTTTATGGAAGACTATAAATATAGGGCCAGCTGATGTAAATAGGCATAGCTTTATTAAGTTGAGCTATGTTGATTTACCCAACTGAGGATCTGACCCATAGTTTATAGTTAAACAGATAGTCTATACTCAAAAAACTAGCTAAAATAGATGACTGAGTAAAGGTTGAATCTGGAGAGGTTCTACGAACTTTCCACTGTTTTCAAAGATAATAGAATTGATGTCCGCTGTCAATAGTGTCTGGCTCTGTGGAAGGTCTATGATTGATAAGATTAGTGTAATACTGACAGTGATCAAAATTAACAACTTTATGGAGTTTCATAATTGGATCAAAAGTTATTAGGTAGGATCTGCTAGGGAGAAAATGCTAGGTGAGGACTGGTGTCCTGAAAGAATGCAGTTGTTAAAAGCAGATTATGTATATTGTATGATCAGTGTAGCTAGCACCTCCACCAATAGGTGGTGATGTAACTTAGAGGCAAGTTGTTTTGTTTTGATATTACGATGTATCTTTTCGGGAAAGGGGAGGTTTGAGGAAGTTTTCAGTCCCACCTGTGTGTGCTGGAGTTGTTACTTGCAGTGTCCCAATAGAAAAATCTATTGTTTTCTACAAGTGAGTATTACAATATATATGGGCCCCATGAAGTGTATAATCTCCCGTTGCTGGCTTTTATAGAGTTTGGGAAGGCAACACCAGTCAGTAGTAAGATTTCCAAATGCACAAAAGTACAGTGCATCCCAAAGGAACTCTACAAAGTGTGGCACAACTAATGCAAGCTTTCTTAGGCCTGCATGGCATGGATATGTACATGAGGAAGTCTGAAATAGAAAACAAAAGTAAGGTTTGAACAGAGGGAGTGTAAAGTCACTAGATTTTGTGACAGTGGGTATGGAAACTCTGTCTACTTTAGTGTTTAAGACTTGTGAAGAATGAAGAGTAATTGAAATATATAAAGAAGTTCATGTGTCATCTAACTGAAAGCAATTTACAGTACTAACAGAATTTATTTAGATGTTTAAAACTAATTGCACACATCACAGTTGTTTTAAACCCTAAACTAATCCCCATTATTACTCCACTCAGCAAAATTCCATTTACACTGATAGCAGAATGCAGGAACTAACATGCATGGTGAAATTACAACTTATAAAGAAACTCAGTGAACCAACTATCTAGGTATGTCTAATTGTAGTGGTAGAAAAACCAAACAAGTTGGTGAGGGTATGCCTAGATCTAAAGGAACTTAATAAAGCTATAAAGTGAAAGCAATTTCCTCTCTATTGAAGCTATTGAAGAAATAAGTAATAGACTGGACTGGAGCTGAATATTAATTTGTGTTAGATGCATGCAGTCACTCATCACAAATTTGCCTGGATAGTTAGAGAATGTTCTGGGTATAATACATTTCCAACATCTCTTGGTATATATTTTTTTTCTCTCAGTATATCTAGTGTACTATTCATGTTCCATAAAAAGTAGAGGCCATTCTTGCAAAATTCTCATTAAAATTGACTAGCCCAGGCATAAAATCTAATCACCCATCCTTTCCCGTGTTGACTGAGGATAATTTAAAAATATTTTACTTGCCTATAAAAATAAATTGCTTACCCCAGGTGAGTGTTCAGGTAGAATTTTGTAGTCTGTGTTAGGAGTAGTTGATGGTATCACTGATGCTGTTGATTTTGTGGCCCAGAAAGGAATACAATATTAGAAATTGTGGCACGGAAATAGGGCTTTAGATTTAATAAATAAAGGCAAATGCTGCAAAGCCAGCAAAAATTTCCATCTGTATTAACTAGAAACGTCACTAAGCAGGGTGACACTAAAGTAGTATCTATCATTAAACTTCTATTAACTTTAAAATAAATAGGAACGACAGATTGGAATGATTATGTACTTTCCCAGATTCGTGCTACCAAGTTCCACAGCAACTCTGCCACTTAAAGAATTATTAAGGAAGTACTGTGAATAACTATGGAAATTGAAACACACTAAAATAGTGAAGAAATCGTAAATAAAAGCCCTTATTTTGCAATATTTATATCAAAACAAATGGACTGGCAGGTGCTGCCGAACAAAGTGGATAATGCTGATTGTTGCTCCATTTCCCTTTGCTTCCATACCAATGATTCAAAGAGGAGCAAAAAACCTCCCAGTCATAGAAAAAAGATAACTTGCTATAATATTTTGGTCCGAGAGATTTCAACAATACATTTATGGAAATGAATTCCTGGTACAAACTGAGCATAATACCTTAGAGGCTTTTGTTTAGAAACGTTGAATAAAGTACAGTATATATGGTTGAGCTCGCAAAGGTATCAGTTTAACCTAAACCATGTGCTAAGTGACATCTTGGCTGCAACATGTGCACTATTTATGGCACAATTACCAGAACTCAAATTTATTACCACAGCCGTTTACCTTTACCATGGACCACGACACAGCAGTACAAGTTAACGCACCTTCAAGTCTCTACTGGTAGACGCAAGAAACTTGTGTGGCTGCAAAGCATGTTCTGAACAGGATGATACTTGAGGCATGACTAGAGGCAAAGAGAAATGGCTCATCCCTTCTTCGCCGATTTGTCTGTAATGCAGTAGCTGCTGTTAGTGATGTAATTTTCAGGAGAAAAATGAGTGATCTCATGCAGACTGGGGAAAGAACCTTATTGAAGAACATATGGTTATGGAATTATGTAAAAGAAGCACCAGGGAAAACATTTACTGCCCTGGTATGAACAAACTAATGGTTATTACGGTTTGAAAATCATACTCATCAAATGTTAAGTATCAGAGGGGTAGCCGTGTTAGTCTGGATCTTTAAAAAGCAACAGAGAGTCCTGTGCACCTTTAAGACTAACAGATGTATTGGAGCGTAAGTTTTCGTGGGTGAATGCATCCGACGAAGTGGGCATTCACCCACGAAAGCTTATGCTCCAATACATCTGTTAGTCTTAAAGGTGCCCCAGGACTCTCTGTTGCTTTCATCAAATGTTGTTATCAGAAAAACCTAAAGAACCATCGTATCCTCAGTATATACAAGAAAAACTTGGTAAAGCTGATACATTTTGCCTTTGAAGGCAAGACCTGTTTTATAGACTCATAGAAATGTAGGGCTGGAAGGGACTGTGTCACGGAGTATGCACACCCCGTCCTATTTCAGGGTGAGGTGGGGTTGTGATATCACCGCAACTACCATCTTATCAGACAATCCTTAGGCTGAAGGCAGCATGGCTCAGTGGTCAGGGCCAAAATGGCTGACCTCGGGCTAAAGGCCAGGCAGCCTAATATTTGGAGTCTATACAGCTGCCCTTGGGCTCAAGGCTGCGCAGCCTAGTGGCCAGAGTCAGTACAGCTGCCCTTGGGCTCAGGGATGTGCGGCAGAATCAGTGAAGTGGGCTGCCACCAAGGGGTGGGTGGCAGCTGGGATAGGAGGACCTGGGCCCTCTCTCTCAACCGGGTCCCAGTCCAGGGCCCTATCGGCAGTGAGTGTGGTCACCACCCAGTCAGTGGAGATCCTACCACAACACACCAACTTTCCTCGGATGGGAGATACCACTCACCCCACCTCCCTGGGCCACTTCCTGCCATGAGTCCTGGAGTTGGGGTCCATTCATCACTGGGGTCTTCGAGCTCCCCGGTGCTGGTAGGTTGTTGGGACTCCTGTCGGCTGGCAATAGGCAATCAGTCTTCTGTCTGGGCCTCAGGGTTTCTGGTTCCTGCAGTCGGGCTGAAGTGGCTCCTGGGCTGGAGCCTCCACCAAGCATCCTTCCTCCCCTGCGGTCAGCCCAGAATGAGCTGGACGGCTCCCTTTTATACTGAGGCTCATAACATAGGGTTAACCCTATCTTGCCTAGTGTGGCATATGCAAACCCCGTCACAGACTGCAAGAGATCAGCTAGTCTGGCCCCCTGCACTAAGGCAGGACCAAGTAAACTTAGACCATCCCTAACAGGTGTTTGTACAACCTGTTTTTAAAACCCCTAATGACAGGGCTTCCACAGCCTCCCTTGGAAGCTTATTCCAGTGCTTAACTACCCTTATAGTAGGAAAGTTTTTCCTAATATCCAACCTAAATCTCCCTTGCTGCAGATTAAGCCAATTACTTCTTGTCCTACTATCAGTGGACATGGAGAAAAATTGATCACCGTTCCCTTTATAACAACCCTTAACATATTTGATGACTATTATCAGGGCCCCCCACAGTCTTCTTTTCTCAAGACTAAACGTGACCCGATTTTTAAATTTTCCTCACAGATAGAGTTGGTAGGATTAGATTTGTATTGGTAATTGACTATTTCAGCAGACACAAACTGATGAAATTTTTTCCCTTCAATAATAATAATAAAAATTTACCAATAGTCAAAGTAAGAAAAATGCTGCTTGAGAACATATTAGCATTTGATTTAAGAATATATACTTTGTATATTTTGAAATGCAATGTTGACTTGAATACAGCTAACGTATCTAAATAGTCTTTAACCTGTTCTTTTCGTATTTTGGTTTCTTTTCCTTTCCCTTGTTAATATTAATTGTGTTAAGTATCTGGTCACAACTGCTCTTTTTAGTGAAGACTAAAGCAAAAAATACCTCAGCTTTCTTAATGTCATCCCATTATTAGCTCTCCTTCCCCACTAAGTAGAGAACCTACACTGTCCTTCATCTTTCTCTTGCTCCTAATGTGTTTATAGAACTTATTGCCTTTTATGTCCCTTGCTAGATATAACTCATTTTGTGCCTAAGCCTTTTGGATTTTGTCTCTACATGCTTGTGCTAGTCTTTCATACTCATCCATAGCAATTTGTCTATGTTTCCACTTTTTTGTAGGATTCCTTTTTGATTTTCAGGTTTAGAGAGCTCCTAATGGAATCATTTTTGGCCTCTTATTCTTCTTCCTGCCTTTCCTTTGCATTGGGATAGTTTTCAGTTGTGCCTTTAATATTGTCTCTTTGGGAAACTGCCTGCTCTCCTGAATTCCTTTTTGGCTTAGATTTTCTTCCCATATATCACTCATATTCAGGCTACTTTGAGCTGAGTAAAACAGTAATTAGTCACCTGAAAATCTATCTTTGCAAAGCATGAAATTCTTGATCAAATGTGTTCAGATAATGGTCTGCTACGTACTAGTACAAAATGCATAGCATTTGTAGAGTAGTGGGCTTCTGTGCATAGAATCATAGAATATCAGAGTTGGAAGGGACCTCAAGAGGTCATCTAGTCCAACCCCCTGCTCAAAGCAGGACCAATTCCCAGCTAAATGTTACACCCAGTTCAAAATATCCAACGTCAAAAGGATTAGCAGAAAAAAATAGTCAAAAAATATACTCAAGAAACGAGAATAATCAGAATCATCTGTCCAATTATGAATGGGTAGATATCTGAAAATAAGACTTCCAGTGGCAACTAGCTTATTTAAAATAAGCAAGAGAGACTGTACTAAAAGAAAGAAGTTAATAGTTCATAAATAGATGCTGAAAAATTAATATAGCAGGATGATAAAGCTACTGCCCTCCAGTAAATGCCGGTGTTCAGAAGAGATACCTCCAGGAGGTAAATTGAAACCACCTCAGTTGGTCAAAGAAAATACTCCCAGATCCTGTAAAGTACAACTACACAGTGGACATGAGTTCAGAAATAATTTGGAAAACATATTGAAGGTTCCTGTGGACTCTGAAACATACATATACAGAGGAATTCACGGAGGTGGATTCTACAGCTGATGTAAAAGACACAATTCAGGATCTTTCTCCAACACCTGAAATGTCTTAGTGGTCCAGGAATAATGCCTTAGTGTTCCAAGAATAAAGCAATACTTCTGATTGCAGACTATCTATGTTACTATTCAATAAGTAGTATGTCTCAGCCCTGGCCTATCTTCAGTGTTAATACAATTTGATACATACTGATTAAAATTAACTAGGTAGAGTCTGCTACATCACCTTGATATCTAAGTCAATAAATCAATACAAAATATTTAAATATGAACTAAGGTAAAATGAGAACTGATGCATGTGCTGAATGCCTCCCCCACCATCTACTAGCCAGTTTGTGGAGACCCTTCAGCACAGAAATAAATTTTATCTAATTTATTTCCCATCTCTGAATCCCTCCTGACACTTCCTGCTTCTTTGAGGATATCCAATAATACATCTGTCTTTGAAATCAAATACCAAAAGTCTCATTGCAAGCCTAGTCTCTGGGGTGTCAGAGAGTGATACATTCTGGGATATCTTTCTCTTGAGATCCCCGATGCCATGGGTTGAAGTGAAATTTCTGGCATATGATGGCTTGTGTTGAATGGCAACCTTATGTTCAGTGATCTACATAAGAATGAAGTCAAGAGACTCTGTCCTCAAGATATTTACATAGATATTCCTGCATTCCTTGCACAGCCCAAACTTATGTAGCCTTCATGGAATTTCGGGTGCATATGGGATGCAGAATCAAGCTCAAAATGTAAGGGTTGGTCTACATTGAAAAGTTACATGTGTCATAGCTACATGTCTTAGGGGTGTGAAAAATCCACACCCCTAAGAGACGTAGTTAAGCCAACCTAACTCCTAGTGTAGACATTGCTAGGTCAATGAAAGAATTCTTCCGTTGACCTAGCAACTACCTCTAGGGGTGGTAAATTACCCGCAGTGATGGGTGAGCGCCTCCCATCACTGTAGTAAGTGTCTACTACACTGACTGCTACAGCTGTACAATTTTAAGTATAGACATAGCCTAAGTCAGGTATTTATCTATTTACTTGTACATTTATTTTACTTGTCTACTATAAAATATGGCCTGCAACACAGATCCTCACAATAATTGTTTTTAAACATGAATAACTAGGATCTAAAAACACATATTTATCATCCTTTGAATATTTATCACTTTAATGTTCAAGAAAATGCAGGCAGTGCTACAATTTATTTTTCCTGTACAGTAAAATGTATGAAAATCAAATGTTTTCAGAGTCAACATAATCACAGCATCCCATTTTTTGACTTGTGTGTTCATTTACAGTTTGCTTATAGCTGCTTCACAGAGATGGAAGTTTGTACATTACAATGTGGTTCTATTGATTTATCAGTAACAAAATATCCTAAGTATACTCAGTAAACTGGAAAAGCTAGCTCTGAGGCTAGTATTGTATAACATCAGCTTGTTGTGGAATACTTCAGAACAAAATCAGAATGTTGGCATAGTCAAGATAAATGGTGTAAACCAGACCAGCAAAGACTAATATTTAGTAAGACCAATAACACAAACAAATTAGATCTTGGAGTTGTACACTTCGTCCAGTACCAAGAAGCATATTTACATAGCATTTTAAAGCATATAGTCAACTGTTCTATGACAAACTATTAAATTACCTTTTTGAAAACACGCTAAATACCACTTGAAGACAAGTAAGAAAACTTTTTTGTGGAACTTGCTTTTTTCCCCAGGTGAAAAAGTAAGTGTCTCAGTAAAAAACCATTAGCTTTAATAATTTCTATCCAAATAAAATATACCCATGGCATTTATATTGCTGTTACTAAATGATATTTAATTGTCTTGCCAAAGCCATTTATCAAAAAAGGTAAAAAATAATTTATTTGTGACTTGGCTGTTGGAATGTAAATAAGGGTATTTTTAATAATATTGAAATTGTTTCTGAAAATATGCAAAAACTTGAACGTTGTAGCCAGATAAAACTGTAATTGCAAAAACTCAGCAAAAATTCAGACTTTTTGGAGGCTTATGAATTACTTACAAAGTTTTACTGAATGGCTGGGCTAGTCATTCTTGTTTTTTACAATGCCAATGGAAATAACTATTGCCCCGATCCAGCAAAGCACTTCAGCCCATGCTTAACTTTAAACAGACTTGAAATTAATGGGACTACTCACTTGCTTAAAGTTAACCAGGGGTATAAGTGCTTTGTGAAGGTGGAACCTACCCAATTCTATGAAGAAAAGGTAGTTTTCATATTTCTAACCCAATATTAAATGACTAAACTAACAGCCAGCTTTTTCCACAAGACTTTGAGCAGGTTCTAATATTCTAAACAAGGAATTTATGTGGAGAGGCAGCATGTCTGCAGCATAATTTGAGGGAGAGTTCTATGCATGTGCAGATGGCACATTTTGCTGAGTAATGTTAATCCTCAAACAGTGCCTTTGCGATCTTTTTTTCTATTGTGTGCAAGTGATCACCTCTGTATTCTTGTCTGTGTTTGTACAGCACCCAGCACTATGGGGCCCCAGTTGTCATTAATTCTCCATTAATAATGCCCATCCAAAATATTTTTAAAACATTACAAGAAATAGATAACGTAGGTAGAGAAATGGCTCATCCACAGCATTTTCCTTACATTATTGAGAGATTAGTAATAAATAGTCTGCGGTTGTTTTTTCAAGAAATGGTTTGCAGGATTTGACCAACTGTGAATACCTCCAAATCCAGAGGTACTGAAAGGTCTATGGGCAAGATGTATTGCTCAGTATATGCCATTGGATTCTGCCAGAAGGTTGGGCAGTTTGGGCTACTCATCTGTCGTCTGTCATGAGGGAGTTATCACAAGTGAGAGCTTAACTAACTACGTTTCTGTACCTCCAAACCCTTTCCCACTGTCATTTGATCTCTCTATGGCACCATCTCTGCCATTTCAGCTTGGGCAACATCACCTCAGTTATGCCAGGAGGGAAAATCAACTAAAATACATCACGCCTATATTAAAAAAAAGGTTTTTTCTAAAAGTATATTCAAGGGAAATTGATGGTTGTTTGGGGTGGGAGGACAGGAAGAATTTGCTCCATAGACTCCCCATTGCTCTCAGTCATAATGGTACGGCTACCTACAAGAAGGGAGAAGAAAAATAAGAGCTGTCTAGAGCCCAAGAGTCTGCCTCAGTGTTTGTAAAATATGCACAGAATCAAGAAAGAACATGATCTTGTCTTCATTGTTTACAGTGTCAAGAGGGTGTTTAGTGTTTTAAGCAGTGACTGCCAAAACTACGTCTTGGTGGGATGCGCTTGAGAAACACAAACCTGGGCAGTGTAACAGTATTTGCAATTTTGCAAACCTCATTGTAAACAAGATTTGACTAGGGCACACATAAAAGAGGTGGAGCTAACATGGAATAGACAGACAAGAAGGTCAGATCTGGTCTTACAAGGAGGACTTGTCTGAAGCATACAGAGAGGCATTAGAATGATGGCATTAACATTTAAAGTTTAAAGATACTCACAGCTTCCCTAGAGACTTTTAAAAATACACCATTTGGCTTACTGTGTAACTAACACAAAATACTATAGAACTGATTTATATGCTTAACGTTTTTACAGTTGTCAGATAATCAGTTTTTGAGGTCATTTTTGAGTATTTCTAAAGAGGGCAAAAATCTCCAACAGAATATATTATTGTATTAATTCCAATTCCTGCAGCACATACCCTCTGATTCATATCATTAAGAGACTTCTCAAAACTTGGAAGCATTCTAGATCCCCAAGTATGAACGTGGTCCAATGGATGGGCCATGGGACTGGGAGCCAAGAGAGAGGGGGTCTATTCCCAGCTTTCTTCAGTCCTGGTCCTGCAAACGCTTATGCATGTGCTTAACTTTGCACGCATGAGCAATCCTACTCATTGAGACTACTTGTGAATAAAGTTAAACACTTGCATTAAGTGTTTGCAGGATTGGGGCCATACTGGTTTATTGTTTGAGCTTGAGCAAGTCACTTACTGGTAACGTCTGTGCTCAACCATTTTCCCATCTGAGAAATAGAGCTAATGTTACTCACTTGCTTTTGTGAAGCACTTTTTTTGGTAAGTTTTATGGTAAAAGGCACTCTAAGTGCTAAGTAGTGGTAATAGTTAAGGATACGTTTATGTCACGGAGGTCATGGAAGTCACAGAAGCCATGACTTCCAGAGACCTCCGTGACATCCTCTGCTTCAGCCCCAGGGACTGCGGGACTCTGGAGCTGGCAATCAGTGGAACCCTGCCAGGGTTTCAGTGACAGGCGACAGCAGCAACCAGTGACAGCAGCAACCCCTGCAAAGTTCCAGCTACAGGTGACAGACTCCTGAGGGGGTCCCTCCTCATGGTTCCAGCGACGGGCGACAGCTGGAGGAAGGATGAGGGGGCACCTTGGGCAAGCAGCTGGGGGTGTCCTGTTTTTTCTTTGGGAAATATGACCACCCTGCAGCTCCCAGCCCACCCTTCCGCTTCCAGCTGCAGAGGCGGAGGGGGATCCCCAGAGCTCCCACGGTGGGGAAGCCATGGAGCAGCAAAAGTCACAGACAGGTCATAGCTTCTGCGAATTTTTGTTTATTGCCTGTGATCTGTCCGTGACTTTTATAAAAATAACCATGACAAAATCTTAGCCTTAGTATTTTATTATTAGAAGCCCTCCCCACTACTAGTAGGGGGCTAACATGCATCCCTGGAGGGACAGGTGTTTTGGAATAGGGATTGCTGTCCCGTACAGAATAATTTCCTGGCCCAACAAAACTTTAAGTATCTGCTAGTGTGGGTCACTGCAGGACGTTTGCCTATTCCTCATAAGAAGCCCTAGAGCTAGCCCTGCATTGAATAGGCAGAATTCTCAGCTCGCTATAATTGTACTCACATTCTTTTCCAACCCTGGTGTTTGGGAGACAGTGGGCCATTAAAATCGGTCACTGTCCCTCAGTCTAGCAGGCACTGATCCAAGACTGAATATAGCAACTACCAGACTTAGGAACAGAGAAAATTTCAAACCCTGATCTTGTTGCTTTGATCATCTTATTCTTTTTCGGTGGTTTAAAAACAAAACAAAAAATGAGACCCTCGTATTCTTGATCTTATTATTTTACAATATGTGTATGGCTTTCTCAGCTTCGTACTGGTTCAGTTTATTGGTTAGCAGGCAAGCTTTCTCACTATCAGTCTCATTCTCTGTGATCACAAACCTCATCTCTTATGGAAAGAAAAACATCCACATTCTGTTCCATGATTGTTCCATGATCACATACTCCAACCTAGAGTTTATGAATACTCTACATGGTGACAATAGGCACAGCAGGCTGTGGTAATCAGTTTTGATTTTAAAAAGAAAGAGAAATGGATTTGGGGCATTGCCCAGCAGGCTAAGCAAGGGCTTACCTTTGGTGCCATTGCAGATAAGTACTATCTGTTCTGTAACCTGTAGAAATACTAGAGGATCCAAAGAATAGTTCTTTAAAACAGCCATACAAACAAAAAAACCCTCATCTGGGACCTTGCAACCACCCCAGGGTCCTAGCTTAGATTTGAAAGATCCCACAGAGCTACTGGTATCCCACACTGTTCTTCCATATTGCCAGTAACTTGCCTTTTGTCTGTGTGGGTATCCTATGACACCTGCCAGCTGGCCTGCTTTAGCAGCAGTAAATACAACTCCTAAGAAGAATGTTGGTTGTCTTGCTAAATTGATTGTATATAACAGGACACTGCAGAAAATAAGTGACCTGATCAGAAGTATTATTGAAACAACTCCTCAGCTGATGTAAATCGTCATAGTTCTGTTGGAGTCAATATGCTGATTATGCCAGCTGAGAATCTGCCCTTAAACGCCGTGCGGCACATGAATATCACAGCTAGATACACATGCAGCTTTTCTCTGGAAGGAATGCTCTTGAGAGAAGGGTGGGGAGCTGTTAGGAGAGAGACTGAGCCTTTCAGGAGTTCATGACTTTTTAATAACATCAAACAGCACTACCAAAATGAAAGGCTAGTATTCTTCTGTGGTTGATAGGAAGTAGTGATTTCTCCTCCCTTCAAACCAATAAATACTTTGGCACAAAGGCTTTCTATGGTAAAGCTATCTGACCTGAAAGGCAAAACTGCTAGTTTTTCTTATGCATGTGACAGAGAGAATTGTTCCAGTAAATATTTGGTATGTAAATCAAATAAACTCCCAGTTAATGTAAGCAAAAAAGCTGTGAAAATGTGGTCATTCCAAGACACATGTTCTGATGCCAGGATTTTTTATATGAACTCTACAAGGAAGAGAACAAACTATGGAACAAAATGACCTGAAGCAATAATTGTCAGTGACAAACTGTTATGGAGAAATCAGTATAAAATAAGTCATACATAAAGAAAGAATTTAGAAAGTGGTTTCTAATATACATGTGGGATCAGTGGGCCACTAATGAAGCTACCATACAAGTTATTGGGCTCCATAAAGGGATAACTTGATGAAATTCTGTGGCCAGGAGGATCTAATGGTCTCTTCTGGCCTTTAAATATGTGAATCTGTCATCTATTCTAATTATTATTATTTGTTTGTCAACAGCTTGCACAGAATGGTACAGTACAGCAAATAAAGACAGTCCTTGCTCCAAAGAGCATGCATTCGAAAAGATAAACACATGGGAGGCTGGTTGTACTGAAACCCAGTTGTAAATGCACTTCTTCGTAAGTACTCTAAAATAGGGGAACAGCTGTACCCTTAGCAAGAATGACTTAAGTCCCAAATACGGACACAGGGCCTAATTCTCCATTGGGAGTAAAACACTATCAAAACAGAATGGTAGTGTTTTACACTCACTTTTCCTTGATGTAAGTGATGGTAGAAGGTACATGGCAATGCTGATGTCAGGCTCATAATCTTTGAGACAGAAGGTATAGGGGGAAACTATTTGGCAAGATTAGCTATTGTGGGCCACAGAACAATATTTAATATTTTAGCCAAGGCCCATGTAAACCAGATTTATTTTGAAAGGAGCCCAACTGGCTGTATTTACCTCTAAGTTTAATCCAGTACAAAATTATTCTTTCTGGTAGAGAAACTGCTGAAGGAGTTTTATTAGAAATGCTTGTTTTTAGGTCAGTGTGTAACTGTGAGACAATAACTTCCACTGCCAAATTTAAGCCCGGGAGCTCATTGGAACATACTTACTGGAGTGACATAACAAACAGTGTTGGCCAATCAGTAGTTGGTGGCAGTTCCTGGAGTAGGTTAATTCATCACGGTGGTGTAATGTGATTTAGAGCTAACAGGCTCTGCTCAATCAGTCTCTTAGATTCTTATGTTTTAAGGCCAAAAGGGACCATTTTATTCATCCTATCTGACCTCCAACATAACACGGGCCCTAGAATTTCACCCAGTAATTCCTGCATCCAGTTCATAATTTCTGACTGAGCCCAGAGTCTTTTGTTAAGAAAGACATCCAGACATGATGTAGAAGAATATTTGTTAAGTGTGAGGAAAGCCGCATGATGCCTCTAATCCATATCAAGACTTCATCCAATAAATAATCTATTACAGGATTGTAGAAGACCTGCCACTTGATCTGTTAAACACCGACATCTCCCGCTCTTTCTGTCTACTGCCTCTTACTCGTCATAGAATGTGTCAGAACTGTTGGGTTTGGGAGAGGCATTAATGTCAGCAAAATACATTCCACAAGAAACCATCAAGCACCCAAGTAAGGCCATCTTCATGGCCTGAGCCTAATCTAATCTGTTGGACAGATAACCAAAGGTTAGAGTGTAGTTTTATAAGCCTTTATATAGTATTTCAAAATCCACAAGGGTTTTGTTTTTATGGCTTTTATCATCCATCTGCAGGTAGAAGCTATTGTTTTACCCTAGTCTATGTATTGCTGTGCAGATAGCACATAAGGCTAATTGAAGGATGCTATTCTCTAGTAGAGGTAAATTTTAGGTAGACCTGAGCTGTAATCTCCCCAGTGATCCCCTTGGAGCAGTGCAGATCTACACAAGCCCTTACTCAAGGTTTGTGGCTAAATGTCACTGTCCACCATAAAATGGGCAGCGCAGGCCAGAGAAGGGGCACAGGGGGGAATGCGCTGATTCAGCACTTCTCTCAGCCTTCATCAGTAGATCTTATAGTAAGTCCAAACCCCAGTTTAAAGCTGTATTTCCTTATCTGATCTCCTGTAGGAGGGGTGAACTGACAGAGCAGTGACTAGAGCCCTATAGCTAATATTAAAGTTTCTGTCATCAAGAATTTTTAAATCTATTTTAATAAGGAAACTTCTATATAATTCAGAATTATTCATAATAAGAGTAGACATCAGCCTCTGGAAATCTGGAGCCCACCTCCAATGTATGGCAACCCAAAAGGAAACATCAATGAAGGAAAATCCATAAATCTACTAAAAATACAAATCAGTCAAGCACTTAGAACTGTCTAACCACATCCAGTATTCAAACCAGAACAGCATACATAAGGGACAAGAGAGCACAAACCTAAAGTAACTGCATAAGCAAGCAAGCAGACTATGTCTTGGAAAAGAAATCCCTGACTGCTTAGGCAGTCTGCTTCTGTAGATGGGACCTTCTTCTCAAAGCTTATGAACATTTCATGAAGAATTTATTCCACCTGGTAACATCACAGTAGCAGACCCCACCAGTAAAGCTATTTGCTACTACATTCAGCCACAGATTTCCTTGCTTTTGGCCTAGAATTAACTCCAACTTCATATAAAAAAAGGCCACGATTAGTCTAGCACAACTCAAGAGTCTTAAAGGCAATACATCTCTTGCTAAAGTAAGAAATACTCATGTATCAGCTTTGCAGATGTCTTTGCCTTTAAACTGTAGGACTTTTCTTATTGTGCAGGGTTATTAGGTAGGCACTATAGAAATAAGATAAAGAATATTTCTCACTCCTTTTTCTGCTCTTCAAATATGGCAAATTTTATCCATCCTTTAAGCATGGAATTTATTGCCCTTGGAATGTGCAGCTCAATATGACTAAAGGTGGAGCAGTACATATCCATATGAGGACATAATTTGGCCCAATGGTTTTTTTCTTTTAACATAGGTCTTTGAATATATAGATACAATATAGCAAAAAGAAATTGCACACCAGTAAAGTGATATTTGTAAGGTGAATTAATCTCTTAGAGCTAGATTTTCAAGGCATTTAGGCATCTAAAGGTGCAGAGAGGTGCCTCGTGGAATTTCTAAAAATACCTAAGCAGGTTAGGTGCCTGTCCTATTGAAATCAATGCGAGTTAAGTGCCTAACAAGATTAGGCACTTTTGAGAACTCCACTGTTATCTTCAGGGCCCTAAATATCTTTAAACATCTGGACCTTGGTCACTAGAGTTGATTTTTTTCCACCAGGCAGTCATGCATGTTCAATCTTCACTAAAAGGTCAGAAAAATCTCTTTTTCCTGAGTGTCCTCTTTGGGTAGCTTCAAAAGGTGAATCAAATTGGGTCATTATCCATGCTTATTCTTTGGGATAAGTGTTGCCTTATACATTTCAGTTATCCTCAGAAGAGCACCTCCTCCACAAGGTATTTCTTCACAGTATAAGACTCACAGCAGTGAAAAGATTAATTCATCCTGTTTTGCAAGATCATAGACAAACGTAATAAATATGTTTGCAACTTAACTAAAATATATCAAAACAAATATACAAAATGAATAAAAATGAATACATATGTACTAGGGCTGTCAAGTGATTAAAAAAATTAATCGCGATTAATCGTGTTGTTGAACAATAATGGAATACCATGTATTTAATTATTTTTGGATGTTGTCTACATTTTCAAATATATTGGTTTCAATTACAACACAATACAAAGTGTACAGTGCTCACTTTATATTTATTTTTATTACAAATATTTGCACTGTAAAAAACAAAATAAATAGTATTTTTCAATTCACCTTATACAAGTACTGTAGTGCAATCTCTTTATCATGAAAGTTGAGCTTACAAATGTAGAATTATGTACAAAAAATAACTGCATTGAAAAATAAAACAATGTAAAACTTTAGAGCCTACAAATCCACTCAGTCCTACTTCAGCCAATCGCTCAGACAAACAAACTTGGTTACAATTTGCTGCCCGCTTCTTGTTTATAATGTCACCTGAAAATGAGAACAGGCATTTTCATGGCATTGTTGTAGCAGGCGTCGCAAGATATTTATGTGCCAGATGTGCTAAAGATTCATATGTCCCTTCATCTTCAACCACCATTCCATAGGACATGCATCCATGCTGATGATGGATTCTGCTCGATAACGGCCAAAGCAGAGCAGACCGATGCATGTTCATTTTCATCATCTGAGTCAGAGGCCACCAGCAGAAGGTCGATTTTCTTTTTTGGTGGCTCGGGTTCTGTGGTTTCTGCATCTGAGTGTTGCTCTTTTAAGACTTCTGAAAGCATGCTCCACACCTTGTCCCTCTCAGATTTTGGAAGGCAGTTCTGATTCTTAAACCTTGGGTCAAGTGCTGTAGCTATTTTTAGAAATCTCACATTGGTATCTTCTTTGCGTTTTGTCAAATCTGCTGTGAAAGTGTTCTTAAAACAAACGTGCTGGGTTATCATCCAAGATTGCTATAACATGAAATATATGGCAGAATGCAGGTAAAACAGAGCCAAAGACATACAGTTCATCCCCAAGGAGTTCAGTCACAAATGTAATTAATGCATTATTTTTTAATGAGCATCATCAGCAAGGAAGCATATCCTCTGGAATGGTGACTGAAGCATGAAGGGGCATATGGATATTTAGCATATCTGTCACATAAATACCTTGCAATGCTGGCTACAGAAGTGCCATGCAAATGCCTGTTCTCACTTTCAGGTGACATTGTAAATAAGAAACAGGCAACCGCATCTCCTGTAAATGTAAACAAACTTGTTTGTCTTAGTGATTGGCTGAACAAGAAGTAGGACTGAGTGGACTTGTAGTTTCTAAAGTTTTACCTTTTTTTGAGAGAGAGAGCAGTTATATAACAAAAAAAATCTACATTTGTAAGTTGCACTTTCATGATAAAGAGATTGCACTACAGTACTTGTATGAGGTGAATTGAAAAATACTATTTCTTTTATCATTTTTTCATTTTTACTGTGCAAATATTTGTAATAAAATAATAATATAAAGTGAGCACTGTACACTTTGTAGTCTGTGTTTTAATAGAAATCAATATATTTTAAATGTAGAAAAACATCCAAAAATATTTAATACATTTCAACTGGTATTCTATTGTTTAACAGTGCTATTAATCGCGATTAATTTTTTTTAGTTAATCGCGTGAGTTAACTGCAATTAATTGACAGCCCTAATACGTACAAAATGATGGGGTCTAAATTATCTGTTACCAGTCAAGAAGAGATCTGGGAGTCATCATGGATAGTTCTCTGAAAACATCGGCTCAATGTGCAGCGGCAGTCAAAAAAGCTAACACTGTTAGGAACCATTAGGAAAGTGATAGACAATAAGACAGAAAATATCATAGTGTCACTATATAAATCCATGGTATGCCCCCACCTTGAATACTGCATACAGTTCTTGTCACCCCATCTCAAAAAATATATATTAAATTGGAAAAAGTACAGAGATGGACAACAAAAATGATTAGGGGTCTGGAACAGCTTCCATATGCGAAGAGAGCAAAAAAGACTGGGACTGTTCATCTTAGAAAAGAGGTGACTAAGGGGGGGATAGTATAGAGGTATATAATGAATGTTAAGGAGAAAGTAAATAAGGAAGTGTAATTTGCCCCCTCACATAACACAAGAACTAGTGTTCACCCAATGAAATTAATAGGCCGCAGGTTTAAAACAAACATAAGGAAGTACTTCATCACACAACACCCAGTCACCACTGAAACTCATTGCCAGGGGATGTTGTGAAGGCCAAAACTTTATAACTGGGTTCAAAAAATAATTAAGTAAGTTCAGGGAGGATAGGTCCATCGATGGCTATTAGCCAAGATGGTCAAGGACACAACCCCATGCTCTGGATGTCCCTACATTTCTGACTGCCAGAAGCTGGGACTAGATGACAGGGGATGGATCCCTCAATAAATTGCCCTGTTCTGTTAATTCCTTCTGAAGCATCTGGCACTGGCCACTGTTGGACAACAGGATACTGGGCTAGATAGACCATTGGCATGACCCAGTATGGCCATTCTTATGTTCTTAATATTACTTCCTATAGGTTATTGGCCTCCATCCTTTTTATAAAAAATTACCTAAATTAAGAGATCTGGTGTACCAACTAGTTTCCTACACCTCCCATTCAGCTATGCATGCACAATGGAATTTAGGCTACTATCTCTGTCATAAGAATGGCATTTGGAGCAACAAGCTCCACCGTGGATTAGACGGCACAACCAGGAAATCTGCAGCAGCCCAATTTTGTCACCTTTACTCACTCTGGGTAATACCTTACTACAAAGGTAGTCTCATTAACTTTAGTTGACTATTCACAGAGAAAGGTGCTACTCTGTAAGTAAGGGTGGCAGAATTGGGCTCTGTGATGGACAACAGGGACATAGAATTATAGTTCCCAAAAGTGAGTCCCTAGGCTTGTACCAGGGCTTGTTAACCACTGATTTAGGCCATAGCACTATTTTATGGGATTAAGAGGGCTTTTAGGGGTATAAGTAGGCATTTTGCTGGCTCTCTGCACAAAGGTGAATTTCACCCTCTTTGTGATTTAATTCATAATTAGCTGTTATTTTTTATTTCACAGAATTGTTTAGATCCATGTTAGAGATGTGGTTTCTTAATCTCCTACTATTAATAATCATTTTTTCTAATAATACATAAATGCAAATCCATACAGGACTGAAATAAAAAGCACATAAGCTCTGCAGAGTTTGTACTTGGTGCTGGATACCTCATTTTGATGATTGCAGTCATCATTCATCTGAAGAGCAGAAGCTATGATTGTTAAGCCTCATTATTTTCAATGAGGCCTGACAGTTGCAAGGTTAAACAGAAGACAGCAACTTTCATCCTACTGGTATTTCTTTTCAAATATGGGCAACTCTTCACTAACTTGTCTACTTTAGTGTCCATTGCCATTGGTTGATCACAAAATTGTGACAATATCTACGTATCTAAGCACGCTTGCAGGAGATAGTTTAAACATTGATCTCTATTCCATATTTACCTTATAATCTTAAAGGTACTTAAATAACTGAAACCATTGTAGTTTTCCCCCCAGGTGTGCAGCTGCACAGCATTGCTTTTAATACAACAGTGATTTAAATAATCACGCTATCAGGTGTTTCTGTTTTCCAAAAAATAATGAACCCTCAAATCTCAGACTTTCAGTGTGTCAGATTAGTTTCTTGAGAGAGATTTTCATAGGTGCTTAAAGTGGCTGAGAAGGTTGTTATGATGCTATTGAACATAATAAATAAGATATCTGTGACATCCAAAGGTCCTGCTGCTGGTGCTGGTGAAAGTAAAGGGAGGTGAATGATGATATCTAAATCAGGCCTGGCCTCCTTCCCTTTTCATATTCCTATAACACTGAGCTTTGTGGGCCTGAACAGGTCTAGAGCCAGCAGCAGCCCTAGCCATTTTGCCAGCCAGGACAGAAAATGTTTTAGGACCATGCTCCCTGACAGCAGCTGAAAGTGGGAGAAAACACAACCAGCCAGTCAGGATCAGAGTGGGGGAAAAAACAGCACAGCACTTCAGCACCCCTGGAAGTTGGCACCCAGGAGAACCATCCTGCTTGCCCAGAACTGGCCCTGCCTATAGCCCCCATTCATGAAGATTAAAATTGTCATCTTAATCCTTAACCTAAAAAAGCCATCAAAGGAAAGCTGCTCTTCTTGGATATCTCCCAGATCTTTTGCAGAGACATTAGGTGATTCCTGGTTGGTGAAGGATAGGGAACTGATGTCTATTCAGTGAAAGAGGGCATATCTCCTGCAGATGGAAAGCAGAAAAGATACAGTGGGTCTGATCCTCAGCTGATGTGAATTGGTATCACTCCATTGACTTCAATTGTTCAAATTAGAGCTGGTTGAAAAATGGAATTCCCGTCCCATGGGAAAAGATTTTGAAATTGTTTCTCATCCTGAATTCGGACGAAGGGAATTTTTTTGTGAAACGAAATATTTCATTTGGACTTTATTAAAAGATTTCATTTCAATAAGATCAAATCGTTTTGTTTCAACTGTATCATTTTGACTTTTATAATTTTATTATTTTTACTGTTATAAAAGTTGAAAGATTTCATTAATAACATATTTGTTATCAAAATGATGAAGTCTGAATGGACTGTTTCATCCCTATGAAATGTTTCAATAATTTCCCATCAAAAATTTCAACAAAATAGATGCACTGCCATGAAATGTTTTGATTTTGTCAAATCAGCATTTTCCAAAAGAAAAACATTACATCATAAAATTTTCACAGCTATATTCCAAATTATTTTAAGTATTGTCCCTGAAATAGGAAATGATAAAATATATGAACTTCTAAGTAACAGGGAAGAAAAATATGGCCCATCATGTAGCTATGAGGTAAAATCCTTAGATCTTCTAACCTAAAAGCCACTCACTTAGCCAGCCTGGAAAAGTATTTCTGGTTAGGGTAAACTACATAAGAACTGACTTATGAGAGTTGTGTTGATCATGGTGGATAAGTTGTTTCCTGCCTGACCCTCACCCCCAAAAGTTTGATGCATGTGTTATGGCAAATAATGGAAATTATAGAAAATAAAAGACAAAAGAAAAAATGACAAAGATATATAGACAAGGGGGAAGAGGAAGAGGAGAAATAGTTAACCTATAATGATACTACCTATGCTAATACTTAAAATGTGAAACTACACAGACATAAAAACTGTATCTTCAGTACCTTCACTGTGGAAAATGCAACTAGTACCATCTAAATTTTCCATGTGTCATTTCCTGGTGCCTGTTGATAATCTTCCCCTCAATTGCTTTTGGGTAGTGAATTCCTAATCTAGTTTCAGGATTTAAGCCATCTGAATAGCACAATAAAAGGTGTAGTTTCATGGTGCTCAGAGGTTCCTGGAAAATGTGAGTGTTTCAGTACCTAATTGTACACATTAGTGAGTATCAGATGTTATAACTTCTGGCAGTAAATCCAAGAAGCACGAACTAATTCTTTTGCACTGAAGTCACTAATGCATCCATTAGGTCAAATGCATTTTTCAGCTTTAAAGGGGTTGCATTACTTTTATATTGAATTTATGTTCCAGTGCTGTGCAGTATATATGTGTATATATGTATTTATGTTACCAATGCAGTATACAACACATATACACACAAAATCTTCTCGGACCAGAAAAGATGGTGAACTTTCAGTGTTGTGTGCAGCTAATTGGACTCACAAGTCACAACTCTTGTTAACTGGCATAGGCATTGAAAATATTCCCTTCCCCTCAAAGTCCAGCTTTATGATCTGTGTTTATTTGTGGGAGAACCTTCATTGGAGGATTACATAAAAAAATAGATAAACCGAGGAAATAGCTAAATACACTTTCATTGGAGTGCTTAAGAAAAATGCATGTGACTGAGAACTCCTGGACAAATTTAGAATTTGGGTTTAGTTATGTGCCAGGAAGAGTCTGATCTTGTGAGGCACTGAGCACCCTCACTCCCACTGCATTGAAGTCTATGGGAATTGAGGACTCTGAGCATTTTGCAGGATATGACCCTAAATTATTGTATGCTCTTGTTTGTATCATCAATTCAAAACATATGAACCAGTGTAGACATAACATCTTATACACTCTCAACTCAGAAACTTGACTTATCATGTATTTTGAAAAGAGATTTTGATATGAACACATATGGGATTTTTAGAGGTAAACATGCAGTATGTGCAAGGCGCATTGCACTATTGAGCTAAGGCTTGGTCTACCCTTAAAAATTAGATCGACCTAGCTACGGTGCTCAGGGCTGTGAAAAATTTGGCACCCCCAGCACCTTAGTTAGGTCAACCTAACCCCCACTGTAGGTGCAGCTGAGGATTCTTCTGTTGACCTGGCTACCGCCTCTCGGAGAGGTGCATTAACTACAGTGACAGAAAAAACCCTTTTGTCAATGTAGGCAGCACCTGTGCTACATCAGCATAGCTGGGGTGCTGCAGACTTGCCACTGTACCACTTGTATTGTACACATAGCTTTAGTACCAAGTGCTAAAAGAAAATAAGACAATTAGTATTGTGTTTAGTGAAGTCAACAGCCACAGAGTAGGGTTGTTGTTTTTCCTCCAGGAATTGAATGTGCTGCCCATGTATCGCGGCATATCTGCAGCGAGATTTATTCATAGTCCTGTGTCATGGGGGTCTCAGATACTGTATGTACTACACAGAGGGAAGATGAGTTGATATACACCTCTGACTGTGACTGGGTTGGGCTGTAGGTTAAAAGTTTCTCTCAAGTTGTCTGCATTCTGCCCTAGCGTCTGTCTTTTACAGTAATGCTTTGTTTCTTAGCATGACCACCACCAGGACAGCTTGGTTCAGTGCAAACACTGTCTCTTTCAGCCAGAACATTCCTAATGTTAGCTTCCTTTTTATTTTCTTCCCTCCCTTCCCCCCATTGCTCCCATCTCAGGTTGGAAAGGCTGGTGGACGTCCTGAGGAAGAAGGTTGGAGCAGGGACCATTAGGACTGTGATCTGATTGAAAGCTCCAGCCTAGGGAAGTATTCACATCTGGTGACCAGGCTGCTTCATTCAGCACTGTGTAAACACTAAAGCCTTAACTTAGCAAACAGTTGTTAGAAGTGGGACACTCCAATGACATTCCAGACTGAGATAAAATCAAATCATAAATGTTTAACCACTTTGCTGCTGAGTTGTGTTATTTGTCAAACTGTATCTCTGCAAACATGTATTTGCTTTAAGCAGCTGTATTGTGGTATGGTCAGTGAGTATTGTGGAAATCATTTGTGTGCTGTTTTAACAATAGTCTCTTCACGCAGTTAACATTGTCGGACTATAGTGTGCTGCAAGGCATAGCCCAGCCATGTTACATACGGCCTGCTTCAGGGGCCAGTCCTGCAAAGTGTAAAGCTGCAATGCTATTTATCAATCCGCAAACAATTGAATATTTTAATGTTGAATGTATTTCTTACTGATAATAGAAGTTCAGATTCAATGTTCTATCTATGTTAATATCATGGAGATGTTTTCCTCATAATGCACACTCCTAATCCCTCCGTATTGTAATTGTTAATCAGAATTATGTACAGGCATCATGGGGAAGGTAGACACATGGCTTTAAAAAGACTTTCTATAGCTAGCACAGAATCCTACTCCAGATCCATTTCAGCTCCTTATAAACATATATGGACAGTTAGATTTCACTAAAAGAGTAGATTCGTTAATTTGTAAAAATATAGTTACATTGATCAGGATTGAAACTGTAGAGACGATTATTCTGATTGTTATATGTCGCTCTTCTTCCTGCTCCCATGAAAGAAAATTTCTGCGAGGTTAATACTCCACCTGGCTGGGGCAAAGGAACTGCCGTTCACCTCCACTGTGTAAGGCACAGCCTCAGCTCTTCTATATCAATCTTCTTGCCTCCTCCTTTGAAATGGAAGCACTGAACATTCTGCTCAGCCCCCCTCGTCTGGCTTTTGTGTGTTTCTGCTGTCTTCTCTCTTTCGTGATTGTTTTTATAGAAGCAATGAAAGAAGAGAATAGAAGAATGAAGGAAAGAAATCTGCAATATGCCATTTAATGTGGAGAATCAGACTCAGGGTCTGTCTCTCTGGTCAGACACTGCAGTACTCTGCATTCTTTGTCTGCAGACCTAGGCTCCTTTTGGTTTCAGTCCCCCAACTAGGCCACTTGCAGGGGAAGCTAGGTTTACCGGCAGTGCATAGTACTTGTTATGCCCCAGGAGACTCTGTGAGTGATTCCTAACCACCCAATCTGCCCCAAGTCAGACTGTGATTATTGCTTCTGGACCTCCATAGTCATAAAACCACAGATGACCCTTTCATGCTTCCAGACCTGGGAGCTGGTAAAACCCTAGAGGCAGTGGCGGCTCCAGGCACCAACGCAGCAAACGCGTGCCTGGGGCGGCAAACCGCAGGGGGGGCGCCCTGCTGGTCCCTGCGAGGGCAGCAGTCAGGCAGCCTTCAGTGGCGCTCCTGTGGGAGATCCGCCGGTCCCACGGATTCAGTGGCAATCGGCAGTGGGTACGCAGAAGCTGCGGGACTGGCGGATCTCCTGCAGAAATGCCGCCGAATCCGCGGGACCGGGGACCTCCCGCAGGCGCACCACCAAAGGCTGCCTGACTGCTGTGCTTGGGGCGGCAAAAAAGCTAGAGCTGCCCCTGCCTAGAGGAACCGATGACTGCTGCACCAGGCTCTAGTTCCTCTTGTGCTCAAAGTGAGCCTGTAATTACTGTCTTGAGGATGCTGCTCTCACTAGATTGGAAGCAACTACCGCCCTATTCTAATACCCTTACTGTACCCCCAGTGGGTGTACTGAGTGGCGTGCCACATGCTGTGGACACCCTTGTCCCAATTCTTCTTGAGGGAAATGGCCAAATAAGGAAGGAAGACGTTGTTGTCCATGCTTGAGTGACCTAGCTGTCACTTTCACATTTATCTAGGTGTTTCTAGAATTTTCCCCTTGATTCACTCTTAGGGGTAGGACTTCTGATTTTCAGTTTTAACTGGTACAGCGCTCTTAGTACAAAAAATGAAACTGGTGTTTATCCATTGAACACCGGAAATGGTTACTTGTATCTAAGGACTTGCCGACATGGAGCAATAATGTGGACTGTGGGGTGTGATTTCTAAAGCGCACTAATAATGTATTGCACATTAATTGGTCCATGTAGATGCAGCTGGCATGCACAAAAGGTTCCCTAGTGCGCTATGACATAGTGCTGTTTGAAACAGTACTGTGTTAAAGTTCACTAGGGAACATTATAAAGAAATTACTCATTACAGTGTATATAGTATATACAGTAGTATATACAGTAGTATATACTGTAAAAGAGCTCCTAGTCCTTTACATGCAGACTTTACATAATCATGCTTCCATCCCCCCCTTTTATCCAGGAAAGTAGGATAGATCATACAAGATCAGATCAGCAGTCATTGAGTCAAATATACTCTTTCTGGTTGTGGCCAATAGCTGATTCTTCAGAGCAAGATGGTGACCGTCCATAATACAGTTGTGCTGTGTTGTATGTGAGGGAAAATTCCTTCCTGACTCTGTTTTACCATTTACACCATGAAGCATGAGCTCAGATTACCTCTTAGCATGGATTTTTAGCACCTTTGTAGTGCAACTACAAAAGACTTTTATTCATTGTTAAATTATCCATCACTTTTTTAAAATTCAGCTACGAATATTTGTCTTCTTTGGGAAAGTGCTTGGGAAGGCTCATCTAAATGTGAAGAACCTCTTGAGTTCTAATCCTGCCCTGCTACTGGCTTGGTGTGTGGCCTTGGGCAAGTCACTTAGGGCCAGATTTTTTAAAGGTATCTAGGCTCCTAAAGATGCAGATAGGCACATAGTGGGATTTTCAAAAGTGCCTGGGTAAACTCCCATTGAAATAAATTGATTTATGCTCCTGCTCCCATTGAAATGAACAGTTAAACCCCCAGTGACTTCAGTGGTGTGGGATCAGGCCTTTAATCTCTGTAGTGTAGGTGAATTCCTGGACCCATTAAAGTCAAGGAGAGTTTTGCCATTACCTTTAATGGGGGGCAGGATTTCACCCTTTTAAGTTTCCCCATCTGTAAAATGGGGATAATAGTATTTTGCTTTTGCTTTTCCTCACAGAGGTGTTGTGAGGATTAATTAATTAATCTCTGTACAGCACTTTGAAGGTGTAAAATACTATATAACTGCAAAATAGTCATTTTTTTTAAGTCTCCTTATTTATGGGGAAAGGATGAGGCTGTGTCAGATTGCATCCCGGTAGAGGTAGTTTCTTTGCCACCAGTTCAGAGTAAGGGCTTGTCTTCCATAGGCAAAGACTATGACAACGGTAATTACTGGTGTAAGCAGTGTCACCATTACTTTGATGTAGCATGGAGATATATGTGCATTTCATATCCCTCATGAGATTTTGTGCATTTCTCTATGTGATCATGCAGCGAGTGACAGCACTGGGAGCCATTCATGATGCATGCCATGATAAAATATGTAAATAGTGTCACGTTGTCACCGGATAAGAATGTTATTAATGCTTTTCAGTACTGTAATTATATTCATAGTAAGCCTTCCCTAAGCCCTCACTAATTAACAATATTGTGACAAGTCAACTTTAACAGAACAGAACTGTGGCCCTTTAGTCATTTAGTACTGTTTTTCATTCAGCCCACAGCCAAAATCTCATAGTGTAGTTTTGTACATTGGTGTCAGGAAAGCTGCTGATAGTTGAAAAGTTCATAGCCCACTCAGTCTTGTTAGTGGAACCCTATAGATGAAATCAGTTACAACCCTCTTTAAATATATTCAGATGATAGGTAGACTCATTAGTTAATTATTAATGTATGAGAATTTTAAGACTGCTTTTACAAATAAGCTATCATATTGAAATAATTTAACAATGTCAGTGTGTTGTCACAGAGACATTCCTTTTTTTTCAAATTATAGGATATTTTTTAAGATTTTCATTCATTTTAGTTTCCAAATTAAAATGGTTTTATAAAAAATCTTATTAGGTGACCTTGAATTGTAATTGCTTTAATTCACACACACAAATGAAGTTGCTATCTAAATGTCATTTTCTACATGCCTTTGTTTTCTTTGTTTAAAATAATGCCATATGAAAGCTGCTTTTTGTGGGTGCTGTACCCCATGTATCAGAATAAACAATTTACTGTGAGGCAGAGAAAACTGTTGCAACAAATGAATGGCAGTTTCTCTCATACTATACTTGACAGAGTTGCAGCATTACATGAAGTACATCTGGCTTTTATCATTATACCAGTTAACATAAGATCTGTGCAAAATATTCCTTTTTCTTCCACTGCACTGGCAAATCCAAAAAACAAAGTGTTTGTCTTGTTTTAGCTTGATCGTAAGTCAGCTGCTGGGCTTTAGTGGTCTAAACATTTCATTCTTCAGTTTTGTTGGGAGCGCACGTGTTCTATGAGGCTTTTAAACAAATACTTGGAATGGTTGAAAGATTTGCATTGCCAGTGCCTAGCTAAATATGTAGTCTTTAGAAAAGATGTGGTTTATTTTGGCACTGTTTAAAAAACTCAAATATTTTAAACATTTGTTAAGTTCAAGCTTGCACATTTGAACTAGCCCTATACATTCCAAAGTTGCATCTCATGTTACCTGTCTCTTTGTTTTTTGTATTTTTTATTATTCATTAAAATAGTCTTTGTAAAGGTTTTTTTAAAAAGTAACATAAAATATTGTCATTAAACTAATGAGAGTCAAAATTAACTGCAATGGCAGACATGCAATTTCAAAAATGTCTTTTGGAATCTGAAGCTTCATGTCAGTGGCCCAGATTTCTTCCTCATAGAATGAATAAAATATATTAGGGGCGTGATCCCACAGACCCTTCCTCTTAGGAGTAATGCTTACAGTGGGTTAGTAAGCATTACCCATACTACTTTGCAGGATCAGGCTATAAGCAGACAGTTTGGCTATGTAGTCTATTCATAAAGTAGAATAACTTCAGAAAAAAGAAATCCTTCTTTTCTGTTTCCAACATGTGATAGGGAATTTTTTATAATTTAAAGTAAAAAAATTAAACTTGCTTTGAATTTTCTGGTTAGTTTGAACCTGAACTTCATAGTGAAACTCAAGAGATGAAAACTACTGCAAACTGAAACTACCATCTTTCATGTGGCTCTAGTTAGAGGTAAAACTTAATTTTTGCTCTTAAATATTAAGTAGAAAGACTCTTCTGTTTGGCTAGTTGGTTGGCTTGTGTTGGTTTTTTTCCTCTGTATGATTGAACATGGAAATATACCTTTGTTTTGTTTAAACCCTACCAGGACCCCAATTCAACAAAGCACTGAAGTTAAGCATGTGTTTCAGTGCTCTTCTGGATCAGAACCCAAATGCAGATGGTCAGATTGAACTCTGGGGAAACAAGTACAGCTCCCATTGTCTTCAAGTAGAATTTAGCATGCTTACTTCAGGGTTAAATTTGACCCAGAGATTCTAACTGCCATAGGCCCTGACTCCATGGGTGTTTCAGGGCTGGAGCACCCATGGAAAATAAATAGTGGGTGCTCAGCAACGACCAGCAGCCCCATGGATCAGCTCCTCCCCCTCCCCACAGCACCTCCCACCCGCCAGCAGGCCCCGATCAGCTCCTTCCTCTCCCTCCCAGCACCTCCCGCCCACTGGTGATCAGCTGTTCAGCGGTGTGCAGGAGGCACTGGGGGAGAGGGAGGAGCGGGGCAGGAAGAGGCAAGGAGAGGAGACAGAACGGGGTGGCAAGAGGTGGGGTGAGGGGTTGGGTGAAGGGAAGGAGTGGGGACATGGCCTGGGGCAGAGTGGGGGTCGAGCCCCCCTCGGGAACTTAGGAAGTCGGCACCTCTGCTAACTGAATTGCATTCAGAAAAGTTCATATGCATTCAAATTGGTTTTGTACATAATACAGGTGTTTTTATTGTCATGAGATAAAATAGCAATATGTCTAATGGAACAGGCCACTCTCAAGTTCCAAGAGGTTGTGCTAAGGAGAACATGTGATATACAGTGTCCAAAGAGAGGAGGTCCATTTATTAATTACATGAACTTTCTACAACTGATAATTATCCAAACTATAAGTAACTTTGCACACTATATTCCCAAATAAAATTGAAGAAATAACTCTTGTTATCCCAAGGAGTTCAGAAGGGTAGAAACTATAATATGGTGCATTTGTCACAGACAGATATGAGCTGACCAAATTTCTGAAGCAAACCTTTTCAAAGAGACTTCCATATATTAAAATGCATGATTACATAAATAAATAAATAAATAACCATTGCCTGGGAACTGCTCTAACTTGCAGATTGGAGACGTAGAGTTTTGTTTTTCAGTATTTGACTTTCACAGATGTAGCTTTATTGTTTCACAAATTCTTTATGTGGCCCAATGGGTGTGTTCTCTGTATGCTATTTATAAAATCAATCTCTGTAATATGAGGCCACATACTGATGTCTAAGCAGGATTTCAGCTATCAACAGGTTAGAATCCCCTTCCTTTCAGAAAATAAAACAACTGATTTCTCATTGTAGCCATTAAGTTTACTTGGTGAATTCACTTTATACTTTATTAACCAACAAAGCAGCAGTGTATCAGAGTATACTTCTATCAGAATATACTGGACCAAAAAGAGAGTAACTAATGCTGGGAAAACTGCATCAGCTCAGATTTCGCATTACGACTATGCTTGATATCTTAACATGTCCAATAGTATCATTATTTTTGTTTCATCCACTTCACACATTGGAGCAAATTTTACTTTCACCCTCAGATTCTAACATAATAAAGCTTATGAAGAACAGGAATATTATCAATGAAGATCACTAAAGACTAGCAGTTGCACTGTGCTATTGAAGAAGATCAAGAACTGACAGAGATTGAAGCAAGATCAGCTACTGCATTGCTGCATCAGTTTGTAGTAATATGAAATGCAGAGGGTGGAGGATTTTATGCTATGACTCCAGTGTGTTTGAAAATAAAGGAGTGAAAGACGAATATGTTTGTGCCTGGTATTGATAGAAAACATGTTGGTACTTAATAAACTGGAAACATTACTTGTTCATCCTTGTAATAATATTTCTCCTCTAGTAGTGCCAACATCAGTGAGTGGTTATCTGGCACATAAAGTATTGGCCATGTAAATTAGGCTTGTGGAGGTCAGATTACCACTTCCTCTGACTTTTATAAATCCTCCTATTTTGTTTATTTGGGGTAATTTTTCTTCCTGTTTTCAATTCACTTTTCAGTTTGCTCATCAGAGCAGTGTATAACCACTAGAGGCCTTCTTGGTAAGGAGCCTCTGAAGCCAAAGCAGTTGATCAATCAAAATTAGTTTTAGCAGGAAACCAATGTTGTGATAATGAGTCTTTCAGAGTCTGTACTCTCTGCTATGTCTGATATACCCCCAGTCCTATAGTTTATAATCCTGGCTCAATCACCAATTCATCCATTTTGCTTTAGATGGTCTTGTCCTCTAAACAGGATATTCCAGAGGTTTGGCAAAACTTGGGGAAGATTACTTTGACCATCGGGTTTCCCCACTTGGCAGTTATAAGAATCATGATTAACACAATAGTTTGTTGAGGAAAAACTTAAGCAGTTCTTTCACCAAAGTCGTTTTTTGGATCATTTAAAACAGATTGAAACTGGCATGTTCATTCTTTCAGTTAATTGACTGAGCACTATCTTTTTTTGTAGTCTTGTGTTCTGCAAAAGCATCTGCTTATGTAAGTTCATTAATTCTGTTGTAATTATGATATCTATGGAACAAAGATTGAAATGTAAAGTTAAAGAACGTGAGAACAGTTTTATTGCCAACCGACAACTTTCTGTGCAAAGATGATCATAAAGTGCAGCAGTTGAAAATGTGGACATCAAAAAACTCACTAAAAGTGACATTTCATAACTCATGAAGGTTTATGGTGCAAAGTCTAGAGCCAATATCCCAACTACATGCACGTCGGAAAAAACAAACCACAGTGTCCTGTTGGGGTGCTGTATAATTGGTGCCTCAAGCAGGCACAGTAAGTCCTGGAGTTTCAGGGAGTGTGGAAGTTATGCCATTAGTGAAAAGGGTGCATCATCTGTGCTCCATGTCAGGCCATATCTGCCCCTGTGGGCACTAGCCTCGCCAGTAGTCCAAACAGTCAGGGGAGAACAAGAACCATGTTGTGTTCTTTGGATCCAGTCCTACAAGTAATCAACAAGTGGAACACCCAGTCAGTTCAGTTCAATGGGAGGAGACTGTTAGGAATTCCGCAGTTTCAAATTTGAATCTCCAGAAACTGGACTGTTTCCCATGGACAAGCAAAGGGCTAATCTGTGTAGCAAAACTATCCCATTAACACTGAGAAGAAATGCACTTGATACAGTAAGTACAAGTCATAAGTTAAACTTCATCTGGAGAACAACCCCACAGCTAACCACACAACTTGTGCATGAGTACGCAAACTTTGTCTATTTAAAACTTAAAAATGGGATGAAAAGCAGTTTTTTGGAGACATAAATAAAAGTGGCCAGCTTTTCAGAACTGCCGAGCACACTGGCAAACCCCACTGAAGTCAAAGAGAGTTGCAGGTACTCTTTTACTTAGATATTTATGTGGCTGTAGGAGTTTATTTTCAGGTGCACCCGGGTTGAAAATGTTGGTTATCTGTATTCATTGTCTTGATTTACTTCTTATTTGATGAAGCTGGCAAATCCAGTTCCATATTTATAATAGAGTAGTACCTTGCTAATTCATATTTTGCTGGTTCAGACACTTCATAATTGGTATAAAAAGCTGTCAATCTCTCCACAGCTTCTCAAAGATTGACTAGCTGGGGGTTGCAGTGAGTCACTATATTATTAAGGCTTCCATCCTATAAAACACTCACTAGTATGTTGTGATGTATTATCATAAATAATTAACATTGAATTGTAATTTTAAAACTATCTGGTTCTTATATAGCATTTTCTTCAGTAAATCTGAAAGTGCTTTACAAAGGATGCTAAGTATTATTATCCCCAAATTGGCAAAATAAATCCTAAAAGTGCATTTGGTGATCTATTTGTTTGCTTACTTATTGTGTTTATTCAGGTAGGGCCTTAACTGAAACCCATTGAAGTCAATGGGAGTCAGTCCACTGGCCAAAAATTAGGTGATTAGAGCCAGATTTTACTATCTTTCTTGATGTTGAGTAACACCATACTCCATGAATAGCCCCACTGAGACTGGGCATGAGGAAAGGTCATAGAATCTGGCCATTACTAGTTTGCAAACTTCAGTCATTCACAATTACCTCACTCCATCATTAGTGTTAGTTAATAAAGAAATATTGTATTATTAAAGCTCTCTATAGATCTTACTTTTGTCATTGTTGATTATCTATTCTATTCTATACTGTGTTTATTTGCTAAGCAATTAATACATCCTCTCCTTCTTATATTTCTCAAGCCATACAATTGGATTAACATATATACATCAAAACTTGGTAAGTTTCACGCACTCAGGGCAAGAAAAATGATCTTGGTTTCATTTGATTTCATTATAGACTTATAATGGACTACTAGGCCAGACTATGACTCAGCCTAACAAGTCTGTGCACAGTATCCTGCCAGAATTTGACCTTTGATTATACTCCAGGTTTTTGCACCTTCTTACTAGTGTGAATAATACATATATTGTTCCACATTATCAAACATTTATTAACCGCCAGAGACAGTCATCGTAAAGTTCTCTGGAAAAAGTCCAGAAAGCTTAACAATTACACTGTTCTTTGATCACACACCTTGGAAATCTGTATCAAATTTTTTCAAAAATCTATGTGTGTTGCTTTCTCTTCATTTTGCTTGTCTACTGATGACAGTTTTATCTTCTAAAAACTTCAACAAGTTACTAACGCCAGCCTTCCCTCATGTAAATCTATGTTGGCTTTGTCTAAGCAAATTATGCCTTTTGTCGATATGTTTTCAAGAATCTCACAGAATAGTTTCCAATATTCCGATGCATTCACATATCTAACTGCCTCTTTTTGAAAAATGGTATAATGTTTGTAACTATCCAGTCATTGAGAAACTGAAAAGTAGTGCTAACATTATCGGTGAAGGTATTTCTTATTTAAGAGTTCACTCATTTGTATCCTTGTTTCTTTTAAAAATGTATGTTATCATGTGGACCTGCTATTTTGTCCCCTATTATCTATGTCTAATATTTTCATGGGTATTTACATTTTTATGCTCATATTATCTAAATCATCTCCTGCTAGAAGAAAACATAAACCTTGGTTTTGGTGCCTCTTCTGTTATATAGATGTATTTATTATGATTGATTATTAATTATTATAATATGTGTGTGTGCGCGCTTAAAAAGTTTCTTTGCTTTCAGAGCTATTCCTCATTTTAAGTTTAAGGAACCTTTCTCTATCTGGTAGGATTTTTCAAAATGAAAAGAACATTTGAAGTGCATCCATTTTCTTTACATTTAAGTGTTTTTCTAATTCACTCACCACTGGGAAATCCAGACACCAAATAAAATTTCATCTAGGTTTTCAATAATCACAGCATCCTTGCAGCTATATCAGGGGGTTGCAGATGGAAAGGGAGTTTCTAAAATAGCTACGCCCAGCCCACAAGGAACTCAAAAGATTAGGACGAGGACCTTAATGTGGACCTAGAATTAAATGGAGAGGCAGTGGAGAGCAAACTGTACTGGTATAATGTCTTCTTGTTGGTCTGAAAGGTAGGGCTGCTGCATTGCACAAATTGGGGCTTCTGTATGACCTTCACAGTTGTCATCAGATATAGTGAGTTGCAGTTTTCTGACTGGAAGGTGCAGTAAGTCTAGATAACAATGGCTAGTTCCTTATCAGAGAGGAATGGATACAATGAATGCAAAATGTTGATGTTACAAAACTGGACAGGACTGAGGCCAGCTATCAAGCCCTTCTGTTCCTCTCCATTCCCCCAGCTACTGACTCCACCTCCTGCTCCAATATACATCCACCTATGACAGTCTTAACCAACAGATGGTTCTATGGCTCTCTCTAGGGCCACCAAATGTTTTTGAAGACCTCCTCTTCCCCTCCAGCATTGTTCTGCTTCCAGCAACTTGCTTAGAATTAGCAGGGAGCAGATTGCTCTATTTCCTAGCTGAAATGAAGCCCGTGTGCAGAGTGGGACAGGAAGAGATGTGTTTCACTGCCACACTCACTATCACCATGTGCCAGCAGAACCCTCTCACTGCCCTGTAAACCCAGTTGGGGAAGCATAGAGAAAAGGGAGAGAGAATGGATGGCAGGAGGAGAGATAAAGAGGAGGGAAAACAAAAATGATGGAAGAAAGAAGAAGGGGTGGTTGCTTCCTTAACCATGATATGCTGTTACAGGAAGAAGAACAGGAGTACTTGTGGCACCTTAGAGACTAACAAATTTATTAGAGCATAAGCTTTCGTGGGCTACAGCCCACTTCTTCAGATGCATAACGAAGAAGTGGGCTGTAGCCCACGAAAGCTTATGCTCTAATAAATTTGTTAGTCTCTAAGGTGCCACAAGTACTCCTGTTCTTTTTGCGGATACAGACTAACACGGCTGCTACTCTGAAACCTGTTACAGGAAGGTGGACTGTAGGAGAGAGATGGGGTCCACCTGACCAAGAAGTGGAGGAGTATCTTCACACACTAACTCAGCAACTTAATGAGAAGGGCTTTAAATTAGGCTTAAAGGAGGCAGGTGACAAAAGCCCAGAGGTAGGTATAAAAAAAGTGACTTTAACAGAGGACTAGATAATGGGGAGGGGGGGCTGAAAAATTACAAGCCAACCGTGTACACCATAGAGGTTTTCAAACTTACAGTGATAGGGCAGCACATCTTCGAGTGGAGTGGGCTGATGACCTATAGAGGATGGCCTTGGAAATATGCCCTTCCCCAAAATGTGACCACCTTCTGGAGTTCCTACTACATTGGCACCTGGGATTGACTCAAAATTCATGGTGGCATCAACAGGATGCTGCTTTAACATCCACATGGATGACTGCCTCCCTGTGGCTCTGTATGGCTCTCAATGTAGGCTGCTCTGAATGCATCTGCCCAGGGACTACATGCAAATATGCACGATAATAAGGACTCTACAAAAACTACCCAACCATCCTCCCTCCCCCAGTACATTTCTGGATTGCATAAAACCTCTCAGCCACACTCTGGACATTGATTTAATCACCCAGGGATTACATTTAACCTTCCATCCCTCCACCCCCACCTCGGGACAGTTTTTTTCTTTACAGATGCCTTATTATGTTGTAGCCTGATTTGTATGTCTATGCATACTAACAGGGAAGCCAATAAAAGTCTTCCTTTAAACATATAGGCACATCTCTGTAAGAATGTGTGAGTTTCTAGTCAAAATTTAATTGTGAATGCTTCTTTCACTTGTTTGCGTTTCCCGATTTCCATTTTGAATTCCATGGGATGGTGGTGGCAGGGGTGATAAGGTGCTGGCTTGCAATCTGCCATTAGCAGCTACACTCGACTGCCTGTGATTTGCAATAAATTTGGCATTGGGTAATAAACCGAACATTGCTCCCATCCCTATATCAATAACAACAAACATGGTACCAGAAACTTACCAAGCTCAGGGACGACTACTTCCTTTTGTGTTACTGCTGCTGGTTCCACAGGGGGCAGATCCTCCAGATTAAATGTGCCTAAAAGACTGAGGGGGAACCTGATTAATATCTTAAAATATGTTAAGGGCTGTTATAAAGAGAACAATGACCATTTGTTCTCCATGTCCCCTGAAGGTAGGACAAGAAATAATTGGCTTAATCTGCAGCAAAGGAGAATTAAATTAGATATTAGGAAAATCTTTCCAAGTATAAGGATAGTTAGGCACTTTAATAGGCTTCCAAGGGAGGTTGTGAAATACCAATCATTGAAAGTTTTTAAGAACCGATTAGACAAACTAATAAATAAATACAACTATGACATTGTTGGCATCACTGAAACTTGGTGGGATAATACACATGATTGGAATGTTGGTGTGGATGGGTACAGCTTGCTCAGGAAGGATAGACAGGGGGAAAAGGGAGGAGGTGTTGCCTTATATATTAAAAATGTACACACTTGGACTGAGGTAGAGATGGACATAGGAGACGGAAGTGTTGAGAGTCTCTGGGTTAGGCTAAAAGGGGCAAAAAACAAGGGAGATGTCATGCTAGGAGTCTACTACAGGCCACCTAACCAGGTGGAAGAGGTGGATGAGGCTTTTTTCAAGCAACTAACAAAATCATCCAAAGCCCAAGATTTGGTGGTGATGGGGGACTTCAACTATCCGGATATATGTTGGGAAAATAACACAGCGGGGCACAGACTATCCAACAAATTCTTGGACTGCATTGGAGACAACTTTTTATTTCAGAAGGTTGAAAAAGCTACTAGGGGGGAAGCTGTTCTAGACTTGATTTTAACAAATAGGGAGGAACTCGTTGAGAATGTGAAAGTGGAAGGCAGCCTGGGTGAAAGTGATCATGAAATCATAGAGTTTGCAATTCTAAGGAAGGGTAGAAGGGAGAACAGCAAAATAGAGACAATGGATTTCAGGAAGGCAGATTTTGGGAAGCTCCGAGAGCTGATAGGTAAGGTCCCATGGGAATCAAGACTGAGGGGAAAAACAACTGAGGAGAGTTGGCAGTTTTTCAAAGGGACACTATTAAGGGCCCAAAAGCAAGCTATTCCACCGGTTAGGAAAGATAGAAAATGTGGCAAAAGACCACCTTGGCTTAACCACGAGATCTTGCACGATCTAAAAAATAAAAAGGAGTCATATAAAAAATGGAAACTAGGACAGATTACAAAGGATGAATATAGGCAAACAACACAGGAATACAGGGGCAAGATTAGAAAGGCAAAGGCACAAAATGAGCTCAAACTAGCTATGGGAATAAAAGGAAACAAGAAGACTTTTTATCAATACATTAGAAGCAAGAGGAAGACCAAAGACAGGGTAGGCCCACTGCTTAGTGAAGAGGGAGAAACAGTAACAGGAAACTTGGAAATGGCAGAGATGCTTAATGACTTCTTTGTTTCGGTCTTCACCGAGAAGTCTGAAGGAATGCCTAACGTAGTGAATACTAATGGGAAGGGGGTAGGTTTAGCGGATAAAATAAAAAAAGAACAAGTTAAAAATCACTTAGAAAAGTTAGATGCCTGCAAGTCACCCGGGCCTGATGAAATGCATCCTAGAATACTCAAGGAGCTAATAGAGGAGGTATCTGAGCCTCTAGCTATTATCTTTGGAAAGTCATGGGAGACAGGAGAGATTCCAGAAGACTGGAAAAGGGCAAATATAGTGCCCATCTATAAAAAGGGAAATAAAAACAACCCAGGAAACTACAGACCACTTAGTTTAACTTCTGTGCCAGGGAAGATAATGGAGCAAGTAATTAAGGAAATCATCTGCAAACACTTGGAAGGTGGTAAGGTGATAGGGAACAGCCAGCATGGATTTGTGAAGAACAAATCATGTCAAACCAATCTGATAGCTTTCTTTGATAGGATAACGAGCCTTGTGGATAAGGGTGAAGCGGTGGATGTGGTATACCTAGACTTTAGTAAGGCATTTGATACGGTCTCGCATGATATTCTTATCGATAAACTAGGCAAATACAATTTAGATGGGGCTACTATAAGGTGCGTGCATAACTGGCTGGATAACTGTACTCAGAGAGTTGTTAGTAATGGTTCCCAATCCTGCTGGAAAGGCGTAACGAGTGGGGTACCGCAGGGGTCTGTTTTGGGACCGGCTCTGTTCAATATCTTCATCAACGACTTAGATATTGGCATAGAAAGTACGCTTATTAAGTTTGCGGATGATACCAAACTGGGAGGGATAGCAACTACTTTGGAGGACAGGGTCATAATTCAAAATGATCTGGACTAATTGGAGAAATGGTCTGAGTTAAACAGGATGAAGTTTAACAAAGACAAATGCAAAGTGCTCCACCTAGGAAGGAAAAATCAATTTCACACATACAGAATGGGAAAAGACTGTCTAGGTAGGAGTACGGCAGAAAGGGATCTAGGGGTTATAGTGGACCACAAGCTAAATATGAGTCAACAGTGTGATGCTGTTGCAAAAAAAGCAAACATGATTCTGGGATGTATTAACAGGTGTGTTGTGAGCAAGACACGAGAAGTCATTCTTCCGCTCTACTCTGATCTGGTTAGGCCTCAGCTGGAGTATTGTGTCCAGTTCTGGGCGCCGCATTTTAAAAAAGATGTGGAGAAATTGGAAAGGGTCCAAAGAAGAGCAACAAGAATGATTAAAGGTCTTGAGAACATGACCTATGAAGGAAGGCTGAAAGAATTGGGTTTGTTTAGTTTGGAAAAGAGAAGACTGAGAGGGGACATGATAGCAGTTTACAGGTATCTAAAAGGGTGTCATAAGGAGGAGGGAGAGAACTTGTTCACCTTAGCCTCTAAGGATAGAACCAGAAACAATGGGTTTAAACTGCAGCAAGGGAGGTCTAGGTTGGACATTAGGAAAAAGTTCCTAACTGTCAGGGTGGTTAAACACTGGAACAAATTGCCTAGGGAGGTTGTGGAATCTCCGTCTCTGGAGATATTTAAGGCCTTGTCTACACTACGAGAGTAGTTCGATTTTACTTGCATCGAATTTTTGTAATCGATATTGCAAAGTCGAACGTGTGTGTCCACACTAAGGACAGTAATTCGACTTTGTGCGTCCACACTAACGGTGATAGCGTCGACATTCGAAGCGGTGCACTGTGGTCAGCTATCCCACAGTTCCCGCAGTCCCCTCTGCCCATTGGAATTCTGGGTGTAGCCGGCAATGCCTTCTGGGTAACAAAATGAGTCGAGGGTGCTTTTGGGAAACTGTCGTCATCCGTCCATCACTCCCGCCCTCCCTCCCTGAAAGCGCCGGCGGGAAAACAGTTCGCGCGCTTTTCCAGTCATTGACAGCGCGGACGCCACTGTACTCCGAGCATGGAGCCCGCTGCGACCATCGCTGCAGTTGTGGCCGCTCTCAACGTCTCGCAGCTTATCATAAAGGTTTCCCTGAGGCAGATGCAGAAAAGTCAGGCGAGGAGGCTACGGCACCGCGGTGATGTCCTGAAGTCTGAGAGTAGCACAGACCTGTCAGAAAGCAGGCGACCCAGCGCCGAGGACATCACAGTGGCAATGGGTCATGTTGATGCCGTGGAACGGCGATTCTGGGCACGGGAAACAAGCACTGAGTGGTGGGACCGCATAGTGCTGCAGGTCTGGGATGAATCCCAGTGGCTGCGAAACTTTCGCATGCGGAAGGGAACTTTCCTGGAACTTTGTGAGTTGCTGTCCCCTGCCCTGAAGCGCAGTGACACCCGGTTGCGAGCTGCACTGAGTGTACAGAAGCGAGTGGCCATAGCCCTCTGGAAGCTTGCAACGCCAGACAGCTACCGGTCAGTCGCGAACCAGTTTGGGGTGGGCAAATCTACCGTGGGGGTTGTTGTGATGCAAGTAGCGAAGGCAATCGTTGATGTACTGCTGCCAAAGGTAGTGACCCTGGGAAACATGGAGTCGATCATAGATGGCTTCGCAGCGATGGGATTCCCAAACTGCGGTGGGGCCATAGATGGAACTCACATCCCTATCCTGGCACCGGACCACCAGGCCACCCAGTACATTAACCGAAAGGGATACTTTTCCATGGTGCTGCAAGCACTGGTGGACCACAGGGGACGTTTTACCAACATCTACGTGGGATGGCCGGGCAAGGTTCATGACGCTCGTGTTTTCAGGAACTCTGGTCTGTTTAGACGGCTGCAACAAGGTATTTACTTCCCGGACCACAAAATAACTGTTGGGGATGTGGAGATGCCTATAGTCATCCTCGGGGACCCAGCCTACCCGCTAATGCCCTGGCTCATGAAGCCCTATACTGGCGCCCTGGACACTGAAAAAGAACTCTTCAACTACCGGCTGAGCAAGTGCAGAATGGTGGTGGAGTGTGCTTTTGGCCGTCTCAAGGGGAGATGGAGAAGCTTACTGACTCGCTGTGATCTCAGCGAAACCAATATCTCCATTGTTATAGCAGCTTGCTGTGTGCTCCACAATCTCTGTGAGAGCAAGGGGGAGACCTTTATGGCGGGGTGGGAGGTTGAGGAAAATAGCCTGGCTGGTGATTACTCACAGCCAGACAGCCGGGCGATTAGAAGAGACCAGCGGGAAGTGCTGTGCATCCGGGAGGCTTTGAAAGCAAAGTTCCTGAGTGAGCAGGGTAACCTGTGACTTTATAGTTTGTGTACTGAGAAGCTAAACCTGCCCCCGTTTCTTTACCCAGGTAATGTTGACTATCCTATCCAGTTACATACCCCCTTCACCCCCCCTCCAACACACGTGTCGAAATAAAAATAGTTCTACTTTGTTAAAGCACACCGTTTTCTTTAATACTGTTTTCGCGGGAATTTTTTAAAACTGGGACACAGACTGTGGTGCGGGGCGGGTGTAGTGTTGTGACGCGAATGCAGCTTCTAAACTCAAGGATTGACAGGCTCCGCTGCGGTGGGATGCTTGTTTCAACGGAGCCTGTCAACCCTCCTGATCGGGACTGTGTGTATGGGGGGTCTATTTGACTTTGTGGCAGGGGGAGGACGGTTACAGATCCCATGCTGTGTGGCTCTGTGATCCTGCCTAAGGACCGGCGCTTAAGATCTGTAACTGCCCTCCCCCGCCACAAAGTCACAGAGCAACCCACCCCCCCCCCAACATTACATCAAAACAACCTCCCAGACTAACCGGGGCAACTAGTCACTGCATCACTGCACTGTGTATGTGCCCTGCTGCTGTGCCTGCCCCCGACTATGTACCCTGCCAAAGGAGACTGTCCTGTCCAATTACCAACCCCCTTTCCCCTCCTCCTCCAAAAGAACATGATTGAAACAGTAGTTAACAGAAACGAATTTTTTATTATCAACTACACATGGCATTGGGAGGTGAAACTTGGACGGGGGCTTGTGTCAGGCGGGAAGGAAAGAACTTTTCAAATTTTGGGAAATGAGAGCCTTCTGCTACTAGAGCTCTCTGCAGGGGTGGAGTGAGACTTAGCAGGGACTCTGCCGCCTCTCCTTCTTTGCATTTTGGGTGAGGTGGGTATGGGACTTGGTGGCGGGGGAGGGCGGTTAGAGATGGACTGCAGCGGGGCTCTGTCCTCCTGCCTCCGTTCCTGCAGAACATCCACAAGGCGCCGGAGCGTGTCCGTTTGCTCCCTCAGTAGTCCAAGCAGCGTTTGAGTCGCCTGCTGGTCTTCCTGCCGCCACCTCTCCTCCCGATCCATGTTGGCTTGGTGCATTCGGGTCAAGTTCTCCCGCCACTGGGTCTGCTGTGCTGCCTGGGCTTGGGAAGAGGCCATAAGCTCAGAGAACATGTCCTCCCGTGTCCTCTTCTTCCTACGCCTAATCCGCGCTAGCCTCTGGGACTGTGATTCCAGGCTAGGTTGTGAGACAGTCGCAGACGGGGCTGTGGAAATGGGAAAAAGGGAGTGAATTCCTCAGAAAGATAAATGTAGTTGTGAACAAAGAACATAGTCTTTCTCTGTGAACAAGACCATGCACAGCACCTTTCACATGCGCACTCAGCACAAGGTCGAATTCTCGGCCTTCGCATTCAGTGCCTGGGGTCTTGAACAGCACATTTGAGAAGCGAGGCAGCACAACGGAATTTCTGTTGCAGGCAGACATGGTAAGCCGTACACTTGTGGCAGTTTAAAACTTTTATATTACCACTGGCCTCATTTCACATTTAAATCAATGTCAGTCCCTGCTGCCAGCAATCCGGCAAGCGGGAACTCTGCCCCTGTCCCACCCCCTCGTGGCTGTCCCCGGGAACGATCCCTTTCGGCTGCCCCTCTCCCGCCTCCACCGCGTGGCTGCAAACCAGCGGTTACAGTTCTGTAAAGGAACGGGAAAGCAGTCCCAACACTAACATTCCCCTACCTAATTAAAAGCAGGTCACCATGGCCGACATCACCCTGATGAGGATCTCCGAGAGCGACAAAGAGAGAATGCTCCGGGAAAGCCTCCAAAGACCAGGGCCGTATGCCGCCCTGCTGTGCAGAGCAATGATCCTCGAGTACTTGATAATCTCGTGGCGCGGCAACGTGTCGTACTTCGGAGGACCCAATAAAGCCGCTCTCCCCAAGAACCTCATGCAACGGCTTTCAAGTTACCTCCAGGAGAGCTTCATCGAGATGTCCCAGGAGGATTACTGCTCTATCCCCGGACACATAGACCGCATTTTACTGTAGCTGCAGTATGAGGGAATAAACAGTAGAGCGGCTTGTGCAGGACAATCACTGAAAACCGGACATTGCTAGATTTCTTTTCAAAACTTGCACTGCCCCTTACTAAACCGTTAAGCGCCTAGGGCACACTAATCATGAACAACCCATTCTTTTAATTGTTAATATTCCTGTTTTGTTAAAAATAAATGTTTAGATGTTTACAACACTTACTGGCTGATCCTTCACCAGATTCTGTGTCCGGGGTAACGGCTGGGGACGCTTCGTAGGGGATCTCTGTAAGGGTGATGAAGAGATCGTGGCTGTCGGGGAAATCAGCGTTGTGAGAGCTGCCGACTGCCTCGCCCTCCTCATCTCCTTCCTCATCTTCCCCGTCCCCTAACATGTCCGAGGAACCGGCCGTGGACAGTATCCCATCCTCAGAGTCCACGGTCACTGGTGGGGTAGTGGTGGCGGCAGCACCGAGGATGGAATGCAGTGCCTCGTAGAAACGGGATGTCTGGGGATGGGATCCGGAGCGTCCGTTTGCCTCTTTGGTCTTCTGGTAGCCTTGTCTCAGCTCCTTGATTTTCACGCGGCACTGCGTTGCATCCCGGCTGTATCCTCTCTCTGCCATGTCTTTAGAGATCTTCTCGTAGATCTTTGCATTCCTTCTTTTGGATCGCAGCTCGGAAAGCACGGACTCATCGCCCCACACAGCGATGAGATCCAAGACTTCACGATCAGTCCATGCTGGGGCTCTCTTTCTATTCCCAGACTGCACAGCCATCACTGCTGGAGAGCTCTGCATCGTTGCCAGTGCTGCTGTGCTCGCCACGATGTCCAGACAGAAATGAGATTCAAACTGGCCAGACAGGAAAAGGAATTCAAATTCAAATTTTCCCGGGGCTTTTCCTGTGTGGCTGGTCAGAGCATCCGAGCTCGCACTGCTGTCCAGAGCGTCAACAGAGTGGTGCACTGTGGGATAGCTCCCGGAGCTATTAGCGTCGATTTCCATCCACACCTAGCCTAATTCGACATGGCCATGTCGAATTTAGCGCTACTCCCCTCGTCGGGGAGGAGTACAGAAGTCGAATTAAAGAGACCTCTATGTCGAACTAAATAGCGTCGCAGTGTGGACGGGTGCAGGGTTAATTCGATTTAACGGCGCTAACTTCGACATAAACGCCTAGTGTAGACCAGGCCTAAGAGTAGGTTAGATAAATGTCTATCAGGGATGGTCTAGACAGTATTTGGTCCTGCCATGAGGGCAGGGGACTGGACTCGATGACCTCTCGAGGTCCCTTCCAGTCCTATAATCTATGAATCTATGAATCTATGAAAACACCTGTGAGGGATAGACTCATAGACTTTAAGGTCAGAAGGGACCATTATGATCATCTAGTCTGACCTCCAGCATAATGCAGGCCACAGAATCTCACCCACCCACTCCTGTAACAAACCCCTAACCTATGCCTGAGTTATTGAAGTCCTCAAATCGTGGTTTAAAGACCTCAAGGTGCAGAGAATCCTCCAGCAAGTGACCCGTGCCCCATGCTGCAGAGGAAGGCGAAAAACCTCCAGGGCCTCTGCCAATCTACCCTGGAGGAAAATTCCTTCCCGACCCCAAATATGGCGATCAGTTAAACCCTGAGCATGTGAGCAAACTCACCAGCCAGCACCCAGGAAAGAATTATCTTAGTCTAGGTATAGTTGGTCCTGCCTCAGTGCAGGGGACTTAGACATGGCTGGATTTCCAATTAGGCCCAGTAGGCATGTGCTTAGAGGTGCCTAAAAGTTCAAAGCTTGGCACTCCTGGGTCCCAAGAGGGGGTCGTGCTGGCTGAGGGGAGACGGTGCCACGCAGCCCTGCCGAAGCGCTCCTGCCAGCAGGGAAGGCGAAGCAGCCCCCTGTGGCAGGGGAAGAGGGTCCTGAAGGAGCACAGCCTGGGCAGGCCCTGCTCCTGCTCCAGCCTGGCTGATGGTGCTGCTTCTGAGGGGCCAGAGCGATCCCCAACTGGCTCCGGCTGTGCTGCCAGCTCATCTCAGCGGACACAGTCACCTCCCAGCAGGGCTGGTGAGTGCGGCCGGGGGGCAGGGTGTGGGGGAGTGGCTCTCTGGGGAAGTTTGTGGGGTTGTGGTGGGCAGTGAGGGGGTGGGGAGGCGCTGGACAGTAGGGAGTTTGTGGAGGGTGCTGGGCAGTGGGGGTTGGGGAGGTCTGTTTGTGTTGGGTTGCTGAAGATGTTGTGCCTGGGGGCGTGTAAATCCAGCCCTGGGCTTAGACCTCCATTTCTATGATCCTATGACAGAAGAGAGGGTGAGAGAAAATGTAGAGGTACCCAGGGAACAAGAGAAGAGGGAATCAGAGCACCAAAACAGGAGGTGTGCTTGTGCATTTCTGTAGGGGAAGGGTGGGGGTCCACAGATGGAAGGTGAAATGCATTTTGGGAAGAAGCCAGTGATAAATGTGGTGCTGTATGTTTGTAGAGATGTGTGGGTTCCAAGCCAGACTGGACATAAATATGTGTGTTAGTTAAAGGTCTGTTCCCCAGGTGTGGCGATATCAACATCATTCTCAAGCTGTTCTGAGCATTGGGGGAGAAAATAGAATTCAAAGAAATTCTGGGAAAAGGAACAGATTAATAGATTTTAAGGCCAAAGGGACCATTATAATCATCTAAGCTGATCTCCTGCATAACACAGGCCAGACCTGGAATCATTATGAAACTGTTACAATTTTTCAACATCCTTTTTGAATTGTGAACACCATGGGCACTTCTAGTTTTCCCCGGGGGTACTCCACCTCCACCCCGACACTCTGACCCCACTCCACCCCTTCTCCCAAGGCCCCACCGTTCCACCTCCTTCCCTAGGCCCCCCAACTGCCCGTCGCTTGCTGCTCTCTGCTCTCCCCCAAGTCCCTCCCCTAGCCACCAAACAGCTGCCATCTATCAGTTGTTTGGCGATGTTACCAAACAGCTGTATGGCGGCATCCCCCATTAGCTCATCAGGGGCACCACCGAATAGCTGTGACTGGTGGGTGCTGAGCACCCACTGGAGCTCCCACGGTGCTATACTGTACAGTGCAGACGATAACTGGACAGAGTATTCTAGTAATGGCCTCATCAATGCTGTATACAGAGATAATGCCAACTCCCTTCTATTTGATTTTTTCCAGGCTTCTATATCCAAGGATTGCATTAGCTCTCTTAGCCATAGCATCGCACTTGAAGCTCATGTTTGGCTTGTTATCCACCATGACCTCCAACTCCTTTTCAGTGCCACTGCATTCCAGTATACAGTCCCCCACCCGTAAACGTGACATACAATCTTTGTTCCCAGACATCTACACTTGCATTTGTCTGTCTAAACCACACATTCACATGAGCCCACCTTGCTAAGTGATCCAGATTGCTTTGTATAATTGGTGGAGTAAAACTAAATTGGGAGCCTTGAAGGGGAAGTAGAGATTTTTGGCAATGGGTGAAGGGAAGGTGAAAAAGATAAGGAGGACTTTTCAGAAGAGAACCAAGAGGTACTGTTACCAGCCAATGAACAGAATAGGAAGGAAGGTGGGACAGAAAAAAGCACAAAGGAATGAGAGAGGGAATATAAAAAGATGGGGGAGAGGGTGCAAAAGAGCCAAACAAGACAGGCTACAATGAAAAAAAGAGAAAACAGATGAAGGGGTGAGCATGTAAAGGGAGACACCAATCAGACCAGAAAGCTGGGAATGGGAAAAGATAAACAGAACCAGGAGAAAGGAGAAACAAGGAAAGATGTGAAAACATTAGATAGAAAACAAGGAAAATAAAATGGTAATGGAGATAACTAATGAAAGAGTAGGATGGAAGGTGGATTGGCAAAATAGGAGCAAAACAACCCACAACCTAATGACCTTTGTTTTATTTATTTATGTTATGTATTTATTAATTATTACGGATGATTTTTTTATTTCTATAGCACTGCTGCTGTGCCATGGAGATTCACAAACATGTAAGGATTGCAAAGATCCTACAGTTTAAATAGCCAAAGTCAGAGAGATGGACAGAAAGGATGCAACATAAAAGCTAAGTGATTGAGCAGTTAATCTTGTTAGCTTGGTTTTGTATTATGGTGATTTTAATTATACTGTAATCTGAGCTAAAGCGAAGGATTATTGGGTGACGTATTGTAAAATCAGTGGGTGGGCACTTGCTAGTGGAAGGCAAGCTGGAAGAAGTGATTTTCGGGAGAGATCTGAAGGAGGACAGTGATGTTTGCATGGCATTCTCAGGAGAGGGGGAGGCTCTTCTTGGCATAGAGAACAGGGTTAAAAAAGTGTGAAGATGTAAGCTTCTGAGAGGCGGGCAGAGTTGGCAGATCATAATGCATCATGGGGGTGTAGTAAGTGAGGAGAGCCAAGATACAGGCAAGAGCAGCACTGCACAGAGCACTAAGGGTGAGGTCAAGAAGCATGAAATTGAGGTTGAACCCAGTAGGGAAGCCAGTGGAGGGACTCATAAAGGTAGGGGAGGGACATGACCTGAGTGGTTGCGAAGGACGGTAATGGCAGTGTGTTGAATGGGCTGGAATGGGGAGAGATCAGAGGCAGAGGGTATATTTACACTGCAGTGTAAGCCTGGGCTCATACTCAGGCTCAAGCCCAAAGCCACATCTATCTATATGTAACCCACACACCTTCCGGGTGGGGTGTTCTGTCCCTTCTAGTGGCACCGAGACCACTTAAAGAGAGAGAGTTAAATGAGTCTGCTTTACAGCCTTAGCTAACAGCCGGTTGGCTTTTAGCTCATGTTGTAGACCTTCTAAAAAAAATCTGGCATGTCTCACACCCCCAGAAAGGGCATCTCACACCCCCAGGCGGTGCGTGCACCCCAGGTTAAGAATCACTGCTGTAGAAGCTCATGCACTAAGCTCCAGAAGTCCCTGGTTCGATCCTGCCTGCTGACAACCGGGGTCTGTTGGTGTTACATATACATCCGCATGCGCCCAACCGGGAATCCACTAGCCGTCTTTTATGTATATCCACATCCACAGCAGCAAGCCGTCTCACAAGGGCTAGCGAGGGGGGGAAGGCAGAGGGAACAGAGCTGAGCAAGCAGGGGGGTGGGGTCTTGAGGAGAAGGGGTGGCAAGGGGGTGGGAGGAAGGGGCATTGCATTGCATGCTGCTCCCAGGTGCTTGCAAGCAACAGCAGCAGCAGTGTGTGTTGCATCACAGCAGGGCGGAGGTGTGGGGCACTGGGGCCCCGCCTACTCCAATCTTCGCAGCTGATGGTGGGCCCTGCTGCCCAGGAGCCGGCGGGCCAAGAGCTCAGCCAGTGCTACCAGGCCATTCCCTGGCGGGGACGCTGGCGCTCCCCAAGGGGCCCGAACTGCTGGACAGGAAGCGGCACAGCGAGTGGGTGCTGGACAGCTCTGACTCTGGCCTGCCACTGGCTGCTGACCACCAGCCCCACGCATGGTGTGCCCCCCTGGCTGCCCGAGCCAGATGTCATGGGCCAGGCACCATCAGTGAGTAGAGCCCTGCACAGTGGTATCTGCATCTGATCCATATCTGCAAAAATGGTCCACAGATATCCACAGATTTGCAGGGCTCTACCCTTAGGGCTGGGGGATTTGAGACTGAATCCGGTGGAGGCAAGGGCCCATACTCCATTGTTTTGCTGTGTGAATGCAGTTCAGGCCCAGACTTGGGTCCTGAGAGTCCATCAATGTTATTGCAACAATCCCATGGGCCAGTGTCCTTTGTCCCTTCTATCCCAAGGCTGGCCAGTCGACTCTCAGGAAATGGAAGCCAACCCCCTGGTTCAAGAACAGCTGTGAGGCATTTAACCCTTCCATTTTGTTCTGACTGCTGAGCTGCAAGCAGAGTGAACCTACTCCTGCATTTGTAATGTCCACCCATATGAAGAAGTCCTTTACCAAGCATGCTGCTAGCTGATCCCGGGAGCACAGCCAAATTTTAGTTAATCTCTGGTGCAAGGCAAGCAAACAGTTCAACTTTAGCAGCAGTTCCAGGAAGATAATGTGGACCAGCTAATAGCAAAGAAGCAGGCAGCACTGGGAATTCACCAGACCAGTGAACAATGCAAAGAGAGGATTTTTGTGGCTCAAGACTGACTACCAGAAAGCCAGGGATGAGAACCACATTTCTGGGCATTCGCCATCATCCTGTCCCTTTTACGAGGAGTTTGCTTGGGTACCGTGCCAAGCACTGAGCCACCAGCACTTCACGACAGCCTCACTTGAGGTGGTCTTTCAACTTCTGTTGATCCTTCCACCTCAGCAGCACAGGCCCATTCCAGCAGCTCCCTGGGACTCAGAACTGTCACAGACCGATCCAAGTGGAAGCATTTCCATGATGAACTTATGGTGGCCAACAAGGAGAAGGATTTAAGGGAAGTGGAAAGGCACAGAGAGGCTGCAAAGTGAGGACAGAGTTTCAGCATGCAGGGAGAGGCTTGCATTGCAGTTTCTGGAGCAGGAATGTTGGCTGAGGGAAGGAGATAGAGGTCTGCAGAAAGACCTGTTTGAGAGGCTGCTTTCACTTATGACCTCCAGAGCACAGGCTCCTGCTGCACCCACACCACGTCCTGAGTCCCTGGTACCATGTGTTGCAGACAAAGAACACTCTATTCAGTCCATGTGAGTGACTAGCAAAGTTATGAATTTAAGCTCCCAGGCTCGTCTTTTGAACAACGCTTTCATAAGAGCCTGAATAGAGACACTGGATTTATGGCTTATTAAAACAATCTATAACCCACTAAACCCCACCTCCCGGTTGCCCTCCCCTCCCCCTTCCCTGGTCTTTCCTTTCCTCCCTATGACAGGAGGGTGTTAACAGGCACTTCACCTTGAATGGTCCCTTGAAATATGTGTTAACTACCTATGCTAAACAATCTGTTCCATCTTGTAGTTAGCTGTGACACTGTGAGGCCAGGTCTACACTACAGACCTATATCGGTATAACTACATCACTCAGGATGTGAAAAATTCACACCCCTGAGTGATGTAGTTGTACCAACCTAACTGCCTGTGTAGACAGTGCTAGGTCGATGGGAGAGCTTCTCCTGCTGCCATAGCTACCGCCTCTCGAGAGATGGATTAACTATGCCAACAGGAGAAACTCTCCCGTCGGTGTACTAGCATCTTCACTAAAGTGCTGTACGTGAAGACAAACCCTGAGTAAGTTTCCCAGACCTGAAGAAGAGCTCTGTGTAAGCTCAAAAGCTTGTCTCTCTCACCTACAGCAGTTGGTCCAATAAAAGAGATTGCCTCACCCACTTTTTCTGTTCTCGAACTTATTGATATGTCAGACTGTAATATCTCCAAGGTTTCAGGATGCATAAAATAAGATGTCCCATATGAGGTCTTGTTATGGTCCTATGGACCCCATAGGTATTTTGTGACAATAATAATAACCTATTTTGTAATGTTTTTCACCCCAAACGTTGACTTTTGATGGGGGGGGGAGAGGAAATATTTTTCACAAACATGTCAAATGTTTGACATATGTATATGTACAACAAACTGGACTTATTATGGGGGGTGCTTGAGTGCAGATGTCTGTGAGTGTTTGCCTATGTAACATGTGCATGTATATTTTATTTCTTACAGGGCAAGTCCAATCACATCATCACAGACCACCCTGAATATAGTGGAGCCAGTGTAATTCTAATGCATAGGCAGAAGTACGTGGGGCTTGAATCTGTAATGATTTACTTGCTGTCACTTCTGCTGACTTCTTTGGAACTTGAGAACACACAGCACCTTATAGGACAGGTTGTCAGCATCTTGCAGGATCAGGACCAGAAGTCCATTGACTTCAGTAGGACTTATTTACACCAAAAAGGGGCACAGGATCAGGCCTATTCCTGCCAGGAGCTGAGTTTATTCAACCTGCTTTGACTGCACTTGGATCTGAGGGTGCTCAAAATTGGCAGGATCAACCCTTAATGAGGAGGAAGACGAATCTGATTCCTTCCACTGCTGAATGCTTCATTCATATTAATATGTATAGGGTTTTTTGTTGTTTTTTAACTAAAAATGATGTATTTTAAATCCTCTTCCCGGAGAAAAAAAAGAAAAAGAAAAGGACACTCCCCTTGGAATGTAACCTTAATTTGAACCAAGATCAGTGAAAGAAAAGCACTTCTGAGTGCATTGTTCACTTGCTCCACCCATACAGTCCCTTATCTAACCTGAGTCTCTATTACCAATAGCTTTATAACTTTTGCAGTAGTAAACTTTGCATGCTTTTACATGCTTTAAAATGGACTTCTAGAAAATAACATGACTATATCATATTTGGAAATAACCTATTAACCCTGCTTTTGTTAAACTATTCCTTAGATTGTGAACTCCTTGGAGCAGGGGAGTGTTTGTCTTAAATGTTTGGAAAGTGCTTAGTACATAGTGGGCACTATTGCAAGTAAATAATAAAGAACAATAATAATTCCTGACCTGTGGTAAAGGTGAAATTTTAAAAGTATAGTTTTGCCAACAAGTACTCAAAAATCATGAGTCAGAGCCCCCAAATCAGGAGATATTTAATAAATCAAGTTTTTAGCCTGACTTCTGATTTTTTTTCATCTTTAGGGGAAGCAGCCAACCCCCATTTTGTGTGCAGTTATCGCAGCGTCAAAATGTAACCTTACATACACACCCAAAAAGCAGGCTTCTCTGTTCACTATTCACAGGGAATTCCGCTGAATTACTGCTATCCTCTGGAGTGTGGGGAGCTGCTGTTCTATTGCTGTGGTCTCTCTTTCCCTTCCTGGAAAGGATAGGCAGCAGCCCCATTCACATTCTGTCTCCATGTCCTTCCCCTCCCCACTCCTGTGCCCACCTACTCCCTACATTCACTTGCCTCCTGTATTTCCTTCCTTTTTTCCTTCCAGTGTGCTACCCATTTTAGTCTCTGTCTGCCATGGCACATTGCCCTGTGTACCTCCTCAGTCTCCCCTCTGCTCCCTATATTTAGCCCTCTCTGTTTGCTTCTGGCTCTCCACTTTCCCCTAACTCCTCCCCGTTTATTGTTCAGTTTCCTAACACATTCCCCCTCCCTACTGTCCTGGTAAACTCATTCCTGGCACCTCCATCTTATCCTGTCCTTTCCATGGCCCTCACAGACAAGGGCCACCATATTCTGTGAGAGCAGCCTGGGCTCAGCCCCATGGATAATAATGGGAGACGGTGGCCATCTTTTCTGGGGGCAGTGTCAACTTCACCTGCAAAGTGGTGGCCACCTCACTGAGGGAAACCGGAGGAGTTGGTCCTATTGTGAGTAATGGGAGATTGCAGTCATTTTAGATAAGGGCAACATTGAAGGCAGAAATCAGAAATTAATCAGATTGCTTAAAATAAAAGCAAAATCTTGTGAAATGTTGCCAAATATGGGTAGCAATGCTAAAATGCTGTGATAATTGTAAAATGTATCAGTTGTTTTTTTTTTACTTGTAACTGGCTGCTTTTGTTTTATAAACAATTATGTCAAACACTTGTGTCTTTGAATGAAAAAAAACAGTAATACAAATTTTCAAGGGAATACTGCTGCCTACAGCATAGTTGTTACACTGTTTATATTGGGAAGGGCTTCTTGTTAATCACAAGGAAATTGGAAGGAGGAAGAAGGAAAAAAGTCTAAATAAGAAATATCTAAAAGACACTGTCATGCATGAAACATTTGGGGCTTTCAACTGAATCAGAAGCAAGGTCAGGTTTCACAACCAGTCCCTCCCCAGACTTGATTGGCAGTTTTCAGGGACACTCAAAAGGAGAGTTCAGTTGGTTTCATGCTTGTTACAAACGATTAGCTTAAATTTTAGCTAAAAGTTAGGTTTTGTAAAAATATTTTTTGACAAAATTGAAGATCAATAGAAATATTTTTCATGATAAAAAGCCTATACTGATGACAGGGTTTTTTAAAAAAACAAACAAAAAAACCCAACAGAATACTTTCTTGTAGAGCTTACAACTCAGACACTAGGGCACTAAGGACCTGAAAGTGAAACTGACTGCAAAGAAACGTGAAACTGACTTCAACGATTTTCAGGAAATGCGAAAAGTGACCACAGAGAAGTGTAAGGGGTACTAAACATTCTTTCCCTTTTTTAATCAAATAGGATGTTATTAACAGAGATGAAGAATTGTGTGTGTTTACTATATACTCTTTTATTTATTTATTTGTTTGTTTCATTTTTACAGGAGCCCTTGAGTAAATAAATAACTCAGTGTGCAGTTCTGTGGCCCTTACACACCCAGTGGGGAACTCTTCCCTCCCTTTGCTAGAACTGAGCAGGCTGCTGTCTCCAGGAACAGGAGAGATGAGTCAGACCTGCCTCAGCATCCAGAGACTGAGTGGCGAGGACAGAGGGGGGGGACTACAGCCCCCATGTTTTCTATGGAAACACTTGCCCTAAGGAAATGGAGGAGGAAAAGTGGCTGGGAAGTTGAGTGCCATTGAAGGAGACTTCATCACAATAAGTTTCAATGTGTGACAAGCTTAGAGGAGCCTCCTCCCCTCCCCCATTGTTTTGCGTCCTTGGCTCTATCTATAGGGCACTAGTCTCCAAAACCTTCGGACCAGTTCCCACCCTCATTTTTCCAGGGCAGATTATCCCTGCTGCTGTAGATTGCAGCCCCCATACATTGGAGTGGGGGGAATTCCTATAGTGCTAAAGGCACAGGCTGCCTAATGTCCCTTCTGTATTTCAGAGCAACATGCCCACAGGCAGCGCTTTACTCATGTGCAGTGTTAATAAATAACTAGGGACCAAATCCTCCAGTCCTTACTCGAGTCAATGTGCTCGTTTCACCCTCCCGGTCAGTCTGATTGAGAGATAACTCTCTCAGCAGCAGTTTCAGTGAGCCCCCTCTGCGGCCTATGCTTCTCTGAGCATCAAAAGGAGATGAAGCCTGATTAACCATTTTGAAACCGATCGGATGAGGAGCAGTCCTTACAAAACAACTTTTTATACGCTTTAATTAAAAACGTGTTCCGGCAGCCCGAGCTGAAAGGGGTTTAGAGAGGAGGGGGGAGTGGATAGGGCTGAGCTGGTTGCTATAACTACGCCAAATCTTTTCACTCCTTGTCTTCCCCAGCACACTCCATCTCGCCCTCTCCAGCCATTAATTCACATGTGTATCTGTCTATTAACCCCTCAATCTGTCCATCCAGCCATCTACTCTTGAGCCCACACCTGCTGCTGCTAAGCTAACTTATCTCTCTTTTTCTCTTTCTGGCCTTTTCTAAAAGACCCATCCTGTGAGATGTTGAGCAGCTCCAGCCCCTATTGAGATCAGTAGGATTTGGTGACACTCAGCACCACCCAGGAGCCAGACCCATACTAAATGCTGTCCTCCCACACCCTTCGCTTTCCAAGCTTCAAATTCATATTTTGACAGGGACGTAATATTGAATATTTATTTTAGACCTTATGAAAAATTACGCTTGAAATGTGATTTCATTTCTCATAGAATAATTTTGAAGCCCCAGTGTTCAATAATCTTAAAAATAATGTTACAATTAAAATGAGGGTAGCATTTTTTAAAAAAACACTTTTTTCATTATTGGTCTTTAATTTTCCAAGTTTCTTGTTAAGCTGATATTGTCTCAGGTGTGTTATATGTATGCATAGTCCACATCGTCAATAAAACACAGGATCTTGTAGATAAGTATATGTATATTAATGTAGATCTGTATATTCCTGGGCATATATATTTACACACTTTTATAGGATTTCAAGTGTAATTCAATGCTGAATATATTGGGGAAATATATTTTTTAAAAAGCTAATTACATTGTCTATATTTCCATTTTTATTTATTGTTAAAGATATTTGCATGAAAACAGGATTGTTGTATTTTATGAGTAGTTAATCTAATCCTGCTGCTTATTGCATATTGCATAGGGCCAGACTCCACAGTTTATGACATAATAATTTCCACAGCAACTAAAGGTAAGAAATATTTAGTCTGAAATAGGTATAATCTATTTGGTTAAAAAGTGTTATGTTGTATGTTATTTACCTGATTAAGTAGAATGTCTCTCTTCCTTTTCAAAATTAAAATCGATTGCAAAGCAACTTAGCTCATATCTAATAACTACTTTCCACAAAGATTATTTTCCTTATCGTTCTGTCCCATAGCTTTTGTTCTAGATAAGCATTTCCACAAAAAGGAATACAAATTTATCCTTTAGAAAAGTATATTAATACATATTTAAGTGTGCCAGGCTATCCAGGACAGAAGAGACATTGTGAAAACTGCCTACATACATATTTACACTCAATAGACCAAATTGTAAATGCTCTGGTTTATCAGATAAATATGTATTTGCCAAGGAGTTCCGGACTCTTGAGCAAATAATCCCCATTTTACGGCCTCTCATGAAAGAGATAGTCTTCTGTTTTTCTTTTTTTTTTTAAATCCTGTATGTTATGTGCAAAACTGGATTTTTATGATTTTCATATCAAGATGAAATTTCAGTAATCTATTCAATACATAACAGAAGTGTTTAAGATAGTACAAGAGTCCAAGCAGTTGTTACAAATTATGATATGTGACTTTGACAGCAATATGTATAGGGCTCCATCCTGCAAGGTGTTGATCAACTCCTAGAGGTATTTAGCCGTATTGTTTATTTATTTCATGTTATCATTTATATTGCAGTAGTACTTGTATTTGGGCCATTGTGCTACATGCTGTACAAACATATAGTAAAGAGACAGTCCCTGTCTTAAAGAGTTTACAGTCTCCAATAGGACTTGAAGGCACACAGCACCTAATAAAGCCCATTCTACTTCGACTGAAATATCTTGCAAAACTCCCTTTGACCTCAGTGGTAGCCTGTGATACCTATAGTTCTTTATCCTCAGAGCCTGCCTTATGCATGAGCAATGTAACTGAACACTTAGGGTTCTGTCCAGACTTTGCAGTTCCTGGGATGCTCTGGTTCCACCTTGGCAATGGGACAAGATAGGAAGGGAACTCACCACCCTTTCAGATTGCCCTAGCTTCCTAAAAACAGCAAAAGGAAAAATAAACCTCTGATTTACTCTGCTGGCAGGTGGAGAGTGGAAATTAGTTGTATCACAATCCCTCTCCTGCTCATTCTCAGTACCCTAAGGCACCTCTTTGGCTACTTTAGCCCTATAGAGGCAAGACCAGTATATTCTTCCCAGTAATTGGTTTTCTCCCCATACTGTTCTAAGGGGTAGGGGAAGGTATTTTAAAACTTTTGAACCAGGAGGTAGAGGCAGTAAGATAGTGTGTTTTCATTCATGGAGATTTTGCTCTCTGTGTATAGCTTATCCATTGATTCCCTATCTATCTAGGTCCAGACATGGTGCCCATCACAGTGGTATCTGAGCCCCTCCCAAAAGTATGCAGTGTAAATACATATATGATTTGTTTCCCTATTTTTCTCTCCCCCACCCCCTCCATTTAGCAGGAACTGAACTTTAGTTACTTTTTAAATGCCAGAAGAACCAATGTCCATCTTTAACATTACCCTGGCAACAAAAGACACCAAAACAAAGAAATTCCATGTTAAGAGGGGAAAATTTGAGGGATATAATGGTGAAGGGGGTAAATCTAGTCTGTAAGTACAGTACTGGCAAGTATTTCCCATTAGGTTCCTCAAAAGGAAATTATACCTTACTGTGTATTGCTGGTTTTGTTCATTTTTCTTAATGGACGGAACTGAAAAGATAATGTGACCCTTAATTTAGAATCATTTGGCTTTAATCATGTTGTCACAAACAATCTTAATGGTCATTTAAATAAAGGTTGATTGGGCAGGTTGTTTTTGAAAAAGGGAAAATACGTAAAATGCCTTCATACATACTGCATTTGATGGTTATATCTTTAGATGAAAATATTTTGGACACTAATATGCAGGCAAACTACCAAATGTGATTTATCAATGTCAATTTCCATATTTAAAAATCAACAGTATGTGAAGCCTAAAGAGTAAGGGCATCATCCCCAAAACCCTTATTCACATGGGTAGTCCCACTAAAATGCAGGACTACGCATATGTATTTGCAGGATTGGGCCCTTAACAATATCCCATTGATTGGTAGCAGTTATTTTACAAGCCTCTGGAGTAGGAAGGGAACTTCCTGTTTTAAACATTGTGGTTTAATAAAATTTGGTGTGTATTGGTGCTTGAAAAACTCAGCTATCAATAAAAAAAATGGAAAGAATATTTTAAAAATAAATCACCTTTTATTGAATGAATTGAAAATAGCAAGTTTCTAGCAAGCTTCACTCATTCTTTGCTGATTTGTGATTTTTTAAAAATAGTGATTATGTTTAATGTAATAGCTTTATAGAAAGAGGGAAATCTATCTTATTTATTTTCACTTATCACTGCATCGTGTTCTGGGTAACTTGTAGTAACATGGAAAAAACAGTTTAAAAAAACCCAGGGCCATCGGTGTTGTAATTTTACTTTCAGATATCCAGGAAGTGAGAATGGGATCACCTCCTGCTTTTTATTAGTACAAACTGTTGCATGAAAACAGAATCTGTGTTGCTTAGGAGTTAACTAGTACCTGTTTCTTATTCCTCACCTGAAAATCATAATCCTTGGTTTGTGCTGTGGCATAAGACAAATTATTTCTCATAGACAAAGGGCTCCCTTGTAGCAATTAAGATCTATTGTGTAAATGCCTATTTAGAAAATGTGTAGTGGAATATTGACATTCAGGGTAACTAACCTTGTAAAAAGACAGTTCTTGCACATGAAGTATGTGGTCATTTCATATATTTTGGAGGAGTCATTATACGTAATGAGGCAAATCATATGCACAGTAAAATCTGTATTTTACCAGATGAAATATATTCATGCTGGCCTATATATACTTACCTCAGTCTTATGAATGTGAGGTCTGCTCCCATAGAGGACAAGGGGAGTTTTGCCACTGCCCTCAATGGGAGAAAGATTGAGCTCCTATTTATCTCATTTTTTGTTTGTTTGTTTTGTTTTTTAAATATCTAAGCAAACTAAAATGCTTTGCAAACTGTGGGAAAGATATTGAACTCCCTGAATACCCTGCACCCCCTCTGAAGTCAATGCAGGTGTGGTTCCACACTCACACTTGGGCCAAAAAACAACAACAACAACAACCCTCCAGGGCATACCTGAGAACACAGTGGGAATCCACATAAAATAATCCTGTTAAGGTCAGCCCTATTTCATGAAAGGAAAGATGACAGGGTCAGCTTTATTGCACATGGGGAAATCCCCACAGGTTTGGAAGAAGCTATCTCTCCCCTGACCCTGACCTCTCCCCCACCCAGCCAAGTAACCTAAACCAGTCCTTGCTTAGGCAAAACTCCCACAGAAGTCAATTGGAGTGGGAGGGGTTTTTATGGTGGGGGTGGGGTGGTAGTTTTGTTTTTCTAGAAGGATGCAAAATCTGGCCCTAGTTTAGAGTAGGAACTGAAGGCTGATTCTATCATATTCAACTGGAACAGCAGGGGGGTTTAAGAATATCTTGGTGACCTAAAGTGGAATTTGGCCAGGGACCCCTGCTCTTGTGAAATGTGTCATGGGGTCGTTAATGGACTGCAAGTGGTCAGGACCTTGGTTTTTATGTCTTATCTAAAGGACAAATTAGCCTAAAGAGACAGTCTCCTGTTTAACTAATACATGTTTTATAACCTTCCATGAAAGATTTAAAATATAAAAGATAACTCCCCTCATGAAAATGAATAATTTTTTAAAAGTCTGACTAATACATGGAAGCCAGAAGATTCTAAACTGTGCCTTAGCAGTTGACCTTCCCTCCAGTATCAGTTAGATTTCCCCTACACACACACTCACATTTTCCCCCTAGCACCACCATGAAGGTAACTCCCCTTAACACTAGAGAGAATTGCCCCACAATTATACAATTATTTAAGTGTTAACTTCCAAGGCACTAGAATTTTAGCAATGATCTTTCCCTTTTCCCTACTTCCAAACCCTCCAACCCCCACATCCCCATTCCCTCCCCCCTTGTTTTTAAAATTTATAATAAAGGTGTCCCCTAAAGATTGTGAGGCCTGGCTTGTTAGGATCCTGTCCTCCAAGGTACTCATCACCCTCAAATCCAATGGCAGTTAATGGGCTTGACTTCCATGGGAACTTGATTACTTCCCAGGGGTGCTCGGCTCCTTGCTGAAAGTACTCAGTACCTTTTGAGGTCTGGTCCTCACTCCCTTCCTCCCTCCATTTATGGCTTGACATTGCAATGGGAATGAGTGATGGTTCTTCACATGAACCTTGCTCTGAAGACAGCCAGAAGGGTGTAGAATAAAGGGACTCCTGTGAAGTGAAACAAGTCCTAGAGCTAAGGAGAGGGTCTTATATATTGTACCATCCATATTTAAGGGGGAATGGAGTGGAAGGATGCAGAACTCCCCATGGATTCCACTCCAGTCAGTTCTGCTTAGAAATCAATGACACCATATAGCCGGGAGGGTGAGTCTTAAACTCTGAACCCTTCTTTATCCTACCACTATCCTCTATTCCTCAAATATTTTAATTACATAATTATCTTATACAAAGTCATAATCTTATTTAAACATATTTATGTATGGGGGGGTTGGCGGCGTGAATAGTTGTGTGTGTGTGTGTATATATATACCACCAAACCCCTCACAAATATAAATATATATATACACACACACACTATTTATTTAGACATTCATCTCTATATTGCTTGGCTTTGAAAGGAAACTTGCTTGAATAACATCCGATAGAAAACAGCCAGGCTGTAAACAAAGAAGCAGGGAACTCTTTTAATCCCTCATTTTAATCTAGTCGTTAGTCTTGCCCATGACCAAGTGGAGTGGTAGCTGAATTTGATCAGAACAAGGGTTGGCTGTTCCTGTTTTCCCTGGAAGTGTTAACGTTTGATTGAGTTTGTTTACAACCATTTGCCTCAAACTGTGCCGCATTTAACGGTCTATAATGTTTGATGTCAGGCTCTGTGCTTAGGCACATTCCCACCGCCCTGTTCTCTCCTGGGCACACTCCTGAGTTTTGCTCTGTTCAATGGAGCAGCAATTTTTACAGAGTCCAGTTTATTGGTTCTAACGCTCTTCTGTAAAGTTGGGGTGGTAAGATTGGGTGTCTACGGGCCATCCAGTGCAGTGAGCTGTAGGTATTCATATTGCACTTAAATCAGGAGCGGTTAGCAATGGCAGGTTCAGCCGAATAGGATCCTTTCTCCCTCCTCCAGCCTCAAGCCATCCCGGAGTGCAGCATCCAGTGCCTGAAATGCGGTCCGTTTACATAGGAATTGCTGTAAGGTTTAGATGAGGCGGGTCCCAGATCCGGACTGCACCTCCCAACGCTACCTACCTATCTCTACGAGAGAAATGTCAGGAACCCCAACCTGTTTAGCGTCGGCTCCGCCAGCAAAGGCAGGAATGCGCAGTCAGACCACCAGCGCGCCCTGATCCGCACAATACGCCACTTAATACACTTCTGTAATTTAAACTGCCGGGGACACCCACTTCCAAGCCGATTTTCGATATAGGTGTTTTCTGCTCCCCCCCCCCTTTGCCTTTGAAATGTCTCCACATCCCCCCTCCCTTTCTTCTCACCCCCTCTCTCTAATTCTAGATGAGTATTACTTTGCTCTTTTCGTTGGCCAAGCACAATTGTGTTATTGGAGATAATGAATTCAATCCCCATCAAAGAGTATTAGGAGCGCCTTGGCCCTGTAGTGGCTTTTTCAAACTCGGAATGAAAGGCCGGGAGAAAATTCTCTGGGTAGCCTCCCTGATAGCGGCTTTTGAAGTGAAGGGGGTCGAGCATTGTTGTTCAAATTTTTGTCCATAAGGCTGAAGAAAGACCGGCGGCTTTTGATGAGAAGATGAGAACCGCCTCGTAAGTTGAGCAACAAGTTAGATGGCAGTGTCTTACTGCTGCCTACTGCCTGTGGATAACATATGTCCCGCATTAATAGGGGCTCAAAGGGAACAATTGGGCAGGGGGGGATACTAGCCTGGCTTACACCGGCTAAAGGCTTTTTCTCTGGACCGTTGTGCCACTAAGTATGGCTATTGGAGGGGAGAGTTGATGAGGTTCTGCCTTGCATGTTGTTTTTGAATCAAGCATTCTACTTGGCCAGGTGTTTTGGTATGGAAGGGCAGAATGTTTCTTACACATGAGGACTAGATTGTATTGTTTTAAGGCAGGACTCGAGTGCACATTATATAACTCACCTTGGCGGTTGTAACGCATAGATTTGCCCCTAGCTGTCGGGTGGTTGGTTATCAGTTTGGGACCAGCACTTTTTTTTGTTGGGGGCTTGGCTTGTGCGATGTGTGTTTGATGTCTAGGGTGAGCCTGCGTTTCTTGGGTGGAATTTGATTTTAGATAGATATGAAACTGAATGTAGAGCCAGCTAGTGTATTGCGTCCCTTCTTCGTTTTATATGCCATGGTTACACAACTACAGGCTGTAAGGTATCTCCTTAGCTAAAGCAGCCAGACAAGGGACAAAGGGAAAATATCTTAGTCACATCAGATAATCTCATCATTAGAAAACTTTTTGCATACATTTGAGTTAAGTTCATACAGTCTCTTATTCCAAGCCCCACGCTCCTCCAGCCCTGGAAAGATCCCCCGCCCCCACGAGTTTCTTATGCTAACGGAGTCCATTATTACTATGGAGAGTAACTATGGAGAAATCCAAGTTTTCATAAAGAGGAACCCCACCTCCTAGTCACCAATATGCTTACATTTTTCGCCAGTCATAACCAGAAGGGAATGTATGTCCGCTGTCAATGCATGGCTGGCTCTGAGAATAGAGAGGATAAAGGGAAAGATGTATGTCAGCCACTGCACAGTTCGTTTCAGATTTAGATGATTAACCGGCGAGTATTTGAAAGTCTAACACACAAAGGCAATGTTTACAATGGCTATAGTGCTGCAGTGCCTGGGCCAGATCCTGCTTCTATTGAAGCCGAAAGGGAGTTTGGCAGTTGACTTCAATGGGGGCAGGATCTGCCCCAGGGGGAGTCAGGCTCCCAACTGCACTTTTGTATCAGTGTTGTCGTGGCAGTCGGGCGTTGCTGCTCGCATGAATTCGCAGATTCACAAGCACAGAATATGTGCGAGCCACCGCTCTGATTCCACTACAGTGCGGGCTTTATAAAGCCTCCTGAATCAGCATAAACGGAGACAGACCTCCGGGGTCACGAGGCACCCAAGTAAACACTCACTGCAGGGACATTTTAAATGTTCATTTATAACGCCTCGAAGAGAAAAGGGAGCCTAGATGCCCCTGCTTTCAGCATTGCAGGGTGATTTCATTTCAAATAACGACTAATTCTGCTCTATTTTATCGGTATGAAGTAGCTGATCCAGGACAGAATCCGCAAGCAGAAATTAGTTCAATTAAAGTCACCTGGAAGCGTTCTCAGGAGGTCTCTGGGAATTATTGGCGCCTAGTTTACAAGCCAGATATTTCAGCTCTTTCGCCGCAAATGATTCTCAGCGTCAGCAACTCTATCAAATATAGAGCTAATGGGATTAAAAATGGGGGAAGCGGGGAATCGCCTTTAACTAATCAGTTTTCAACCTGATGATAAATCACATTACTTCAATGTAAAGGCTCGACTTCTAGGGCAGTTTTGCCTGAATTGGGCATAGTTTGTTTCTAGCCATTCGATCTAGTTGCCTGTGTACTTGGAATATAATCGTAGTGCGCTGTAGTTGCGGCGCGTTCTATTCGGATTATAGTTGCTGTAGCGCAAGAGAGCTGCAATGCATCATTGCAAGGCAGCTGTTTTCCAGAAACTGATGTTCTTGCCTGTCTAGCTTGCTAGCGATCCCCCACACCGCATCAAGCTTTCAGGGCTCCAGCGGAGAGTACATAGTACAAGGCTGAGATTTGGGACGAGTAACTATTTAAAATGTATCCCGCCCGCTGTGTGTGTGTGTGTGTAGGGGGGAAACACTTTTTAAAAAACAATTCTCCATCTGCGAGAAGCTATTTTGGAGCAATGCGAAGATTTGAGAATGATGAGACATTTTACATATGTTCATTTGACAAATTAAAAAATAATTGTACAATGGTCAACAATTGCACCGAGCTTTCTCTTCAATTGTTCAATTTTGCAAAGCCCATTTGACAAGTGAAAATGACCCCGTCGTGCCATAACAAGAAAATTGTGTTTACATTATTTAAATTTCATTTTATAGTTTGGGGGAGAGCAGTGTGAGGGGATTGAAGGTTTCCCCCCCCCCCTTTCTTTTTTACCTCAAACCCAGATGGATTTTGTCAGGAGACTGCATGTGTTTTAAACCCTAAAGACTGAAAACAAAGGTGAGGGCTGGTAGTGTAAGCTGTCCAAAGTTCAAAGATGTGAAATCTCAGTGAGTTTCTATTTGAGGCGAAGAGGAGAAACACAAACAGCATGGAATGTCTTGGGCCAGAAAGTTGCACTATATTGAGAATGAAATGTGAGGTTATTTGGACTAATCTGTCTTTAACTGTTACTCTGTCACAAAGGGTAGAATAATTAGTGGGAAATAACCAGCCAGAACAAAGGCAGTGTTTTTCCTTATCACCCTTCCTTTTTAACTCGTTTTTCAATCTTTTGCCTCCTGAAAATTGACCTTTAGACCTTGGAAATTATAGACAATTGTTCATTCTATAGTTATTAGTTATTACGCTGTATTTGCTGGGAAATTTAGACTCCTGTGCTTTGATTAAGGAGAAATGACCTGACTTACAGCATCACCTGTAAATTTAGTCACCAAGTTAACTGATTTTTTAAGTTATTGATCAGCATCAAACATTCTATACCCCATAACTCCCAGTTTCTTGGGAGTTTTTGCCTTAGGAATGGAAAATCTAGCCTTAACTGCACACACCAATCAGTATCTATAAGCTATTGTCATGTAATGCTACTTTGTTTATTTGTATATGTTTCCGTTGCATGTGTTTTCCCAGTGGAAACAAATTCATATTAAATATATATGTTACTACATGCAATGCATGCATATAAATCCTATATCCTCAGAGAACATTCCGCTCTCGGTAAATAAGAGGGTAATTTTGGCTCAACAGTAAGTCAAAATTAACAACCGAACGTGCACTAACAAGTGTGTTTTAACAAGTGTCTTTCCTCTCTTGTGTGTTTTTAAAGAAACTGTTTCCAAATTGAATATTTTAAAAAAATCTAGAACCACTATTGTTTCATAGCAAAAAAGGAACAGTTTTTATGTACACTACTACTGCAATCAAGTGTTTTTACATATAATATTGCTGCAAAATCAACACCCATTCAATTGATTATTTTAAGGCTAGTTAGTTACAGCAGGGATAGTTCACTTAGTTCAGGATGCATTGGTTTGTTGACTGATCATTGACCAATAAAAAAAATCAACCCCTCCCCCAGTCATTTTAAAACCAGGCATGGGCATATGTTAAAGTGAGATGTGTTTTCTAGGATTTGTCCATATTTATACTTTATTGATACAGAAAATTCTATTTCTCTCATGATTCCATATAGCGGTTTTTAACTAATTTCTTTCAATAGATATCCACCCCACAATGGTTTTGCTGTTACACATACCAATATTGACCGTATAGATCAAACAAAACCGAAGGGATATTGTTATATTCCTTTCTTAATATCGATGTGTCTTTCTTCCTGCCCATTCGTTGATTCTCACGATTTCATTCCCCTTCAAAGAAAAATAAGGATTTCCCCATTTTAAAAAGTGATGCAAATTTAGGGCCTGATCCTCACCTCGCTGCAGTTACTAGTACAGCTCCAGGCGTCTTCCGTGGGAGCAGGATTGGGCCCAAATTGCTTTATGGAGGGAAAAAATCGTATTTCCTTTTAGACCTATGAAAATCTGGGCGTGTGTGTTTCTTCTTATTGCTTATAAAACTTGCCAAAGGTACGATTTATCTGGTGTTTTAAAATGATGAAATGAAAAAATTACTGGCACTACTTAGGATGTGCCACAAGACACGAATCCGAGCCCGTATTCCCGGCGAACTCAAAAATTCCCATTCAAGGAAAGCATGATCGATTTCCAGATTTGGATCTTTCAAACCATCTAAAATCCACTTAAACCGTTTAAGAGGTTCCCATAACACTGAATTACTCCCTATTTGCATTTAATTAGGTTAAATGAACCTGATGGTTGCCAATAGTTTTAGCTTTCTAGCATGTGGTTGATTAAAGATAACTGCATTTTTAAAAGGCAGAAATTCCCAGATAAACTGGAATAATGTCCGAAAGTCACAGCGCGACTAATCCTGAATTCACCCATTTCCCTGGCGTCCTGTACGGCAACAGGACTAAAACACCAGACGTTGAAATATAGTAAAATCATGCTGTATAGAATTAATGTGATCCTGGCAAAACAATAGAACTGGCTGAAAATAAAAGCATGAAAGTGGTGCACTGCACTCCTTCCCATGCAGTCCTGTCTCGAGTTTATTTTTCTGCTATTACTGAAGGCTTCTTGACCCGAGGTGTAAAGAGCAGAAGAAGGAGGAACCACAGAACTTGATAGCTGAGCATGGAGCAGAAAATACACGACTTTCCTTCCTTTTGGTGACTCTGTCTTGAACTAAACACAAAAGCTGTATTCGCTAAAATTTAAAAATATGTACATTTTACATGTTAGCAATGAATATTTTCCCCTCTACTCCATTTATATGGTTTCCCCATCGTAGTCACTGTTGTTCCAGTCTAGAAAACAGAGATTCTAACGTTTATAATATTTAATGCATATCCTGGAAATATATATTATTTATACTATAGACTGAATTATAGCTAGATGCCTAGACAGCCAGATAGATAATTTTGAACTAGAATGGTCTGGTTAATCATTTTACTATATCAGAGGGGTAGCCGTGTTAGTCTGAATCTGTAAAAAGCAACAGAGGGTCCTGTGGCACCTTTGAGACTAACAGAAGTACTGGGAGCATAAGCTTTCGTGGGTAAGAACCTCACTTCTTCAGATGCAAGTCTTGCATCTGAAGAAGTGAGGTTCTTACCCACGAAAGCTTATGCTCCCAGTACTTCTGTTAGTCTCAAAGGTGCCACAGGACCCTCTGTTGCTTTTTACATTTTACTATACACACCCATAGTATTTCTACCAGGCCAATTACATCCTGGCTGTATTCCACAGCTAAGGTCTGAATCCCGATATTTAACCGCTGTGGGTCAATTTAGGTTTTCTGTGCAAAGTCCCAAAGCACTACATCCATGTTTTCATTTTGAAGTAGAGTATTATCGTATAGCACTGGTCTATGGAGGACTAGTTACATTCTACTTAAAATAGACTAAACTGTGTAGTAATTACTGGGGTAAAACTCCCTTTGACAGAGTGAGTTAGGACGGCAGACTAGGGCTCATCTGGCCTGATTTGCAGTGTTACTGAGCAGCCTGCAGCTCCAGGCGGCATAGACAGTGTTAGGGGCTGCGAAGTAATGTCATCTAGATACACCGCTAAACATCTCATGTTGCCTACCAGGTGTCAGTTCGCATTTCAGTGTTCTAGAATACATGATACATCATTTGGAAAACTCATTTTGTAAATCTATATTTGATCAAATAGAAGTATGTAGCAAAAGGTGGAATTTATTTATAAGGAATTTATAAGGATGTCCTTACACCCCCCGTCAGAGTACGGGCTTCATTCAGTGAAGGATCAAACTATTTTTTAAAAGCCCAGAGCTGCTTGCCTTTTATAGATTTTCCTTTCTTTCCTGGCTGGGTTTGAAGAATTGGTTTTGCTATGGGATTTCTGAGGTCCCCCCCCCCAATTTAGTTTGTCTTCAATTTCCCCGACCAGTCAGGGGGCAATTGTGTGATAATTAAGAGAATTACACAGTTCTTTTATCTCGTGTTCTTGTATGAAGTAGGCTGATCAAAGTAAAATCTGTTCAAGTTCATACCCCTCGCGATGATGCAGTTCACAAACAAGTGCTGCTTGCTGGGGATCAGCGTTTGCCAGAGCTGTTGTTGTTGTTATTGATGTCAATCTGAGCAAGATCTACAAAGAAGTAGGTGGACTGGAAACTGAGCCTAGTATCTAAGGAGATTAATGATTTTTGTGATTTAGAGCAGCATGTTGGTGTGAAGTTGCATTTAAGAGATTTTCTTCAAGTTTAACAATGACCAACAGCTTAATTCCTGGAAACTGCATCTTTAGAAGAATAGATACAAAATGTGTTTATACAAAACCACACAGCTGTGTTGCATTCTATACTGCAAACAGTTCTGCTGCATTTCAATACAGAGAGGAATGCACGCTGGCATACATAACAATATTAGTTATGACCAATTAATATTTAGGAACAGCGTTAAGAAGGACAACAAGCACATTTTGTTAAATTAGTTATCCACAGCTGGACTCGGAATCATCTGCATATTTTGCAATAAATACAGATTAAATATACAGTAGGGGGCATCTAATGGCATTTAAAATAAAAGCATCCTCTGTTGTGGATTTTTACCGTTTGGATATTGTGTAAAATGTTAGTTTTACTTTCCTAGTAAACAGTACACACACTGAGATATACTTTCAGTTTCTTTCCCGCCCTAAAATGACAAAAGATTCACTGCACCGGTTAAGATAATTTCTAAACTCTGTAATCTTAAAACTCTAAAGAAAAAGGATATTATACTTTCATCTAATTGCACTTTTTTCATAGCGAGTGAATTTTAAATTTGACGTGGCTGTTTATGCATGAATATATTTACTATATAGAGAGAGCTTGTGTGGTACATCTATCTATCTATCTACCTATCTAATAAAGCAGATATCGCTTTCCTTATTAACGCTAGCATCCCCATTATGGTTCACAATGTTAGAGTTATTCAACATTTAATAAGTCTTTCGTTTATAATTATTATGCCTTCATATCCACCCTCTATTTTTATATTTTATGTAAGTCTATTCTATCTTCGCACATATGCAATTGAAAGAAAAGCAGAAATCATTCATTGTTAACATTTGATTTATTTAAAGTCCTTAACTGCAAATGATCAAAAACATACTTCACGGCTTAAATTCTCAGTTATCATTTTAAATCAAAATATTTTTCAATTACAATCACATTTATAAAATTAACATTTAAAAAAATTCATGTGTAATTTTTTACTGTTGTTTAAAGCAATTTCAGCTGTAAAGAAAGAAAATATAAACCATGCAATAAATTAAGAACATTGAGAAAGCGAACAGGAATAATAAGAAGACCCGTCTGTCTATGCTAACACCGTGTAAAACTGTGGAAAGTGCATTAACACTGGATGAAACAAGCTAACAATGGCAATAATTAAACGGCCATAAAAAATTCTGGATGTGTCATTCTGAAACAGATATAAGGAGAAAGAGCTCTCTCTCCTCTTTCTTTGCGTTGGGCTAATATTCAATATTTTCTGCAAAAAATAACGTTGTTATACATATATAGGCCTAGTCTGTATACAATGAAGAGACTCAAATTAAATAATCATATCATCCACATGTTGAAGAGAGTTCCCGATGAATGAGAATCTTCAGTAACAGCTTGGGAGAAAAAAAAATCCAAATGACTGTGACCTCTGTAACTTTATATTAAATCCCAAGACAGGTAACGCTTGGAAATATCCGGCCCAAATTCTGCGCTCCAAAGCGCCCATTGACATCAATGAGAGTGCAGGATCCGGCCCATGGCATCTGTGCTGATGCCTGTTCTGCTACCCGAAGAGTATTTTGCAAGTATCAAAAGGATAATCTGAGAAAGTAAATAGTTTTCTTGTTGCTTAGAGATTAGTGTTTTGCTACTTCACAGCAGTATTGTCCTTCAACCTTTTTAATTAAAAAAAGAACCTTATATGTCTACTTGCTTGCTTCTTCATCTCCGTATTGTTAAAAGTATTGCCACATACCTGTAAACTTGCATGAGATTATAGAGCACAGAAGGGAGGAGTGGGTGGGGATGGAAAGCACAAACAAATAGTTTACAAGCTCAACAACCTTTTCTTTCTCTCTCTCTCTCTTTAACGTTAATAACACCCTGCAAAGGCTATAGCGATCTTTGGAGGGGCAGAGGCGAGGAATATGTACAATAGGGGGGTTCGCTCAACTTCGCAGGGGGCCTGTTTTATAATAACATACACAACGCATTTGAATACAATAATAAAGTAACAGTCCTTTTGCACGGAGCGTGCGGAGACCTGACAGTTTTGTTACAGGGCTAGAGAGAGGGAGAATCAGGCTCGTCATGCGGGAGGTGACGGAGCAGAGCTAAGACGTGTTTAGCACAGGTCTGGAATACACACCTTGATAGTAGGAAGGCTCCAGTGCCGAGGGCTCAATACTACTCCTACCGGCCATGGAGGCGCTGCTCAGGGGCAGCCCGCCTGGGATGCCTGCCCCGTAAGAAGAATATTGCAGAGCCTGCTCGTAGGCTTTAAAGTCCAGCTTGTGCTGCTGTTCCGAGGAGGACATGAGGTTGTTGATAGAAAAGGGGTGGTTGAAGGAATAATGGGGATCGCCTTTCAAGTGGAGCTGGGACTCATGGGCTAGGGAGTGCGGCGGGTGAGGGACAGGCGCCAAGGCTGGGACTGAGCTAATGGTAGAGGACGGCGCGGAAGCCGAGGTCTTAAGCTCAGTACTTGCTCCATTGTGGTCCATAGACGGGGGGCTGGTGGAAGGGTTGGGGTTGGAAACGGAGGTTGCGGTTTCCAGCTGGGCGGGTTTATTGTGACCTCTGTGTAAAGGGGAATTGGAACTGGAATTGGAGGCGCCGGAGTGGTCTTTCCTGCCCTCCTGACTGCCTTTGCCGTTCGCCTGCTTTTCGCATTTGAAGCGCTTCTGCCGGCGAAGGTAGCAGCCGTTTTCAAACATGTTGCCTGAATCGGGGTGCAGGGTCCAGTAGGATCCTTTGCCGGGTTTGTCGGGCGAGCGGGCCACTTTGACGAAGCAGTCGTTGAAGGAGAGGGAATGCCGGATGGAATTCTGCCACCGCTGCTGGTTCTGCCGGTAGTAGGGGAACAGATCCATGATCCACTGGTAGATTTCGCTCAGCGTCAGCATCTTGCTGGGAGCCTGCTGGATAGCCATTGTAATCAGAGATATGTAGGAATAGGGGGGTTTGGCATGGGGGTAGCTTCGCTTAAAGGTCTTGGTGTCTCTGGTCCTGGTGAGGTTGGACTGAGCGTACGCCATGGGACTCATGCATGGGTTCATGCTGGCATAAGGGCTCAGGCCGTTCATTGAAGCTTGCTGAGCCGACATGGCATTCATACTGGTCGGGCTAAGCGCTGTCCCCATGGCCGTCACCCCGGCAGTCATGCTGTTCATGGCGCTTGTGGAGCCAGCAGACATGCCTGCCATGGCGCCTGGGCTCAGTCCTGCCCCAAGCCCTGTGTTAGCGTAGGACATGTTAAAGGAACTGGATGTCATGTTGCCACTGGTAGTCATAGTGTTCATGGTCATGTAGGTGTTCATGGTGTTCATGGATCCCAGTCCGGAGTTCATGTTGCTGACGGGAACAGAGGAATAGGCCTACAGCAGGGACACAAGATTAAGAGAGGCGGTTAGCAGAAGAGAAGGCAGGACACTTTATGAAAGCGACCCCCTAAGAGTTCATTACACAAGGGGCCGGGGGCAATGTCTCCCTGCCTGCCTTACACAAAGCAAGAACGCCGCCGAACCCCAGGAAAGTTACCGCGGCGATTCTGGAGGCGATCTGACTGTCCGGGGCAAGACAAGACACTCAGGCTTCATTGAAACAGATTTGCTTCTATACCTCCAGCCTATTTACATATAAAAAGTAGTAATATATAAAAACGAGTATTAGCTGACGTGTCTTACAAACGGCCAGCCAACGTGAATACCTTTTGCCTTTAATATTGTGTCATTTCATTACTGTAATACTGAAACTATGCTATTTTTAGTTCCAGCTGTTTCGTGCACAAGGTAGTGGGGTGAGAAGGCTAAATATTTTTACTCAGTGTCATTTGGCTGATGCAGTATACAGAGTTATATTACAAAGTTACGCTAAACTACAATCTCACCTTTTTATACCAAAACAAGTCGAACACACACCATACTTACAAATAATGGCAAAACAATTGGCTAAAACGGGATAGATTTTACTCTTAGAATGTGTTCCCATATTGTTAATGTTTTGATTAGTTAATAAAACTAATACAACTAATAAAAATGAACAAACTTGTGCATTGTCCAATTAAATTTTAGACAAGGCTGAATTAAATTGCCTAGGTTTTTGCTACAAAAGAATCATCATATATATGGCTGCCATGTATTTGAATTTTTTGTTAAACAAGCTAATAATATACCATTACAAGAAATTCAGCAGTTCGTGCTCAGACCGTATTATTTTATTTATACATTTCTGAAAGACAACGCGTGTACAGTTATTTGTTTTCTATCTAATGTGTCACATTATTTAACATTAAAAACACTTCCCAAAGTATAAATACTCTGAATCCTATATTGTGTTTCCTTATGATTTTCTATAATCTTCTAATGTGCAATAATTACGACTCTAACACATTTCAGAACTGCTAACATCTATCGCCAGAATTAGTAAAGGTATATAAACCGGTGCTAAATCTAATTTAATAGAAATGGGGTCAAGGCCTTTTTCGTTCATTTACAATTAAGAGTGAACAAATGCAACTCTGTTAAGTAAAAGCTATGTTTAATTATTTTGTTGATGGACTGTAGTATTTGCAGCTACTTATTATAAGCAACCATGCCTTTTTCTCTTACAAGCCTGATTTTAATTTATATTGAGATAATTATTTCCCAGAACAGTTTAAAACAGGAATGCGTTTCCCTTATAAAAAATCTGTACAGTGAGTTTATTATAGTAACAAATAAGGATAAGCTATTGTCACTAACATAGTAAAAGGGAGGCTTCCAGAACTTTATGGTAGTGAATATTGAATACAGAAAAGCAAAGTATTTAATATGACTCTTATTTTCCCCTTCAACATTAAAAATCAGTGTATGGGAACACATATACACTCATATGTGTGTGCAAATATTTAGTATATTCCGCATTTTAGCCCTACACATTTACAATTCTACTGTGAAGTGTCTCCTTTTTATATACTAATCTGTGCATGACTTTAGATATTCTCTTTTACTTGTCTAATGCTAAGTGTGTTGTTTTTCACAAACATTCCAGTGTGAAAGCTACACGGCCACATCCACAAATGTGCAAACAGCAATCGCTGTTGTGTTTTAATCCATATTCCAAGAGGAGGTAATTCACTCCGTAATGGTGTTTTATTTGCCCTCTATCATTGTTCATTTGTTTATGTTTGATCCTTTCTTTCTGTTCCTTCTGAGCATATTGTAAAAATAAGAACAACATGGAAATGCAAAGGGAATGGAGAAAGAGACAGGTTCCCCGGTGCCAGCCTGATCCGACTCTCAGCAACGCCACCCTCCGGTCTCAGGCAGAAGCGCACCCACATTTCAAAAATCTTGTTGCAAAGTACAAACGACTGATTATTTTGCCCAGTAAACCACCAGAATTAACAGGTGAGGCCGTTGAAAACTGTGGGTAAAGAAGGCCTTAAAATTCAAGCTCGTCCACGGCGACGGAAGGCGCTAGTGTTTTTTCAAGGGTTTTTGCAACTCGTGGCCCTCACACTGCACGATCTGGAGAGCCCAGGGCTGAGGGCGCTCAGAGCTCGGGCACAGTCCTATGCGCCGCCGAGCCAAGAGTTTACGGGGCGCTTTTGTGTGTGCAAAAGTACAAATGACGCCCCTTAAACGAGCTCGCTAACTCCCCCCTGCACTCCCACTCACTCCAAGCACAAGCAGCAGCCCCATTATCACGGAAACGCCATTGGGCTATTGGAAAGCGTGGCGATTTCTTTATTGCTTGGCCGGCTTTAGTGTTGGAAAAGGCACGTTTGCACTGGCAGGATCTAGAGTGCAAACCGCTTCCCCATATTGTTACACACACCCCCAGTCCCCCAGCCCTCCCTCCTCCTCCCCTCGCCCGCTACAGCGGCTCAGGGGCAGCAAACAAGGAGCTCTTATGATTCACTCACCTCCTGATTGTCGGTGTAGTAGCTGCTCCAGTCGCTAGTTTCATGCCCTTCCATTTTCACAGCACCTAACATCATGGAGCCAACCTGCCCGGTGTAACCATCCAGCCTTTTTGCAAGAGACAGGCAGCAGGAAAGGGAGCGTGACACAGCCCCAGCCTAGCAAGAAGCCAACTCAGGGGGTGGGGGGGGGAGGAAGGGGGTTGAGATCTGGCCTATAATAAGCCAAAAAGGAGGCAGGGAGCGGTGTGGGTCGAGACACTTGAGAAAGTGAGGAAGTGCCGGCTGGGATGTGAGTGGAGTTGAGCTGATGTGGATCTTACGTCGCAGAAGTGCCCACCTCCTCCTCCTCCTCTCCCCATTTGTCCGCCGCACAAAGACGTTCGCACCTACAAAGCCGGAGATGCACCTGCAAACAAGGCAGTTCCTCTCGCTTGCAACTCCCCCGGGGCGTCACTTTATTTGCAAAGCAGTGTAATTGGTTTAAGCTACGGGGAAAGAAGGAGAGACAAAGGTGGGAGGAGGGATGGGGGGGGGGGGAGTGGAGAGTAGGAAAGGAAAATACCCTCCTTTCAAATGGCCAGTAGAAATGCTAGCAGAGATCGTTGGAAATTACACGAAGTAGATAAGGAAGGGCAGCCCCCGCTGTTTGAATAGAATACAAAAGGCCACACAGCCTCCAAACCCGGAGATTACCGGGCTGTGTTTACTAAAGTACAGTAGATGCTCCTTTAACTTGGCGACCGGCATATATTTCAAAGTACTGATTGAGCACTGCAGCCAGCACACACCAAGAAATGAGAACTAGTCATATGACCACATCACACAATACTTTCTACCCCTACTCCCTCGCCTTCCGACTCACCAAGGCAAATAACTTTGGTGCTTCCAATTTCAATCAAAGTTCTAGAACATATGTTTCCAAAATTCTATTGACATGTTCATGGGCTAAAGCCAGTCCAGTCCTTCATACAAGGTTTCTATGTAGCTGTATATTTTATTATTCTCTTTTACTGTGTCACACGTTTAGAAACCATGCCATGTGAGTCACAGCGGTGAGGCATGCCGCTAAGCCACCCAATAAATACGAACACCGGCTTGAATGCGGATCCACTGACATTAACCTATATTTGACAAACATCAGGTGAGTCACTGAAACCATTTTATATCTTTGTTATAGAAAGCATTCAGACCAGAAGCTTGCTTGGAAATAGTCACCCAGTAACAGTGATAATAATGAGTAGCGGATTAGTAACTTAAATTGTGCATTATTCTGACTTCTCATAAGAAATGCGGGTGCCTGCCTGATAATGGGCTTACTTGGCTAAAAGGTGAAAAAGCACGTGAGCGATCCATCCAGCCCTTGTAGGGGGGTGAACTGGGTGAACTAAGATATCAATTTCTAGCTTTTGTGATTCTCTGATCTGATGTTAAGATCACAGACTCTTCTTGGGTTTCTTAGCAACATCCTTTATGTTTGTCCCGATGACAGAACTTGTATTACTTCGTAATAAAAAGCCTTCGGGGAAAGGCAGGGGGTCGGGAATAAACCATTTTACAATTTCCTGGGCGTTTGAAAATCGATTATATGCGAAACATAGCAAACAGATTAAAAATACACAAGTGATCTGAATTTCTTTACCATTTGTTTATCAGATGGGACATGTACAACGGCTTTTGGTTGCCTCCACATTTAACTGTCCTTGTATTTTTTACTAATACTGTGCTAAATTCTCGTGCATAACACCTTAAACAACTTTCTTATTGAAGTACCTAAAATAAATTAACATTCTAATATATAGCCTCATATATAATATCTCTGCTTTGAAGAAATAGGCTTTAACTTGTGTAGTAAACGCGTTGTTATCCCTTTCTTTGTTCTTTTTCTTTCCCTTTTTTCTTTAAATCTGGCAACAGAATTAAATTAAATCCTTGAAACAAACAAAACTCTGAAATCATCAGGAGAGAACAAGGGATGAAAATGTGCCGTTAAAGAAATAAAAAGATAAAGGCATTGGATTACAATCCGCTTTTTAAAATGGCCCCACTGTAAATAAAAGATTTAGGTTGAAACAAAATCCACTTGGAACGTACTAAGAGACAATATCATTAAACAATGCAGTATCTATCTATCTATCTATCTATCTATCTATCTATCTATCTATCTATCATATGAGTACTAATCAATCTACGAATTAGTACGTTTTGAGTCATTTGTTTATTTCAATATTTTTGGTTCTGTTTGGATAACATACAAGTACACACAAATGCACTATGCAACTGGCGGGGTTTTCAGGAGCAAAAGGTCCTCTCTTTTTCAGGTGACTACACTACAAACTATTCTTCGTTTGTGTGAGATAAGCAAGATAGTATCCTATTTTCCGCAGCAATGTAATTCTAGTGAACAACTGCCTAAATATATTAGCTCCCAAAAGAGATCAGCTAAAACCCACGAAAAGAAGATGACTGTCGACGCCACATGTTTGCTAGATACATTTGCAAAAATATATAGAAAAGTCAGAAGGCGAAGTGTAGCAGAAATATTAGCTGGCTCAAAAGTCAACCTGTTTAAAATTACATTCTCCGTCCATCTAAAAACATAAACAATGATATCAGCACACATAACTGATTAAAGAATCAGCCCTCTTTTAAATAGTAGGTTTCCTCTACTGAAAGCAACTGTAAGACAATTTTGTTTCACTGGAATTATAGGTGTACAGGAGACTTATTTGATTGAACAAAGTCACAGCGCCTCCTGTTGTCCAGCTGCTACGTCAAACTCACATACCTGTTTTAAACACAGCTACTGGGTATAATAGCACATGAATAAGTGCAGTTTATAATCTTCTTACAACAGTTTTCACTTCTACAAATCAAGCTGCCTGAGGCAAAGAATCGGCCGCTACTGGAAATTCCCGCAATGCCCACTCCCCTTTACTGCACTGCAGCCTGCTGTTTGAGAGACTGGCTTCCAATACACTTTTTTGAGTGTAGCGGTGGATCTAACCTTGAGGATCAGGGCGTTATCTTTTGCGGGTATTTAAAAAGAGTACTTTTCAATTGATCGCTCTAGCCAGCTAGCTGTTGAAACTTTATGTAATAACATGCCTGATGATCTGGACGTCAACTGCATACTTTTAAGTCACTTTAGGCAGGAAAGAAAGGAGACTTCTCAAGATGTGAGTGGGTGACTCCAGATAAAACCTCTTGGGATGTGTCTAGTTGCCGAAGTGTGTTTGCTAGGCTATAACAGTGTATCCCTGGTTCAAATGATAGGGTTCCTTCCCTCTTATCGAACTAGTGCGGATTATGCCTATTTATAACGAATCACTGAAATCATTTTGTTCAAAGATAATTTGTTTTGCAGTGTAATAATACAGAACAGGGAGGGACTCTGCTTTGAATTGTCTAACGGGGGTCAGAGTCTCATTCCTTTCAGTGATTTCTCCGCATCAGAAATCGGAGGATGTTGCAGATGGGGTGGGCGGGGGTGGGGGGGAGGGAGAGAATAACAGGATTAAAATTAGAAAAGACGTTAATGGAAGCTGTTCTTATAAGCGAGTCACAATTTATCCTACCTATTTTACAGAAAACACAGAATTGTTGAAGCCAGTTTTGTGCACTATTTCTGAGTAAGGGTATTCCAGGCAGGCCTCAGGTAGGGAAAAAATGACAATGAACAAGGTGAAATGGCGTATTTTTGGACTATTTGTCATCTCACTTACTGAAGAATATAGTTGGGAGAAATTAGTGTTTTACATTCATGCTAACTTGCCAAATATAAAAGTTATTTATATATTCCAACCTCTCCACAGTTTCATTTCTTCACAAACCCTGTTAACCCAGAAACAAAACTTTAAATTATCAGGAGTTATTTTTTTAAAAAAAGAGGAAAAAGATGTAATTGTTTTTCCCAGAACAAAATAACTTTGCCGCTTAATTTAGGAGAGAGTTTGCATTTGAAATGGACAGGACCTGCAGGTAATTCTTCAGATTTAATTTGAAGTGGCTTCTTGGTTTTAGCCAAATGAGATCGTCTGATCGACATTAAGCAAATGTTCTGTTAAGGGACACATCGCTAACGTGCAGCTGTTTCAATCATCTGTCGCTTTCCATGCAGCTAAGGATATTTTTCTTCTACGTTAATGTATAGACTTCGTTTCATTTTCCCGCATATAAATGTAATTGCAGATCTGCACCATAGAATTGGTCATTATCAGAAAGGATTTCCATATTATTAGAGTATTATGGGGATGGGTTAAAGTAGTTTGGTCTAAACTTGGTGATGGCATCTATCTATCTATCTATCTATCTATCTATCTATCTATCTATCTATCTATCTATCTATCTATCTATCTATCTATCTATCTATCTGGAAAAAGCAGCTTACTTCTTTTCTACAGAAGAGAAGAAGCAGAAATAAGAAAATCCTATTACTTCCATTTCATACAAAACGCACATGAATGGCAATAAAACGAAAATCCTGAAGTTGCCAGATCGCAGGGTGTAGCAAGTGTTTCTTTTAAATACTGGGCAGAGACAACACAAACTGTGAAAGCCTGAATCCTCCTTTCTCACTCCCGGAACGTACTTCGATTGATTTAAAGAGCATCTGAATTCCACGAAGAATCCGGTAAATACCAAGACAAAATGCAATTTTATGCAAGGACCTAGACCGAATAAAACCACTTCGGCAGTGAAATGTCAACAGTGATGAAAAGGTTCACCATAACAATTTTTGGACAAATATAGCGTCGTGCATTTTAACACCTCCCAGGCCAGCGCAGCATATGAAATCTCTTTGTTTTAAAAGTATGCCTGAGACTCACACGATACCCATTTTTGAATCTGTCTTTGATTTAAGGGTTGAACTCTGAGTCGCTCAGCAGGAGGAGTTCACGAACAGGTGAGATGCGATAAGGTTGCATTTACTTTCCTCTCTTTTGGGATCAGTTTACCTGCCTAGACAGGTAAGAACACTTTATTGGGTCAACAGTTTCTTTTAGTCTTTTCCACATGAACTTTTCTTGCCTCGGATTTTGTCAGTTAAGTAGTTTTTCCTTAACTAATGATCTGCCTTGAAATAATGGAGTGTCTCTTCCCCTAGCTTCTGCTTGTTTTGTTTATTCTGCTAAACTGTAAAAAGAATTTTCTTCTCCTTAAAGTGAACATACAGGGAAGTAGATTTTAAATGTCTGATGAATCACTTGTACAAGTGACATTTAACTACACTACATGGTTCCGTGATTCCACTCACACGGACAACACCCTTTTTCGTTCTGAATTGAATCCTTTATCTCCTCTGGTGTCTACAGGCAAAAGCCCATTTCAAACACAATAATGCATTTGAAAAATGAATCTCGATTAAGCTATTCAAATGAATCGATTTTTCTACCTTTAATTTCAATCTCATGCAAATAAAGGGGTATGATTGGAAGATACAGGATTAAAGCAGAACTGTTGTCAACCGCCAGGGATTAGTGCTATTTCCATATTACAATAAATCCAAATAGAATGGGCGCCTATAAATATAGACGGTGACAACATATACAGTCTAGAGTCACTCCTTTAAAGAGGAACTATATACAAGTATCAAGGGGACAAATTATAGGATAAATTCTGCAAAATTATCAATTTTTGGAATTCACGTGTTATTAATAATGGGTAATTAACTATTACTCTGTTCAGGATTCTGGAGAATTGCCAGGAAGTCTGATTAATGAAATCAACACAAATGTCACCAGGGAATTCGCGTGTTTCGCCTCCATCCTCCTCTCCTACCCCCATTTTTGTCGCGCCAGTTGGGTGACTGACTCGCAGATCAGATTGTCCGATAATAGAGTAGTCTCCAACATTTAACCTGTTTTCTTGTATCCTCCCTCTCTCTCTCTGACACCCCAAACTAGATAGTATGTTTTCCTGATAGAGGAAGCAAAGAATTTGTAGCGCAGGTGCACAAGAATTCTTCCCACCAAGCAGTAGTAGGGGTTCCCGAGTTCTTTATTTTGAATGAAGCAGATAACTTTGCAAGTTGAAGGTTCACCGGTAAGTTATTCGCCTACACAGGGCTCGATCCTGTTGACATTGCAGTCGGGGAGAACAGGATCCGGTCCATCAGATTCATGGAGTATGGGGGGGGGGGAGGGAGATATAAAAGAAGACGTTGGTTTAGAAAACAGTCACTTCTGGTCCCGATCCTGATCGGTGCTGAGCAGCTTCTGAAAGATGTTGAGCATCCGCAACAATACCGCTAAGGATCCGGCCCTAACAACTCCGGATTCTTTAATTACTTGATTGTGATAATTTAGTCACGTAACAAAGTTCTTTTTTTCACAGTCATAGGAGATATCGCTTTGCACACTGTTGTAGCGATGCTGTACTGCCAGGATTTTTTTTTATCCTATGATTTGTATTGATGTGTTAGCATCCATTCTTTTTCTAGATTTAATTCCGGTGTAATTTAGGTATCAGAATACATTTGGTTACATCGTCGACATTCCTGCTCTAAAACCGATCAGAGAATATCTGTGTACTAAACCAGTTACAGAGGGGAACAAATCTTTAAAATTAAAACTACAAATAAATAGTGCCTGTCCAATCATTACAATTGGACACAAAGACCATAGGATAATAAGGAATTGTATGTCTTATTTGTTTCAAGCAACATACTTTTTGTTAAATAGTTTACCATCCAATCAAGCTATGTAATACATATCTTAAGTTAATTTTTGTGAATGCTGCTAGACATATACATGTTATTTGGATAGTTCAAATTGTCAGGATGCCCACATTTATATGTGGTCTGGGGTGGATCCTTTTAAGTATGAAAACAGACCTGTTAAAATACATTGACTTTTTTTTCACCAGTGTCAAAAATAAGCATTTATTTCGAATGTTGGGTGTAATGTTTATATTATAATTTATGGAACTGTAAAAATAAATGTTTATCTTGTATATTGCGTGCCCTGTACCCATTCTCACAAATCCAATTTTCAAAACACATTGTTTATTTTGAAAGTTAATAGAGTCATAATTGTTTGCAGTGTTGCTGTAGCTGTGGTGGTCACAAGATATTAGAGACAAGGGGGTGAGGTAGTATATTTTATTGGACCCGCTGTTGGTGAAAGAGACAAGCTTTCAAGCTTACACAGACCTCTTCTTCAAATCTGAAGAGCTCTGTGTGAGCTGGAAAGCTTGTCTCTTTCACCAACAGAAGCTGGTCAATAAAAGGTATTACCTTACCCACCTTGTCTCTGGAGTTATAATAACATACTAGCAGTAGCTAAGGAGTGAATTTGGGTTAAACATGCACAAATCTCTATGGTTTCCTATTGTGGAATCCAACTCAAACAACAAACATGATCTTTTATGGTTCAGGTGGGGCTTTCAACTGAGAAGTAAGGAAGCAAAACAATCACTGTTATTGAACTGGACCTTTAGCCTAACAAAGGACCTATTAAATAGGCAATATATGTGGTTTTCCAGGCAAAATGTTGAATCCTAGAATTGCAGCAGGTTTACCTATCCTCGAGAAAGGTTGGCTCAACTTTAAAGGCCATAACAAATCAAATAATTCCGTACCACTATAGGCACAAACTGCAGAACTGACTGTGGCTGGCAGTGCTTATGCAAATGCTACTAACTCTAGGTGAAATGGCTCTTCTTGAGGGAAGGGTGGGTTTGTTAGCTCACATTTTGAGTGATGGGGATTGTGGAAGGTTCTTCCCTCTCACCCCACCCGATAATTCTCCCACCCCACAGGACTGTGTTTGGACCTTTCTTCCTGGGCTGATGGGGCCTATTCTTTAAATCAGCTAGGGAGACAGATTTAATTCAGCTGTGTGCCTCTAGCTCTCCATCAGTATTAGAGGGATGTGTGGTAGAGACCAATGGCTGTCATAAATGGTTGTCCTGGAGTGATTTCAGTTTTGAATTCACAGTAATAGAAGAGTTGAATATAACAAAACACAGGGCTGGTTTATTTAAAGTTCCTCCCTGTCTAATGATACCAGAAATGCTACTCATGCATTTCACAGTTCATAAAACACAAGACTTTCTGCTACAAAAAATTCAGGGCCCTATCACAAATGAGATAAAGATTAATCTCCTTGAGCTGAGTTAGCAATGCTCATGCACTGTAGATTGTGGGGTAGTATGATCACATATGCAGGAGCAGGTGTGACATTTCATCTATCAGAGGAACACCCTCCACCACCACTAGCCTCTGCAGTGGAACTTCTGTAGCCCCCCTTTGAGCATGCTCAGTGGAGTCCATGGAGTAAAGGACTTTACTGAGGGGAAGTGAATGTCAGTGATATTTCCTTAGAATAGGAGTCCCAATGAGATTCCATGGCATAGTATGCAGAGGCTGGTTTTGCTTAGGGTTCTATCCAGCTCATTATTGCCCCAGTCACTGCAGAGATCACCCAAGTTTTGTGAACCTCCTGAGCGCCACAGCCCTGCTAGCTGTTCCCTATTCTGAAGGTTAGTTCTCCCCTGTAGCTGGCTGTGTGAAGCAGATTTTGGCTTTACACAGCTTCCCCAAACCAAGGGATGGAGCTTCTTACGATACTCAGGATCTAGGAAATCACATCAGAAAAGGCACTTACCACATTAAGTGCCTTCCCTAACCTCCTCATGTGGCATCAGTTCTTCCTTGGCTAACAGGCAGCCAGTGAAGAGTCAAGCAGCACAAGACCCTCCCCCAGGCTGACAGCTCCAAAGGGAGCTAGCTCTCTTTAAAGAAAGATTCTGGAATCTACCCAGCTTCAGATTTCTTCCTCTTTAAATGATGAGTGAGAGAAAGCTCCCAAAACAGTGATGGAGGGAACCCAAATTTCTCAGATAGAACCCTTCCCAACAGCAGAGATTAGGTACTATCTCCCCCACACTAGTTGTAGGATTGTGGACAGAATCCTTTCTTATTATCATCTTAGGGTCGGGGCAAGAGCCCCTTTCCCCATCACCTTTTGCAGGATCACTATCAGGGAGTCGCTCTCATACCAAACCTCAGCCTCTGCAGGCTCACAAACAGAATCCCCACAATTCCTTTTAGCAACTTTGGCCCTGGACTCTTCAACCTTTCTGTAGTGCTGGAGCCACAGCAGATTTAATCCCCTCTATGCATAGGGTTGACCTTTTAATTGCATAGTCTGCACGTATGGGGCTTGTATGCCCCAAAAGACTGAGCTTTTCAGCTATGAAGTCAATGAGAATTACACACACATATATATTCAAGGTCAAAATGTGACCCTTTAGGGAGCAGATGAAATGGACTGGGACGGAAGGCTGGAGAATTTGCCAGGATAACGCCAAGAAAGTGGAGAGCAGCCAGTAATAAGGTCAACCTTTAAAAACTAAATTAAAAGTTCAGGGCTATATCCAGCAAAGATTTCTGCAGGGGCTTAACTTTAAACTCCTGCATAGTCTCATTGAATCAGTGCACGATTAGAGCCTTAATAGGTAAATAGGATAGCATATTACCTAAGTGAAAATGCTTTATTTTTACTTATTGCTTTTGACTTCTATCAAAACAGAAGAGGCTCTGCCCTTTTCACTGTAAAGATTACGACTAACTTGTAAAAGTAAATCAGATATTGTCTCTTAGGGTGCATAATAATATGACACTTACTTAGATTATGAATGGCACAGTTAAAATCTGCCAAATATAAACGTTTGGTTTGTGTTCACTAAACGTGGTCATAATGTCTCATTAAAAATATTGCTTGAAAATTAAAGGTCATCAAATTTCCAACTTTTTAATCAACTCTGCTGCTGTCAAGGACATGCCAATGTTTAAATAATATGTTTAAATTGGCAAACAAATAAAGTAAAGCCTAAACACTTAGGAGGAAGAGATATTTATTTACAAAACTATTTCTATTGGTATAATGTTGGCAAGCACAGATATTGTGGAACCACAGAGGAGCTTATCAAAGAAGAGTGTGAATATTTGTTGTGAGTCAGAGATACGATATAATGATTAGAAGAATTACAGTTTTCTAAGTACCATAACTCTCAGAAGGTGATGGACTGAGCTACTTAAGATACTGAAACTGTAGATACTTACTACTTTGTATCACTATAGGTAATCCCAATAGGGGTTGATCAAATACCCATACACTGACACTGGAAAAGCTACCAATGCCTTATACTTCAATGGAGCTGGATCAGGCTTTTGTAGTTAACGGGACAACTCATAATAGTAAGTACTACTCTCAAGAGGTAGCATTTACAGGATTGGGCCCTAAATCAGGTAATTTGAATACCACTATGTATATTTGCCTGTAATATAAAGTGCATTATTTTACAGTCTACCTTCTTGTAATTTATCAATGATTAAAAACTGCAATGTCGTAGCAGCTATACACAAGCAATGACAATAACATTGTTTTCCAAGGATAGTTTGGGGCTTGCTACAATAATGATTATAGGCCAAATATTGATTATGAACTTGCAGTTCCCATTAAGGTAACACACAGAAGACATAATTTAGCTCTAAATCAGGCAATTTACAAGTTTATGAATGAGCACTTTTGCTTGAATTCATGGAATACATATAATGCTATGTAGAATGGTCATAATAAAACCCCATTTCAGGTGATAATTTTGATTATGAGGCAGAGCAGGTCTCATTGCAGGGCAGATTCCCAGCTCAGCCCCTTTTTCCAGTACCACAGATACTCCCTTGCACAGCACAAGTGGCTTCACTAAAACACTGCAGATGAGGTAGTCCTAAATTATAGCAACTAGGAATGGATCAGTTTCCTAAGGTTAAACTGGATAGTGGTTTGTTTTGGAATGTATTTAGCTAATTACCACACATATGGATTATGGTATTTCAAGAATTAATACTCACTGTATTTATTTAATAATAAAAAGTTGTCTTTGGGATGCTTATGCTTATTTTATTTGTATATATGAGAAAACTGAAATATTAAAATAGAGTTATTGGTTTATTTAAACAGCAAATATAGGATTACAATCTGAGTAATTTTATAAAGTTTTCCTATTTATTTGGGATAGAGGATGTAGAAGAGAAGCACTGTACTAGAAGTTAGGGGACATGGATTCAATTATTGAGACTGACAATGACTCTCTTTGTGACCTTAGGAAAGTCATGTAATCCCTTTGTAGCTCAGTTTTCCAATCTTTACAATGGGGATAATGTTACTTAGCCTTCTTTGAGATTCTTAGTGAAAAATAATATACAAGTGATAAAGAATATTATTAATTATTATTGTAGTTGGATAGACAGGTGGTTCTGTGCAAACCTACTGCTTTTTGCTACAAAGCAGACAATTTCTTTTCTTTTAAAATTATTACTTTTTAGCTTTCCTAGGAATGTTTCTTTAAAGAGCTTGTGTTAATTAGAAACAAAGGAAACTGATTTGCATTTTCTCTCCAGCCAACTGAACACTTTTTAAAAATCACTTTTCTTTTTAAAAGAACAAAGCCTTCCTTGTAATAGTAGTAGCCTGCTAACCCAGAAGGTACAATTTATATGAAATTAGAAAGTTTAGTGATATTTTTCTCAGTATAATTTAGAAAAATAATAGAGTGTATCCAGGGACTAAACTATACAAGGTTTTCCAGATCTAGATCCAGCTAAGTGTATCGAGATTCATCTACTGATTAAATGCTTGGACTAAGCAGGCTATTGAGACGAGGGATAAACTGTTCAACTAAATGGCTTACACTAAAAAAACCAACAACCTCCTCTAGGCTTCAGATATGACTCGGATGGCTAAGAGAGGTTCATAAGCCACACACTAGCACTTGGGAAGAAGGGATATCCCCATCCCAGTGTCGAAGTGTATAGAGGAATCTCCATGCACAAAACTGCAATCTAGGGGTGAGGTGGAGGGGTGTCAGCTGCCTCCATGCAGGGCCAGTGCAACCCATTAGGCGACCTAAGCGGTTGCCTAGGGCACTACAATTTGGGGGGCAGCGACCGCGGAGGTATTTCGGCGGCAGGACCTTCCGCCGCCTCTGTGGGGGGGTGGCATTTCCGGGCGGGACCTTCCGCCGCCTCGGGTGGCAGAAAAGCTGGTGGCGCTCCTGCCTCCATGACACTGTACCCTCTTTCCCGAACCCCACAAAGGCCTTTCATGGGGTGGCAGATGTGTGAGTAGAGTGGAGGTAGAAGGGGGAGGTCTGTCAGGATGTACATCATCCCCCAAGCTCTGCAGGGAAGTCTGGGGAAAGAAGGGGGTTCCAGAAGCTTCTGGCAGCCAGGGCCTAAGAGACAGAGCCTCCTGTGCAGACGGCTCTGGGCTTCTGAGAGTTATAAGGGTCTTGAGGGAAAACAGTTAGGAGATAAAAACCATCCCCCCTCCTCCCCAGAATCCTGTCCTGTGAATTTTCTGCAGAAGGGACTATTAGACTCTTACTAAGTCCTATCTAATTGCCCTGCTGCTCCCATTTAAATCAATATAAGTTTTGCCATTGATTTCACTGGGAACAGGATCAAGTGTCTTAGTGCCTATTGCATCCTAATTTTATGATAAATTACCTCTATCCTAGTGCCCAAAATGAAGAATAACCTTACAGTACTAAATAAGTCACATCACTTTTTCTAGATAGCATGTGAAACAAGTATGCAGAGTCTCAGAGAATGTCATTAAGTACACCTCTACCCTGATATAATGCGACCCCATATTACACGAATTCAGATATAACACGGTAAAGCCGTGCTCCGGGGGGTTAGGGGGGGCTGCGCACTCGGGTGGATCAAAGCAAGTTCGATATAACACGGTTTCACCTATAATGCGGTAAGCTTTTTTTGGCTCCCAAGGACAGTGTTATATGCGGTAGAGGTGTACATTCAGGTATAACTTTTATAGTATACCTAATGAGAAAAGGCCAGGTCCTGTAATCCTCATGCAGGCAAAACTCACTGACTACAGTGGAAGTTCTGCTTGGATTATATGTTTAGGCCCAAATTGGTGCTTTGATATTTTTTGGAATGAAAATTCTAACAGTGGCTATTGTATACTCTGTCTTGTGTCAACTCACTAGGGCTAGGAAATACAGATCAGTTTCTTACCAGAATATATGTATGTCATACTTTTCCTACAAAAAACTACTCACAATTTTTGATGTGATTGTCCTTAGGATGAGTACCATGGAGACAATTCACTGCAATATCTTCAGCAGCTATATTAATCCAAGGCATGGAGAAAGCTATTTGCAGCATTATTTTACTTCTCCCTGTTTCAGTGAGACTCATCCATGTTATTGTTTTATATGTTTTTATTTCAACAGACCTGTACTTTTGATAACCTTTTGTCTTTATTCCCCTTAAAATGAATCAATGGATCAGTTCAGTCACCAGTTGCAGTCGTGGACATAAGATAAATGTCCTGCTCAATACTATTACTAACTTTTCTGATTTTTTTCCATTACACCTCTGACTTTTGCCGGGCTCTTAATCCAGGCATTTGTTCTGCATTTTCTCTTAGCTGTTCCTAGAATCTGTTACATCAAGGGTCTCAGCACTATCTGTATCTGCTGCTCAGTGCATTTGGTTAATTTTCATATCTCTGCTCCTTAGGTAAATTCCTTCTCTTCAGCTGAAAGTCAGATGCTGCAGAATCTTATTTGTCTCATTGTGTCTAAATTTCTAAAGATGCTCCTGACAGCTCTGAATCCTCTACCAGTCATTTCCATTTTTTTTTTATTCCAGGGCTCATTCTTATTCACTGTTTCATGTGAGAGGAAACTAGGGTAACCAAATGTCCCAATTTTATAGGGACAGTCCTGATTTTGGGGGCTTTTTCTTATATAGGCACCTATTACCCTCCACCCCCATCCTGGTTTTTCACACTTGCCCTCTGGTCACCCTAGAGGAAACACCTGGAACTGATGAAATCACAGTTGACAGCTGAGAGCCGACTGTTCATATTTTTCCTAAACTGCTCACAGTAGGTCAGCTTCTATCCTTGTCATTCCACATGCAGAACTCCCACTGTTATCAATTAGTTGTAACACTACTTGTTCTTTTACATCTTGGCATACGTTTTCCTATTCCCTGCAAATTTATCTCTCTTAACATTTTATTTTAATCGTAGTTTTTTCCTCACTTTTATCTATGTCATATATAAGTGATCCTTCCCAGAACAATCTCCTTTGGATGCTTTCAACCAGGCTCAGTGAGCCTATATACAGCTCTTAAATTTAGACTGAGATCTAGTTTTAGACATTGGATTGAATTTATGTAGACAGAACCTTTTGATACTATTAAATCACTGGTATAAAAAACAGAGCTTAGAAGAGTGTCAACACAGGGTTGTCCCCTGTCCCTTCTGCTTTTCACCTTGGTAATGGCACTATCTGCCTAGAGGCTAAGGGACAACCCTAATATAGCTGAAACAGAAGATAGAAAATAACAGCCCAATATGTGCATAATATCATGCTGATGACATCCCAACAGCCCTCTTTCTTCTGGAGTTAGTCCATGAAATGCAGACACTTTAGTGTCTGGAATTCAAGTAAATCACTAGGTGATAAATTGGCAGCGCTGCCTTTTGGACTAGCCTCTGAGGACAGCTCTACTCACAAAGGAAACTAAATGATATTTGCTATTTAATTTGACATTAGCCCCACAAATGTTTTGCAATGCTCGTTTTCATCTTTCCGTCCTCGGTGCCATGGGTGCTGACCCCAGCTAGCTTGCATGGCATTGAGGCCAGGTGGAATAAGGGGAAAACATATGCAAAGTAAATCTTGGGCCTTTCTTGCAGCCCAAATGAATACTTTTAAAGGGATCCCAGTTTTGCTTGAATCAGTCCCGAGAACAGAACAGATACAGGATGGGCAGCATAGAATGCTAATTTTCCCGCAGTGCTCCACCATTGTATCACAACCGTGACCTGGAAGAAGCAATCTCTAAGGTTTTTTCCTCCTTCCTGAACCTTCCTGATGCAAATACCTCTTTCCATTCAGTGCCATCTTCCTAAACTTCCTGATGCAAATACCTCCTCATGTTCAGTGCCCTCTCTTCCATCCCCCACAGTGACTCCTGCAGAGAAGAACTATCAAAGATAAAGTGAGACGCTGATTTATTATTTACCATTAGGTTAGTTTGGGACTGAGCTACTTCCTAGAATCCCAACTATATGGCTCAGCTAATGATTCTTACCTCAATGAAGAAAGCAATCTCTATCAACTTTTGCTTGCAGAATAGTAGCATGATGGCTTGAATGATTAACTCGGTTACTGCAACATAAAACAAATAGCTATTTATTAATGAGTGTATTGAGGAGAAGGGGAAACAAATTACATAGAAAAATAATGGGCTGCAGAGGGCACCCTACATTGATAGACTACTCCATGCTGAAGTCATGTTCCTCAGAGCAAGCAAAAATTCTTAAAGCTTTAATCACTTACCTTGATAATAGAAAGAGCCCTTCCAGTAATCCTGGGTGTAATGTGACAGACTCATGTTCTCTGTGCTTTCACCCATCCTTTGTTGCCTGAAAAAAGTAAAATTCTATCTTCTTGCTTAGTCTAACCTGAACTATTTGGAAGAAATACATTTGTTACTCCCTTGAGCTGCAGGAACACAAATAGGTAGAAAAGGCTTCTCAAGTCAGAAGCAGAATAATCTGAAAAGATACTTACCATATAAAACCATCATAATAACTCCCACCTGTTCATGCTCTCTGTATGTGTGTATATATGTCCTCAATATATGTTCCACTCTATATGCATCCGAAGAAGTGGGCAGTAGCCCACGAAAGCTTATGCTCTAATAAATTTGTTAGTCTCTAAGGTGCTACAAGTACTCCTGTTCTTTTTGCGAATACAGACTAACACGGCTGCTACTCTGAAACCCATCATAATATTGGTTCTGTGCTTTTCACTGCCTTTCCACCACTTGGGTCCCTAGTTTGAATCTGGTGCAAGTAACTTATCACAAAAGTTCATTATTATCAGACAGCTGTTTGGGGACCATGACGGGTGAAATAAAAGCATCCATTTATAACGACAATCCACAGACATGACTAGATTATGCAAACAGGTATGCAAATTTGCTGCAGCCACAAGGCTCCTGGCAAGTTGCAACTGTGGCTCTATGTCACAAAAGTGGGACACTTGCCTGCTTATATGTTGATGCTGCAGAGCACCAGGAGGCCAGGGATAACTGGACGGTGGATCCCCCCTCCCCGGGTATTATCTGGTATGTTTAATATAAGGAGATTATTTTAAAGGGAGAAATTAATAAAGGACTATAGAAAAGCAGGTGCAGGGTATACAAGCCAGTGAATTAGCTGAACTTCAGAAATGTGGTGCTTGGAGCAACACAGTAAGGTAGAAGTCAGGTAATTAGAATCTTGTTAGAGTGCAATGGAATTGCTGCCTCTCAAGGGAGTGGAGAGTACTAAACCCTTCACCTAAATTCAGATTATGGTAAATTATGTGGGGCTTTGCTTTGTATATTTTTCTAATGCATTTGTGATGGCCACCATCTTGGCCAACACTAGAGACTGAACTGATCTGGAAGTGCAAATCTCTAGAGCTTGGGCTAAAGAGCTCTGTAGCTGGGGCCTTAGCAAACTCAAATCCTCTGTTGATCCAGCACAGGGGGAACCTGTAACACACACTGGCCTTCACCCCTGGGTTACCCAGCAACCTGGTTTGTTTTGTACATAAATATTAATAAGGGTAAGTGCTGTGGTACATAGCAAAACCACTAGGTTGAGAGCCTTCCAAATAGTTTGCACATTAAGTGAAAATAGAAGGAATAAGCATAAACACTGGAAGGTCAGGGATTCTGCTTTGTATCTGTCACTTGGGTTTGAGTGTCTCTGAATTAAGTGGTTTCATCACGACGCACCTGATGCCTGTCTCCCGGATGTTGTGAACCAGCAATGTTTCATCTATGATTCTTCTAGCTTGAAAGATACAACACTTGCTGAGGCAGTTTCTTTGGCACTTCTTGTTGGATTCTTTCCCCTCCCACCTTAAAGCTAAATGCAGTGAATGATGACAAACCTCTCTTAGAGAGGAGAGAATAATTTTCCATCTTGGGAGTAAACATCTTCCTGAAAATAACAAGGCATTTTCTGGTCTTAGATGGACTATCAAAAGAAACAATGGAAGGGCATAAATGTTCAAATTCATTAATCTATCTCTGTTCTTTCTCTGGGTTCTGTCTTTTGGGTTCTCTTGTGAGAATTATTGCTCTTCTTTCATTTTGAATGATATATAAACCTTGGTGGCGAAGACCATTTACATCAACGATGGGCCAGCCTCAGAGATACCCAGGTTCAGTTTGGATAAGTATCTAAAAGGTTTTGCTATCGCATTGGGCGTGATTATTTTAAGGAAGGGACCCCCATCCTCCCGAATCAGAAATCTCCAAAAGGATTAGTGTTAACATGGAACTCTCAGATCTTAGCTATATCAGGTATAGTGGGTCCCTCTTGGATAGGAAACTAGGTTATTATCCACAACCACAGGCACTAGGAAAGCTCCATTCACAACTGTTTTCTCTACTTTTGACTCCCGTTAGCACTGCAAAGTGGATACAGTTCTGGGAGCAGGACTGGATTCTGTTCTGTCCCACGGGTCCCCAGCCACCTTTTTAGTTAAATTCCAGTGATCGAAACTTTATTGCTGCTGATGAATGAGCCAGAAAGAGCCAAGTTTGACCTTCAGCTCCAGGGCTGTTTGCAGGGCTGGCAGTTAGAAAGAGGTATTTGGACTTTATCTGGAAGTCTCTGAGACGTAATAAATATGAAACCCCATGAATGCCATTTTGACAGTCAGTCTCAGAGTAGAAATGTCATGGAGCCAGTGCATAGCATCATCCACCGCGCATCAGAGTTTTCTTTATACAGAGAAGAAAAGAGGCTGAAGGAAAATCCAGGATCAGGTTGAAGGTTGCTTGCTCTCGTGGCTCGGAGACATCCGACCCGTCAGCCAGCGGGTAACCTCAGGGCACAGTTCCCAAGCTGGATCGCAGCTACAAGGTTTCCCATTGCGTCCCCACGCGGGGCTGGGGAGGAGACACACCTCACACAGCCCGGTGGCTCCGCCCGGAAGCCAAGTGTCTCCCTTCGTCCGGTGACCCCGAGATTAGCAGAGCAGGGGCTACATTGGCGGCTGGCCTAAGCGGGTACAGCTGCACCGACTGCTGGAGGAGCTGGACCCACTCCGCAGTGAGTCCGGCACCGGTGCCCCGCGCTACTCGCTGAAGCTTGGATCTCATCAGCGCGAGCTGCCTAGCCTTTTGCATCCCCGCTGAGACCAGCACACTACCGCCGGGGAAATGCAGCCGGACCGGGGGAGGTTAATCCGGGCAGGGCTGGAGCATCCTCCCCTCCGCCCTCCATTGCCCCCGTGTGGCGCGCGGCGCTGGACCCTCCCCGGCTGCAGGGGGCGCTCTCGAGAAGCAGGCGCCCCGCGGACCCCTCTCTTCTCCCGCCGGGTCGCACGCACCGAGCCGAGCGGATCTGTTGCTAGGTTCCCGAGCGCGTCCCCCAGCCCCCGGCCCAGTGTCTGGGCAGAGCCGCCGCCCCGCGGGAAGGGCTGTGGCTGTGGCTCTCCCTGCCCTCCAGCCCGGGGACGCAGGCTGTGCCCAGCTGTCTCCCCGGGGGCAGGTGAGAGAGCTCGGTCTAGGGCCTCACTGACCTTTCCGCGCCACGGGCTGTCGTTCAGCCTGGGGGCGCGTTATTTTGGGGGGAGAGCGGGGTATGGTGGTATCTTTTGGGGGTGTCTTGGGGCGGGCCAGGGGTACATTTGGGGGCTGGGTGCGTGCTTAGGAGGGGTCCTATTTGGAGGACTTGGGTGGTATATTTCATGTTGGGGAGGTCAGGTTGTATCTGTTTTTGGGGGTAGCTGGTTTCCTTTGGGGCTGTATCTTTTCCATATATTTTTTTAAAGGGAAGTTTCTTTAGGGGGATCTTTTTCTTTGATTGGAGAGAGTAGTGTATTTTTGGAGGGGATCATTTATTATTGCAGGTGAAGGCTCCACCCGTTTTTTTTTTTTTTTGCATTTAGCACTCTCGTTTTTAGGCCTTCTCTACACTAGATTTCCAGCAGTTGCTAGCAGTGGTAGCAATGGCTGGAGTTGGTGTAGATAAAGTGCTAGTGGCTGGTCAGACATGCTTAACTGTACATACTGTCAGCAGTCCTGTTGAAATGAATGGAACTACTCACAGTGCCTAAAGTTAAGCATGTGCACAAGTCTTTGCAGGATTGGGGTCTATGTTTGTATATAACATATATAAACACATTTCTGTTTTGCTTTACAGGCCACATACATTAAGAGGAAATGGCTAGAAAACACGAGCACTTTGGACTAAGTTATCTAGAAGAACTAAATATGATTAAGGAGCGTGAGATTATATGCAAGGAATCTCGGCAGGATTTTCTTAAATTCAAACAAGCAGTAGCTACTGCTCATACAAATATGAGCACTCAGCCCTTCCTGGAAGATTTAACACCAGATCAGTCACATCAGTTAGAGCAGTATCATCTTCAGAGGTCAGAGAGTCCACATAAACCTATCACTAATATAAATAAAAATGTTCCTAATGAATTCATTGGCACTTCTGAAATTCACAGAAAAGTAAGGATCTCTCCTGAAGTAAGAGACATGAAAAAACAAACTCATGATCTCAGCACTATGACGCAAAGAAATAAATCTTCTGTAAAAAAGGACAGTGCTGACAAAAATCAGAAAAGTTACTCTGAAAAAATAAATATGGAAAATAGTAGTTGTAGTCATGAAAGTACAAGTGTAAAGATGCCAGTAATAGCATCTTTAGCAGGTACCACTAAAAAAATCACTATGTTAAAACAACCAGCACCACCTCGGAAGCCTAAATATCGCAAACTTATTCTTCGTCCAAGACTAGTAACTTATAACACCCCAATTCTGTTACAGAAAGTCAAAGATACTAGAAAAGTGCAGAGTAGAGCCCATTCTCTAAAGATAAACATTCAGACTGTAAAAACAAATAGAACCAAAGAAGCTAGCAATGACAGTAAAGAAAGTGATGAATCTAGTTCTACAGATTCTGATTCAAGTGAAAAGGCTTCTAAAAAGAAAAAAGTTATTAGGAAAAAAGATAAGAAAGTATGCAGAGAACTTTCAAAAGCAAGTCAACAAGATTCAGTTGTTGAGCCGGGAAGAGTACTGAGTAAAAGAAGCAGTGTCTCCTGCAGCCATCCAAGTGTGAGGTCTGCTTCAGAGCAGTTGGAAGAGGCTAGAGACATAACTAGACCAGACACTTCAAAAATATACGAGGAGAACTTCCAGCAGAGCAAACCAGAAGAGCTTACTTCCACACCAAAGTTGCCTGTGAGAGTGGTTGCAAGGTCTATTGATGAAATAATTGCTTCTCTGCAGTCTACTTTTCAGTCTCCCTCAGACCAGATGATCAAAGAACTCCTGGAGAGTGTTCTTGGCCGGAACTACAGCATAAAAATGGAAGTAGGTGAACCAGAACAAGAGCAATATTTTCTGTTGAGTAAATATTACTTTTAGAAAAGTTGTATATTTGTTTTTCAGATCCTACAATGTGTTATAACACAGAGGCCAGACAAAACAAATGGATAAAAAACACTGATGTGTCATAGAACTTCCTTCATTGTTTCTTACTGTCAATTTGCAGTGTCCTTTAAAAGTAAAATCAAGCCAATATTAAAACTAGTTAAAATATAACTTCATTTAAGGGCCTCTTTTTGGACACTGGTCATATTACATTGCTTATAATCTAGATGGTTTTTCTGTTTCCCTTTTAAAGGGATATGCTTGATATTGACAAATTAACAGAAATGTTAAATGTATTTATAAGCTAACAATATTAAGGGTGTCAGTTTTGAGTTATTGCTTAGTATTGTGAAATCACAGTAAAATTGTTAATATGTTACTGTTAGATTTATTAATGTGGCGTTAGAGATTCCTCTCATCTAATGTAGTAGTGTTTACAGTAAAAGACTACAATAAGGCATCAAGCATTTAAAAAAATGCTTCAGAAGACTGTTAATTGTATACAGAGCCTTTTACTTGGCAATTACTGATTCAGTTCCTAAACAGGACAGTAGATATTACTGTCAGATGGCTCTTAGGCCTGTGTGAACTAAGTTGATGAAAGAAGATCTTATTCCATTTCCAAGTGATCAGGTGATCACACAGAATCATTGAAATTCAGGCTGGAAGGAACCTACAGAGGTCATCTAGTCCAGCTCCCTCACCAAAACCACTATTGCAATTGGCACCCAGCTATGTTGGCAATATCATCAGAGAACCCCAGGACTAAATGGGCAGGGAGACTGAACTACTCTTTCATGCAGAGGTGGTTGCTTTAGAACAAGGTGAGGCAAATTAGTGGAGCTGTGTGACTGCATGCATTTTATGGCTAGGCAGAGAACATCATTCCCTATGGAATGCAGTTATGATCATTACATTCACTTGAGATAACCAACATCATGTAGTTTGATTAAATGCAAAAGTTAGAAGCACAGCAGCAATAACTGTGTACATTAACTGAACTTCCATTTTAAACAGTAATATATGTGAGCACATCCCATTGTGATTTCCCGTTCAATTTGCATTACAAATTATTATTAGTTTTACGCTACAGTACTTTTTGTCACCTATTTATAAGAACTACACGTCGTAGGCCCAATTTTCAAAAGGGCACAACAACCTATAGTTCCCATGTAGGCACCTAAATAAGTGGCCAGGTTTTTAAAAAAGCTCAGTCCCCAGTTTGAGGTGGGGAGGTGAGATTCTCCATTGTTTTCAGTGGGAGTTGCTGCGCGGAGAGCACTTTTAAAAATCTGTACAGTGATCTTGAATTCCTTTCACTTAAACTTTTCATTGACAGGTGCAGGTTAAAAAAAAAATCTAAAATGGAGGAGAGTCTTTGCAGGTCTGGTTGTTCTTTAGCATTTTCATCATCTAGAAGATCTGAGCCTTAACAAGGGTGAATGCTGCTCTATCAATTGTTGATTAAGTTATGTAAAGTTAAAGGCAGTTGCTGCATGTATTTTCTCAACTGAAGTGACTTTTTAAATAGGATGAAGAATTTAGCAATTATTTTTAATCTGTTATGCATAGCTTATCTAATATATATTGCTGAGTTTCAGTCCTTGCCTTTACAAACAAGGTATGAAATTTGTTCTTTTAGGTGAAATGGAAATATCTAAGAAATACATTTATTGAAATGAAAACAAGCTGTTGTAATTAAATGAGATTTTATTTATTTTACATATTTTCCCCTTCTTATCTCATTCTTGATTGGCATTGGCTACTTAATGTTGATAGTTTATTATAATGTTACAAGGTTGACCACGATTTACCCAGCAGCCTTAAAAAGACTGTTGTTATCCAGGGAAAGGTATGCCAGCCCAGCAGTGGGACATGACCCGTCAACCATGTTTTCTTTGGATTCCTCAAGGGGAACTAGAGTAGTTATGAATAATAGTTCCCACCATGTTTTGTTGAGAAGTAGAATTTAAATCATAATTTTAATCTGATTGCCAGTGCTTGCTAACTCTTAACATACTGAGTTACCAAGTTACTATGAGAGGGAGTTTATATTCATTGCAGAAATGTATTTCTTTTGTTCAGCATTTAACAGCCTGCATCTGATCATCTTTATTTTTTACAGTACAATAATTCTTTGGCAGTCCAAATAACCTTCTGGAGTATATGGATGGAAGAAAACCTGTTTTGTTAGTAAAATAAAAATCTTGGTAAAATAACCACAAAAAATTGTGCATGCAAATATTGTTATTGAACAAGAACTGTGTAATGAACAGTATCAAGCCAATACCAAATATACTTTTATCTTTTAAAATTATGTGTGTGTTTCTGTCTGTCTCTGGGTACTGTGAGTCCATGTCAGAGTGATGGCCTGTTGAGATCTTCTCCATTTTGCTTAACAGTTTGGCTAATCACTTACTGTGCTTCAGAAGTAGGTTGGTAAGGGTTAGTCACTGTTGACCAACTCTGTTTTCCTTTGACATTTACATCCATTCATGATATTTATGTTATTTTAATGTTTGCTATTTACATTCTTTATGTTCTAGTTGAGGTTTAAATTATAGTTCAGACATAACTGGCTTATACTTCTTGGATAGATCTATGTATGATGCACCATTAATTGAGAAGGAATACTTGTGGAATGTATAAATATTAAGATAGCTATACCCGCAAGCTTAAGCGGCAATGCTGAAATTGACAGCATGCATTTTCCACCAATTAACCACCTTTCATATATTGCTTGCTGGTAAACTGAGAACAGTTTCATACAGACAGAGACTATATGCAGATACTTTAAACTTTCTCTTTTTCACTGTTTCCTTGAGGCCCAATTCGACTCCCGTTGAAGATAATGGGAATCTTTTCATTGATATGAATTGGATTTGGATCAGGCCTTTAAGCAGGAAGGTCAGACTCTTCGCATCTTCTTTATTTTCTGGTTAGAGTAGACTTGTGGACTCGGCTCCTACTTGGCTCCTCACTGTTCTTCTGTAAAAGAAACATAATGTTTTTTTCATTACAAGTGTGATTACCAGGGCTATTTGTTGTCGTGGAACTGATGTCCGTCCTTTTCTTCATTCTTCTACTGCTTCTGTGTTTTAGTTTAAATGCTAAAGGAATGGTAACATTATTTTGGAATGTAAATATGAGCATCCATTTCAGACTGTGTCCAAATGTCTATAACATCTCTAAAATTCAGTCTTTTCACTGTTGTTTAGGCTCTTATTCTTGCCCGTCTTGATAATTGCATCCTCCTTCTCTCTGGTCTTCCTGACACTCACCCTCGCTTCCCTGAGGTATATTCAAAATACTGCTAAGGTCATCTTCCTGACCCGTATGTCTGAACACATCACCCTGCTCTTTGAGTCCTTCCACTGGCTTCCCCTTCAGAAGCTGTCTGTTCCAGACTTAAGGCCCTTCTCAATTTAGACCCATCCTTCTTATCTGTACTTGTACTTTATTGTGTCAACGCCCCATGTCCTATGCTCTACTAATAATGCTGTTCTTTATACTACATTGCCCAATTATTCACTTGCTTCACAAGCAACATCACACAATCTTCCATGCAACCCTTATGCATGGTAAACTGTCCCTGAAATAGTCTGGTAAGCCACTACAATTTCCTCCAAATTTCTCTTCAATACACACTTCTGTCATGATGCTATGGGAAATTGCCTAGTGATGGTGGCCTAGAGGTAGGGACCTCTGATGTTTAACTTATTTGCTTAAATCTTAAAAAAACAAGCAAACCCTAATCAGCTCAAAATAATCTAGTTGTGCAAAGAGATGTTCTATATAAACACATGTTCTTATTACTGTTTCCCGCATCCTTAGTATGCGGGTCCTGTGTGCTGTTGGTGGTCTGTGATATATACTCTTGGGGGAATTTGCGCAGAATTCATGTCCCCTGCAGATTTCTTTGCTTCCCCGTAGAAAAATGACTTTCTGACAGGGAAGCAAAGGGAAGCTGCAAGAGCAGTCACACACCACTCCCTAGCTGTGCAGGTACATCATTTCAGGCACCTGGAGCAGCCAGTGGAGAGGTAAATCAACACAGGGCTGGGGACATCCCAGCCAGTGGCTCCTACCCTGAGCCAGGATCAGGTGTTAATCCCGGCTGGGCTGGAGGCAGGAGAGGACGGGACGACTTCTTCCCCTACAAGGAGTGGCTGGTGCCCCCAGCCTTGCACCCAGATCACAGCCCACTGAGCCCCCTGCACTCAACCCCCTACTCTGATGCCCCACCCTGAGCCCCTACATCCAGACCCCCACCCCACTGACCCCCAAATAGCTACACCCAGACTGCCCACCCCAAGTCTCGCTCCCCCAACACCCAGACTTCCCTGCTGAGACCCCCACACCCAGACCCCTCCACTGAGCCCCAACCACTTTCACCTGGAAACTTCTGCAGAGTCCCATTGTCCCTGCACCTGGAAACACCCCCTCCAATGAGTCTCTGTACATCCCGATTCCCCCCATGACTCCTTCTCCAGCTCCTTCTGATTGTTACAGTCACTTATTACATCTTGTCTTAGACTGCAAGCTTTTCAGGGCAAGGACCAACTTTTACCTCAGTGTTTAGCACAACATGACTGGGGCACTCAAGTGCTGCAGTAATATACATACAATACAATATAATACAATAAATAATTAATAATCATAATAACTTAAAATGTAATCTCCTGAGGAGTGGAACCTTTGTCATAATTGGTACCCATAAATCATCATGTTTACCTATGATGCTGTATAAATAATAATTTTAGCGTTGACAGGAATGCTTTAAAATCTTGGCATGTTCTCAGATTCAGACCCTTGACTTCTTTGGGCTTGTCTACACTGGCAAGATTTTTGATGCAACTGATGTCACCAAGGAAAAATCAACAAAAGCAAAGTCGCCAAAGCGTGTCTACATTTGCTCCCTCTATCGACAGATCGTGTCCACATTATGCTTTGTCGACAGTGAGAGCACTGGACTGTGAGTATGTATCCCACAGTGCCTGGTGACAACATCCGTCGTTAAGTGTTGTGGGAATGCGGAAATGGAGCGCAGCGCATCTTGGGTTGTGCAAAATGTACCGTCGTGCACTGCTTTGTGTCCCACCCCTCCAAAGGTCTCTGGCTTCCTTTCACGCCATTTTTCCAACTATCATTCTTTTGTAATGCGCGCTAGCATCTGCAGTGAGAGAGGATGGATCCCGCACTTCTCTCTTATGCACTGTTAGCTGTCGTGAGGACATTGCTCATGGCAGCACAGTTACTCTCAGAGTTACTCGCAAATTTAGCAGAGGATGAATCTCAGGCACCCGAGTGTGATATGGACAGAAGCAACTTATCAGTGCTTTGTGCATTCACAGAGCAGCTGCATATGGTAGGCTGTTGCTTTTGGGCTAGGGAAACAAGCTCTGATTGGTAGGATTGTATTGTCATTCAGGTATGGGATGATGACTAGTGGGTACAGGACTTTAGGATGCGTAAAACAGCCTTCATGGAGCTATGTGCTGAGCTGGCCCCTGACCAGTTGCACAGGGACACCAGAATGAGAACTGCCCTTCCAGTAGAGAAGCGTATTGCAATCGCTGTGTGGAAGCTGGCGAATCCAGACTGCTACCAGTCAGTTGCAAATCAATTTGGAGTAGGAAAGTTCTCTGTTGGGGCTGTATTGCTCCAAGCCCTGGTCTACACTATGAGTTTAGGTCAAATTTAGCAGCGTTAGATCGATTTAACTCTGCACCCATCCACACGATGAAGCCATTTTTGTCGACTTAAAGGGGTCTTAAAATCGATTTCTGTATTCCTCCCCAACGAGGGGATTAGTGCTGAACTCGACATCGCCGGGTCAAATTTGGGGGTAATGTGGATGCAATTCGACAGTATTGGCCTCCGGGAGCTATCCCAGAGTGCTCCATTGTGACCGCTCTGGACAGCACTGTCAACTCAGATGCACTGGCCAGATAGACAGGAAAAGCCCTGCAAACTTTTGAATTTTATTTCCTGTTTGGCCAGCATGGCAAGTTGATCAGCACAGGTGACCATGCAGAGCTCATCAGCACAGATGACCATGGAGTCCCAGAATCGCAAAAGAGCTCCAGCATGGATCGAACGGGAGGTACTGGATCTGATCGCTGTATGGGGAGACGAATCCGTGCTATCAGAACTCCGTTCCAAAAGATGAAATGCCAAAATATTTGAAAAAATCTCCAAGGGCATGAAGGACAGAGGCTATAACAGGGACCCGCAGCAGTGCCGCGTGACACTTAAGGAGCTCAGGCAAGCCTACCGAAAAACCAGAGGCAAACGGCTGCTCTGGATCAGACCCCCAGACATGCCGCTTCTATCATGAGCTGCATGCAATTATAGGTGGTGCTCCTACAACTACCCCACCCCTGTACGTGAACTCCTGCAAGGGAGTCTCACGCAACAGGGATGAGGATTTTGGAGAAGGGGAAGATAGCGCACAGCAGGCAAGCGGAGAAACCGTTATCCCGACAACCAGGAACTGTTTATCACCCTAGAGACATTACCCTCCCAACCCGGGCTCCCGGACCTTGAAGGCGGAGAAGGCCCCTCTGGTGAGTGTACCTTTGTAAATATAATACATGGTTTAAAAGCAAGCGTGTTTAATGATTAATTTGTCCTGAAGACTTGGGATATATTCGCGGCCAGTAAAGCTACTGGAATGCAGCCAGGCAACATCCGTTCTTTATCTCTCTGTGTTATGCTCAGGAGAGTGATATAATTCATGGTCACCTGGTTGAAATAGGGGAATTTTATTAAGGGGACATTCAGAGGTGGCTGTTCCTGCTGGGCTGTGTGCCTGTGGCTGAAAAGAAATCATCCCCGCTGTTAGCCACGCGGTGGGGGGAGGGGTGAAACGATCATCCCAGAAAATTAGGTGTGTGGGGGGGGTTTAGTTGAGGTTGTGCTGCGCATTAACCCAAAAACCTTAGCCCCTCCTTTTAAATGGCCAACCCAACTCTCCTTTTTTTTTCCTCCTGCAGCTGTAAATGTTTCAACGTTACCACTGTCATCTCCATCCCGGAGGCTAGCACAGATAAGAAGGCGAAAAAAAGGCACTCGTGATGAAATGTTCTCTGAGCTCATGCAGTCCTCCCACACTGAAAGAGCCCAGCAGAATGCGTGGAGGCAAACAATGTCAGAGTCCAGGAAAGCACAAAATGAACGCGAGGACTGGAGGGACATGCGAGATGAGAGGTGTCGGGAGCAAGGGGAGAGATGCCGGGAGCAAGAGGAGCAGTGGCGGCAGCGTGATGAGAGGAAGCAGGAGGCAATGCTGAGGCTACTGGAGGATCAAAATGATATGCTCCGGCGTATGGTTGAGGTGCAGGAAAGGCAGCAGGAGCACAGACCGCTGCTGCAGCCTCTGTGTAACCAACCGCCCTCCTCCCCAAGATCCATAGCTTCCTCATCCAGATGCCCAAGAACGCGGGGAGGGGGGCTCCGGGCACCCAACCATTCCACCTCAGAGGACTGCCCAAGCAAAAGCAGGCTGGCATTCAATAAGTTTTGAAGTGAAGTGTGGCCTTGTCCTTCCCTCCTCCACCACCCCACCTGGTGCTTCACTCCTCCTCCACCCCTCCCAGGCTACCTTGGCAGTTATCCCCCTATTTCTGAGACTAATTACACTGGTCTACAATTTTTGAGAAGTCGTCTGCTTCAGTGATAAAATGTGCTATTTATTATGTATTTTGATGTGCTGAATTCAAATATGACAATTAAAACAACTGATTGGCTACTGTTTCTAAGATATTTACGTTTTTACATTTTATGTCTATGTATATTGTGTAGATAGTAGAGTTTTAATCATAAATTGTAAACCTAGGTCTTTTCATGTGTTTATGGTTGCTTTACATGATAATATTTCACCTGTCCTGTTTACGTAACACTTTAAAAATCAGCAAAAGAGATATATAAATAAAATTTATTATGAAACAAAAGGCAAAAAACTATTATATACATAGTTTAGTCCTATTCAGTGTCTACTCGGCGCTTCTTGACTTGTCTCTTGTATTCATTAAATGGAGCATCTCTTGTCACTGTCCAACAATAGTCTGCAAGCATTAATGGGCTCCATTTGCCCTGATAGTGTTTCTCCATTGTTGCAATGTCCTGGTGAAATCGCTCGCCGTGCTTGTCGCTCACTGCTCCGCAGTTCGGTGGAAAAAAATCTAGATGAGAGTGCAAAAAATGTATCTTTAGTGACATGTTGCAACCAAGGCTTTTGTATGCCTTGAGGAGATTTTCCACCAACAACCTGTAGTTGTCTGCCTTGTTGTTTCCGAGAAAATTTATTGCCACTAACTGGAAGGCTTTCCATGCCGTCTTTTCCTTGCCATGCAGTGCATGGTCAAATGCATCATCTCGAAGAAGTTCACGAATGTGAGGACCAACAAAGACATCTTCCTTTATCTTAGCTTCACTTAACCTTGGAAATTTTCCACGGAGGTACTTGAAAGCTGCTTGTGTTTTGTCAATGGCCTTGACAAAGTTCTTCATCAGACCCAGCTTGATGTGTAAGGGTGGTAACAAAATCTTCCTTGATTCAACAAGTGGTGGATGCTGAACACTTTTCCTCCCAGGCTCCAATGAGTGTCGGAGTGGCCAATCTTTCTTGATGTAGTGGGAATCCCTTGCACGACTATCCCATTCGCAGAGAAAACAGCAGTACTTTGTGTATCCAGTCTGCAGACCAAGCAAGAGAGCAACAGCCTTCAAATCGCCACAAAACTGCCACTGATGTTGGTCATAGTTTATGCACCTCAAAAGTTGTTTCATGTTATCATAGGTTTCCTTCATATGGACTGCATGACCAACTGGAATGATGGCAAAACATTGTCGTTATGCAGTAAAACAGCTTTAAGACTTGTCTTCGATGAATCAATGAACAGTCTCCACTCATCTGGATCGTGAACGATGTTGAGGGCTGCCATCACACCATCGATGTTGTTGCAGGCTACAAGATCATCTTCCATGAAGAAGAATGGGACAAGATCCTTTTGATGGTCACGGAACATGGAAACCCTAACATCACCTGCCAGGAGATTCCACTGCTGTAGTCTGGAGCCCAACAGCTCTGCCTTACTCTTGGGTAGTTCCAAATCCCTGACAAGGTCATTCAGTTCACCTTGTGTTATGAGGTGTGGTTCAGAGGAGGAGGATGGGAGAAAATGTGGGTCCTATGACATTGATGGTTCAGGACCAGAAGTTTCATCCTCTTCCTCTTCCTCGTCTGACTCAAGTGAGAATGATTCTGGTGCATCAGGAACCAGCAGTCCTTCTCCGTGGGGTACTGGGCATATAGCTGATGGAATGTTTGGATAATGCACAGTCCACTTTTTCGTCTTTGACACACCTTTCCCAACTGGAGGCACCATGCAGAAGTAACAATTGCTGGTATGATCTGTTGGCTCTCTCCAAATCATTGGCACTGCAAAAGGCATAGATTTCCTTTTCCTGTTCAACCACTGGTGAAGCTTTGTTGCACAAGTGTTGCAGCATATGTGTGGGGCCCACCTCTTATCCTGATCTCCAATTTTGCAGCCAAAATAAAGGTGATAGGCTTTCTTAACCATAGTGGTTATACTGCGCTTTTGTGATGCAAAAGTCACGTCACCACAAACATAGCAGAAGTTTATCTGCACTGTTCACACAAGTACGAGGCATCTCTGCTCACTTTGGCTAAACAGAAATGTGTCCCTTTGCAAAATCAAACACTGACAAATAAGAGAGCACGACACTGTATGATTTCTAGAGCTGATCTAGGGCAATTTGTTCAGCAGAGTGATGTAAGCTTCGTTATGATTGCATCATCCATGACTTCTAGGAATAACATGATGCAATTCATATCATGTATGACGCAATACCAGCTTCAGATTGCATCATTCATTGTTTTGCCTAAAAAGCAAGTACTGTCCAAACCCAGTCATAGATTTATTCATAGATCCAGTCAAAGATGTATTTTAGTCATTTCTGGTTTAAATTGAGATCCCTTCCCTTTATAACTCACTTATCCTCCGCCATTCCCAAGTCAGGGGTCATATATACTGACCCAATCGCATATCTTGAAAACTACAGCCAATCAACAATTTTAAGCATCATTTTCGTTCTCAGTGACCCAGAATTAGTAAAGTTTGACTACATTTATTTCAGAAGCATTTTGGCTGTAGAGCAGTGTTAATAAAGAATGCATGAATTTGAAACAACAATGACTTTATTGCTTCTGTAAGCGGTGATCGAAGGGGGGAGGGGAGTGTTGTTGGCTTACAGGGAAGTAGAGTGAACCAAAGGCCCGGGTTTTCATCACGGAGAAACAAACAGAACTTTCACACTGTAGCCTGTCCAGTCATTAAACTGGTTTTCAAAGCTTCTCTGATGCACAGTGCACCCTGGTGTCAGGCTGCGCGTAATCAGCGGCCAGGCGATTTGTCTCAACCTCCCATCCCGCCATAAACGTCTCCCCCTTACTCTCAGAGATATTGTGGAGCACACAGCAAGCAGTAAAAACGATGGTAATATTGGTTTCACTGAGGTCTAACCGAGTCAGTAAACTGCGCCAGCGCGCTTTTAAACGTTCAAAAGCACATTCTACCACCATTCTGCACTTGCTCAGCCTATAGCTGAACAGCCGTTCAGACAGACCAGAGTTCCTGAAGATGCGAGTGTCATGTACCTTTCCTGGCCATCCCACATTGATGTTGGTGAAACATCCCTTGTGATACACAAGTGCTTGCAGCACCATTGAAAAGTACCCTTTTCGGTTTATGTACTGGCTGTCTTGGTGCTCCAGTCCCAAGATAGGGATATGCGTTCCGTCTATTGCCCCACCACAGTTAGGGAATCCCATTGCAGCAAAGCCATCCACTATGACCTGCACATTTCCCGGAGTCACTCCCTTGATAGCAGCAGCTCAGTGATTGCGTTGGCTACTTGGATCACAGCAGCCCACCACAGTAGATTTGCCCACTCCAAATTGATTCCCGACTAACCGGTAGCTGTCTGGCGTTGCAAGCTTCCAGAGGGCTATCGCCACTTGGTTGTGAACTGTGAGGGCTGCTCTCATCTTGGTATTCTTGCACTTCAGGGCAGAGGAAAGCAAGTCACAAAGTTCCATGAAAGTGTCCTTATGCATGTGAAAGTTTTGCAGCCACTGGGAATCATCCCAGACCTGCAACACTATGGGATCCCACCAGTCTGTGCTTGTTTCCCGGGCCCAGAATCGGCATTCCACGGCATGAACCTGCCCCATTACCATCATGATGTCCAAATTGGCAGGGCCTGTGCTTTGAGAGAAGTCTCTGTCCATGTCCTCATCACTCTCTTCACCACGCTGCTGTCGCCTCCTCGCCTGCTTTTGCAGGTTCTGGTGCTGCATATACTTCAGGATAATGCGCGAGGTGTTTACAGTGCTCATAACTGCTGCGGTGATTTGAGCGGGCTCCATGCTTGCCATAGTATGGCGTCTGCAGGAGAGCAGAGTGGCAGCGGAAGCGTGACGATGGTTTGCAGCCCTATTGTACCATCTGCTGCCAGCAGAACCCAGGACACAACAGCGGCAGCTGAGCTGAGTGGCCTGCACGCTTGTCGTGGTATGGCGTCTGCGCAGAAAAAAGGCATGAAATGATTGTCTGCCGTTGCTCTCACGGAGGGAGGGGCGACTGACGACATGTACCCAAAACCACCCGTGACAATGTTTTTGCCCCATCAGGCAGTGGGAGCTCAACCCAGAATTCCAATGGGTGGCGGAGACTGCAGGAACTGTGGGATAGCTACCCAGAGTGCAACGCTCCGCTAGCCTCGGGACTGTTGACGCTAGCCTTGGTACTGTGGACGCATTCCACTGACTTAATGCGCTTAGTGGGGACACACACAATCGACTGTATAAAATCGCTTCCTAAAAAATCAACTTCTATAAATTCGACCTAATTTCATAGTATAGACATACCCCAGGTGTGCAGGGCAATAAATTGCATCATCCTGCATAGGACCGTGACTCTGGGAAATGTGCATGAAATAGTGGATGGCTTTGCAGAGATGGGTTTCCCTAACTGTGGCGGGGCGATTGATGGCACATACATTCCAATTTTAGTGCCAGACCACCTTGCCTCTGAATACATCAATAGGAAGGGATACTTCTCGTGGTGTTGCAGGTGCTTGTGGATCACCGGGGGCTTTTCACGGACATCAATGCAGGTTGGTCTGGAAGGGTGCATGACGTACGCATTGTCAGGAAGAGTGTCCTGGACAGAAAGCTGCAGCCGGGGACTTTCTTTCGAGACCACAAGTTCACAGTGGGGGATGGGGAAATGCCCATAGTAATCCTGGGAGACCCATCTTACCCCTAACAGCCCTGGCTCATGAAACCTTACATAGAGCACCTGGACAGCAGGAAGGAGCGTTTTAACAACAGGCTGAGCAGGTGCCGCATGGTAGTCGAATGTGCCTTTGGCCGTTTGAAAGCTCGCTTGAGGTGTTTAAATGGCAGGCTAGACCTTACCGAGGATAATATTCCCATGGTCATAGCTGTGTGCTGCACTTTGCATAATCTGTGTGAATCTAAGGGTGAAATATTTGCTCAGATGTGGAGCACTGAGGCAGAGCACTTGGTTGCACTGTTTGAACAGCCAGATGCTAGGGCTGTCAGAGGACCCTGGGGGCTGCTATTAACATCAGAGAGGCTTTGAGGAACTTTGACAATGAGGGGCAGTAACACACGTCTGCTTTGGAGTTGCTTCCCTGTTGCATCCATGTACAATTTTGGGGCCCAAGATCCATGCAACACAGTGCTTTAGGAACCTGTTCCTGAGAGTGAATTGATTGCTATATGCTTTTGTAGAACACAGAATAAAAACACTGTACCATTAAATACCTTAGCCTTTATTTATTGTTAAAAAGGGTAAAACCTCACAACGGTGTGTAGCTCCAGCTATCATTGTGCAAGCTGTGAGAGTGGGTGGAGTGATGGGGAAACTCAGGAGTGCAGTGAAGTGCAAAGGAATGTGTGGGTATAGAGGGGGGTGGGGTTGGCAAAGAATTGTACATCTGCTGCAGTGGCGCTCGAACTCACAGCTGCAGATTGAGCAGATCCAACAGAGACTTGAGCATCTCTGTATGATCCTCCATAACTTTTATCATCCGTTCTGTCGCTTGCCTAGCAAAAGCAGCATTCTCTTTTCTGTCCTGCCTTTTGGCTTCCCAGCACTCTTTCCATTCCCTAGTCTGTCTCTCATCGCGCTGTATAACCTCGCGGAACATGTCTTCTTTGCTACACCTAGGCTTCTTTCTTATGTGCCGCAGCCGGTCCACGGGGGTGCATGGCATGTTCTTCAAGGTCTGCGCTGAACAGAAAAGGGATTGTTACATTCCGGCAAACAATTGAAACATTTTGGTAAAAAGGGTATTTTGCTAGTAGAAATCACTTTCTCTCTGAGACTCTAGGCGGACAGACAGCTCCGCGAGCACTCCAGTCATGGTGAGTTTCGGGAGTGGGGGAAGGCTGTTGTGCATATGGACAAAAAGGTCACAGCTTGCAGGGCACCTTTGCAGGGATCTCATTCTAAAATTATCCCACACTTTTTCACAGGCAGCCAACCTGCTGGCTGACATCTTGCTGCTGAGGGTGACCAGAGAAACCAGGACTCAGCTGCTGAATGCTTGCGGCTTTCACCCCGGTCTATATGCAGCTCAACTATGTGCTGCTTTGGTCCCAGCTCCAGTGCTTGCTAAATGGCATGGTACAGTTTCCTATAATGGGGGAACTAACAAGGCTGCAATCCCTTGGAATCTGCAGCGGAGGATTAACAAGTACCTTTTGGAAACTTTCCAGAGCCTCTCTCTGGAGGATTCCCTGCAGGTTCAATATCCATCAACACCCTGCTTGGCCATTCAGATTAGCTACACAGGGTAATGTCCAGATCACAGAAAACACTACCTGCCTCCCACTTTTCGATTCCCTACACAAGCTACAGCAACTTACGCGGAATCTCATCTGCTTCCTGCTCCCCATTGAGCACTTCTGGAGTGGAGAAAAGTTCCTGGCTACCTGCTCCACTGGGTGACCCCGCTGGGAGCACCACATCCTCTTCTATGAAGCTCGTCGTCTTCATTCACAATGTAAACCTCCGGGTTACTCCCCCTTTCAGCTGCATGCGAAGTATCCATGGGGCAATCGGCGATGGAGGTGGGGTCACCACCGATGATAGCATTCAGCTTCTTATAGAAGCAGCAGATCTTAGGTGCACCACTGGAGCGATGGTTTGCCTACTGCGCCTTATGGTATGCCTGACTCAGCTCCTTTATCTTCGCTCTGCATTGCTGCGTGTCCTGATTATATCCCTTTTTGCACAAGCCCCAATAAATTTGCCCATATGTGTCCCGATTCCTACAGGTCACTCGCAGCTGCGACTGAAAAGATTCCTCTCCCCATGAGATCCAACAACTCAGCAGTGGTCCAAGTGGGAGCACGTTTGGTGTGATAGCCAGCCATGCTCACCTGGGAAGCTATTCTTGGAAGTCAGCAAACAGGAAATGAGATTTAAAATTCCCAGGGCTGGCAAGGGGGAGGGGCAGGTTGGCTGCAGGGCAGTGGAGTTCAAACCGCTGACCAGAGTGGCAGCATAGGAATTGTGGGATACTTTCTGGAGGCCAATAAAATTGAAAAAAAAACCCTGTGGTGTCTACACTGGCTGTTTGTCGACAGTAAAGGGAGGGGAAAAAGACAAAAGTCTCTCGCAGGAGTGGAAGTTTTTTGTCACCAAATCTAGGCATGTTTGCAGTATGTACGCTATCGCTGTTTTGTCGTGAAAAGCCAGTTTTTGGCCACAAAACTTGCAAGTGCAGACAAGCCCTTAGTATCATTTGTCACCTACTTTGTTCTATCAACTGGTGATGGAGACTATCATCAAAGTTAAAGTGAAAACTGCATTTTCGGGGAATGTATATCTGTCAATAGTGAAGTCAAAAATACCTGGTGAAAATACTTGAATGTGAGGTAAGTTCTAGTATAATTAATAATGTAGTAATGTCTTTTCCTTAACAGCAATACTTACAGTACATCTGTTCAGCAACACAGACTATTGTAAGCACGTCAGATTTGTCCTAAACCAGTTTCTCATAAAATAACATACCAAATTCAAGGATTTGGTCCTTATCTTCAAGGCACTCAGTGGTCTAGGTCCAGGATACCTCAGTGAGCATCTAAAGAGCACTGTGATTGACAACATTGCTTCTTGGGTACAATGGAACCTTCCATCACAAGATTAAAGTTCCTCTGTGCGGAAAACAGAGCTTTCTCTAGAGCCAGTTGAACACTGTAGAACAAACCTCACCATCTTCCATTCCAAATGCAAAGTGCACTTCTTTGACCTTGCCTTCTGTAATATAAACATATAGTACATATAATCTATTTAAAAAAAACAGCGCTGCACCATATCCACAATTCTTCCTATTGGGAGAAGATGAGAGCTGCTCTCTAGAAGGCACTCAGAATTATATTATTGGGACTCAAGATATTGTTTGGTTAGATATAATTTTTACTTTGACAAAGCAACAAAAGTAATATATACAGTGGAAATATGCAGGTATAAATTCTATTGTTGTTTAGAGGATGAGTTGATCAATGTGGTTGAATGAGAAGGTGCATAACTACTATTTTGTTTTTCTGAATTAGGTTGAGAGAGCTCTTTGGGGAATGACTGTGTCTTGGTAAATTTTTGTATACTACTAAGCATACTGATGGTGGCCAGTAATTGATAGTCCATTATTGATTATGTTTGAAATATGTGCAGATGTTGCAAAAGGAGGAAGGTTGTGTGTTCCAGCTTGGGAAGATGATGTTGAATGTGTTCTACCTGTTCTTATATCTCAGGAGCTATTATCTCATTCCACTGCTTTAAGATACACTTTTTGATCATTAGTGGGACGAATAGCAACCTCTTTATATTCTTTTATTGGAAACCTGAAGCTTTAAGCATACCTACTACTCAAAATGTAAGTGTTAGTGGGATCTTCATGTTGTATGTTCCATGTTATTTGGGCCAGTTCTTCTGCGTGTGTAAATCAGCGGAGCTATCCTGATTTAGTGCAGCTGAAGTGCTGGTCTTTAGGTTTTCAGGGCATGCCGATTTAGTGCATATAAATAGAATATAGATTAAATATAGATTCTTCCTTGAACTTATTTTAACATTTTCTATCTTATTGAAGAACAAATGTGATCTCTTGGGTAAAATAAAACTGCTATGTAAATTATAAAATTTTCATATATAGTGAGATACATTTATTAAAGGTTGATAACATGAGCATGAAATAAAAATAGAACTGGGAGATTAAACAGAGGAATTTATTTTAGTTACAATAAGTTATCTGCACAGTTCAGTTCCTTGCCTTTGAAAAGCATAGTTTTGTTTGTTGTGGCAAGTCATTGGTGAATTATAATGGTTGTTGTAATAAATATACATCAGGGTCCCTTTCAGAACATTGTATAGTTTTTCAGATTAAATTTGGATAGGAGCAGACAGCTTTTTTACTCAATGTCATTGATAAGTCACAATTTTGAAAATACATGGTCTCTGATGCTTATTTTTAATGTACTCAATGAAATGTTACTCGCTGGATTACAATTAAATTGAATATTACATGCAAAAAACTGTTTGCGTGTATATTTTAAAATCTTCACTATGCTAGATTGAAAATGTACCCAATAAGAGAAAACTGCATTGTCCTGAAAAATTGTACATTTAACTTGAAAATAAGTGGTATCAATCCCAGTAGGAGTTTTGTTGCTGATGGGTTCTTTTATCTTTTCTTCCATTTTTGTTCTCTAACATGTTTTGTTGAAGGCTTTAATGAGCTCTTGCATTTACTTGTGGTTATGAATTGTTTAGATTATAAATGTTTCTAATTTTGTTGTGATTTTTAAAGCATTTTTAAGAAATGTTCTGAAATAAAAATATAGCTTTAGCTATAAAACTCACACTAGCTAGTGCTGTCTTTAGGACTTGACCCCCAAAGCCCCTATATGTCACAAAGAGTAAATGCACACTTGGTGAGTTATCTGCACATACTCGGGAGATGCATAGGAAGCAACCATGTGGGGGAGTAAAGAAATACATATCTTACTTAACATGGTGAATTGGTGCTTCTAGTTTGGTGCACCAGAAACAAAATGGCATACGTTGAGCACGTACATGGTATGACTCCACACCCCAACTTCACAAGAGGAGGAGTAGTTCCACAAGGAGCTGAGCACCCTTTTAAACCCTGTAGTAACTCTTTTGCTGGCTCTGCCTGCAGAATTCTGCATGTGAGGTGGTTTGTCAAGAAATTACTCAACATCCTGCTCTTGAGGGCCCCGATCCTGCAATGCTTTTGCATGTGCTTCACTTTACTACCATAAGTAAGTCCATTGAGGGACTACTCATGGTAGTAAAATTAAGCATGTGCAAAAGTGTTTGTAGGATAGGGGCCTAAGATCATTTGTCCATAAATGTACTTATTAGTTTCAAATTAATCAGCATTTGCAGTGAAAAACAAAACTCATGCTTATGAAAATATATCACTTTGGTGTTTTGTTCTGTAGGATAAAAATATACCGTAAGTCATAAAATCATACTTAATTTTCTTTCTTGTTTGCAAAGCAGACATCAGCTGAATCTCAGGAAAAGAAGACTGAATCTCAAGCTAATGAAGAAATAGTGACAAGTTTTCAGCAGCCGAGCCTGGTAAAGTTCAGTGTTATCTAGGAATGTTAAAACATAAGTTATTGTGCTTGTGTTTGCTTGCTGTCTTGCTCAGATAGGCAGTTCATGTTTCAAACTGATAAAAGTGAAAGGAAACGAAACAGTGTTTTAAAACATTTATAATACTGCATAAAAGTCAAATATGCTGTTCTTTTTCTTACTTTCTTTTTCTCTGTCTCCCCCTGGATCTGATTCTCCTATTACTGGACATATGCAAAATCCCACTGAAATCAATGGCAAGTATTTTTGAGGGCCAGGACATTACACTACTCTGTTTGTACAGTGCCTAGCACAAGGGGGCCCTGTTCTTGGTTGGTCCCTAAGCACTACAAATAATAAACATGATTAATCAATTATTCAAGTTAACTGCTTGTATTGAATGGGCCCTTGAGTAAATAAAAGTTCTTATATATATTTGTGTGTATATTTTATTTTTCTGTAACATACATTCTAGCTATATATGGTTACATATTTAAGCTTAGACAAGTTCTTAGTGTTGCTCACAGTTGTAAACTGAGCAGCTGAGAGTATATAATGTATTGAGATCTCTTTCTTGAGTGGTAACAGCTAAATTACACCCCATCATTTTATATGTATCGTTGGGTTATGTGACCCTTCATTTGTAGCTCTTCACAGTCTTCTTTGAACTTAACTATCTTGAGTAGTTTTGTATCATCTGCCAATTTGATACAGCTGTCTACAGCTTTTTCCAGATCATTTACAAATAAGTTGAATAGTAAAGTGGTCCCAGTACAGACCCCTGGGGGCACCACTATTTACCTCTCTCCATTCTAAAAACTGACCATTTATTCCTACCCTTTGCTTCCTATCTTTTACCAGTTATCGATCCATGAGAGGACCTTCCCTCTTATCCCATGACAGCTTATTTTGCTTAAAAGCCTTTGGTGAGGGACCTTGTCAAAGGCTTTCTGAAAATCTAAGTACACTATATCCCCTGGATCCCCCTTGTCCACGTGCTTGTTGACCCCCTCAAAGAATTCTAGTAGATTAGTGAGTCATGATTTCCCATTACAAAAAACAGGTTTACTCTTCCCCAACAAATTATGTTCATCTATGTGTCTCACAATTCTGTTCTTTACTATAGTTTCAACCAGCTTGTCCAGTACTGAAATCAGGCTTACTGGCCTGTAATTGCTGAGTAGGGAGCCAAATCCTGGGGATTCCCCTGGGTTGTCCTGGAGACTGCCCAGGTGACTGAGCTGCTATCTCTCCTTCCAGAGCGGGAAGCCAGGTCTGGGGGCTCCCCAGGGGTCTTCCCAGGTTACCAAGCCACCATCCTTCCACTTAGGAAGGAACAATCAGTTGTACACATACAAAATGGGAAATGACTGCCTAGGAAGGAGTACTCTGGAGAGGGATCTAGGGGTCATAGTGGACCACAAGCTAAATTTGAGTCAAAAGTGTAACACTGTTGCAAAAAAAGCAAACATTATTCTGGGCTGTATTAGCAGCAGTGGTGAATGCAAGACACGAGAAGTAATTCTTCCACTTTATTCTGCACTGATTAGGCCTCAGCTGGACTATTGTATCCAGTTCTGGGTGTCACTTTTCAGGAAAGATGTGGACAAATTAGAGAAAATCCAGATAAGAGCAACACAAATGATTAAAGGTCTAGAAAAAATGACCTCTGAGGGAAAATTGAAAAAATTGTTTAGTCTGGAGAAGAGAAGACTGAGGGGGGACATGATACCAGTTTTCAAGTACATACAAGGTTGTTACAAGGAGGAGAGAGAAAAAGTGTTCTCTTTAACATCTGAGATTAAGACAAGAAACAATGGTCTTAAATTGCAGCAAGAGCAGTTTAGGTTGGACATTAGGAAAAACTTTCTAACTGTCAGGGTGGTTAAGCACTGGAATAAACTGCCTACGGAGATTGTCATTGGAGATTTTTAAGAGCAAGTTAGACAAAAACCTGTCAGGGATGGTCTAGATAATACTAACTCCTGCCTTGAATGCAGGGGACTGGACTAGAAGACCTCTCAAGTCCCTTCCAGACCTACGATTCTATGACCTCTCCTAATGGAGTGGGAAGCCAGGTCAAAGGTTCCCCCTGGGTTTTGCTCAGGTTACTGAGCTGCCAACTTTCCTTCTGGAGCATGGATGCAGGTCCAGAAGTTATTTTCCAATTTTATTCCTATCTGGGAGGCTTCACCCTCCCCCAGACTCCCAAATATAGGGACTCTGTCCCTTACTCCCCTTTACCCCCTGACCCCTACCAAAAAGTTTTACAAATCTAGGGCCTGTACTGGCAAATATTATTTTTTTCAGAATAGGGCCCTCAGAATACACAACAATTGTAAGGTCAAACAAATTTTTTTTGTTTAATAACAAACAATAATAAGGAAGGTGTTTGGAGGAGGCCATGGGGAAATAGCCCAGGGAGTTGTAGCTGTCATGCAGCTGTTACAGGAGGCACTATAGACAGCTGCAGTCCACAGAGCCCTGGGCTGGAACCCGGAGTAGAGGGCGGGCCTGGGTTCCCCCCAAACCTCCCAATTGACCTGGACTGTGGGTTCTTCCAGAGGGGAAGGTCTCTGGGCTGTTCCCCAACCCACATGGTGAATCTCTGAAGCAAGAAAATCTGCTAATAAGCGCAGGACCCTCCAAGATAGAGGAGGAACTTTGTCACAGAGGAGTGAAGGAGTAAGAGGAGTCAGGGAACCTATATCACTTGGATTTTTTGAACTTTTTCTTTCCCTTTTTAGATTTTTTTGAAACCTTTTTGTGTCCTTTGGGAGCTCAGAAGCTCTGCTGCAGATTTACATAAGAACGGCCGTTCTGAGTCAGACCAAAGGTCCATCTAGCCCAGTATCCTGTCTACTGACAGTGGCCAATGCCAGATGCCCCAGAGGGAGTGGACCAACAGGCAATGATCAAGTGATCTCTCTCCTGCCATCCATCTCCATCCTCTGACAAACAGAGGCTAGGGACACCATTCCTTACCCATCCTGGCTAATAGCCATTAATGGACTTAACCACCATGAATTTATCCAGTTCTCTTTTAACGCTGTTATAGTCCTAGCCTTCACAACCTCCTCAGGCAAGGAGTTCCACAAGTTGACTGTGCGCTGCGTGAAGAACTTCCTTGTATTTGTTTTAAACCTGCTGCCTATTAATTTCATTTGGTGACCCCCTAGTTCTTGTATTATGGGAATAAGTAAATAACTTTTCCTCATCCACTTTCTCCATATCACTCATGATTTTATATACCTCTATCATATCCCCCCTTAGTCTCCTCTCTTCCAAGCTGAAGAGTCCTAGCCTCTTTAATCTCTCCTGATATGGGACCCGTTCCAAACCCTTAATCATTTTAGTTGCCCTTTTCTGAACCTTTTCTAGTGCCAGTATATCTTTTTTGAGATGAGGAGACCACATCTGTACGCAGTATTTGAGATGTGGGTGTACCATCGATCTATATAAGGGCAATAATATATTCTCAGTCTTATTCTCTATCCCCTTTTTAATGATCCCTAACATCCTGTTTGCTTTTTTGACTGCCTCTGCACACTGCACGGACATCTTCAGAGAACTATCCACGATGACTCCAAGATCTTTTTCCTGACTTGTAGCTAAATTAGCCCCCATCAGATTGTATGTATAGTTGGGGTTATTTTTTCCAATGTGCATTACTTTACATTTATCCACATTAAATTTCATTTGCCATTTTGTTGCCCAATCACTTAGTTTTGTGAGATCTTTTTGAAGTTCATCACAGTCTGCTTTGGTCTTAATGATCTTGAGCAGTTTAGTATCATCTGCAAACTTTGCCACCTCACTGTTTACCCCTTTCTCCAGATCATTTATAAATAAGTTTAATAGGATTGGTCCGAGGACTGACCCTTGGGGAACACCACTAGTTACCCCTCTCCATTCTGAGAATTTACCATTAATTCCCACCCTTTGTTCCCGGTCTTTTAACCAGTTCTCAATCCAGGAAAGGACTTTCCCTTTTATCCCTTGACAACTTAATTTACGTAAGAGCCTTTGGTGAGGGACCTTGTCAAAGGCTTTCTGGAAATCTAAGTACACTATGTCCACTGGATCCCCCTTGTCCACATGTTTGTTGACCCCTTCAAAGAATTCTAATAGATTAGTAAGACACGATTTCCCTTTACAGAAACCATGTTGACTATTGCTCAACAGTTCATGTTTTTCTGTGTGTCTGACAATTTTATTCTTAACTATTGTTTCGACTAATTTGCCCGGTATCGATGTTAGACTTACTGGTCTGTAATTGCCGGGATCACCTCTAGAGCCCTTTTTAAATATTGGCGTTACATTAGCTAACTTCCAGTCATTGGGTACAGAAGCCGATTTAAAGGACAGGTTACAAACCTTAGTTAATAGTTCAGCAACTTCACATTTGAGTTCTTTCAGAAGTCTTGGGTGAATGCCATCTGGTCCCGGTGACTTGTTAATGTTAAGTTTATCAATTAATTCCAAAACCCCCTCTAGTGACACTTCAATCTGTGACAGTTCCTCAGATTGGTCACCTACAAAAGCCGGCTCAGGTTTGGGAATCTCCCTAACATCCTCAGCCATGAAGACTAAAACAAAGAATCCATTTAGTTTCTCCGGAATGACTTTATCGTCTTTAAGCGCTCCTTTTGTATCTTGATCATCAAGGGGTCCCACTGGTTGTTTAGCAGGCTTCCTGCTTCTGATATACTTAAAAAACATTTTGTTATTACCTTTGGAGTTTTTGGCTAGCCGTTCTTCAAACTCCTCTTTGGCTTTTCTTATTACATTCTTGCACTTAATCTGGCAGTGTTTATGCTCCTTTCTATTTGCCTCACTAGGATTTGACTTCCACTTTTTAAAGGAAGTCTTTATCTCTCACTGCTTCTTTTACATGGTTGTTAAGCCACGCTGGCTCTTTTTTAGTTCTTTTACTGTGTTTCTTAATTTGGTTAGGACTTTTGTGGCTTGTCTTCCTTAGAGCCTGGAATCCTCTCAAGAGGTCTGTCACAGAATCTGCCTACTGGGTCCCATTTCCTCTCAGAACAGGGAGGGAGAAACTCATTGGCAGAGCCCTCCTGAGTTTGGGAGGGAGGGGGCTGATTAGAAGCCCTGCTTCTTTCCCCATGGTGCTCTGACCCACTTTAAGACTGTGGGGGCGGGACTTGTGGCCCTTTTTGTTCTGCAGTGGTCCCCTGGTATTTACCCCTGAGTCGAGTGGTGCGGGTCCTCCTCACTTTTGGAGCCTCTCCCAGCTCTGCATTGGGGTTCCTCATCCATTTTTCCCCAATTGGAGTCATGGCTGCCTCAGTGACTGGGTGACCCTCACCCGCCTGTCTGACTCGTAGTCACGGGACTTAACAGAGGCTGGATGCAGGGTGCACACAACTCACTATCTTCCAAGCCTGAGAAGGCTGCCTCATATATAGATGACCACTTGGATTTGACCTGGTGCTTTCTTGGCTGCTCTGCCAGGCCTGTAAGGGGCAGAGTAGCCAGCAGGGAAGACACTGTAGCGGAAACTCAGAGAGGGTTAAACCGGAGAAGTTAACCAACCCAGGGAGGAGGAGGAATACAGAGAAAGGAGAACGCTGCTCCCCACTGCCCAGAAAACCCAGCAGAAAAGTTAAAATAGAAGGAGTAAGGATGGAAGCAAACGAAACTGCTACTGTTTTCTGCTGCAGAGGCAGAGAATCTGGTGGCAAGCAGAAGTACAGTGAGTTTGGCCAGACCAGGCAGCGCCAGACCAGGCAGCGCCACAACACTGATCAGCCTCCATGAGCTGCAGAGAGACGTAAGCCGCCCAGGCATCCAGAACTGCAGGAGACACTGGGCTACAGATATTTGAATCCTACAGGACAAATTTCTCAACATAATGTTTCCTGCTGTGCAATCTTTCCTTCATTGCCTATATTTATTTTATACAGCATCTGCAATATTTGATAAGTTAAGACTAAAAGCAATCAATTCCTCTATGGATAAATGGACTTACAAAGAAAGGTGGAATAGTAACCAAAAGGAACTACAATGAATTGCACTAAATATTAATACTAATGGGGATTTTTGCTCAAAAATTGATGGCATGGTCTGGTCTATGGTTCCTACAATGTGTGACCTGAAACCTTGAAAAGAGATATACAACAAAGACAGATACTACGTTTGCGCCACAGCTCAAAAAGAGCCGAGAAGAAAGAGATCTTGGAGTCATTGTGGATAGTTCTCTAAAAAATCCACTCAATGTGCAGTGGCAGTCAAAAAAGTGAACAGAATGTTGGAATCACTAAGAAAGGGATAGATAATAAGACAGAAAATATTATATTGCCTCTATGTAAATCCATGGTAAGCCTACATCTTGAATACTGTGCCCCATCTCAAAATAGATATTTTGGATTTGGAAAAGGTTCAGGAATGATTAAGGGTATGAAATGGCTTCCGTATGAGGAGAGATTAATAAGATTGGGACTTCTCAGCTTGGAAAAGAGATGATTAGGGGTGGATATGATAGAGGTTTATAAAAGCATGATTGGTATGGAGAAAGTAAATAAGTTTTATTTACTCCTTCTCATAACACAAGAACTAAGGGTCACCCAATGAAATTAATAGACAGCAGGTTTAAAACAAACAAAAGGAAGTATTTCTTCACACAACGCACAGTCAACCTGTGGAACTCTTTGCTTGAGGATGGTGTGAAGGCCAAGACTATAACAGGGTTCAAAAAAGAACTAGATAAATTCATGGAGTATAGGTCCATCAATTGCTATTAGCCAGAATGGGCAGGGATGATGTCCCTAGACTCTGTTTGCCAGAAACTGGGAATGGGCGACAGTGGATGGATCATTTGATGATGACCTATTCTATTCATTCCCTCTGGGGCACCTAGCATTGGCCACTGTCAGAAGACAGGATACTGGGCTAGATGGACCTTCGGTTTGACCAGCTCTTATGTTCTTATGAGTGAGGGCAGCTCATTAAATGAGCCACCATCTCTACTTCTGGAGCAGTGAGCTGAGTCAGAAGTACCAGACTATTTTCTGGTTCCCCCCAAAAAGTGCTGGAACGCTGTTACACAGTGTTCTGGCACAACTTGAGCTCTGGTATGGGCCTTTTCCCTCTAAGTGGTGTCAGCTCCAATCCACCCCCAGGATAATGGTGGGGCCTTGGCCCAAAGGCCCATATAACTGGTACCCATTTTTGCTTGCGCTTGTGAAGGCCTTATATTCAATGTGATGACATTTCTCTGTCTATCTGTGATACAATAACTTTTGAATTCCAAACCTGATCATTTCCCAAATTTCAGGGCATGTTCTAGGCATCTGTGGTCAGAATCCCTGGTGATTCTGGGTGCAATCCTAACACTGAAGAAAAAAAGAAAATGGGGGTCACTTGGAGTTGCTATCATCTGTTTAATACTTTGCAGCATAACAATACCTCTGATCATTCTCCCAATAGAGTTCAACATGTTGACACCCTGAATGACAAAAGAGAAACAATTACTCTCTCTGGTTGGAGCTGTTTAGCAGGTACTCAGCCAGTAGGGGCAGCCAGAGAGAGAAATCTTTCTTCCTTGCTTTGTAATGTCCTGCCCCCTCAAAGCCTGTACCAGGTGTGGGGAGAGAGCACCTCCTGGCATCCACTCTTCCCAATCTAGGGGAATGAAAGGTACTTTGGGGGCAGAGGGACAAGAGAGACACAAAGCCCTCAGCACAGTGCAGATAAGAGGGGGCCTTGGTGTGAGGGAAGGGGGAAATGGCGGGAGAGGGACTGTACCCTTGGCATGGTGCAGAGAATGGGGGGCCCTGCTATGGGGCGAGGGAGAGGAACAGAGCCCTTGGCAAAGTAAAAAGTACAGAAAAGGGCAACAAAATGATTAAGGGTATGGAAGAGCTGCTTTATGAGGGGAGATTAAAAAGACTGGCACTGTTACGCTTAGAAAAGAGACTACTAAGGGGAGATATGATAGAGGTCTCTAAAATCATGAATGGTGTGGAGAAAGTGAACAGGGAAGTGTTATTTATTCCTTCCCATACCACAAAAACCAGGGGTCACCCAACGAAATTAATAGGCAGCAGGTTTACAACTAGTATAAGGAAGTATTTTTTCCACACAACACAGTCAACCCGTGGAACTCATTGCCAGGGGATGTTGTGAAGGCCAAAAGTATAACTGGGTTCAAAAAAGAATTAGATAAGTTCCTGGAGGATAGGTCCATCAATGACTTTTAGCCATGCTCTGAGTGTTCCTAAATCTCCAACTGCCAGAAGCTGGGACTGGAAGATGGGATGGATCTCTTGATAAATTGCTCTGTTCTCTTCATTCCCTGTGAAGCATCTGGTCACTCTTGGAAGACAGGATACTGGGCTAGATGGACAATTTGTTGGACTCAGTATGGCCATTCTTATATCTTCTCTGAATGATTATTATCTATTTCAGTCAGGAGTGGTAACGGTTGTTTATGATTCTCTTTCACAAGCCAGGAAGGGCATGGGTCAGATTCCCAAGTTTTGGGTTGAGACTCCTTTAGGGTGTCCAGAACTTCTTGATGAGGGCATGTTCTGAACTCTGGGAATGCAGGTGGGCTGTTGGATAGTGGGTATAGGAAGCATGGATCCAGGCTGTTTGAGAAGGCTTCCTGAATTTGTCTAATCTTTTCAGAGAAGCAAGATGGTGGTGCTTGATGCCCAGCTCTAATGCAGGTTGTGGGCATTCAGGATTGATAAAACACTTTACCACCCTTGATAGCTCCTTGGGGTGGGATTCGGCAGCCTTAGTGCAGGCTGAAAGAAAAGTTCTTTTGACTTGTTATACAGCCTCAGCTTTGAGAAATTATTGCGTTTCATCTTGTCAGAATCAGTCTTTCTCCCCCACCATTAGCACTTGAGTTTCTGCTCTTCTCTCTTCAGCTGGTGCAGGGTCTCAGAAAACCAAGGAGATCTGTGAGTGATGGGAAGAAAGGTGCCATTTTCAGGCAGACATGTCAGTTGTTGAGGCTAGTGTAGAATGGTAATGATTCACCAGGTCCTCAGCTCCTGATCTTATAGCTGGAGTGCTGTCATCCTTTAGCAGGCTTTGTAATTTGTTGGAATCCATGGCTGAATCAGGATAATTGGTCTTTCTGGTTGCCTGGGCACTGGAAGATCTCTGACCAGTACTTTAATGAGGTGATGGTCTTTCCAAGACAGTGACTGGGTTCTTATGTCTTCTAACTTGACATCTAGGCCAAAGATCAGGTCCCAGGGGTAACTGGCTGTGAGGATTGAACCAAAGATCATCTGTGAAAGTCCTAGGGATGTAAGTGAGGAGATGAGTTTTTGGATCCTTAGTAAGGTTTTTGAGTCTTTCTCTTCCCCTCCTCCATTTAGATATTGTTCCTCTCTTCTCTGTTTTACTAGCTACCTCTTTCCTTTCATTCTTCAGTTTCTTGACTCTACTACCTCTCTACACTCTCCACCGTTTCATGGGCAAGCATCTAAGTGAAATTTAGTAGAATCCTCATTGTCTGTAGTACCATTAATCAAGGCCTTTTGCAACTTTTCTTCTGCTGTCAGCATATACTGAGGGGCAATGTGGGAAAAGAGCACAAGAACATGCATTCTTAAAATAATTGTTCTGAAGGATCTAGCTCTCTAAAAGAAGACTCCTGAGAAGTCGTGAACTTTTAGCCTAAACCTGCCAATTCCCTTGTGTACATAAAAAAAATCATCATATCATAGGTATGTTCATAGCTAAAATACCTTGAACTGTTCTGAAAATTAATTTTAGAATTTTAATGATCTTTTGATGATTTTGTGTTTACATTCTATATTTCAGAAAAGTCATATTAGAAGTATTAACATGTCATGTCTACAAAAAATAAAATTTTAATTGGTTTTTCCTCTCTTAGACCAAAGAATCACTTAGTGGAACAACTCCTTTTCAGGCACCAGGAACTTCACATCCACTTTCAGAGGATATGCCTAGTTCTGTAGAAACCGAGGAATATAAATTAAAGTTCTCTTCTTCAGACATTTCACCCTTATATGAACCAGTTTTTCCAGTGCCTAAAATTTCAGAGGATGAAGAGAGAAAACAAGAATCACAGACAACTGTAACATTGCCTTTAGAGGTAACATTTGTATATCTGCTTAATTATAGTCTTAGAGGTGGATTGTGTTGTGCCCCTCTGGTTATGTCTACACTGCAGCTGGGAGCTTGCTTCCCACGTGGGTAGACTGGCATATGCTCATTCTGCTTGAGCTATTGTGCTGAAAATAGCAGGATAGCCAGCATAGCTGAGGCAGCTGGGGACAGACTACTGAGTACAAACCTGCCTGGACCTCTTAGATACATATTGTGAGAAAGTTCCTCCTCTATCCTGGTGGGTCCTGCACTTATTGGTGGATTTTCTTGCCTCAGAGATTCACCATGTGGGTTGGGGAACAGCCCAGAGACCTTCCCCACAGTCCAGGTCAATTGGGAGGTTTGGGGGGAATCCAGGCCCGCCCTCTACTCCAGGTTCCAGCCCAGGGCCCTGTGGACTGCAGCTGTCTATAGTGCCTCCTGTAACAGCTGCATGACAGCTACAACTCCCTGGGCTACTTCCCCATGGCCTCCTCCAAACACCTTCCTTATTCTCACCACAGGACCTTCCTCCTGGTGTCTTATAACGCTTATGCTCCTCAGTCCTCCAGCAGCACACCCTCTCACTCTCAGGTCCTTGCACCTCTTGCTTCCAACTCCTCACACTCACACCACAAACTGAAGTGAGCTCTTTTTAAAACCCAGGTGCCCTGATTAGCCTGCCTTAATGGATTCTAGCAGCTTCTTCTTAATTGGCTCCAGGTGTCCTAATTAGCCTGCCTGCCTTAACTGATTCTAGCAGGTTTCTGATTACTCTAGTGCAGCCCCTGCTCTGGTCACTCAGGGAACAGAAAACTACTCATCCAGTGACCAGTATATTTGCCCTCTACCAGACTCCTGTACCCCACTGGTCTGGGTCTGTCACAGTATTCTATGTAATCCCCAGATATTCCGCTGTTTGTAGTGCGCTACCTCAAGCAGAGCTAGCATGTTTGTCTACCCATGTCCGGAAGCACACTTCCAATCTCAGAGTATGTCTGTGCTACAAACCTATATTAGGTTGACTGTGTAATTACTGTGGTGGTGCATGTCCACACTACCCTCCTTGGGTTGGTGGTGCATGTCCTCCCAGGAGCGCTTCCACTGACCTAAGAGGGGCAGTGTGCAGAGCTGAGAGCCTGACAGGAGCCTGGCTCCCCCACAGGCTCCTGGGCTCCTGGCAGGCTCCCTCCCCCGCACCCCACTCTCTATTCCTGGCAGGGAGCTGGGGAAACCACCCGGGGTTTCTTGTCCCTTCATTTCTCGCCAGGAGCGGGAGGGAAGCTGCCTGGGGTTTCTCTCCTCCCCGTTCTCCACCGTGAAATTGACAAGATAGCTGATGTACGGAATGCAGTGTCTACACAGACACTGTGTCGCCCTAAGTAGACCGACATAAGTCTTACGCCTTTCGTGAAGGTGGAGTCAGTGTAGTAGGGCACTTACATTGGTGGGAGGAAGGCTGTAGTGAAGACACTGACATAAGGCAGCTTATGTTGACCTAACTGTGTAGTGTAGACCAGCCCTCTGTGTAGATATACCCTCATAAAGTAAAGCCTGGGGAGGAGCATGGCAAATCTGTGCCTCCCAGATTCTGGATTTCCCCTGGAGTTGATGTAACAAATGGAGTAAGTTACAGCAGTCACTATAGCTACGCTAATGTATAGCAACCTTAACTGTCTGCTATGGTTTGCTCTGAAGTGTACAATTGCCGGAGTTCAGAGTACTTCAACATGGATAAAAAAAATCCATATAATATTTAGTTTCTTATAACATTGTTTTTACCCTTCAGTTTTATTGCTTTTTAGGCTGTATCCTCAGACATACTACAGGTGAAAGGAGAAGCAATCATAAAGGCTAAACCATTTGAAGTTCAGCAAAAGCTATCAGAAGAATATCTCCAGCAACAGCAATCACTGTCTTCGCTGTCCACATGGACTCCAGAGATCAAGTACCTTTTAGAACATTTCATTGTTATGAAGTGAATGTTATGGAAAATATTTTTGCAGTTATTTTAAACACTGTTGGAAAAAAATGAGTATGGTACATGTTTAAAGTAGGCATAGGGCCATTTTCTAAACCCTGGATCTGAACACCCAGAACTTTGGGGAAGATCAGATCCAAACTTTGTAGCTCAGAATCAACTGTAGTTTGAATTTGCTGTTCAACTCCTTAAAATACACCTCTACCCCGATATAACACGAATTCGGATATAACGTGGTAAAGCAGCGCTTCGGGGGGGTGGGGCTGCGCGCTCTGGCGGATCAAAGCAAGTTTGATATAACGCGGTTTCACCTATAACACGATAAGATTTTTTGGCTCCCGAGGACAGCGTTATATCGGGGTAGAGGTGTAGTTTTCAGTTACAACTTTTTAAACACAGGGCCAAACTCAGCCCTGGCATTGACTCAGCAGGAGTTGGAGGCACTTATGCTGGAGTAGAACTTGGTCCATACAATCCCAAGCATAATCTAATTAAAATACTAAAAAACAAACAATGGAAAATACCACAAATGTAATGTAAACAACTCCAGATTTAAGCTATCTTCTTTACTTATGTACTTAGAATTCATTGACTTGTATTTGTATTACAGTCAGTACTTATTATTTCAGATTCAGCAGTTGAGGCAGGTAAAATTTTTTGGATGAAATATTTTTAGCTAAAAAACGTAGATTCAGGTTGACTGAAACTTTCTTTAATTCATGTCAAGTTTGCCATATTAAACACAAATTCAGAAAAAGTCTAAATGTTTTGTTTCAATATTTTTGAAATGAAACACATCTTCATATTTTGATTGGAAATTATTTTTCATTTCAGATTTTACTTGCATTTTAATTATTTTAAAAAGGCAGAAAAAATCCACCACCCTCAAGCAAAATGAAATGATTTATTTTGGGTCAAATGAAACAATTCTATCAACCCAAAACTAAATTTTGTAGACTTTTTTGATTCACCAAAATTTTTTTGTTTTGGGTTGACTCAAAACAAAAAAAAAATTTTGTTTTTTTTTTGGTTCAGCTACCGAACCAAAAAAATCAGATGTTCGCACAGCTCTATTCAGCAGTTTTGAGTTGAAGAGCTGTAATTTGAGGACAGCTCCTATTTATCCTGTTGTTGTTATAGGTGGCATATGTTGTTCTGTAGCAAGTGTGCAGGTATAGAAAGAAGTACAGTTTGTACACTAATTTGTCTGAACCTATTCACTTCATGACAAGTGAGATTCTCTGGTTTTACAGTCTTCCCTGTCAATTAGATCTTTATGGCCAGATTGGTTTTGGTGTACCTTAAGTTGCGCCTCCACTTCACTCTTTATTGAGGTGAAAAAAAAAGGCTTTAATTATTAGCTTTTGTTGGGCTTAGGGCCCTGAAAGGTTTGCTGGACACAGAAGAGAGCCTTTTTATGGCAGGCCTAAAGTTTGTAAATGGATATTACTTTCAATTAAGTAGCTGAGACTAGACTCATGGGAAAAGAATGCCTAAGTTTATGAAACAGTCAAATTGGCATTTAAGTGACCCTCTGCATGCCATTGCTTATCTACATGGCTTAAAGATCATTTGGTTAGCAAGATTATATATTAAAACAAATAGTGACTGCAGACAATGAGTATTTTACCTTCAATAAATAGTTATTGTCAGATTATCAATGATGCAGAAACTGCATGATTTTCTAAAAAAACTTTATTTAGTGCATTAGATGAAGGTAATGTAGGCCACACACATAGTATTGTTTTTTCATGTCCTCTTTTTCAAAGAATGATAAATAGTCTTCTTAAGGGAGACTGTGTGCTGTAAAAACACACCTTTACCTGCAACATGCCCCAAATATTTTAGTTTTTATTGCTTATACTTCCAGCTTGTCCATCTAGGGAAATGATAAACTTCTGTAGTAGAAGAGTAAGAACATGACCCAATTAAATTTATACTCAGACTGTTTTTATCCATTTTAAATAAGTAAACGAGAATTTCTGATCAATGTTCTGGGACAAATTTTCAGTTATTTCACTTTTCTTTATTTACAGACATTACTGAAACTATTATATTTTAAAGAAAATTTAAGAAACTCTTTGCCCTTAGAAGTCTTATCTCTCTCAGTTATTTTTTTAATTTGCAGGTGAATTGTACTGTGGGGAAAATGTAGTTTTAGTGCATGGATTTAAACAAGCCAGGGTATTGCATAAATTTATGGAGTATATACAATATTTCCCCCTTTTAGAAATACTGTGTGAAATCTTTCTTCTCTTCTCTAAAATAAACCACGGTGTAAGCTTCTCATTAAAATATTGGTCTGCAATTTCACTCTCCTGAATCTAAGCTGACTCTGCTTTCAATCCTACTATACTGCAAAACTTATGAAATCTTGTCCTGAAAATGTCCCCTCCACTGCTTGGGTTTCCAGGGGGTATCCTTTAATCCAAACTAGCCCATTCATCTCATGTGTGCCATGCCTGTGAATCCCCTTCTTTCATGGATACTCCTTTCTTTTTTATCCTTTTAAATTTTATCCCAAAGGCTTGATCCTGTACTCTTTATGCAGTAAAAGGTCCTACTGAGTTCAGTGAGCTTTTGCTTGGGTTGTAGGATCTGGTGAAATTTTGCATTGTTGCAGTTTGCATTGTTGGGGGAACTAAGGCCTTGTCTACACCACAAAAGTTGCACTTGTTTAACTAAAATCAGTTTTTAAATTATTTTAGTTAAACTGGTCCAAACGCTTTTGTGGGTGTTGGCTGAAAACTATTTATATTTGTTTAACGTGTGCCTGTACATTTACCGACACATGCTAAATCAGTATGAACCAGATTTAAAATGAAAAAGAGTGTCCACACAAGGTTTTTCATTAATTTAACTAAATCATTTTAAAAAACACTTCTTTAGTTAAACCTAACCTTTTTGCATAGAATAGACATAAATAGTTTGGTTTCCCACCAGAAGTGGTTTCTCTTTCATATAACAATTCATTAAAACATATTGAAGTATATTCCCAAATAAAAATTAAACTGTAGTTTAAGGTTTTTCAGATATTGACAAACTAAGTGGGTGTTGCAGTTTTCTTTAAAATCCATTGATGTCATTGCTGGACTATATGATAACAATTTTCTGGTGCTTGAGTTGTATTATTTTCTTCTGAGTGGTGTTATATGTTATGCATATCACCTTGCCTTCATTTTCTATGGCTTCTTTATCTTTTCTCTTTGCTTTAATTCCTTTTGTAATATTTTTATAACATAAATATAAAATATTATTTTAGAACATGACAAATATGGCTCTGGGTTATACTAACCTCTGTATTTTTCTGATTTCATTGTTGTCATTAGTGCTGCTTTTCCCCTTCATAAAATAAAAAACACTATATTCTAGTTTGTGGAGTTAGGCATAGCCCTGAGCAAGAGGGTGATGTGTAAGCTTCATGATGCCAGGGGTAGCCCTGTGAGGCATCAAGAAAGTTACTCAGTGTAACTTTAACTTTGAATTTCCAGCATTTTCATACAGATGTTTCCCTTAAGTAATTGATAATCTGGAATTAAGTTTCTAAATACTTAATAATTGTGTTTGCCTGTTAATTTCCTTAGATCCTAAAACGAAAACAAAAAAACAATATATGTAAGAACAATTCAGTGAAAGAACCTTTGGTAGAATTTGTAACCTGCACAGGGATGGATTCTGCTTCTTTCTAAAAATCCACCCTCTCTAAAATCCACCCTTTCTCTCACTCACTCTCTGACCAAATGCCTCTTCCCTATTAACCCCCTCATGGGTCTGTGCTACCCATTTTCTTTCTTCATGATGACGGCTTTGTTGCATCTGGAGGATGATGGGGTGCATGTAACGTGGATACATGGGAGTCTCTGCATCATCACTTGGACCCTCTTTACTTCCCAGACCATCCTCATTCTCCCCAGGAGGTTTCTTGCCTGTCAGCCCCCCTGCATCATAGCTGTCTGCATCCTGAACATTTATTAACTCTGTGGAACCCATAAAATGGATGGAAATGTCTTTTAGGTCCTGATACATTGTCAGTTAAGTTAGTAGAAAGAGTCTCATTGACTTCAAGGGGTTTTGGATCAGGATCTTAAATGGTGGAAGTAAATAATTTTAACTTTCCAAAGTTAATCAACGGCATCAGGTCTTACAAAGCCAACAGATGAAAATCAAGTATCAGAGGGGTAGCCGTGTTAGTCTGGATCTGTAAAAAGCAACAGAGAGTCCTGTGGCACCTTTAAGACTAACAGATGTATTGGAGCATAAGGTTTCGTGGGTGAATACCCACTTCGTCATTCACCCATGAAAGCTTATGCTCCAATACATCTGTTAGTCTTAAAGGTGCCACAGGAGACCCTGTTGCTTTTAACAGATGAAAATGAATGTGTAGTTTATGTGCCAGACTGTTTTGGATTTATGAACTGAAAGAAGTTAGGAAAATGTTCAAGTGAAGATAGCACCTCATTAACATAATTAACTGCAAAACGTTATAAACATTATTTTCAAGGAACTCTGTCAAAAGAGTTAGGGTTCATCTACACTGCAGCTGGGAGCGTGCTTCCCAGGTAGACAGCTACACACTCGCTCTGCTCAAGGTAGTAGTGTGACTGAGGGTAGAATGGGTAGCAGCTCGGGCTAGCTGCCTGAGGACAAACCCACCTGACTCCTTGGTTACATACTTGGGTGGCTAGCCCAAGTTGCTGCCCATACTACTCGCAGCTACACTGCTATTTTTAGCACACTAGCTCCAGCAGAACTAGCATGTGTTTGTCTACCCACCCTGGGTACACACACCCAGGGCCGGCTCCAGCATTTCTGCCGCCCCAAGCAAAAAAAAAAAAAAAGCCGCGATTGTGATCGGCGGCGGCAATTGGAAAAAAAAAAAAAAGCCGCGATCGGCAGCGGCAGGTCCTTCGCTCCCAGAGGGAGTGAGAGACCTGCCGCCCCCGAATTGCCGCACGTGCCGCCCCTCTCCCTTGGCTGCCCCAAGCACCTGTGTGTTAAGCTGGTGCCTGGAGCCGGCCCTGCACACACCCATAGTCTTACTCATGAGTTTGTGTAAAGTTTCAGCATATTTACATATGTGTATAATTTAGGGGTCTGATCCTAAGTACTTACACAAGTGAAACTCTCAATGAAGCTCATGAAAGTTGTGCTTGAATCAGGAGAGTAAGACTTTGTCCTATGTAATTAATTTCTATTTTAAAGCTATTGTCAAGGATTTTAGCATCTTCTTTTCTGTTAATTGTACAATAATTTCTACTAATTATAGGTATTAAAACTTTAAATACAGTCTGTGTGATTTTAATGCAGTAGTAGAGTAATCCGTGTATGTGAAATCTAGATGTCAGAAGACAGTGAAAATGCTAAAATAGTTGATTTTTATTTTTTTGTCCCCCAGAGGTCAACATTATCCAGTTATTCATCACCTGTGTACTGCTTCTCCTAGTTATGCATTGCCTGCTGATCTACAGCTGGCTTCAAGAGTATATCATACTTTCGACAGAAAGGGGCATTATCTTTTATTTACAGCAGAGGATCTGGACCACCAGGAGGAAGCATCACTCTGCTCAGAAAATATTACTTTTCAAGAACAAATAGAAAGAAATAGGTAGGACTCTATAATCTGTTTTCAGTTTTATCTTTGTAATTATAATTTAGTTTAAATGAATATTAGTTAAAGAATAACTTTTCTGAAGGCTCCCTTATTTTAATATTGTATTATTAAAGAAATGTTCTGGAAACAAAATGTCTTAATAGATTCTGTATTAGGCTGGCACTATAGACATATTTTAATATTCTTGTTTATATTAATCTTTAAACCATAGACACCTAGAATTCATATTGCTCAGAACATTGAAGATATTGTTTTGCATTTGACTTATTAAAACAAATAAATTTTTAGTTGGTTTTTCAGTGACTATTTCGCAGATTTGGCCTCAGTCTTGTAAATGCTTATGCTCGTGCTTAAATTTACAAACTTGAGCAGTCAATAGGACTACTTACGGGAGTCAAGTTAAGCATGCCTATACTAATTTGGACTTTAAAGCTCAGTCCCACAAACCCTTACTCACAGAAGACCTTACTCACACAAGTCCTGATTCTGGAAACACTAACATTTCTGTCTACCTTTAAGCATCTGAGTAGTTCCATTGATTTCAATGGAAAATTCTTGTACATGAAGTTAAGCACAGATTGTGAGTCAACAGGATTACTTACATGAATAAGGGCTTCTCATGGGAGAATGTGTTGCAGGATTTTAACCTTTAATTAGTGAGTAATTTATTTAAAATGAAGTGACTGCTATGTAAAATATTTAAAAAAAATCTAAGTTAACAATGATAGTACAACATACCAAATAACAGGATGATCTGTCACCAGGTAATTTGTTTTACAAGGAACAGTGATGAAACGTTAACAGTACTCTGCTTTGTTGTCCGCCTACTCATGTTTTATCGTGTTGTCACAATACTAATTTATGTCTTTCCAGTGTCATTCAGATTAGCTCCTAAATCTCTTTCTGATTTTCATACAGGTTTTTGCAGTTCCTTTCTCTTAACTGAAAAAAAGTTAAATATAAATGAGAATTATCTTTCACCTTCATTGTGCAGTGATTATTTTAGTTACATTTTTGCTGTATTTATTTTTGACTTACTGTGTTCTGTTGATACTCAGGAGATTTAGGATTGGACATCTAATACTTTCAGATATTCCTTCACAAGTTTCAGACTGGTTGTTTCCTTCTTATGGGCTGTTTATATCCCCAGATCGAGTCAGACTTACAAAAATATAAGATCATTTCTGATAAGTTTGCAAATGACTTAAACATTTGTTAGAATGGTAAATAATGACGACAGGTCAGTTATACACAGCAATCTGGATTGCTTTCTAAGCTGGGTTCACTTGAACAACATGCATCTTTAAAAATACAGGCACATATAAGATTATACTGCTAGGAATAAAGAATATAGGTCATGCTTGCAGGATGGGAGACTATATTTTGGAAAGCAATAACTCTGAAAGGGATTTAATAGTCATGGTAGATAATCAACTGGACATGAACTCCACAGGAATACACTGGCAAAAACAGCAAACATTATCCTTGGATGTACATTGCATAGATGTAGGGAGGTGATATTACCACTTGGTATGGAATTAGAGAGACTATTACTGCAATACTGCAGTCCGTTCTGGTGTCCACACTTTTTAAAAAGGATGTTGACAAATTGGCTCAGAAAAGAGCTATAAGAATGATTCCAGGTCTGGAAAACCTCTTGCCTTATAGTGAGAAATTAACAAAGCTCAGTCTATTCTGTTTATCCAAGAGAAAGTTAAGAAGTGGCATGATCATGGTCTATAAGCACCTGCATGGGGAGAAGGTTTCTAAAGAGAGCCTTTAATTTAGCAAACAAAGGAATGTGAGATTCTCTGTCACTTGAAGTGTTTAAATCAAGCCTGAATATCTCTGAAATATAGGCTAGAGCTCAACCAGAAATTATAGACTTGATGCAAGAATCATTTGGTGACATTTTATGGCCTGTATTATGCCAGAGGTCAGACTCGATGATTATAATGATCTCTTATAACCTTAAAATCTGTGAGTCTATGAAAACTGTTGAGCTATCAAGATGACAGGAAGTTTTCTTGAGTATTTTTGTCAGGCTACTATGTTAGGCCCTTTCTTTCATTTTGATCTATGCAGACTTCTTTTCCTTCCAGCAGACTAATACTGCTCCTTTCAATTTGGGTATTCACCAGGGGTGAAGTTGTCTTAGAACCCCAGTAAGTAAAATTAGCAAAACAGAGATTTTATGTTTGTTTTCCCAGATGTGGATCTGCCCCAATTAATGTGTTTATCCCATTCCAAATCTAATTGATCATTTCCATAAAGTAGATAAAAAATTCCTAACAGTGTGAAATATCTGACTCTGTTTTTGAATGGTGACAGCTAGGATTTATCAGGCTATCAAATACCTGGAAATATGCCACCTGGTGAAACTTTGTGAAGTAAATGGTGAAGGAGGAAAAACCTTCTGTAAAGTAAGCTCTCTAACACATGACAGGTGAAACTTCAAGCCCCTAAAGTTTTTTTGACCCCTAAGAGTCATGGCTAGGAAGACAAGTCATGCTCCTTACTGTTGGCTGCATAACACCCATAAACTAAACTCTGTCCTTGGAACCATTCAGTCCATTCCTTTCAGACCATAATCAGAAGGCCTTCTCCAATTAATGGCTTAATTGATGCATGGAGCCAGAGACTGATTAAGGGTTTGTGGGGCCTTGGGCCAGAGCAAGTGAGGGCCCCGCCCCACCCCTTCTACCTGAAGTCCCCCCTCCTCTGTCTGGCGCTCCTGCCGGGGAAATGGGGTTGAGGCACGGGGGCAGCACCACCCGTCCAGCGCTCCTGCCAGGGAGTGGGGTCAGGATGCGGGGGCTTGCCCTGTCCCACCTGCCTGGCACTCCTGCTAGGGAGCTGTGTTGGGGTGTGGGGGCTTCCTTTGCTTCCCAGCAGGAGTGCTGGGTGGAGCAGGGCAAGCCTCCGCACCCCGACACCACTCCCCGGCAGGAGCACCGGGCAGGCGGAGCGGGGTGCAAGGCTGCCCATTTTCCTGGGGTCCCCCAGTTGTCTGGGGCCCCTGGGCATGGGCCCCATTGGCCCAGTGGCTAATTCATCACTGCATGGAGCATTGGCCTTGTCACCAGTGCTGCTGGTACCTTGTGTACTGAAGAGCTCATTTCTCCTAGATCTTCCATCATTGCATCATAATCAGTACCCAAAGTGGAGCAGAGTGGTGACCAGGGAGATGATGTTTGCTACTTGTACTCTAATGGGCTGATGTTCTAATCTGTTGCCAAATATGGTTCTGCTGCAAAGAAGCAGGAGGATAGCAACTCTGCGACAGAGGGTCTGACTTTCCCCCAGTTTTTTAAAAAGTTGGCTATGTTGGCTCACCCAGTTAGCACTGGGCCAGGAATCTACAAGGGTTGTAGCCAAGTGATAACTGAGCCATGCAATAGGATTGCTGTGACTTTGCAAAGTATGTTGGACCAGCTGGTGAAGCATTTATGGCTGCCATCTTGTATTGTCTCCAAGGATCTTTCCTGAGGATGCTGCCAGCTATGGGTCCTACCTTTTGCATGAAAGGATAGTGGTTGAAATGGCCGTGGCCAAAGGAAAGGCCAGCTAAGTATGTGGTACTACACCTCAGAACTCTAAACTTGAGTTATAGGATTCATTTGGAGTAAGGGGTTTACTACTCCGTAGCTGCAGCCCTTCCTGTTGTGGTCTGTCTTGCCTTCCTGATGAAAAGGCAGATTAAGGTCCCTCAGAACAAGCACCAGAAGCCTAAAAAGCTAGTTCATGAAGGTGCAGACCTGGCCTGACACCAGGCATTGGCACTCCTTGATGGGGGTGATACAGTACAGAAAATTATTGATTCAGTTTGATGCCAGCAGGTGCACTTGGCTGCAAACTTCTGCATTCCACTGGGAGGTTCAAAAAAATCTCAAAAACCTATTCTAGTTCATAGAGAACTTCTTTGGTAACAGGTGGAGACCTCTGTACAGAAGGCAAAGGAGTTGAAAATGCTTTACTTAGAAAGGCTTTCACATCAGTATCTGGTTTCAGAAGACTCATTATCCCAGTATATGTGGCATGCAGCTTAAAAAGCAGAAGCCAGAGTTTCTTAAGCCATTAGCTATAATTCCTCTTCCTCCCCCTCATTTTCTTTGTAGCGACTTCTGGAAAGATCCCAACAGTTTAAGATTTGTGAGCCAGAGAATGTTAAGTAAAAATATTTATCAATATATGATGCTTTTGTATCTTGGATGCAAGAATCTAGAACAACTTTTGATGATTGTAATATTTTCAATAGTTGGCTAGTTTTCTAGATTTCATGCGACTCAATTTGTGTTATGGCCTCAGTTTTTCACTTTTTTATTTACTAGGCATAGAAGTGACCATTATATTCTTTGTTTATGTTTTATCTATATGTCATTGATGTTGATGGAACTGCTTGCATGCTCAAATATTTAAGTATGTGCCCGACCTTGCTGAATTGAGGAAGTATAGAAAACTGAATCCTCTGGAGCACTGCCATCTTGTGGCACCACCTACTGCTTTGAAGTTGCCTGGTTTTAAATCTTTTTAAATCTACATGTCACGTGAACCTACAATTTCATAGGTACAATTTGTCCTACACTAGATAAGGCTTCTGTCAGAATATAATTGCACACACTAAACTACTGAGACATGACTAGCTCCTGCATTTGACAAATTCTACAAACACGAATCAAATTAGAGTAAACATATTTTTCTGTGCAATGGATAATCAAATTCAAATTATACTGATGTCTGCACTTACAAGAACAATAGTTTAGTTTTCTTCATGTGTTGGTGCTAGTTTTAAGTACTTAGATTGACATTTGTTTGCTTGTAATAAAGACCAAGGAAATCTGCAGTGGTCTATTAAAGAATTTTATAGTGGGACTGATCAAGAAAACTATAGCTTCAAGTTTGCCTAAGATAGTAATGCTTATTTCATTCTTCTGTTTATCTTATGCACCAATATGTTCAATTTAAATATTAAAAGAGGTATTTTGTCACTCCATTTCCAGCAAAAATATCCTACAAGAATTGTAAAAAATGTCAGATATTGTATTTTATAAAACTCCTTTCGTAAGAATTTCTGTACTTCTCTGGGAGTGCAGATTTTACTTTTTTGCAAGCAGACAGAAACACAATACTGTTACATCAGTATTATTACTTCCTAGCACTTTCCTCAGTTTGTTTTTGTCTCCAGAAGGTCAAGTCTGTCAGGCATTTCAGGTTATATCAACTTTTTATTGTTTGACATAGACTTCTTAATCTGAAAATTACTTTGATCAAAAGTGCAGTTTTTGTTGCTCATTTCAATTACTTTTTAACTCAGGTGTTAAAAGTGTGTTTTACTCAAGGGTGTTTTATATCTTTTATCATTTTAATTTATATTCATTCTATACAAACTCTCAACAGGAGTCAGAACCTGCAAAATCTTAGAAATAAAGAGGAAACTTGAACAGATGAAAGGCCAGACACTTGCCAAAAAGCTAGTTTCCCCCCCCACATCAAGTTAAGTAACAGATCTTTAGTTAAGACTTCTATTTCAAGAAAGAGAAATCTCAGATATATTTCAGAGACTGTTCAAGATCACATTACTTTCAGGTCCAAGGCCTTTCTCTCTGAGTCCCTAAGTAAGGATTGCAGCTTCTTTTGCCCCAAAGTTACTTTTTTAGGACTCCTTTCAAAAATTAATCACTCCAAATTAGAAGGCACTTTGTTTTAAACTGATACTCAGGTATGCTAAAGCCCCTTTACACTGCTCTGGTAGTGTAAAGAGGTCTTAAAATGGGAGTAAATTATATATAGTGTAAATGAGAATCAGGCCAACTATATTGTATGTTAGATTACAAAGAAATATGAGATGAAATAATAGAAACTTAATTGTATGAATTCAAAGAGAAACGTTATTGTAGATGTGTTGGCCCCATGATATTAGAGCAGTGGTTCCCAAACTGGGGTTTGTGTAGGGTTACCATACGTCTGGTTTTTCCCGGACATGTCCGGCTTTTCAGCAATCAAACCCCCGTCCGGGGGGAATTGCCAAAAAGCCGAACATGTCTGGGAAAAATACCGGCCGGGCACTTCCTCTCCCGCGGCTGCTCTGCTCCTTCCCGGACTCAGACTTCGGCTCTGTTTAAGAGCCAAGCTGCCTGAGCCAGCGCTACCGGCTTCGGGCAGCCCCCGTGCCTCCGGACCCTGCACCACGGGAGCAGAGCAGCTGGAGCTGGGGAGGAGAAGTGCCCAGCTGGCAGCTGGGGTCCGGAGTCAAGGGGGCTGCCCGAAGCCGGTAGCGCTGGCTCGGGCAGCTTGGCTCTTAAAAAGAGCCAAAGTCTGAGTCCGGGGAGGAGCAGAACAGCTGGAGCCGGGGAGGAGAAATGTCCGGCCGGGGGCGCAGGGTCCGGAGGCATAGGGGCTGCCCGAAGCCCGAGTGCTACCGGCTTCATGGTTTGCCGGGCAGCCTCCAGACCCTGCGCCCCCGGCTGGGCGCTTCCCCTCCCGGGCTTCAGCTGCGCTGGGGAAGTGCCGGCTGGGGGCGCAGGGTCTGGAGGCTGCCTGGCAAACCGTAAAGCCGGTAGCACTTGGGCAGCCCTTTTCGCGTGGCTGGGAGGGAGGAGGGGGAGTTAGGGCGGGGACTTTGGGGAAGGGGCGGGGAAAGGACGGAGTTGGGGCGGGGCTAGGGCCCGTGGAGTGTCCTCTTTTTTTATTTTTTAAATATGGTAACCCTAGGTTTGTGAACCCCTGGGGGTTCACGAAATGTTACAGGGGGTTCTCGGGAAAAAATTCCATAATGGCGGACAGAGCTGGCCCTAGGGACCCTGGGCAGCACGGGGCCAGCAGCCCCTGGACTTCCAAGAGCTAAGCAGATCAAAGCAAGCATATCTATCACACTGAGGAGATTTAAACTTCAAGACTCCTTATAAGAAATGGAAAGGGAGGTGGATATTTTTTGCTGTTTTTAAAATTAAATAGGCAGCTTGTATTGTTTTTTTTAAATTATTATGAAGAACAAGTTTAAGCTTTGTTGTAATGTGCATTGTTTGCCTGGACTGCTCAAGACCTGAATGCTTGTGTAGGAGGAACTCTTTGAGTTGGCTTCTTAAATACCTTCATGCTGTTTCACATCTGATACTCCTTGATGAAACACAGGAGCCTTGTCTTATAACAGGCTTATTCAAAGTGATACAAGCTACAAAAGTGAGATATTGGAAGAGTGTTGCCATTTTCATAATGTAATAAAAATACTGTAATAATAATAATTAATAATAAATATCAGAGGGGTAGCCGTGTTAGTCTGGATCTGTAAAAAGCAACAGAGGGTCCTGTGGCACCTTTGAGACTAACAGATGTATTGGAGCATAAGCTTTCATGGGTGAATGCCCACTTCATCAGACGCATGTCTGACAAAGTGGACATTCACCCACGAAAGCTTATGCTCCAATACATCTGTTAGTCTCAAAGATGCCACAGGACCCTTTGTTGCTTTAATAATAAATAGTGTGTAATATGCATGTCATAAAAACAAATTTTTTATTTCCCAGATCACTGCTTTTATAATTTATACTCACATAAAGGAGAAAATCCCTGGAAATATTCATTTTGAGGAGGGGGTTTGCGAGACTTGACATTTTAGTGAAAGGGGTTCACAGGTTGTTGAAGTTTGGGAACCACTGTATTAGAGCGACAAGGTGGGTGAGGTAATATCTTTTATTGGACCAACTTCTGTTGGTCAGAGACAAGCTTTCAAGCTGCACACGGCTCTTCTTCAGGTCTGGGAAAGGTACTCAGAGTGGCACAGCTAAATATAAGATGGAACAGATTTTTTAGCATAAATAGTTAACACAAATATTACCTAATTCACGATGTCTCTACAAAGAGAAATGTCATTGTTAGTTTAGTCCAGTGGTTTTCGATCTGTGGTCTGTGGACCCCTCTGGGTTCGCAGACTATGTCTAAGGGGTCCATGAAAGGTTGTTGTTACCATAGAACAATGGTTTTCAACCTGTGGCCTGCAGACCCTGGGGGTTTGCAGACTATGTCTAAGATTTCCAAAGGGTTCCACACCTCCATTTGAATCTTTTTAGGGGTCCGCAAATGAAATAAGGTTGAAAACCACTGGTTTAATCTTTTCAAAAAACAAAACTGTATAAAGCCAGCAGATGTCACTCTGAGCATGTACTAATGAGGTTAGAATGATCAAGAGTCAAACATAATATATATTTTTGTGTATACTTAGATATTTAGCAATAAATTCTCTCTTCTGTATATATATACTATGTTTCATCATTTCCATTTAGTTATATATTTTTTGTAATTATATTATTTTCATAAAGACCAATTATAACCAAAAGGTTGAGGATTCAGTGTGTTATGAAATCATGACAAAAATATAAATTAAAACAAATATAAATATAATCCTTACTTTCTATTAAGTTAATATATTTCAAAATATGATGCAGAAATTCTCCATCAGTATAAATTCTCTATCATTTATCAAGCCGAATGCCTTTTAAAAATAGCTACTTAGCTGATAAATATTAATCAAACCTGGAAGAATGAAAATAGTAGTGTTTTTTGGGCAACCCCATCATCCCCACTCCAAATCTGTTTTTGGCGAGGTACCAGGCACAAAGTGAATAGAGGTAGAGAATGGCAAAAATGATTATTCAACCTGACAGTTGTATATACATTATGTAAGAAGTGGTTAGTAAGTTTTAATCTGAAACATTATAGAAGGTGCAAAATGTTTCAAGACACATGGCTTTTTACTTCTTATCTTAAATACTTGAGAATGTCACTTTCTAAAGTGAGATATTCCATTTGTGTGGCATTTGCAGTAGGTGATTTTATAAAAAATAAAAAAAACCTCCCAAAATCAGAATCCAAATGACCGGATAATCACTTGGGGTATAATCCAAAACCCATTGAGATCAACGGAAACCCTCCTGTTGACTTTACTACACTTTGAACTTAAATATGTAATGTAATGTAATGTAAAGTATGTGAGTAACTCCATTGACTTCAATGGGACTACTCTTTATGTTTAAAGTTATGCATGTACTAGTTAGGCCTCAATGCTGCAAACACATGCTTAAATTTAATTCTGTAAAATAAATGGGGCTACTCACATGCTTAAAGTTAATCATATTTATAAGTGTTTGCAGGTTCAGGGCTGTAGGTCCAACATGCATATGAAACACTAGTGTGTCCCTCTTGTGTCTTCACATAATGCACATCATGGGTTTGATCTTACAAGTTTTCCTGAAATCATTTCTTGGAGTGTTTGCACATGTCCATTCCACTGTGGGTTTGGGCATGCACAGTTGTCGGAAATTTTTCCCTCAATGGTACCCACTATGGCGGCACAAATGCCCCCTGTCACCATTTACCACTGCATGCTGGTATAAGAGCACGGAGCTGTCCCCAACCCCCTCAGTTCCTTCTTACTGCCAGTGATGGTTGTTGGACTTGTTGTCATAAGCTTCCCTCACTCCTTTGTATATATACTCTCTTTTATTGTTAGGAAGTAGTTAGTTAGTTAAGTTTGTTAGTTTTAGTGATAGATTTTAGTCGTAGGTGTTTTTGGACTAGTTTTTGTCTTTCAGTACTGGGATAAGTACCGAAATGATGCCGTATTTACCAGGTTTTAAATCCTGCCATACTTGCGCTAAACCTGTGCTGGTCAGTGATCCACACGCCGCCTGTTTGAAATGTTTGGGAGAATCCCACATAAGTGACAAAAGTCACATTTGTAAGGGATTTAAGCTCCTCTCAAGGAGAGTTAGAGTGGTGAGGCTCATATGTTGCTCTTGGAGGCAGCACTTTGCCCCCCATCGGACTTGTCTCATGCAGAGAGAACCCCAAGTACATCAGCCTCGGTATGGAGCACACAGGAGGTGTCTTCAGCTCCTCAGTCCCATTCGCTGGTACTGAAGAAAAGGCTTACACCCTCCTCAGGCTTGGTACCTCACTTGGGGATGTTGGTGCCAAAGCCTAGTAGAAGTAGAGACTTTAAGACACAGTCAGGTTAGAGTCTCTCACTGGAGCACTCTTCAGCTAAGAAGAAGGAATCGCCACCTCCAGAGCTGTGCCAGGTCCATTGAGGACATCCCCTGAAAGATCTCTGCAGCAGAGCCATCAGTCATTGCCGCTCCCATCCATCCCAGAGGCATAAGCAGTTACAAGGGACTTACTTAGCCTTTTGGTACTGGTGTCCCCGGAGGTGCAAGAAGGTTTACAATCAGTACCGATGCCTGCGTCACCTTCCTCTCCATGTCAGGAACTCACAGTACTGTTACCTCCCAAGCTTCCACAAAGACTGGTGCAGTCAAAGGGCAAGCCTCCAATGATATCCTCAGTACCACATCCATCATCTCCAAGCTTGGGCTATCTAACCACAGTCCCAACTGGTTGTGTACTCCCAGTGTCAGACGTTTCAGATTCTTCTTCTTCATACTCAGAGGTGCATTCCTCTGTGTCCCATCCAAGACAGAGGGCATACCCTCCATCAGACCTTGGGTCATGCAACAGTCACAGCACTGGTCTTCTCCTCCTATGGAGCAATGGCCCGGTCAAGGTGCGGTTCTAGGCCCATATCAGCAGTCGTTCTGGACACCGTGGGGTGTCCCTGATCCTGCAAAGACCTCCCCGCAACCATATTATCTTTTGTCATTGAGATTACTCTGGGGGCATTGGCACCGAGAGTATCATTCTCTGGTACTGAGCACTGAGGTCACAAAGGTGGCTTCCTCATCACAAGTCATGAGCAGCTACCACCTTGGAATCCTGTGCTGTCCTTTTCCTTGTTGCCAGACAAGACAATTGGGATGCTTTGACTGAAAGCATAAGCTCTCGCCATGGCACACAGATGCCTCAGCCTCCTGGGTCACATGTCAAGGTGTACCTATGTGGGTTAACACACCAGGCTGCATCTCAGAAAGCTGCATGCATTGCTAGTGTTGTTGAAAGCCCCAAGTAATCATCATTTGGACTAGATGGTTCATGTGCCAGTGTCAGTTTTGTTGTCTCTGGATTGGTGGATGAACCCTCTGAAAGTCTGTTTGGAGGTCCCTTTTATTCCTCTGCTACCAGTCCTCACTTTAGTCACAGATGCATCAGCTCTGGGTTGCAGGGCTCATGTGAGTCTCTGGGTCAAGGTCTCTGGATGCCTCAGGATCTGATTGCTCATATAAGTATCACGGAGTTAAAAGTGGTGCGACTAGCCTGCTCAGCTTTCTTCTGACATATAGAAGGAAAGAACTTGTTAATTTTAACAAACAATTCTGCGATTATGATTTACATAAACAGACAGGGAGGAGCGCAGTCATGTCCAGGAAATTCTGGGATTTTTGCATAACCAGTTCAGTTAATCTCATGGCTGCTTACCTTCGAGGGAAGCAGAATACATTAATAGATTGATTGAACAGGACTTCTCTGATCATCATGAGTGGTCTTTATGCCCTGATATCACCAGATCCATCTTCCAGCTCTGGGGGAGTACTCACATGGACCTGTTCGCAACAAAGTCCAACAGAAAATGCCATTGGTTTTGTTTCCAGGGAGGTGTCAGACCAGGCTCGTTGCCTGGTGTTTTCGGTTACCCTGGAAGGACCCCCTCCTCTATGCCTTCCTTCTGATTCTGTTGCTGTCCAGAATTCGTTCAAAGTCAAACAAGACCATGCTCATCTCATCCTTATAGCACCAGCGTGACTTCGACAATACTGGTTCTTGACCCTACTGACCTTGTCAGTCAAGCCTCTGTCTCTCCCATTGGATCTAGATGTGATTTTGCAGCTGCCTGCTCCATCCCAGCCTACAAGCCCTCCATCTGACAGCATGGATGGCTTCATTGCTAATGCATTGTTAACACAGCTTTGGAGGATCCTGTTCTAAGGATGTCCCTGAACTGTTTCTGAATAGCAGAAAACCCACAACTAGGGGCATGTACCTTAGTAAATGGAAGTGCTACTCCATTTCATCCTGTCAGAAAGGCATATCCCCAGAACAGGCACCCCTGAACCTCGTACTGGACTGTCTTCTATACCTAAAACATCAGAGTTTGGAGATTAGCTCTGTAAGAGTACATCTGGCAGCTATCTCAGCCTTCCACATCTTGGTGGATAATAAATCTCTTTTCTCTAACCCATTGTTACCAGATTCCTAAACAGTTTGATCAAATTGTTTGGCAACCGCCTGCTTTGACCACTGGTTGCAGGAAGATCAGCCCATTGCAGCTAGCTGGTGGGGGGCTTGGAACCAGGATGGACTGGCAGCCCCCCTATCGGCTTCCCGCTCCCCTAAGTTCCCTGTGTGGCAACCGCCTAGCAGGCTATCAATTGCCGGCAGTTCAGCTGTCCCTTCCTGCACTGCCGTGTGCTGCTCCTGCCCTCTGCCTTGGAGCTGCTCCTGGGAGCCTCCTGCTTGCTGTGCAAGGGGGGAAAGATGGGGGGTAATGTCAGGGTGTCCCCCTCCCCCTTGCTACTGCACCCCACTTACCCCATTTCCAAAGAGCAGGGGAGACACACAACAGGTCTCAGGACAGAGGGAGCTTGCTGGCAGGAGCTGCTGTCTCAACTTGCTGATCTGTTTAAAAAGGCAGTGTATTTAGAGTGGGGTCAGCATACTTAAAGGGGCAATGCGTATCTCTCTCTCTCTCTCTCTCTCTCTCTCTCACACAATGTGTGTCTCTGTCTGCCATGCTGTCTCCCCTCCCTCCATTTGTGCTGCCTTGTAGAGTGTGAGGCTACATTAACAACAATGTGTTAACCCTTGAGGTCTCAGCCAATTGCTAGTTCATCATTTAGCAGTAAGGCATTTCCTGGGAAATATCCCACCCTCTGACTTCACCACCTCAACCAAGCTTCACAATCATCATCGCTGATTAAATTATTTGTTTAAAACTTATACTGTGTGTGTGTGTGTGTGTGTGTGTGTGTGTGTGTGTATGTATGTATGTATGTATGTATGTATGTATGTATATATATATATATATATATATAGTATAGTCTTTTGTCATGTGAAAAAAATTTCCCTGGAACCTAACCCTCCCCACCACATTTACATTAATACTTATAGGGAAATTGGATTCGCTTAACATAGTTTCACTTAAAGTCGCATTTTTCAGAAACATAACTACAACGTTAAGCAAGGAGTTACTGTAGTCTTTAATTTTCATGCTAACCAGGCAGTCTTTTTTTTGCCTACATTCTTCCTGATACCCCATGTGCATAGAGATGAGGAAAGACTTCATTTATTCGATGTGAGAAGGGCTTTAGCTTTTTATCTGGAGAGTACTTTAGTTCTTTAGAATCTCCACACAGCTGTTTATTATGGTTATGGACAGGGTTAAGTTTTCACTTAGAGAATCTCATCCTGGATCTCTTTGTGCATTTGTTTATGCTACCAGTTGCTAGAATATTGATGCATTCTACTAAAGCACAGGCAACTCCGGTGGCTTTCTTGGCACAAGTACTGATCATAGCTATTTGTAAATCAGAAACTTGGTAATCAGTTTACACTTTCGCTTCTATTATGCCATTTCCCATCAGTCCGGAGACAATACCAATTTTGGACAGGTTGTCCTTCAATCACTATTCAGGTAGACTCCGAGCTCACCTCCATGTTTGTCTGCTTGTGAGTCACCTATAGTGGAATGGACATGTGCAAGCACTCAAAGAAGAAAAAACTGTTACCTACCTTTCTGTAACTGTTGTTCTTTGAGTTGTTTTGCACATGTCCATTCCATGACCTGCCCTCCTTCCCCTCTCTATTAGAATCACCTGGTATGAAGGAACTGAGGGTGGTTAGGGGCAGCTCCGTTCTCTTATACCAGCACGCAGTAGTGTATGCAACAGAGGGAGTTCAAGATGCTCCAACGGATACCACTGAGGAAAAAAGTTCTCCGACAACTGTGCATACAGTGCGCACACACCTACAGTGGAATTGACTTGTGCAACACATCTTGAAGAACACCAGTTACCCAAAGGCAGGTAACCATTTTATTCTTGACTTCTCCCCTTCTAAGGAAACGACTTGAATAATTTTATTTTATTTTATTTATTCCTTCACCTTTGGTTTAATCATAAGGAAAATTAATTTAAAATTTGAATTAACTAACATTACATTATTTTTCTTACTATTTCAAGTAACTGACATTTGAGTAGTTCATTCATGTTTTATTCCACTTTAGAATTTGTTGTTATGGAGTTCCTGTTTCAGAACTATACCAGGATAATCAGAAAGATGGAATTAATGTTTTGCCTCCTCATACATCAAAAAGTCTAACAGAATGGCAAAAAGTAGCTGCCTATTATGTTGAAAAGCCACGACTGGAACTGTTAGGAGAGAAAGTAAGAACTAATTTTGATAAAAATGTACACTGTTTGTGCAGTTTTACAAATAATTACACAGGGCCTGAAAACAAATTCCTAAATTATTTTGTTAGTGTGTGTCATTCAGGAATTAAATGACACACACTAATGCCACATTTTATATGTCATTTATATGTTGCAATATGCAGTCTTTTATATGCTGTAATAAATCACCCTCATCCCCAGTTCTTTATGTGAAATATTATTACATGGGAACATAGGAATTTCCCTACTCGATCAGATGAGGTCCTAGCATTCTGTTGCAGTCAGTGGCTAGTACCAGATGCTTCATAGGAAGGGGCAAGAATCCTTGGAATAGCTGATTTTGGGATAACCTTTCCCCAAAGAGGCTTCCTCTTAACCCCCAATAATTAGAGGTTGGCTTGTGCTCTGAAGTGTGAGGACTTGTATCCCATCGAACACTTAATTTTAAAAATATAATATCCTAGTATAACTCTGGATATTATTGTTCTCCATACATTTTTCTAAACCTTTTTTGAATCCTCCTAAGCTGTTGGCCCCAATTATATCATGAGGCAATGAATGCCACATGCTATTTGTGCATTTTGCTAAAAAGTATTCCTCATATCTGTTTTAAATTTGCCAACTTTTTATTTAAAGGGAAACTCCACTGGTTTTGGTTGCACTGAACAACAAATATTTAAGATGGTAAGAAATATTTGTGGCCATAGATAAACCAAAATGTTTGCTTTAAAGTAGGGCGGTCAAGCGATTAAAAATATCAATCTCGATTAATCACGCGATTAAAAATATTAATCTCGATTAATTGCACTGTTAAACAATAATAGAATACCATTTGTTTAAATATTTTTGGATGTTTTCTACATTTACAAATATATTGATTCCAGTTACAACACAGAATACAAGGTGTACAGTGCTCACTTTATATTTATTTGTGATTACAGATATTTGCACTGTAAAAAAACAAAAGAAATAGTATATTTCAATTAACCTAATACAAGTACTTTAGTGCAATATCTTTATCATGAAAGTTGAACTTACAAATGTAGAATTATGTACAAAAAAATAACTGCAGTCAAAAATAAAACAACGTAAAACTTTAGAGCCTACACGTCCACCCAGTCCTACTTCAGCCAATGGCTGAAGTTTGGTTACATTTGCAGGAGATAATGCCAACCGCTTCTTGTTTACAATGTCACCTGAAAGTGAGAACAGGGATTCGCATGGCACTGTTGTAACCGGCGTTGCAAGATACTTACGTGCCAGATGCACTAAAAATTCATATGTCCCTTCATGCTTCAACCACCATTCCAGAGGATGTGTCCATGCTGATGACGGGTTCTGCTCGATAACGATCTAAAGCAGAGCAGACCAATGCATGTTCATTTTCATCATCTAAGTCAGATGCCACCAGCAGAAGGTTGATTTTCGTGTTTGGTGGTTCTGGTTCTGTAGTTTTCGCATCGGAGTGTTGCTCTTTTAAGACTTCTGAAAGCATGCTCCAGATCTCGTCCCTCTCAGATTTTGGAAGGCACTTCAGATTCTTAAACCTTGAGTGGAGTGCTGTAGCTATTTTTAGAAATCTCACATTGATTCCTTCTTTGTGTTTTGTCAAATCTGCAGTAAAAGTGTTCTTAAAATGTACATATGCTGGGTCATCATCCGAGACTGCTATAACATGAAATATATGGCAGAATGTGGGTAAAACAGAACAGGAGACATACAATTCTCCCCCAAGGACTTCAGTCACAAATTTAATTAATGCACTATTTTTTTAACAAGCATCATCAGCATGGAAGCATGTCCCCAGAATGGTGGTTGAAGCGTGAAGGGGCATATGAACATTTAGCATATCTGTCACGTAAATACCTTGCAACGCCAGCTTCAAAAGTGCCATGCAAACACCTGTTCTGACTTTCAGGTAATGTAAATAAGAAGCAGGCAGCAGTATCTCCCGTAAATGTAAACAAACTTGTTTGTCTTAGTGATTGGCTGAACAAGAAGTAGGACTAAGTGGATGTATAGTGTCTAAAGTTTTACATTGTTTTGGTTTTGAGTGCAGTTATGTAACAAAACAAATCTACATTTGTAAGTTACACTTTTGTGGTAGAGATTGCACTACAGTACTTGTATGAGGTAAATTGAAAAATACTGTTTCTTTTGTTTATCATTTTTACAGTGCAAATATTTGTAATAAAAATAATATAAAGTGAGCACAGTACACTTCGTATTCTGTGTTGTAATAGAAATCAATATATTTGAAAATGTAGAAAAACATTCAAAATATTTAATAAATTTCAATTGGTATTCTATTGTTTAACAGTGCAATTAATTGCGATTAATTTTTTTAATCACAGTTAATTTTTTTGAGTTAATCGTGTGAGTTAACTACAATTAATCGACAGCCCTACTCTAAAGTTTTATAAAGCTAAGTTTTTAAGTACATTGATCATGTCTGAGCCAAATGCTGGGGAACCTGCCATCTTCTGAAAATGATATCATTTGTAATATTGGCAGTGTGTGAGCCACAAGAATCTGTTAGTTGGTTTCTTATCTACTTTATTATATTGATTTAGCAATAAGAAGGAAAACTTTTAATATTTACAATTGAAAATATTTGTTTTGAGTATTAGGGTTTCTTTTAATTGTTAAATGATTAGTAAAACAGGTTAGAAACTTGTAGTTCCTTCATGTTTCTAGTGCCAAAAATGGCCTCACTTTTCTGCATGATAACCAACGCTAGCATTAGGTTGAGAAATGCCAATTAACAATGAATTAAAAATTTAGAGAGATACACTGAATAGTTTATTTTGTCGTAGAAGTGTGTCTCATCTCTTGAAATTTCATTATTCTGGTTGCAGCTTTCCTCAAAAGCATATTCAGTGGACTTTGGCATTTTGTCAGCAAACAGTTATATTCAGATCATAATAATATAAAGACATTTAATGTTTGGCTTGGTTTTAGTAGCTAACCGCAGTTTGTTGGTTTTGAAGGTTTCTGTTCATCCGGGAACTCTAAAAATGTTTTGGGCTCCAGCTCCACCAAAATTTTCTGCTCCACTATCTTTCATGAAGGAAACCTTATTTCCTACGTATGAGGTAAATATTTTAAAAGTTTTCTGTGTATTGCTACCTTTTGAAGATACATACCACTCTTACTGTAGTTATTTATACTACTATTTTTATTAGAGTTTCTGTATTAATATCTATAGATGATAATATGTATGATCTGTTGTATATATTGCATAATTTGCTGTGGTTTTAAGTTCAGTTTCTGGAATAATAGAATTTCCAGTAGTAATTATGCTACATGTTATGTTTATTTTAATTACATAGTAATAAATACTACTTTTCCCCCTTAATGCTTTTATATTCTAGCACGTTGTTTTTAAATGTGTGTTCTTTCTTTTAGAAAAACTTATAAAGCTACTTTACATGAAGTCTCTTGTATGGTATCCTATCACTGGTTCCTATTAAAATGTGATAACCCCTCCTCCCCACCCCCCAGCACTTTAGACAGAGAAAACAATTTTAGAAAATGTCAGTGTGTTTTTAAACTTTGTAATGTTGTGCAATAAAACCTTCATAATGCAAACATGTTTGGCAGCTGACATGCCATCCAAGCTAATGGACATATCTAGTGCCTGGTGCTGGCACTCAAAGTCCTTACTCTGTGCTGGGACCAGTGGCTATAGAGAAGCCAGCAATCCATATAAAATACTCCAGTGCAAGAGATGCAGTAAAAAGGGACATTCTTTCTTATGCATAGGGGAGTCTACAGCAGGAACAGACCTGGCATAGTTAACTCCAATGCCACTCTCTCTCAGTCTCATCATAAGGGGGTACAGCCAGAGTGAGCTGTGCTCTGGCTATCAGTAACTGTTACCATTGCCTGCTGGCATAAATTACCGAGTCCATGGAGGAGCTGTTTAGAGAATCAGGGAGCACTAGCCAACTCGGCGGTAGCTTCACTCGCTGTCACACCAAATAGATTTTGACCATAACAGACAGATGTGTCTGCGCATCTTAAATGTGAATTAAATAGTTATTCTATAAGAACTTTAGTAGGGCTGTCAATTAATCACAGTTAACTCATGTAATTAACTAAAAAAAAGTAATCGTGATTAATCACAATTTCAATTGCACTGTTAAACAATAGAATACCAATTGACATTTATTAAATATTTTGGAATGTTTTTCTATATTTTCCAATATATTGATTTCAATTACAACATAGAATACAAAGTGTACAGTGTTCACTTTATATTATTTATTACAAATAGTTGCACTGTAAAAATGATAAACAAAAGAAATAATATTTTTCAATTCACTTCATATAAGTACTGTAGTGCAATCTCTTTATCATGAAAGTGCAACTTACAAATGTAGATTTTTTTTTGTTACATAACTGCACTCAAAACCAAAACAATGTAAAACTTTAGAGCCTACATGTCCACTCAGTCCTTCTTTTTGTTCAGCCAATCACTCAGACAAACAAGTTTGTTTACGTTTTCAGGCGATAATGCTGCCCACTTATTATTTACAATATCACCTGAAAGTGAGAAGAGGCATTCACATGGAACTTTTGAAGCCGGTATTGCAAGGTATTTAAATGCCAGATATGCTAAACATTCGTATGCTCCTTCATGCTTCAGTCACCATTCCACAGGACATGCTTCCATGCTGATGATGCTCGCTAAAAAAAAAGTGTTAATATGTGACTGAACTCCTTAGGGGATGTCTCCTGCTCTGATGTTGCATGTCTCCTGCTCTGTTTTATCCACATTCTGCCATTTATTTCATGTTATAGCAGTCTCGGATGATGACCCAGCACATGTTGGTCATTTTAAGAACACTTTCACTGCAGATTTGACAAAACACAAAGAAGGTACCTATGTGAGATTTCTAAAGATAGCTACAGCACTCGACCCAAGGTTTAAGAATCTGAAGTGTCTTCCAAAATCTGAGAGGGAGGAGGTGTGGAACATGCTTTCAGAAGAGTTAAAAGCGCAACACTCTGATGCGGAAACTACAGAACACACACCACCAAAAAAGAAAATCAACCTTCTGCAGGTGGCAACTGACTCAGATAATGAAAATGAACATTCATTGGTCCACACCACTTTGAATCATTGTCAAGCAGAACCCTTCATTGGCATGGGCACATGGCCTCTGGAATGGTGGTTGAAGCATGAAGGGACATATGAATCTTTAATGCATCTGGCACATAAATATCTTGTGATGCTGGCTACAACAGTGCCAGACGAACACCTGTTCTTTCAGGTAACATTGTAAACAAGAAGCGGGCAGCATTACCGCCTGCAAATGTAAACAAACTTGTTTGTCTGAGTGATTGGCTGAAGAAGAATTAGGACTGAGTGGACTTGAAGGCTCTAAAGTTTTACATTGTTTTATTTTTCAATGCAGTTATTTTTTTGTACATAATTCTACATTTGTAAGTTCAACTTTCACAATAAAGATATTGCACTAAAGTACTTGCATTAGGTGAATTGAAAAAAAACTATTTATTTTGTTTTTTTACAGTGCAAATATTTGTAATAAAAATAATATAAAGTGAGCACTGTACACATTGTATTCTGTGTTATAACTGAAATACATATGTTTTAAAATGTAGAAAATATCCAAAAATATTTAAATAAATTGTATTCTATTATTGTTCAACAGTGCAATTAATCACAATTAATTATTTTAATTATGCGATTAATCACAATTTATTTTCTTAATTGCTTGACAGCCCTAAACTTTAGATTAGTTATAGTATGTTCTTTAGTAATTGGCATATTGCTATATTTACTGTAGCTGACTAAAATTTTAATAGTAATGTAAAATTAATATTAAATATGTTAATATTACAGAGCAATGTTATTGAGGGTGTTGTAACTGAAGACTTTTCTGCTGACCTTCAAGATGAAGAAGACTCAGAGTCTGAGGATGATCTTGACATCTACAGTTATATGGTGGTATGTATGTATCTCAATAAAATAGCTTTCAATTTAAATTATTCCCAATTGCTTCCTTTTCAAGAGTTAAGGGCTTACCAAAAACATTTTAAATCTTTGGATAAATTTGTTATACTCAAAGATACTTTGTGTCAGTTAACTGTTTCCCTGTCTTTCCCTCTTCTGGTCCCAGCCAGGAACTGCCCTGCTCAGCCCCTGCAGCTCCTTTTATCTGAGGCTGCTGTGCTCTGATTGGCTTCTTCCGCGCAGCCTTTCTAGGCAGGCCTGGAGGACAAACCTTCACTGCTCCTTTCCTGGGGCAAGATGTGGTAGGACTGAGAGGCCTCCAGCAGGGAGCCTCAAAGGGCCTGGTTCACCCTTTCACACTATTATAAAAGTATTATATGATACTGTAGGACTCTCTGTAATGCAATTAACAATTGTTTTGGAAAGAAGTTTAACTGAAAGGAGTTTAACTTCCAAGGTTTGTCTTCACTAGAAAAGTAGGTTGTGTTAGAACACAATTTTGAGTCATGTTAACTAACATGCTGTTAAGCATGGCTTTGCAGTCAAGGATCTCTGTGTTTAACATTGTGTCAGCTGATTGTGGGTAAACTACTGGAACTATATATTTAACCATGACAAGCTGACACAATGTTAAACATGCCTTGTCCCCGTCTTTACTGTCTACTGCAAAGCAGCATTTAACATCAGGTTAACTAATACAACTCCTCAAAGGCATGTTCTAACTTAATTTAATTTTCAAGTAAAGAATAGCCCTTTAATGACATCACTGCACATTCTGGCCTTACCAGGAGCCCAGCAGTCATACATACTGCTTCTGGGACAACTGCATTAGCTCATTGGAACACACCTACTGAAAAGGAGTATATACCTCAGCTTCATCCAACTCATGCTCACGTGCAAAACTGTGATGGCAATCTCAGCAGAATTAAGGCAGAATAACTTTCCAAAAGAATGGACTATGTGATAGTCAGATGTGCTAATCTGTAAATATAAAACATATGAGGTCACTATTAAGTTTTTGCATTAGATTATGAATTGGATGGAGTTGCTTTTTTATACCTGTTGGAGATGAAGTGAATACCCTATAGAATATTGGAGTGTGTCATTGACCACATTGTAGGTAATGTGAAGGTAGGAAGGAATGTTAGAGACTTTACCTTTAGCTTCTTATTTACATGCTTTCAAGATTTAAGAGAAGTGTGTCCTCATGCAACCTAAGCTGTCAAACTAACTAAATTTTTGTTTTTGGTAATATTTTATGGTATGTACTTAATAACATAACTAGAGCTATATTAAGCTCCATATCTAACAGAAAAACCAAGATTTGATAATAAGAAATATGTGTAACACAGCCACTTAACGTTTTCCTGCTTTTGTTTTAATTTTAACTTTGTAATCCTAGCATTGTGTTAACATAGTTTTTGCATGAATTCATAGCATAAAACCAGTTCTAAAACAGAAAATTTGTCAGGAAGAACTATCATTCTTATTGAAAATTGTGTAATTAAGAACAAAGTAAATTAAGACTCCACTTTTACTAGCCATGGACTATGATAGACCTATTTTCATTTTGTTTTATTTGTAGGCAAAAAGCACACTAAGAAGATGCCATTCCTGCCCAGATTTTTATGCCACTGAAAAATTAAAGGTACTGTAATTTAGTCACTTTTATTTATTTTTTCCTTTAGATTTTATAGACCAACTTTTATCCTTTTGGTGCTTGATTGTTTCAATCTGCAGTAAATTTTAAGAAAGAATACTTCCAGCATAATAATACTATATAAGAAATATTTAAAGTTAACTGCTTTTCTAATATCAGAGGGGTAGCCGTGCTAGTCTGAATCTGTAAAAAGCGACAAAGAGTCCTATGGCACCTTATAGACTAACAGACGTACTGGAGCATAAGTAATACGTCTTTTAGTCTATAAGGTGCCATAGGACTCTTTGTTGCTTTTCTAATGTTTTCCTTTCTGCTTAATTAAAAAAAATGAGATTAAATCAAAGTTCTCTTTCAAGTGGATTGCTTGGAATCTTTTAATATCAAAACAGAAAGCTGGAGGTCTGTATTGAGAGTCTCCTGTTGACTTCAGAGGGAATTGGTTAGGGCCTTTATTCATGTGAGTAGTCTTTACCTACTTAATCACATATAAATTGGACAAGATCTATGAGTAAAGGTTTGCTTCTTAGATTCTAAACAGATTGGAATAGCAACATTGTGGGTTTTTTTCTATCTGTAAAGTGCCATGCACATTTAAGGTACTATAGAAATAAATAATATTTCTAGCAATCTCTCACATTGCATAAGACAGCAATAAATTATGCATATTTTGTTTACCAGTCATACAACCTATGCAAGACTTTGACCTTAACAGCATTATAAGGGTAATATTTTATTAAGGCAGATCAGTTTGTGGACTCTATTTAAGATGACCCTTTCCTGCCAGCACTCAACAGGGGAGGGATTGTGAATAGATTGCAGGGGATGTAACATGGTGCCTGAAAGGGGTGTGTGTGTATGGTGGGGAGGAGAATATGAAAGCAACTGGCAAGAGGTAGGGCTTCCCACCTCCTTTGGAAGTCAACTCCCAAGCTGACCTGGGAATCTTGGTGCTCTAGGACACCCAACACTGGGGCAAGGAGCCTCAGCAGTTGCTTACTGAAATTGACATTCTTGTCAGTTTCTCTGCTGCACTACTGCTGGACCTGGGAATTTATTTCATTTCAGAAACACAATATGTTGCTGTTTCTGAAACATTTTTTAGGGTTTCTGGTTTGCAAGAAATTTTGAAAAAATTGGTTTTGTTATTCAGAATTAAACCAAATATTGAAATGCTAAAATTTCTTGGGTGTTATGACCCATGGTTCTCAAACCCAGGCCTGCAGGGGTCATGGTAGCAGCCACGTTTCAACCTTCCACCTAGCAGTCTGCTGACAATCGCTTACCTGGAACCATAAAGCTCATCCCCAGTGTCAGGTTTGGAACCTGAGGTTGATTGGCGGAGTCCCAGAGCTGCTGATTGGCCTGCTCCACCTTTCTCTGGACTTTCTGCCTTGTGCTTCCTGCAACTGCTCCACCTGCTTGATTTCCTGGCATCCTGACCTGGCTTGACTCCAGGCATCTGACTTGGCAATTTTTGTGGTTCCTGGCTTCCGGTTTCTCTTTAGCCTCTGACCTTTGGGTATCCTGACTCGGCCTGACTCTAGTTCCTGACTCATGATTCTGATGTCCAGTTTGTCTTCTGTCTCTGACGCCAAGGTATCCTGACCCAGCGTGACTCTGGTTCCCAACTTGTGGTTCTGATCTCCAGTTGGGCCTTTAGAGAAGAGAACTTCCCCATACCCTAGTCCCTTACTGAGACACACCCTGAGCCCTATCCAGGGACTTTTCATTCGCAGGTACCTATCCAGCTGCACATCCTGGGGGGACTCACAACAGATGCCCCTCAAACAGGCCCACATCATTTCGGGAGCAGCGGACAATTCAATGGATGCAGGTACAGCTTGGGTCCTACAGATTCCTGCTGCACAAGGCCATGCCTGACATGAGTGAAACTCTTAATGAAATTGTCTTCAAGTCCAGTTGTCAAAGATACTCTCCCACTGGAGGCCATTATTGAGGGACACAGAGAAATAATGCAATTCAATGTGATCCATTCCCTGCATTTTTCCAGATCCTTGGCATCTCCTGGCTGAACTTCATTCACTGGCCATAGCACAAGGTCATTTTCCTGTCAGAATTTGGTGGACAGCATGGCCAGGGACCAGTGAATGTTGTATCCAAACCCAAGTAGGCTCAAGTAGGTGTAGTTGCCTGCATTGAAACACTTGCTGGGGGAATGATGGAACTTCTCTCCCAAGCACCTCAAATATGTCTTCGAGAATAACAATGCAGAAATCCTCCCTCCACATTGGGATAATTACTGAGCCCTAAATAAGATAACAATATGGAACCATTACCCACTACCCCGATCCCTGAGTTCTTGGACTATGTGGAGGCTGCCCGCATATTCACTAAACTGGATCTCCAGAGAGTTTACAGTCTCATCTGTATCTGAGAAGGGGATATATGGAATACTGCCTTTCAGACCTGCTATGGCCATTTTGAATATTTAGGTATGCCATTTGGACTGACTAGTGCCCCAGCAGTGTTCCAGCACTTCATTTACAATGTGCTACAAGACCTACTGGACCAGTTTGTGATAGTATATTTAGATAATATATTGATATTAGATGATCTGGACCAACACACCACTTATGTCTGTACAGTCCTAGAGAGACTACAACAACACAGACTCTATGCTAAACTTGACAAGTGCACATTCGATCAGACTTCTTCCGAGTTCCTGGATTTCATCCTGTCTCCAGAAGGAATCAAGATGGATACGTGCAAGGTCCAGGCTGTCTGTGACTGGTTAGCTCCCTGATGTGTGCATGACCTGTAATATTTTTCAGGCTTTGTGAACTTTTACTAGAGATTCATTTTGAATTTTTCAAAACAAGCCAAGCCCCTCACTGCCCTACTCTGGAAAAATGCTTGGTTCCATTGTGTGCTAGAGGCCCAGCATGGATTTGAACAGTTGAAGCTTGCCATCACCACTGCTCCTGTATTGGCCCTCCCGGACATGATATAAGCTTTGATTGTGGAAGCCATTTCTAGTATGGCAATCAGGGCAGTCCTCTCCCAAAGGCATGCACCTGAAAAAATATCGGACCCCATCTCCTACTGCTTGGGGAAGCTTACCCCTGCAGAGTGAAACTATAAAATCTTGGACAAGGAGCTCCTGGCAATTAAGACCACCTTTGAAGAGTGAGGACAATACTTGGAAGGGCCTGTCTTCGGATCCAAGCGTTTACTGATCATAAGAACCTGAAGTACCTGTGCCAAGGTCCTAAACCAACAACAGCTCTGGTGGACCCTATTTTTCTCCTTGTTCAACTTTATTTTGACCTACCAGCCTGGAACTAGAAATGGCAAGGCCAACGCCTTGTCATGAGGATGTGGCTGTGACTCAGGAGGGGCCCAGTCCAGAACCAGCCAATGTTCTCAAGTCCCATAATTTCCTCAATACGAGTTGCTGCCAGAACCTGCTTGCACTCATCCACTTTGCCTGTCTCTGGAATTTCACCACATCAGATAGCCATTATCAACTGAAAACGACATGACATCCAGGCGGGGATCACATTTAAAAGTGACTGCATCTGTGTTCCCCCAGGACCTGAAAGAGTGGTGGTTCTTCAACTGTGCCATGCCTCCACCGTGGCAGGACACTTTAGGGCGATATAAAACCTGACAATTAATGTCCTGTTTCTTCTGGTGGCCATGAATGTGCCCCCCAATAGAGACCTTTATAGCTTCCTGCCAGGTGTGCGTCGACACCAAGATTCCATGCCAGAAACTGTGTGGTCTCCTCTAACCTCTGGATACCTCATCTTGGCCCTGGAAGGAAATTTCTTTAGTCTTTGTGGTGCCACTACTAGAATCCAGTGGTTTCACAACCATTCTGACAGTGATAGATTGCTTTGCTAAGAGGGCTCACTTCATTCTTTGCATGGGTTTACCCTCTGTGGGGGAAACCACCTGACTCTGCATAAACTATGTAGTCTGCCTTCATAGTCTCTAGTATCACATCACTTCTGACTGGGGACCACAGTTTACTGCCTTCTTCTGGTATGAAGCCCTTAATTAAACAGGAGTCCATATGCACCTGTTCTTTGCCTACCATCCTCAGTCTAAGAGCCAAACAGAAAGAATCAACCAGATCCTCGAACAATACTTATGATGCCTCATCAACCATTACCAGGATAACTGGTCTTCATTGTTTCCCTGTGCTGATAATTGTACAGTAATGCAGACCATGCATCCACAGGCCACAGCTCCTTCTTTATCAATTGTGGGTAGCACCCTTGATGTCACCATAGCTACCCACATCTTCTGCCAACTCTGCATTGGACCTAGTACAACACATCTATCACATACAAGATGAAGTGATGGGACACCTTAAAAAGGTGAAGGAGGACTACAAAAAACATGTGGACAAGTGTAGACAACAGGGGCCTGCATGATCTGTAGGACAAAAGGTATGACTTTTTACAGAACACATCTGCATGGACAGATCCTCTTGGAAACTAGGCCACCGATTCCTTGGCTCGTACTGGGTATGGCGACAAATCAACACAGTCACCTTTGAGCTCCAGCTCCCTTGATCCCTTAGAGTCTGCCCTATATTCCATGTATTGCTTCTAAAACCATACACTCCATTGAACCTAATCATTGCTCCCACCAGTGAAAGTACAGGTCTGGAGGAATACATTGTTCATTAAGATCTCAACTCTAAGATCTAAGTAGACCAGTGAATTGAAGTTAATAATGTAAAATCTTATGGCAAAGCAGACTTTTATTGTTGCAAATTATACTTGATTTATAATTATTCAGTTGAAACACCAGCATGAAACAGCTGGTCTGTATCCCTGGATGTAATCAGGTTGTGTTTTTTCTGTTTACACAAAGTATAGCAGTGTACAGTTCCCCTTACACTTTGACTCTGATTCCCTGTAGCACAAATTGCAATCCCTGCAACCTCAAGGTGGGGAGACTTTGTCTGGACTGGTGGGGAAGAAAGGGTAGTAGCTCCTTTAGGGGTACCCCCCTCCAGATTTGGGTCGGGGGAAGAAGGCATCACCTCAGATGGTGGGCAGGCCAGTGGGGCTAAGATAAACTATTGTCTTCTGCACATCTAGTGGAGGATATATAAACCTTGTCCACCCTCCCATCCCTGGGATTAGCAGAGGACTGGATTTTTGGTCTGCTGCGAGCATTGTGCTCTTCACCTTTTTGAGGACAGGAAAGGGATTTTTCTCTCACTGCCAGAGTTGCTAGAATGGGGTGGCTTTTTTCACCTTCCCCTAGCAACTCAGAGACCTAACAGGGTAGGCCAGGAGGTATGGGTCAAGTTGCAACAGCTTAGCAGGTATAAGGTGTCCAGTGCAGGTACTCATCTCAAAGAGCATCCAGTTTCCTGATAAATCAGAATTGGAAGTGGATTTAGGGAAAGGATATCACAGTTTAGCGCAACTGCACCTGTATTCACCCTCTGTGGTCCCTCGATGACACCCACTCTAATCTCCCGGCTCCTCAGCCATCACCTCTCTTCTGCCTGACTGGGGTTTTTCCGGGCTGTACAGTTCCCTGCTTATACTGTGATATCCCCAGCAAGCCAGATTGCCTTACCAGACTAGGGGCTGTGCTTTGTTTTCTTTCCAGAGGTTATGAAATGCTGTAATTGCCAGCAGTTACAAATTACCACACAGCTCTTTCTAAGCAAGCACATTTAATCTTAAAGTGAAAGCATTACAGAGAAAACATATTCAAACAACAAAATAATCTATGTGCATGCTAATAAGCTTACCAGAGATTATGCCTCACTGCAACAAGGGCTCTGATAGGAGCGAGTCCTTCAAAGGGGTTTTTCTGTGGTAACAAGTTCATACCAGCCTTGGCTCAGAATGAGAACAACCATGAATAGTTGAGTCTTTTCTTGATACAGCATGGATCTTTGATCTTGGCCTCATGTAACAGGTGACCAGAAGACAAAGGCCCTCTCCTCACGGGGTAGCTTCAAAAGGCTGGGTATTTGCATAATCAGAGGTGGGGAATTTGCATTCATATCCCATAGATACTTCCCAGAAAATCCACTTCATATGTCCCAATAGACCAGTGCTTCTCAAAGCCGCTGCTTGATCAGGGAAAGCCCCTGGCGGTCTGGGCCAGTTTGTTTACCTGCTGTGTCCACAGGTTCGGCTGATTGCGGCTCCCACTGGCCGCTCCAGGCAAATGGGGGCTGCAGGAAGCGGCGTGGGCCGAGGGATGTGCTGGCCGCCCTTCCTGCAGCCCCCATTGGCTTGGAGCGGCAAACCACGGCCTGTGGGAGCCGCGATCGGCCGAACCTGCAGACGCGACAGGTAAACAAACTGGCCCGGGCCGCCAGGGGCTTTCCCTGAACAAGCGGCGGCCTGACTTTGAGAAGCACTGCAATAGACTATTTTTGTCTGCCACACTGTTCAATATAGTCCTTTGATCATCCAGACCCACAATAATACATGAACTTTGCATTAATACAATGTACTCCAAGGATACATACACTTGATTCAATAAGGTTTTTCAAGGATAGTGCAGGAAATTGCCATATCTTTTACAAACACATTCCCTAAAGTAGCTGGGGAATGGGCTTGGGACTCCTAATGTCTGGTACAGGGAGGAGACAACCCACTTTCCCTAGCCCATTAATCCTCATACAAGGGACAGTGATAGGGGTCACAGCAGTGGGCTGAGACTAGCTGTGGAGGGGTACGGTGGCTGATGGCAGCACTCCATCAGGTAGAAATAATGAAGGTAGGAATCATGGCCTACATCGTACAAATTATCACCAGGTAGTTCCCAGATAAGTAATACATTTTTGGTCTAATTAAACCACATTCCTCTCATCTTGCCTCTCTTTCCATGTGTCTAGGATAAACAGTGTATCACTAGTGCTGATTCCATGCCTGTCTCAATACATGTTTCTATGAATGGTGGCTCCACTGGTGTAAATCTTTTGGTTTGAATAAAATTAAACTTGAATAAAAGCTATGAGTGCTCCATCTTCATCTCTGGTTCCTTGTAATACTTCGCTGTTAAGATTAACATCTTCTGTCAGCTTCAAATAATGATGTGTTACTGCATAGGCTTATGTATTTTCAAAAACATGTTGACAAATGTAGATATAATGTTTTTGGTTTTTTTAGGTTAAATACTATTTTAAAAATGTTTTGAATAGTATAACTTCTATGAAATTATGTATCTTTTTATTATTTTTAAATTAAATATTAAAATCCAATCTACTAACATTCTGTAAATGTAATACATAAATTTTGTTTCAAATGAACATCAAATAAATTCAGCTTTCTTTTTTCTAACAGATAAGTTTTATTAAAAGATCAGTCTCTGCACCAGATATGTCTGCTTTCAAAGACAAAACAATGTTAAAGATTTCTGCTAATTTCAAAACCAGCATGAAAGAGTTGAAGGTTATGAAGGAAAAGATATCTGAGCCAGAGGTTGAGACAGAGATTGAGAAAAGCTCCCCTGCTAAGCACCTATTGACTAAAAGCTGTGATGAGCCTTTACCAACACTGGTAGACATACCAATGGAAAGAAAACCTATTTTGACCGGACAAGAGGATAGTGATGATGACATGGTTCTTGCTGAGAGAGCTCGAAAAGCTGGGATTAAGTACATTATTTTCCCCCCAAAAAAGAAAACAAAGAAATCAAAGAAAATGATAGACCGTGGAAAATTAGAAGCTATGGCTGAGGGATTAAAACAACCCTCGAAGATTCTTAAAAGGTTTTCTTTAAATTAATGCATACTGCATTTGTAAACCATTTATTTAAATTTGTGGTCATATTTTTGATATTTGTATTTCATCTTTTTGAATGTGAAGTGTTACTCTGAAACATAGGAATTATGTTCAGTTCATTAAAAAGGGAATCCTATACTTTAATTAATTAACTTATTTATAGAACAACAATAGCCAGTGAATACTGAAGTTTAAAAAGTAATGTGGCCAAAAGCTTAGTCTAGTTGTCATAACAGCACAATTTAAACTGAGATTTCTTTCCTCTGAAAGAACAGAAAGAAATCCTGAGGTTACAGGAGATTGAAATCCTAGGCTGGATTACCCTCTTGTGTTCTGTGAGGTTGCACAGTTTACATCCAAGGGAAAGGGTTCTCTTTTTACTCTTCAGACTTCATGTATCACTCTAAATATATTCATTATCACTGCTTATTTTTATTCATTTTATTATATAGGATATAGAAGAGATGTGACTTTAGGAAGTAATCAAGCATTTAAAAGGCCATAGATGCACTAAAAGAATGTTAATACTCTTACTTAACAGTTTTGTATTAGTATATGAAATGAGCAACAAATTAATTTTTAAGTCTGATGCATATATCTTCACTTTTGGATTAAGTTGTGTGGGTTTGGGAGATACTGAAAAAATATACACTATCTCCTTGTGCACTAATTGATGAAAAATGTGTACACACTGTATATAAACTGGTGCTCAATACTGGCCTTTTAGTTCAGTTTCTTCTTCCAGCTAATTGTTTTTCTTTCATGGGCTGTTATGAGTTTGTGTTTCTTTTTTCCTCATGTTTAGCTCTTAGATTTTTCTCAACTAGCAAAATTGAGTACAGTGTGATTTACTGTGATGGTATGTTGAAGTGGCAGTTTGTTTTCAAGATAACCTTATAAACAGGTTTCAGAGTAGCAGCCGTGTTAGTCTGTATCCGCAAAAAGAAGAACAGGAGGACTTGTGGCACCTTAGAGACTAACAAATTTATTAGAGCATAAGCTTTCGTGGACTACAGCCCACTTCTTCGGATGCATAACGAAGACAAAACAATGTTAAAGTCCTCCTGTTCTTCTTCTTATAAACAGGGATGCTCTGTGCTTTTTGTTGAGACTGAAGTTTTCATAGCACTTTTGCTGAGAGTCAGGGCTTTCTACCTCTGTACGGTGTGCTGCGTGTCCTTCACCCTAAAGGTGGCTACATTTCAGTGGTTTTGTATATAATTAGATATTGTTTTAATTGGGATTTTTAGGATGAAAGTCTGGATAAATGTAAAATATTATCTCAACATTCCATTTTAGCACTCTGTATTTTGGTGACGCAGAGAATATTACAGCTACAGATAAAGACTTCTATATTTCTTTGGCATTGAGTGGCTTGAAATAGGTCTTAAATCTGACACAATCAGCAGATTTTGATGTTGAACATTGTCAAGACTCTCAGCTTGGAGGCTATGTACTGACTTTACAAAGAAATTATCACTCTGGGCTTGGTTTGGCACTGTCCTTGGCGATTATTAGCATGTTCCATGCATTACAATTTGGATGATGCACCTAGATGTACATTCACTGGCCTCCTCAGAATCCCATTAGTGTGTCTCATCCATCTATTTAATCTAATCTTATAGATTATTATGCAGCTCTTGAATTTGGTCCTTTTCTCAGGTCTAGCTTTGTCCTTACATACCTCTGTTGAGAACTTTCTGAGGAGGTGTGTGTGCTTGGAACTGAGCAGCAGTTGCTGATTTATTTTGGTGTGTGAGCATCATTTATAGTACCTGTGCTCACTTGTGACTAATTTGTAATTATATTGTAATAAATGGCTCTTAGACCAAAAATATTAGTTATTAATTAAGCTAGTAAAGTGGTTAATTGAATATTTATTGATCGCCAAATTCTCCGTATCATCAATATAGCTAAGAACCTGTTGTTAACTTAATCATTTTTTCCCTCCTGATTCAGCTCTGTATCCCTTGGAAGACTGCATATACAGAATAAATTCAGTATCAGAGTATCTCCGGCAGTCCAACGTTATCGAAGTCCCAGTCTCCCTTGTTTGTTAGATTTTGAGAAATTTGCAAAAAGTAAAGGTGGAATTCCAAAAGACCTTGATGATCGTGAGTGGGTCAGAGGAATCTGGAATAGCTGGTTCGATGAGGCTTTCCCTCCTAGTAGGGCTTCTACTGAGGAAAAAGATGCTAAAGTACTAACAGACACTAAGAAGGTGGACTCTGCAGAACAAGGAAAACCTGATCTAGAAATAGATCTAATGGACTCAGCGAATCCTGTTTTGGTAGAAGATCTTGCTGATATTGAAGATTTGGAAACAGAAATCAATAGACTAACACTGTTGATTGAAAACGAAGGAAATTCCTTAGCATTTCACTATTGTAGACGTGGAGCAATAAACAGGAAATTAGGCAAGTTAAAGTCAGCCATGGATGATTTGGAAAAAGTAAGTTTAATACAAAGTTTGTTTACTAACAAGAACTAGGTGTTTTTTGTTACCTTGTTGGGCATCTGAGTTCTCGCAGGGCTGGTAGAAAGCTGATAGCCAGCTCTATTCCACCTTCTTTTGCCTCTCTCCCAGAATGGGATGGTACCAGTTACATATTCGGAGAATGGAGATGCAGGGCTAAAATACGCTGTGCTCTAGCACCATAATGTTTCTTTGTAGTCCGTAATAGCTGTCTCAAGCTAGAGAAGTTCTGAATTGGTCCCTGGCTGGGAAGAGAAAGTGTAGAAAGTTGGCAGTAAATTTTTTTTGTTCCCAGCAGCTCCAAGCACTACTCTGGGCACGGCTGATGATCAAGCCTTTATTTTATATAAAGTGCAGTATAGTTATTATGCATTATTAAAATAAATGTTCTTACAATAATTTATATTTATAAATTAACATTGGTATTTGGTATGTTTGTTTTTGAAGACTGTTAAGTCTATAAGTAATTTAGAGGGTACCCACTTCATAGAGAAACTCTTCACCTCCACCCAAGAAACTACACAATCTAAACTAAGCATAACAAAAAGAGGATTAAAATAAATTATAAACAGCAAAAATAAAAAGATAAAATCTAAAGTACATTACTTGAAGGTAGAAGGTGTATTTAATGCAAAAATCTTCACTTACAGCCAATAGCATAGTTCTTCATATTTATACTTATCTTTTACTATATGTTTGTACAGCATCTAACATGTAGGGGCCCCAACCTGCTTGGTGTCCAAGCACTACTGGAATATAAATGTTAAATCATGATTATGATGATGATAATTCATCCCAGCCCCCTCAGTATAAATAAATTGTTTACACATGTTTTTTAATCATCTGTGCTGTCCTGCTCTCTCAAGATCTACAATGTGAGAAAGGTTTACCCTTCAGTCTGTCTTTGTTGGGGGATCTTATTCTTCATTAATTCAAATTTATCCAAGCAGTGCTCCTTCAATTTACTTATCTATTTTAGGTATTTCTAAGGTGCCTATCACAAAGGCATTTCTTGATGAAATAGTCTTCAGATCAGTAATACACCTCTACCCCAATACAACGCTGTCTTCGGGAGCCAAAAAAATCTTACTGCGTTATAGGTGAAACTGTGTTATATCAAACATGCTTTGATCCGCCGGAGTGCGCAGCCCCGCCCCGCCAGAGCGCTGCTTTACCACGTTATATCCAAATTCATGTTATATCGGGTCGCATTATATCGGGGTAGAGGTGTAGTGTTTATTTTAGATAGATACAGTAATTATAAATTCCATATCCACATTACTCATCTTTCACATCACCTGTTCTCATTATGCATAGATCCAAAGCATGTGGGTAAAAATCTCTTCACCTGGTTTTGATACTTCCACCAAAAATGTGCCTGTTCTGGACCCAATTTACTTATTGTCTCCAGATTCCAGTAAACATTTATAAAACATTTTAACTTTAAATTTGACTGTTACTGTTTTATAATTAAGAAATTCGATCTTTTCCCACAGACTTTCCATGTAAAGTGATACATAAGTGCAACTTGGGGATCTGGGGCAAAATAAGTGCAAAGTATGTATTTGTTTGTTTGATTTTGATTTATACAATAATATAGGTATCTGTTACAAGCTCTTACTCTTTACAGTACATTACAATACACAATATCACCTATAATCTCTTAGATATCTTCTAGACTGTCTAAAATTACCTGCACAGGATATTCAGTTTATCCTTTTAATTCCCCATCTTTATCATCCTCCAAAGCCTTAGAAAACAGGTGAGCCTTGCCGTGTGTCTGGCAGGTTTACAAGTCCAGACTCTAGCAGACCAGTGGCAGATTTGTATACTCATGTAAATTTTCCCTATGCTTATGTTAGCTTAATATTATGAGCACCATGAATAAAATGCATAAGAAATTATTTGCTTGGTGAGATCTAATTAATGTAGTAAGATCACAGTCAAATGCTTTCTTTTAAGGAATCAATAATGTTTTTCATAGCAATAATACAGTTCACATATGGCCAACACTGACATTTTCTTATAAACTGGGAAATGCCAATTATTTATCACCTTCAGACAGGTTAGCAATGTGGAATTTTGTGTTTATCCCCTAGAATTCAAGTATGTTTTACTAGTTAAAAAGTGATAAACTATGATGATTTCTCCGGCTAATATATATTTCAGACTGAATATTTCTGAAATTCAGGATAATCCTGCATACATTTAAACACATACTTAGTTTGAAACACGAGTGACTTCAATAGGGTTACTCGTGCTTAAAATTAAATATGCACATAAGTGTTTGCAATATTGGGACTTCACATTTTACTTGCATAAGATCTGTATTTCAAATGTATAGAACTGTATACTCTGCAGAGCAGAGTCTTTGACATCCTCTGTATTCAGGAAGCTCCTAGCTCATTTAAGAAACTCCTATCACTATCTAAATAATAAATTACTATTTATTTTGCATTTTCTTTTGTAGGCCATAAGCTTAGAACCACTTCTACTTAATGCTTATTGGCACAGGCATTTGATTTACCTCTTTCAAGAAAAAAATCAAGCTGCCTTGGATGACCTGAATTTTATAATTAAATGGAACAAAAATAACGCGGGTAAGTCTCTATTGAAATATGACTGATTTTTTTAAAACAGTTTTTTCTCACAAATGCTGTTTCTTCAGTTGTATTAGGCCCCAGTATTGCAAAGACTTATGGACATGCCTAACTTTATGCACCGCGTAGTCCCATTTACTTCAATAGGATTGCTTGTAGTTTGTAAAGTTTTGCATGAGTATAAGTCTTTGAAAGATTGGAGCCTAAATCAGTATTTCTAAAACAATAACTAAATGTTTTATTTCAATATATACACAATTGTCATAACATTATATCCATTAATATTTCAGGGAAAGCTGGTAACGACCCTGCCTAAGGATTTCTATTATAAAGTGTTCTTTCAACCTGTTTTTTTTGTTTGTGGAAGGAAAGGAAATGAAAGGAAAGGAAAGGAGCTGCAGTGGATGTTACTCAAAGTGCTTGAGAGCTCCCAAAGCAGCTGCAGCAGCATGGGTGAGGTGTGTGTGTTCTGCTCCCAGCCTTCCCTCTAGACCCAGGCACTACATGCAGCAGGAAATTCCTCAACTTCTTTGGTGGGGAACAAAGAAACACAGGCTTCCCCAACTAGCCATCTGAATCCAGCAGGTGGCCCCAACCACCCATCCACTGTCCTCCCAGGGCACAATATGGGGCAGGAGATTCCCCGCTTCTGGGGTGGGAAGTGGAAGAGAGATAAGGCAGACTCCACCTAGTGATTATCTGGATCAGCAAATGGTCCCAGAGGTTCATTCCCTGTTGTGAGGGCTCCACATGGGGCAGGAGCTCCCCAACTCCCACAAAGGGTGGGGGAGAGAGAGAGAGGGAGGTGGACCAAGCTCCCCAAAACCATCTCCTGGCTCCAGTAGCTGGCCCCAGTGGCTTGTTCCCTGCCACCAACTGCGATTGCAGCCTTCTTCTGCCACTAACTAATGTTATTCTTATAATGCAAATGGTAGAAGTCTGTGCTGTGGTACAGAAGGTACAGGGTTCAAACATGCTCAGAGTAAATCAGAAGCATAGAATCGTAGGACTGGAAGGGACCTCGAGAGGTCATCTAGTCCAGTCCCCTGCACTCATGGCAGGACTAAATATTATCTAGACCACCTGATAGGTGTTTGTCTAACCTGCTCTTAAAAAACTCCAATGATGGAGATTCCACAACCTCCCTAGGCAATTTATTCCTGTGCTTAACCACCCTGACAGTTAGAAAATTTTTCCTAATGTCCAACCTAAACCTCCCTTGCTGCAATTTAAGCCCATTGCTTCTTGTCCTATCCTCAGAGGTTTAGAAGAACAATTTTTCTCCCTCCTCCTTGTAACAACCTTTTATGTACTTGAAAACTGTTATCATGTCCCCTCTCAGTCTTATCTTTTCCAGATTAAACACACCCAATTTCTTCAGTCTTCCCTCATAGGTCATGTTTTATAGACCTTTAATCATTTGAGTTGCTCTTCTCTGGACTTTCTCCAATTTGTCTACATCTTTCCTGAAATGTGGCACCCAGAACTGGGCACAATACTCCAGTTGAGCCCTAATCAGCACGGAGTAGAGCGGAAGAATTACTTCTCGTGTCTTGTTTACAACACTCCTGCTAACACATCCCAGAAAGATGTTAGCTTTTTTGCAGTGTTACAGTGTTGACTCACATTTATCTTGTGGTCCACTATGACCCCTCACAGATCCCTTTCTGCAGTACTCCTTCCTAGGCAGTCATTTCCCATTTTGTATGTGTGCAACTGATTGTTCCTTCCTAAGTGGAGTACTTTGCATTTCTCCTTATTGAATTTCATCCTATTTACTTCAGACCATTTCTCCAGTTTGTCCAGCTGATTTTGAATTATAATCCTATCCTCCGAAGCACTTGCAACCCCTCCCATCTTGGTATTTCTGCAAACTTTATAAATGTACTCTCTATGCCATTATCTAAATCATTGATGAAAATATTGAACAGAACGGGACTCAGAACTGATCCCTGCAGGACCCCACTCGTTATGCTTCCAGCATGACTGTGAGCCACTGATAACTACTCTCTGGGAATAGTTTTCCAACCAGTTATGCACGCACCTTATAGTAGCTCCATCTAGGTTGCATTTCCCTAGTTTGTTTATGAAAAGGTCATGCGAGGCAGTATCAAAAGCTTCATTAAATTCAAGATATATTGCTTCCCCTCTATCCACAAGGCTTGTTACCCTGTCAAAGAACGCTATCAGATTGGTTTGACATGATTTGTTCTTGACAAATCCAAGCTTATTTATCACCTTATTATCTTCTAGATGTTTGCAAATTGATTGCTTTATTATTTGCTCCATTATCTTTCTGGGTACAGAAGTTAAACTGCTCTGTAATTCCCCGGATTGTCCTTATTTCCCTTTTTATAGATTGGAAAAGGGCAAATATAGTGCCAGTCTTATGGAAGACAGGAGATTCCAGGACTTTTCAAAGATAATTGCTAATGGCTCTAATATTTCCTCAGTCAGCTCCTTGAGTATTCTAGGATGCATTTCATCAGGCCCTGGTGACTTGAAGACATCCAACATGTCTAAGTAATTTTTAACTTGTTCTTTCCCTATTTTAGCCTCTGATCCTACCTCATTTTCACTATCATTCACTGTGTTAGAGGTTCACCAACCTTCTTGGTTAAAACTGAAATGAAGAAGTCATTAAGCATCTCTGCCATTTCCACGTTTTCTGTTGTTTCCCCCCCCCCTCATTGAGTAACAGGCCTACCCTGTCCTTGGTCTTCCTCTTGCTTCTAATATATTTGTAGAGTGTTTTCTTGTTACCCTTTATGTCTCCAGCTAGTTTGATTTCATTTTGTGCCTTGGCCTTTCTAATTTTGTCCCTACATACTTGTGTTATTTGTTTATATTCATTCTTTGTAATTTGACCCAGATTCCACTTTTTATAGGACTCTTTTTTGAGTTTCAGATCACTGAAGATCTTCTGGTGAAGCCAGGGTGATCTCTTGCCATACATCCTATCTTTCCTATGCAGTGGGATAGTTTGCTCTTGTGCCCTTAATAATGTCTCTTTGCAAAACTGCCAACTGTCTTCAATTGTTTTTCCCCTTAGACTTGCTTCCCATGGGATCTTATCTACCAATTTCTTTGAGTTTGCTAAAGTCTGCCTTCTTGAAATCCATTGTCTTTATTTTGCTGTTCTCCCTCCTACCATTCCTTAAAAACATGAACTTTACCATTTCATGATCACTTTCACCCAAGCTGCCTTCCACTTTCAAAATCTGAACCAGTTCCTCCCTACTTGTCAAAATCAAATCTAGAACAGCCTCTCCCCTAGTAACTTTCTCCATCTTCTGAAATAAAAAATTGTCTCCAATACATTCCAAGAAGTTGTTGGATAATTTGGGCCCTGCTGTGTTATTTTCCCAACAGATGCAGGGCCGGCTCCAGGCACCAGCCTACCAAGCATGTGCTTGCGGCGCCACCTGGAGGGGGGTGGCGCTCACCCGGGGAGAGCGGGGCCTCGGTCAGGCTCACCGCCCTCCCCCTGGCGCTCCAGCCGGTCGGGGAGAGCGGGGCCGCGGCCGGTATCTCTGTCCTCCTCCCGGAGCTCCGGCCGGTCGGGGAGAGCGGGGCCGCGGCCAGGCTCTCCGTCCTCCTCCCGGCGCTCCGGCCGGTCAGGGAGAGCGGAGCCACAGCGGGCTCACCGCCCTCCCCCCGGCGCTCCAGCCGGTTGGGGAGAGCGGAGCCGCGGCCGGGCTCTCCGTCCTCCTCCCAGCGCTCCGGCCGGTCAGGGAGAGCGGAGCCGCAGCGGGCTCACCGGCCTCCCCCCAGCGCTCCAGCCGGTCGGGGAGAGCGGGGCTGTGTCCGGGCTCGGCGCCCTCCCCTGCCACGCTCCCCGCCGGGGGAGGGGCGGCGGGAGGCTTTTTTGCCTGGGGCAGCAAAAAAGCCAGAGCCGGCCCTGAACAGATGTCTGGGTAGTTGAAATCCCCCATTACCACCAAGTCCTATGCTTTGGATGATTTTGTTATTTGCTTAAAAAAAGCCTCATCTAACTCTTCTTCCTGGTTAGGTTCTCTGTAGATGACCCCTACCACGACAGCACCCTTGTTTTTTACCCCTTTTATATTTACCCAGATACTTTCAACAAGTCTGTCTCCTATTTCCATCTCAACCTCAGTCCAAGTGTACATTTTTAATATACAAGGCAACACTTCCTCCCTTTTCCCCCTGCCTGTCCTAGCATTTCGAGTTCTTCCTTCTTATTCCCCATACTTCTCACATTAGTATACAGACATCTAAGATACTGATTTGATTTCCCCTCCGAGTTCTGTCTTGTCTCTCCCTTATCCCTGCTATAACAGCCCATGCTCCCTCCCCACATTCCGACCCTTCTCTCAGGTCTCTATGTTTTTTATTACCTGTGGGGTTTGGTCACCTGCCTCCTTCGAACCTAGTTTAAAGCCCTCCTCACGAGGTTAGCCAGTCTGTATCCAAATATGCTCTTCGCCTTCCTATATAGATGGACCCCGTCTCAGCTTAGCAGTTCTTCTTTCTGGGATAGCATCCCATGGTCAAGGAACCTGAAGCCCTCCTGGCAACACCATCCTCTCAGCCAGGCATTCACCTCCTGGGCCCCTACCTTTGACTGGAAGGATCAAAGAGAACACCACCTGTGCTCCCAACTCCTTCACCCTTGCTCCCAGAGCCCTGTAATCGCTCATGATCTGCTAAGGGTCATACCTCGCAGTATCATTAGTGCCCACATGGATGAGTAGCATGGGGTAGAAGTAAGAGGGCCGGATGATCCTCGACAATCTCAGTAACATCTCGGATATAGGCCCCTGACAGGCAGCATACCTTCCGGGATGCCACGTCAGAGCGACAGAAGAGATTCACCAACCTGCCCTACATTTCTCCTGGATGTGGTGGCTGCGATCCTCCCAGCCTTGTGGGTACATGGCTTCTCCTCCTCCACCTTTGGGGGTGATTCCTCCGCCCTGACCTACAGCGGCGATGGCTGAACCCTCTGGGGAGTTTACCTCATGGTCACAGCTGCCTCCTGGAGAAGAAGATAGAAAATTGCGGTAATCAGACTTTTGGTGTCCAGTCAGTACTTCTGACTGGCGACTGTACAGGTCCCCTTAAAACTGGACTTTCTGGTTGAAAACCAGACACCTGGCAACCCTAGGTGAGATTGCTGTAATTTTTTATCTTCCATTAAAAAGAAACAGAAACCTAAGGGATTGCATACAATAAAACCTGCATGAAAAGAATGTTACTTAGGGTGCACCTGAAAGTTACAAAATAACAAATTTACGGTTGTTCATGCACCCTTAATTTTGTCCCCTTGTATGTTACAGTTAAAATGTAATTTTGGTTATTAACTCCCTTTTTTAACTGCTCTAAACAGACAAATTCATTTTAGGTTGCAGTTTTCCATGCTTGAACTTTGCCTGAAGCAAATTGTTTTTGCAAAGTTCCAGAAAATCTGTTCAATGTTTTGAGGTGTATGTGTATGTGTGTATGTGTGTAAACACTCTGCCATAAGTTTTAATCAGGAATTTTACACAAACATAACTAACTTGTGACTGAGATTATTTTGCTCAAACTTGCTTTGTTTTGAGTAATACATTCTAAGGAGAGTTAAGGAAACATGCTGTGTTTGAAATAAATTCGTGTAGTAATTTTGAAGTTGCTGGAAGTTTTTTGTGCATGCACAGGTTTTTTTATTTGATGTTTTTGCTCAATCTAGAGATTAGAATGTTGTCAAGAAACATTCAAAATAGGCCAGTTAGGTTATTTTACTCAGGTTAAAATGGCTTTGAATATTTGGATCACTTTGAAGTGCTTTACGTTAATCTGAGTTTGCAAAGACTGAGAAATCTTACACAAGCGATCTGTCAGGAGGTCTACGGAGTTAGAGGACTGAGCACAGAGCTGAAGTTCTAGTACTTTTGCAGTGTATCACCCAGAGTGAAAAAGAATTGGTCATGCTTTACTTTCATGCTTGTATTATTTTTCTGCAGAAGGCAGGTGAATTGTCAATATTTTGTGCTGCTAAATGTTGTATTTTATATTTTATTGGTTCTAGATGCATATCTGTCAAAGGCTGAAATTTACAGAAATCAAGGCAATAATGCATTGGCAATCATAAATTGCACTTTAGCAGTGAAATGCAACCCTACAGATGATGACATTTATTTCAGGAGAGCTGAGTTGTTGGAAGAGGAAGAGGATTTATTATTGGCAATGGATGATTATGCCAAAGTAGGTTTTCCTTTTTGTAGTGTAACATTATTATAGTAACATCACTGAATTACAGTAACTCCTCGCTTAACATTGTAGTTATGTTCCTGAAAAATGGGACTTTAAGCGAAACGATGTTAAGCGAATCTAATTTCCACATAAGAATTAATGTAAATGGGGTGTGTGTGTGTGTTTTGGGGGGGGGGGGAAAGGAGGGGGCTTAGGTTCCAGGGAAATTTCTTTGACCAGACAAAAGACTATATTATATACACACACAGTATAAGTTTTAAACAAACAGTTTAATACTGGTACACAGTGATGATGATTGTGAAGCTTGGTTGAGGTGGTGAAGTCAGAGGGTGGGATATTTCCCAGGGAATGCCTTACTGCTAAATGATGAACTAGCAATTGGCTGAGCCCTCAAGGGTTAACCCATTGTTGTTAATGTAGCCTCACACTCTACAGGCAGCACGAATGGAGGGAGGGGAGACAGCAAGGCAGACCAAGACAGAGACACACACCGTGTGAGAGAGAGATGCACATTGCCCCTTTAAGTATACTGACCCCACTCTAAGTACACTGCCTTTTTAAGTAGATCAGGAAATTGAGACAGCAGCTGCTGCCTCTGTCCTGAGCCCTGTCCTGTTCCTCTCCCCCGCCCCCCGCTCTATGGAGATGGGCTCAGTGGGGTGCAGGAGCAGGGGGGAGGGGGAAACCCTGACATTAGCCCCCTTCCACTCCCCCTCCCTCCATAGCAATCAGGAGGCTCCCAGAGGGCAGGAGCAGCACATGGCAGTGGGGGGAGGGACAGCTGAACTGCCCGGCAATTGATAGCTTGCTAGGCTGCTGCCATACAGGGAACTTAGGGGAGCGGGGAGATGCTGGGGGCTGCCGGTCCACTCTGGTTACAAGCCCCACCAGCTAGCTCCAATGGGCTGTTCTTCCTGCAAGCATTGGACAAAGCAGGCAGCTGCCAAACGACGTTATAAGGCAGCATTGCGCAACATTAAACGAGCATGTTCTCTAATTGATCAGCAATGTAACAACGAAACAACGTTAACTGGGATGACTTTAAGTGAGGAGTTAGTGTACAAATATTTGGATTTATCTGGCACATAGCTTTCAGAAACTTATATCCTTTTAATCAAACAAATCATTCCGTGTGATGGAGTTAGTACATATTTTCTGTAATTTATCCTGGACAGTGATTCATAGCTAAATTAAGAGTCAGTTTATAAGCTTGCCTAGTTGGTTATGTGTTCCAGTTTTACAGCTGAAGGGAAAAGAATGGCAAAGGAAATTAAAGGACAAGGAAAGTGTTTAAAAGAATGGAAGATAGTTTATACTTTTAAAAAAAATAGTATATATTCTTTGGTATCTTTTCATTTCGGATTTTTAATTTATAGGAAAATAAGTATAACTATTGTGCAAATATTATGTGCTTCTTAAATTTTTCAATGTAGTGTTTTCAGTATAATCCAAAAAGAACAGATGCACTTATGAAACATGGAATACATTTCTTTGAGAAATCAATTTGGACTATAGCTCTTCAAGATTTTACAGCTGTGATTAAGGAAGATCCCAGCAATGTTCAAGCAAGGTAAAATATATAGTCTGCAATTATTATTCGATTATTAAAATAGGGTTAAAAGTAATATAGTAACATCTCATCTGCAAACACAAATTAAACTACCATCTCTATGCAGGTGACTCACAGATCTCTGTCTCTACTCCAGACCTGTCTCTGTCTATCCAAACTAAAATCTCGGCCTGTCTCACTGACATCTCCTTGTGGATGTCTAGCCATCAGTTTATACTCAATATGGCTAAAACAGAGCTCTTAATCCCCCAAGGGTTGCCAACCCTCCAGGATTGTCCTGGAGTCTCCAGGAATTAAAGATTAATCTTTAATTAAAGATTGTCATGTTATGAAATCTCTAGGAATTTGTCCAACCAGAGTTGGCAACTTTACTCCCAAGCCTTCTCCATTACCTTCTTTCTTGACCACGGTGGAGAACACCACAATTCTACCTATTGCTCAGGCCTGTAATCTGGGTGTCATCGTTGACTCTAGCCTCTTTCTAGGTCCTCACATCCAGGCTAAGTCTAATTCTTGCAGATACTTCTGCAAGTGCTTGTATATTGATGATTATACTGTAGGTGTGTGCATGTCCCAGGAACAGCTGCTGGAGATTTTTCCGGTAGTGGTACATATGGGGGCAGCCCCCCTCACAGCTGAGCTCCTCATTCTTTGAAGCGAGGGTATAAAGTGCGGAGCCAACCCGCCGCTCCTTCAGTTTCTTCTTACCATCCATGGTTGGTGGTCAGAGCATCTGTGTTCCCGGTTAACAAAAACTTTAGTCTACTCTGTAATACCTAATAGTACTCCTTTTTGTCACTTGATGCTTTTAAATTTTTTTATTTCATTTAAAAAATGTTTAGTTCTTAATAGTTTTTTTCCAGTCAGCAGGGCCTCCAGTCCCTGCTTGGGACCAGGGGAGCCTGTGTCAAGATCCCTGGGTTTTTAACTTTGCTCAGGCTGCAGAAACCTATATATGTCAGAGACCCTCATTTGCATTGTCTCAAGTGCTTAGGCAAGGATCATGTTAGAGATAAGTGCTTTATTTGTTGTGGTTTCAAGCAGGGCTTTGGAGCTATGCTCCGGCTCCGCTCCAGCTCCAGGCAAAAACCTGGAGCTCTACTGCTCCAGAGCTGCTCCGCACTCCAGCTCCAGGCTCTGCTCCAAAGCCCTGATTTCAAGGCTAAGACAGAGAAGCTGAGGAAGGAACATCTCCATTACATCCTCATGAAGACTGCTCTTAGACTGGTGTTGGAACTTCCTCGGTTGCCCAAAGGTAGTTCTTTGATGACTCCTTCCCAAAGTGCTCCTGCAGCTATGCCCACAGACAGGAGCTGCAGGACAGTTCTGTCTCCATGACTGTCTTTTTTGAAGTCCAAGACTCAGAGCAGATCTGGCCTCAAAAACACAACAAGAAGATTGTTCTACTAGTGGTAGAGTCTGCCCTTTGGCTCGCTGCTTCCTGGTCCTGGCTCATATAGAAACACCTGAGCCATCAACGCCCATGCCTTCCCAGGGACCACTGAGATTAGCTACTTCTCCAGCTGCAATGGAGGAATCATTTCTGCTCATTGCGGGACAATAACCCATGTCTGTACTCACTACACCAGAGGCTTAGGCCATAGCAGGGACTTGTTATGTCCATTGTTACCACGGTCACCATTGCTTCAGGACAAAATCCATCATCCAGCACTGGCACAGCTGCCAAGATGTGGTATTAAAGGTAGTCCTGCCTATCAATGAGGACATTATGCAGCTAGCTAAAACACTCTGGCAAACCCCTTCCTCCTTTTCCCCCATGGCCAAATGAATGGAATGTAAATACCAGGTTCTGACCCAGTGGTTTGAACAGTTTTATTTACATCCCACACTTGGCTCTTTGGTAGTGGCTGTGGTGAATGAGAAGAACTGGCAGGACCAGGCCAAGGCTACCCCCAAATACAAAAATGCCAGAAAGCTCAATCTTTCTGGAAGTAAAATTTATTTTATGGCAGGTTCACACCTCGATATTGTCAATCACTATGCTCTGTTGTGGAGATCTGACTTCTCTAACTGGGAGGCAATATCTCAGTTTGTGAGCAAGCTGCTGGAAGATTCCAGAGAACAATTTCAATCTCTCGTTGTTGAGAGCCACTTTGTCTCTCAATCAGCTCTTCAGGCTTCTTTGGACGCGGCGGATTCCACAGCCAGGGCTATAGCAGTCACTATGTACTGTTCTTCCTGGTTGGAGTCCTTGGGGATTCCCGTGCAGGTGCCACAGACAATTGAGGACTCCTCTTGAAGGAATGTGCATTGTTCTCACCTAATACAGATGAGGTGTTGCACACACTAAAGAACTCTCAGACCCATCCTAGACCTTTGAAAGCACAACAAATACATCGGGAAGATAAGATTCTGTATGGCATCCTTGGCTATGATTATCCCCGCCGTAGATCTGGGAGACTGGTATGCTGCCCTTGACTTACAGGATCCCTGCTTCCATGTGGAGATTCATCCTGACCACAGGAAGTTTGAGTTTGTCGTAGGAGATGACCATTACCAGTTCACGGTCTTACCCTTCAGCATGTCGTCAGCATCGAGGGTCTTTATGAAATTCATGGCTGTAGTTACAGACTGTCTTCATGGAAGAGACATCACTGTTATCCTTACCTGGACAACTTGTTGATTTGGGACTGCTTCAGATGCCAGGTACATGCTGTGGTCCATCAAACTCTGTGTCTGTTCAACATCCTGGACTTGAAATTAAACAAAGAAAAGTTGATATTTGTCTTTGCACAGGTAGAATTCATTGGGCAGTCCTGGATTTGACTTCTGTCAAGGTGTTTCTGTCTCTTTCCAGATTTCAGACTCTATGGGACCTCTGAGCATCCCACAAGGACCATCCTGTGAGGAATTGCTTCAGGCTCTTAGGTCACATGGCTTCATGTATATGTGTGACCCCCCTCAGAGCACTGCAGGCATGGCTCAAGTCAGTTTATTATCCTCAGATTCACTATCTAGATAAGCTGGTATGCGTTCCTGACAAGGTGTTGTCACCTCAGTGAATGAGCCAAGGGAGTCCCCTTCTCTCCTCCTTTCCCTTCCAAGACTTTGGTAACAGATGCTTCAGCCATGGGGCTTGGTGCAAATCTGGGCATTTATCAGGCTCAAGGTTTATGAGTTGCCCACGAGGCCAGGTTACATAAGCATACTTGAGTTGCACACAAATTTGCCTGCATATCAGCAGTTCCTGCCTCACATTCAGGGCAAAACTGTCCAAGTGCTCACTGACAACGCCACAGTAGTGTATTATGTGAACAAGCCAGGGGGTGCCAGCTCAAACAGCCTTTGTCAGGAAGCAGTAAAATTGTGTAACGTGCATTTGGAGCTCAGACACTCTCAGGGCATCTCGCTTGCTGGGGGTTCAGAATGGTCTAGTGGATCATCGGAGCAGCTCTTTCAGTTTAGACCACAAATCGTCTCTCAACACAAACATTCTAGCTTGGTTGTTCCACACAAGGTTTTTTCTGTTGGTGGATTTGTTTGTGACTTGGCAGAACAGGAAGTGCCCCTGGTTCTATTACAAAGCAGGTGACAGCCCCGGATCAATATCAGATGCTTCTCTGTTTCCATGGGACAGGAGTCTGCTGTATGCATACCCACCTCTGATTCCCTGCAGTACTGCTGATTCGCAGCATAATTCTCAAGCTCAAGAAAGATCATGACAGAATGAGCCTTAAAACTCCAGCCTGGCCAAGACAGATTTGCTGTTCAGAGCTCCACAAACTGCCCACTCAGGAGCCCATGCTGCTACTGATAACCAGCCTCATAACACAGAACCGTTGTCGGGTGCTGCACCCAAGTCCTGAAGTGCTGCATGTCAATAGTTGAATGCAGAAGAGGCACATTGCTCAGTGGCAGTCCAGAATATTCTTAACAGCACAAAATCTTCCACAGGAGTTACTTAATGCGTCTCCCCACTCAGACGAATATTCAAACAATACTGGACTGTCTCTTGCAACTTAAGAAGTCAGGTCTAACTTCATTAGCTCCATTAGGATGTGTTTTGCAGCCATTTCAGCATTCCACCCTTGCACAGATGGTAAGACTTTATATTCATCATATCATGAGCAGAGTCCTGTAAGGTCTACATAGATTTTTTCCATCTAACAGGGACCCAACTCCTTCCAGTGTAGTATGCTTTGATGGATTCTATTTTCAAGCCTTTAATATCATGTTCACTTCCACAACCATTATTGAAGGTAGCTTTCTTAGTGTCTGTGAGAGTGGGAGGACTAAGTACATTGGTCACTGATCCACCATACACAGTTTTCTACAAGGACAAACTTCAGCTTAGACTGCACCCTAAATTTCTCTCAAAAGTGGTATCTGATTTCCATCTGAATCAATCTATACACCCACCAGTTTTCTTCCCAAAGCCACATACACGCAAGTTCAAGTGAAGACTACACTCCCTGGATGTTTGTCGAACTCTTTTTTTTTTTTTTTTTTTTTTTAACCTCAGTGGGACAAAGCCTTCATGAGTTTCTTCCCAGCTCTTTGTTTCTTAGGCAGAATGTATGAAAGGGCAGTGAACCACAATTCAGGGACTCTCAAAATGGATCACCAGCTGCATTTTAGTATGTTATGCTATCAAAGCGGTCATGCCTACAGACAGGCTCACAGCACATTTGACCAGACAACATTTGGCCTTGGCAGTGTTTGTGGCACATGTTCCAATTAAGGACGTCTGCAGGGTAGCGATGTGGTTTTCCGTTCATACATTTACCAGACATTAGTCACTGTCCACTGCATCAAAGGAAGATTCAAATGTAGGGAAAGCAATCCTACATTCCCTTCTGTGACGAGACTCCGAGTCCCGCCACTTGGAATAACAGCTTGGGTGTCAATTACAGTGTAATGGACATACGCAAGCACTTGAAGAAAAAATGGTTACTCATCTTCTTGTACCTGTTGTTCTTAAAGATGTGTTGCATATCTCCATTACACGACCTACCTTCCTTTCCCAATGCATTGAAGTCTGCTAGGGCTGTCTGTTAATCGCAGTTAACTCCTGTGAATAACTCAAAAAAATTAATCACGATGAATCACAGTTTTAATCGCACTGTTAAACAATAGAATACCAATTGAAATTTATTAAATATTTTGGATGTTTTTCTACATTTTTATGTATTGTATTGTATTTGGTGTTGTAACTGAAATCAAAGTGTATATTTTTGATTATCATTTTTACAGTGCATATATTTGTAAACAAAAGAAATAGTATTTTTCAATTCACCTAATACAAGTACTGTAGTGCAATATCTTTATCATGAAAGTTGAACTTACAAATGTAGAATTATGTAAAAAAAACCTGCATTCAAAATAAAACAATGTAAAATTTTAGAGCCTACAAGTCCACTCAGTCCTACTTCTTGTTCAGCCATTCGCTCAGAGAAACAAGTTTGTTTACATTTGCAGGAGATAATGCTGCCCGCTTCTTGTTTACAATGTGACCTGAAAGTGAGAACAGGGGTTTGCATGGCACTGTTGTAGCTGGCGTTGCAAGATATTTACATGCCAGATGCACTAAAGATTCATATGTCTCTTCATGCTTCAACCACCATTCTAGGGGACATGCGTCCATGCTGATGACAAGTTCTGTTCAATAATGATCCAAAGCAGTGCAGACTGACGCATGTTCATTTTCATTATCTGAGTCAGATGCCACCAGCAAAAGGTGATTTTCTTTTTTGGTGCTGTGGGTTCAGTAGTTTCCGCATCAGAGTGTTCTTTTAAGACTTCTGAAAGCATGCTCCACACTTCATCCCTCTCAGATGTTGGAAGGCACTTCAGATTCTTAAAGCTTGGGTCGAGTGCTGTAACTATCTTTAGAAATTTCACATTGGTACCTTCTCTGTGTTTTGTGAAAACTGCAGTGAAAGTGTTCTTAAAATGAACAACATGTGCTGGGTCATCATCCAAGACTGCTATAACATGAAATATATGGCAGAATGTAGGTAAAAACAGATCAGGGGACATATAATTCTCCCCCAAGGAGTTCAGTCACAAATTTAATTAATGCATTATTTTTTTAACAAGCGTCATCGTCATAGAAACATGTCCTCTTTTTTTACAGTGCAAATATTCATAATCAAAAATAAATATAAAGTGAGCACTGTAAACGTATTCTGTGTTGTAATTGAAATCAATATATTTTAAAATGTAGAAAACATCCAAAAATATTTAAATAAATGGTATTTTATTATTCTTTAACAGTGCAATTAATCGCGATAAATTTTTTTAATCGCTTGACAGCCCTAGCATTTATCATCAGCTTTCAGTGTGAAAGATCTGAAGAAGGGGCAGGGTGAGGCAGCTCTGCCCTTTATATCCTCGCTTTGGAGCACGAGGAGCTCAGCTGTTCATGGGGTTGACCCTATGGGTATTGATAGGGAAAATTCTCTGGCACTGGTGCATGGGACACAAACACACCTACAGTGTAATGGACATATGCAACACATCTCAAACACCAGTTAAGAAAATGTGAGTAACAGTTTTTTCTTTCTGAATAACTTCTCTAAGATGTGGCCTTTTCTGTCCATCCACACAGCTAAAACTTGTCCCGGCTCTCATTGTCTTGTCTCAGTTACTGCAACAACCTTTTTTCTGGCCATGACAAATACAGTCTTCCCCGCTGATATCCATTTAGAATACTGCTGCAAAATCCTTTCCCAAGCCCATCACTTTATTTATGTCCCCCCTCTTTGAATCTCTTCACTACCTCCCTCTTCTTTGTTTCAAACAGAAGCTTCTTGTCTTCACTGTCAAGACCTTTAGTGAGCTATCTCCACCCTACCTGTCATCACTCATTCAGTATCTAAATGTCTACTCCCACCTCTGATCGACCCATGAAGTTAGCCTCTATTGGCCACTTGTTAAATTTGCAAATAAGCACATTTGTGCTTTCGCCCATGCTGCCTCTCATGCCTGAGACAAGCTCGCTGTAAACATCTACAAAAAAACTCATGATCCTCCTTCAACACCCTCCTTAACTCTCTCCTTTGCCGTGAGACCTATGAAAACATAGACAATGGTTTGACTGCTGGTGTGCTGAGACCATAGCCTACCATGCTGACCATATTGTCTTATTGTTTCCTTGTACTCCATCATCTATCTGTATCCATCTGTTGTCTTTTATCTTAGACTTAGATTGTAAACTCAGTGGGGCAGGGACTGTTTTTTTTGTTTCATGTTTGTACAGTGCTTTCCACAGTGGGGTCCTGGTCCATGACCGTGGCTCCTGGGTCTTACAGTAATACAAATAATAATATAGGATTGACAAATATGCATTAAATAATAAAAATAATTTAGTTTCCAAAGAGATTTGTCATAGAAGTTGAAAAGTAAGTCTTCTAGGCTAAGAAGTTCCTTAGGGAGTGTGCCCAGTGATTTGAAGGACTTTGGATCCCGATTCAGTAAAGCACATAAGCATCTGCTTAAATCCAGTCAAAGAGGTTACTACAGAGTCAGCTGGATTTAACCAAATGCTAAAGTGCTGAATAGGGATGGATTTAAACACCTGGTTAAAGTTAAGGATGTACTTTCAGCTTAGTTGGGTACCTAATTCCCTTAAGTTACCTTGAAAAGTCTAGCATTAGTGCTTTTGCTGAATTAAGGTCTTAGTTCTTTAGTATTTCTTTTTATGAAGCATCAAAACCTAAGTTTTGATTAAATTAAGTTTTTTCTTTGTTTCTAAGTTGTAGTGGTAATTTGAGGTTTGAGTTGTGTGGATTAAGGAATAAGCCATATGTTTTTGCCAATATAGAGTTTGCGCTCTCTTTTAGGTACCACTCACACTCTGGAGCGGACTCTCCAAAGTGGATATACGCTGGCAAGAAATGTCTAGCAGAGAATTCTCCATCTGCAGAGGGGAGTTTTCCAGTGGTGGAAGGGGCATAGCTGCCTCCTGCACCAGCCACTCATCATCCCCCAGCATAGGGGACATGGTAGAGCAGAGGTCCCCTACACCCATTACTCCTCTGGCATGTGGTCACTGAGAGACCTTATGCCACTGATGTAAGTTACAGTTGCTCTTCAGCAACTCTAACTTACACTGGAGTAAGACTGTGCAGGATCAAGAGCTAAAAGATCCTTGAAATCCTCCCCCTGCCCCCAGGGCCGACGAGATGTGGAGGAAACTGGTACAAATTATCGGGGCCCGGCGGTCCAGAAGGAGGTCCAAGGCCCAGCTTCCCTCCCCCTCATTGGCCCTGTTTAGCCAGTCCGCCCTTGCTGGGGGGCCCGAAATTTTTTTTTTTACCGGGGCCCGAACCTGCTCTCGGTGGCCCTGCCCGCCCCTGAAGTTCAGAGGCAGATGAGAGTTTTAGCCCTATAGCTAGTCCCATTGACTTCAGTGGGACAACTCACTGTATGTACGTAAAGTTAAACACATGGTTAAATCTTTAAAGGAACACAGTCTTAATTTGTGTGTCTTTTTAATAGGTCAGGGTTAATACATATTTTAAGTGACCTTTTTGAATAGAAGTAAAGTACTTTTATTATGTTTTATGGAATGCAGCATAAGTCCCACTGGATGACATAGCAATGGAAAACTTCCCCAAAAGAATCTTAACTGCAGGGCTTTCCAGTCAGCTCTGTTTCATCTGAGCCTGCAGTTTACTTAAGTATGTTGCTAGTTAATTGAAGTTAGGTAGTAATATTGTGAAATTAAGAGGCATCGATGGGTACCAATTCTGTAAACTGGATTACCTGAAGGAAATATTGAATGACAATAAATGTTTATAGGCAGTTTTAGTGGTAGTAAGCAGAGCTCCATTTCTTTTCTTTTAAATCAGTGTGAACTGAGTAAGTCTGTATGGGTCTGATCCTGCAAATTGCTCTGCACAAGTGTTCAGCTGCACTCACACAGAGCCCCATGTGAAGCTCCATGCAGGTGCAAAGGTCCGTTATGCAGAGCCCCATCGACTTCAGTGGGGCTTTGTGCTGGTGCAGTAGTCTGCCCATATGAATCCATAGGCAGGATTTGAACCTTTCAGAGTTGTTTTGTCACTACTGATTTAAACAAGAAAGAAAATGCTTCTGACAAAAGAAAGAAAACTCTTACTACCACTAAAAGTACCATTAACACTTATTCTATCCTTTGACTTTTTCTTCAGATAATTACTTTGAGACTATGCAGCAAAGAAACAAATTAAGTACTATTAATGCTAAGATGATCCAAATATTCATATTGTAGATAGCTTCATATGGCTTCATTCTGTAAGTATAATTTTTGTATGGAAAATTGTAAATAAAAAAAAATTATTTTCTCTGTACTAGGATATATCGAGGAAGAACATATGCTAAACGACAGCAGTATAAAAATGCAACCGAAGACTTTTCTGCTGCAGTTCATCTAGACCCTTCTAATTGGTTAGCATTCTATTGCAGAGGTTGCATACTGCGAAAGATTGATCCAAAGAAAGCTCTGCAGGACTTCAGTGTTTCTGGTATTATTTCCTAGTGTCAATACTGAAAGGGAGAAGTTCTGTACTGGTACCAGTGCTGTTCAACATATTCATAAATGAGCTGGAAAAGTGGGTGAACAGTGAAGTGGCAAAATTTGCAGACGATACAAAATTAGTCAAAATAGTTAAGTCCAAAACTAACTGCAAAGAGTTACAAAGGCATCTCACAAAACTGGGTGATTGGGCAAGAAAATGGCAGATGAAATTCACTGTTGATAAGTGCAAAGTAATGCATATGGGAAAAATAATCCCAACTAAACATACAAAATGATGGGGTCTAAATTTAGCCATTATCACTCAAGAAAGATCTTGGAACTATCGTGGATAGTTCTCTGAAAATATCTGCTCAGTGTGAAGTGGCAGTCAAAAAAAGCTAACAGAATGTTAGGAACCATTAGGAAAGGGATAGATAGTAAGACAGAAAATATCATACTGCCACTATGTAAATCCATGGTATGCCCACACCTTGAATACTGTGTGCAGTTCTGGTTTCCCCATCTCAAAAAAGATACGTTAGAATTGGAAAAAGTACTGAGAAGGGCAACAAAAATGATTAGGGGTATAGAACTGCTTCAGGGATGACTCAAAGGGTGACATTACAGAGATTTATAAAATCTTGAATGGTATGGAGAAAGAGAATAGGGAAGTATTATTTTCTCCTTCACATAACACAAGAACTAGGGGTCACGATGAAATTAATAGCAGCAGGTTTAAAACAAACATAAAGAAGTACATCTTCATACAATGCACAGTCAACCTGTGGAACTTGTTGCCAGGGGTTGTTGTGAAGGCCAAAAGCATAACTGGGTTCAAAAAAGAATTAGAAAAGTTCCTGGAGGATAGGTCAGTCAATGGCTGTAAACGAAGATGGTCAGGGACGCAGTATTCACTCTGCACTTTGTCCCTTTTAATTTGTATTAATTTAGTGTTAGTATTGGATATTGGCTGTTAGCCATTTTCAGTTATTTCCCACTGTTTCCAAATTCCCCCTTTGTTTTATTTTAATCATTTGAGAGTAGAAGTAATAAAGAATTATAATTATATACTTGTATGTACTTGCTCCATTTTATACATACCATTTTCCATGGTACATAAACTGGTTTCTTTGCATGGTGGTCCCACCAGTTAGTTTATATTTCACTTATGATATTAAATATAACACTAAGAAAGCTAGAATAAAAGTAATATGCAGATAAGCTATATAATAAACAATTAAAATTCAAATGTGAATATTGAAAAGTTACAATTAAAATATATTTTTTCCCCCAGTGCTCCTCAATGACTCTTTTGAAAATCTCAGTTCTTTCATTCACCGTGGGATCTTATATTCAGAACAATGTCAATGGTCACTAGCAATCTGTGACTTTGAAAATGCGCTGGCTCTGGACAGGTGATTGGACTTTTAATATAGAGTATACCACTTTGAATTAGCTAAGGGGGAAAACTTATGTTCATATCCATCAATCTATGTCTGTCTGTCTAAGTACTGCTATGACCCCTATCAATGTAGACTTACAAACATTTATGAATTTATCCTTTATGAAACAGGAAAGCATTATTATTCCTATGTTAGAGATAGGGAACTGAGCAGAGAGATTAAGAGTGGGATTTTCAAAAGTGTCTAAGTGACTTAAGGGCACCTTTTGAAAATTCCACCCTCATTGACTTGCCAGAGATCACATGAGAATGTTGTGCCACAGCTGAAAATTAAATAGGGTCTCCTGCATCCCAGTGCAGTGCCTTAAGCAATATTATTCTTCCTCTTATTTGTTGGAAAACTATACATATTTTCTGCATCCCACCATCTCCCACAATTCTGGGCATCTGAGCTTCTCACCTCTGTCTGCAGCTTCACAGAGACAGATCAGTGTTTTGGCTCCACATCCCTCTGCTCCTGCTTGCTGCCAGAGTCTCTGGCTCCATGCCAACAGACAGTGGCAGTTTCTGTTGCTCCTGCTCTTACCTTGCAATTTGAGCTGTTTCTACCCAGATTTTGGGCAGGGATGACAGCAGTCTCCCACTCCAACATTCCTCCCCCTCCCTGGGTCAGTTAACACCTGAGGGGTTTAACTCTCTCTGAGCCTCCGCTTCAGTGTCTCACGGCTGGCTCCTCTGTTCCTTGCAGGTGTGGCGAGCAGCCAAGAAAGCACAGGGTTAAATCCAAACAGTGCTCTGTTTGTAAGGCAGGGTGAGTGGTGCCCACCCTGCACCCAGCCTTCTGTCCCTATCTCTGTTAGGATTCAGGGCTACGAGTCAGACAGGCAGGTAGGGTCCCCAGCTCATCAAGGCAGCCATGACTCCATTGCAGGAAAATGGACCAGGAACCCCAGTGCAGAGCAGGGAGAAGCTCTAAAAGCAAGGAGGACCCAGACCACTCAACAAAGGGGGTAAGTCCCAAGGGACCCCTGCACAACAAAGAGGGGACAGATCCCCCAAGTTGTAAAGTGGGTCCCAAGCACCCTGAGGAAAGAAACAGGCCTTCTAATCAGCCCCACTCCCTCCCAAGATGACCCAGAAGGCTCTGACTGAGGAGTTTCCCCCTCCCGGGGGGTTGGACACAGTAGGGAGGATTCTGAGACGGACCTCTTGAAGGGGCTCCAGGCACTAAGAAAGGCAAACGGCAAAAGGCCTCATCAGAGCTGCAGCAGGGCTTCTATAATCCCAAAGTGCACAAAAAAGGTTAAAAAAAAATTAAAAAGGAACAAAAAGGGAAAGAAAAAGCACAGAAAGTCAGGAAGTATGAATCCTCTGGCTCCTCTTCCTCCTCATCCTCCACCAAGGAAGGTAAGCTGTCTGACTCTGAATTGAAACAGGATGGGGGGAAAATGCAGGAAAGATTTTTTTCCCCCTCCAAGACATCTCAAACTATGTGCAATCAGATTGTTTCCAGGCTTCAAATGCAACCGGAGAAGGCTCCTGTGGGTAAGCCTGAGTAAGTTTCTCCCCTCAAAATCTTCCCCTGAGGCAGCAATACTTTTTCTTCAGGGAAGTGATTAGTGATGAGTGGAACAAGCCTGATAAGACATTAACAAGAGTCACCTCAGGCTATATAACATTCAAGAAACAAAGGGCTCTGTTGCTGACTTACCAAAGGTAGACGCCATTGTAGCATCCTTCACCAGAGATATGGAGTCTACACTAAGGACTCCATGGTTAGAAAGATGGAGGCTACTCTCAGAAAGGATTTTGAAGCCTCTTCCACCACTCTCCAAGCATCCCTGGCAGCTATATACTCTGGGTTCTACTACATCTTTTTAATTGTGCAGAAATGCACAGGATGGGGGCAGAGGTAGGGGACTAGTATCAAAGCTATTGCTGACCTCAAAAGGCTTAACAAGTGGATGAAGAAAATTAAGTTTCAGATGAAGACACTGGCCTCTGTGGTGTCATCCCTGTCTCAGTGGGACTTCTTGACTTCAGTAGATCTAACGGATGCATATCTCCATCAGATCATGTCTCCTCATACTTCTGAGGTTTGCTTATGGTAAGAAATGTACTGAACACTTCCATTCAGCCTGTCCTTGGCTCCCCTGGTTATTTTATGAAAGATGTTTGTAGGAATAGTAGCCAGACTCAGGTGATAGACCCACCTGTACCCTTTCCTGGATGACATTCTGATCAGAGCTCCATCGCAATTAGCAACACACTGTGTCACATCTTGGATGTTGAATCTCCTCCTGGAGCATGGCTTAATCATTAGTGCCAAGAAAAGCTCCCTGGTTCCATTCACCAGAATAACCCATCTGGGGATAGAAATAGACACCTTGGTAGCAAGGATCTACTCATCATTAGAAAGATTTCAGAAAATCTAAGATTTTATCATCTTGCTCCAGAGTTGCAGGGGACCTACCATAGCATTATGACGCCAATTGCTAGGTCTCTGGGTGTCATGCATAGGGATCACTCAGGTCAGGCAATGCAGCAAGGCAGGGTCAGGTGAGGCAGAAAGGCAGAGTCCAAGGAGCAACTAGCGGACAATGGCTTGTTGCTCAGAGAAGGCTAGAAAGGAAGCAGGAAGTTTATATATGGTCACCAACCAATCCGGGTCAAGATGATATGGCCAGTCAGGAAGCAGGTTGCAGAATCCTGATAGCTGGTCCACCCAAGTCCGCGAATTCCCTGATAATTGGATGAGTTGGCATGGCGCAACAGCCAAGATCACTTCCCCAGTGGATCTAGGTTCAGGACCAGGGTTTGAGACCACATCCTGACACCACATAGTAGGCATCCTGTTCAACAGGATAAGATGGACCTCAGCGGGTGCTTTGAAAAAAAAGTGAGCTGGGTATAAACATGTATTAATTATAGTTGATTACGCCATCCACTATCCCAAAGAAATCCCACTGCACAGCCCTAATGCAAAGACTAATGCAGCGGAGCTGCTTAATTGTCTTTGCCAAAGAAGGGATACCTGAGAAGATCCTCATTGATCAAGGCACCAATTTTACATCTCAGCTTCAGAAGAAGGTGTGTGGTCTACTAAAAATAAAGATTATGGACCTCTGATTACAATCCGCAAGTGCTGGTTAAATGATTTAGCTAGATCCTGAAAAGGATGTTAAAGAAGTTTATTGCTCAGGACCCCCATCACTAGGATCAGCTGATTTCTCCCCTATTTGCTGTTTGAGAAGTTCCACAATCATCTACTGGGTTCTTCCCATTTGAACTCTTATATGGGAGACAACCTCTGGGAATTCTTGACCTAGTCCATGAGATATGGGGAGGAGCAGGCTGCTAAGGTGGAGAATGTTATATAGTACATACTGGAAGTTCTGGGAGAGGCTTGAAACCCAATGGACCTTTGCAGAAGAAAACCTCCTCAGTGCTCAATGGACCCAGGAGCAAGCCTATAACAAAGGAATGCATATTTAATCTGGGTGATTGGGTACTTCTACTCCCGAATGCAGAGTCCAACTTACTTGCTAAATGGGAAGGGCCATATGAAGTAGTCCACAAAGTTGGGCCAGTTAACTACTAAATCAGGCAACCTGACAAGAGGATACCATATTCTGAAGACATGGAAGGAGTGGGAGAGCTTATTTATCACTCCTTATCCCCCTGAGCCTGAGCTGGGGCCCCAAGTGGTCCACCTCACTGATCCCAGACAATATACAGGTGGGGGAACACCTCTGTCTGGAACAGAGGGTACAAGTAAGAAGCCTAGTAAAAGCTTTCTTGACAGTGTTTATCTCCCAGCTGGGGTGGATTCATTTCATGCACCATATCCAGACAGAGCCTGGGCAACTTCTCTGGGAGAACCCATGACCACTCTCCCCAAAAATACATGAGGCCATTTGGCAAAAGGTCCATGCAATGTTGGAACCAGGGATCACTGAAGAATCCCTCAGCAGCTGTACCAAAGCTTGAATGCTGGACAGCATTATCTGGTTTTGTATAGATTTTAGAAAGGTCAATGCTGTCTCCAAATTTGATGCCTACTCCATGCCCTGAGTTGATGAAATAATAGACCAACTGGGTGAGGCCTGATATATCACCTTGTTAGACCTAACCAAGGGATGGTGGCAGATCCCACTTCACCAGAATCATGGGACAAAAATGCCTTCGCCATGCTGTACGGCTTCAGTAATTTTAGGACTATACTTTTGGCCGCTATGGTGCCCCAAAAATGTTTCAATTGCTCATGGATCAACTTCTTCAACCACCTGGCTCATATGTAGTAGCCTATTTAGATGATGTGGACATCCACAGCTGAGATTGGGAGGAGCATCTAGCTCAAGTCGCCTCTGTACTGTGGTTCCTATGGGAGGCTGGGCTAACTGCAAACCCAGCCAAGTCTAAGATTGGAAAAGAAGAGACAACCTACCTGGGATATACTTTGGGGAAGGGCCAGATCCAGCCTCTCTTGGACAAAGTCCAGGCTTCAAAGCATGCCCTATCCCAACCATGAAGAAACAAGTCCAAAGATTTTTGGCACTGTCAGGTTACTACCGCCGATTTGTACCAAGTTTTCGATCATAGCAGCCCAGCTCACAGACCTAATTAGGACAGTAGCCCCAAGAAGGTTCACTGGTCTGAGGCCTGTGAAAAAGCCTTTCAGAAGTTGAAAAACCACCTCTTCAAAGAGCCTGCGTTGCTCAGTGTTGACTTCTTCAAAAGAATTCATTTTGCAAATCGATGCCTCAGAAGTGAGACTAAGCAAAATGTTGTCCCAGGAAACAAATGGAGAGGAACACCCTGTACTCTATCTGAACTGCAAGCACAGAGTGAGAAGAGCTCACCAAAATGCTGATTTTTGTCCCCCTGGAGTTGGGGGCACCGGAGACAGTCCGCTGGCTCTGGTTCTCCAGATACCATCTGGAGTTGGAGGGTATGCGATGAGGTATACAAACTCCATACTGGACAACAAGGGGCTAAGGAGCTGCTCTGGGCCTAGACAGTTCAGTCCTATCACACTTGCAAGGCATGCATAGGTTGGAGGAGGAGCTTAAAAGGGGAACAGAGCAGCTCACATGTTGGCGGACCAGGGAAGACAGTAGACCTTCAGCCTTTTTCAGCTGCTGAGGAAAGGGCTGACTGAAGGCAGGAGTTTCCCAGATGACCACTTGCCTGAAGGCCACTCCCTGAGGGAAAGAAGGGCCAGATTCTGACGCATCCTGAGAGGGAATCATTCCCCTCTATTTCTTATTAATTCCCCTGACTTTTTGTTCATGGACTACCTGGGAAAGAGAGAGACTTTAAAGTGATCTGACTGGAGGGCCAAGTCACAGGAAGAAGCAGGCCACCAAGAGGCGGAGCAGCCATTGGCAGGAGACGCCCAGTGGGGAGTGAGCTGCTATGCCATGCCCAGCCACAAGGTGGTGCCAGTGGTGAGTCAACCCCTTCACAATACCCCAGGGGGGCAGTGGCACTTCATGGTCTATAGCATCAAAGGCAGCTGATAGAATAACATCAGAATGGAGACGTGGTGGCAAAAAAATAACAACCAAAGAAACTAATGAACCCTCTGTACTAAATTCAGCCTTGAAACCAGACAGACAGGGATCTAGGAGGAAATCAGAGGAATGCTGATGAAACTGGACTTGCATATCTCAGCCTTCTAATAAACATCCACCAAAAAAGGTGCAGTCCATGTTTGGAGAAGTCACTAATCATGCATATATACAGCTACCAGTGTTCAAGGGAATTAAAAAGGGAATTAGTAAAGCATTTGATGTGTGTTATGCAAGCAAATAGGTGTAACTCAAAGCCTACCTTTTGACTGCTTACAGATGTGTTTTTATAATACTATAGTAATTAGATGAAACATGTTGTATTGGACATTGATGTATACAACAAAGTATTTTATATTGTATGACAAAATGAAAAATAAGATAATCTTTATTCTTTTTTAGTGGTATTGCCTTGGCTTACATAAATATTGGCTTGATATTACTGTTACATCTGGATCATTACTATGAAGCTATTCGACAGTTCTCTAAAGCCATTGAAGTTGATCCCACAAACATTAGAGTTTATATTTGTAGAGCTCAAGCATATCATCAGGTATTTTATTCTTTTTGGTCTTTTATATCATTATAATACTACATTTACATTTTATAGTTGCTATGAAAAACATTTTAATAGATACTTATGCCCTGGTCCTTCAAAGACTTACATGCTTAACTTTTTGGACAATAAGTACCCATATTGATTTCAATGGGATTATGTGCAATGCATAAAAAGCACATATGTAAATCTTTGCAGGGTTGGGATCAAAGGCAATAACAGATAATCCTATCTGTAGTAACTAGTTGTAAAGCCTTCCTCCATGAGCTGAATATTTAGAGCTCTATGGGCTTTTTAGGACCTTACCTTGCCATCAATCAATCCTCAAACAGTGGAATGGATAAAATAATAGTAGTAAGAGGTAAGATTGATAGATAAGCTTTTGTAAAATATTATAAAAATAGTTTAGGACGTTTGCATGTTTGTATCTTTTGTCAGGATTAAGGATCTCTGTGGTGTTTTAGGCATTTGTTTTAGTGTCACCATTAGATGTAGGGAGAATAGAAAATCCTGAAATTGGGTGTTGGTAGATAAGTAAAGCAGAAGCTCATTAGCAAATATTTTGTTTTACACTCAGTGGGGTAGAAAAAGTGATTAAAGAGTATGTACGAGTACCTGAATTGTTTTTTGTAAATAACAGGTGCACAATTTACAGCATGCATTAAGAGATATAAATCGAGCCATTCATCTTTATCCCACTGAATCCTATTTATGCATAATAAGGTAGGAAAATTATCATTTAGAAATTAACAAGTATTCCACTTTACAACTGTTGTTTGAAACACACTAAAAACATCAACTATATTAACACATCTACTAAACAAGCCTAGTTAATGATAATAATCAGATGGTAATAAAATTTAAAAGCACTTTTCATCCTTTACAAATTATATCCATGTAGTAGTACCTCACTGGTGTTACCTCTGGTATGCAGAGAAGGATCCAGCATGATATACAGGATGCAGCATGACAAAGTACATGCAAGGTATGGGGAAGGGGGAGTGTGAATATGAACAGTGACAATAGGGCACACCTATACTCTTCTAAATTAATAATTTAAATGTCCATTCAGAGTGGATAAATATTTCAGTGTCCTATCTGAAGAAACGACACAGTAAAATAAGGGTGAAGTGCTGAGTCCAGCCTTTCCCCTAGGCTTGAACCTATGAGTTCAGAGAGAGTAAATATTTCAAACCTGATATTTAGCTGTTCTCTCCAGCTTAGCCCAAAAGCTCCATTTATGTGTAGCTTCACTCATTTTCTCTGTAAATCTGTTTCTGTCTTCACAGAAAATAATTTTACTAAAGGTCTTCCCTCTCCTAGTCTTTTTTATATATACTTGGAGAATCTCAAGATTCTACCACCATTTGCTCTTTTTTCCTTTTCTGGTCTTTATTTGGTCTCAGAAGCCAAATCTGAGCTTCCCAGACTGTTCATGAATGTCCTTAGTATTTTCTGCAGAGTTGGTGGTTTTTATACAAGCTTCTTATGGCTTGTCTAGAACCAGTGCACCATTTGGCATATCTAAATCCTGCCTGTCACTACAGGCATGTGCAGTTTGAGAAACTCTCCTTTGGCTGGTGTGGATTTCCAAAACTCTGTGAAAACTGATGTATTGACTAAGGAATCCATATGGTTCCTAATGCATACATAAAATACATTTTTAATCATGAACTAATTCCTTTACTCCACTCCTCCCAAATTAGTGAAAGGTACCAGCCCCTTGCTAAGTCAAACAGATAAGCCAGTTTTCATCTGAGGGGAACCAAATAAACTGTAGGAAATGTTAGAAAAGTGAGGACATCTCATTGTCATCTCATCTCAGTGCAGAAGGCCCACTCACTGCTCTATGCATCAATTAAAACTCACATTAAGGACTTAAAGTGAGGCTGTACTCTAAATAGTAAATATATGAAATTGTAGTCTTAATCAATATTCCTTGTGTGCATTTCAAGTCCTCTCTGCTTACTTTAGGAACAATAATAATTTTTACTGCTTTTTACTCTTATCAGTACTATAGAGCTGCAACAAACTTAAGAGGGAATGGGCGAAAAGTTAGTCCTTCTTGTTCATCAACAAAAGAATTGTTTATTAAGTTTGTCAATCCCACCTCTGTTACCCCAATAGCAAGAGTGGGGTTGTGCCGGTATCTCTGAAGGCCTGATTTGGCTTGCAAGTACATTTACTACTAATGGTGATGCATGGGAAAGAAAGAAACCTAGCTTGGCCTTCAGAATCAGATTGAATTTACCTACAACCACTCTATGGCAAAACAACATTGATTTTAGAAATAGCATTATTAATATTTGCATAGTTCTAGAGGTAGTGTGTGTGCTCTATTTGCTGTGGAGCCCACAGAAAATGTGTTTTTTATGAGCCTTGCAATTGAATAGCTATACATTTTTAAAATTTCTTGGTGATAGTGTTTTAAAAAGTATGTGCAGAAGGAACAAGAGGAAAAACCTGGATGGTATTCCTTTGGAGATGTGATTCTTACGAGAAACTTTAGACTTTTACTTACTCCTGCATTATTTGTACTTTTAAAATACTGCTTAAATAAGAAATCTCAGCCTGAAAAAATGGTTTCATAATGAGCAAATTACATACAACAAAAAAATTTTTTGTTACAGGGGACAATATTTAATTGAGATGAAGGAATATAAACTTGCAAGCTTCTGTATTCTTCAAGTAGCAGAAATGGGCGACGGTAAAGTCAGTTTAATTGTCTAGGTTCTTATTAACCATAGTATCGAGCCCCAATGTAAGGCGTAATTTAACTACTGTAATTTATTATAAGGAACTGTGACACTTCCTTATGTTGCTTTCAGTTTTTTCACTTACCTTTCTTTACTTGTGCTGTTTATGTTTATATTTTGACTTATAAATAAGGCTACGTTTTAGTAACATTTTAGTAAAAGTCATGGACAGTAAACAAAAATTCACGGCCCATGACCTGTCCGTGACATGTACTATAGACCTCTGACTAGATCTTGGGGTGGGGGCAGCCCAAGGGTGCTAGGGTTGCTCGGGGGTGGCCCGAGACCCCTGCTGCTGCTGGGGAGCGGGGTAGGTGGGCAGCAGTGCACAGCCCAGGAAACCCGCAGGTGCTGAGGGGGAGGATTGGTGGGGCCGGCAGGCTCCCTACCTGGCTCTGTGCCTCCCCAGAAGCAGTGACATCCCCCTCCCTCAGTTCCTAGATGGAGGCATGCCCAGGCAGCTCTGCGTGTTGCCTCTGCCCTGAGCGCCGACTCCGCAGCTCCCATTAGCTGGGAACCATGGCCAATGGGAACTGCAGGGGCGGTGCCTGCAAGCGGAGGCAGCGTGCCGAGACCCCTAGCTATGTCTTTGCCTAGGTGCCGAGAGATGTCGCTGCTTCCGGGGAGCCCCCTGAGATAAGCACCACCCAGAGCCCTCACCCCCTTCCGCACCCTAACCCCCAGCTCTAAGCCCCCTCCCACACCCAAACTCCTGCTTCTGCTGGGGGAGGGGGTGCGGCGGCCTGAGACTGCCCCAGCAGTGGCCAGTGCGGCTGGCCCAGGGGCTGCCGGGGCTGCTCATGTGGCCCCGGGGCCAGCCACACCAGCCGCTGCAGAAGTCACGGGCCTCCATGACAAATTTGCAGCCTTACTTATTGGTAATAGAACGTTATGTGGAATTTATGGTTATACTTTGTATTTACTTAGGACGTTGCTTACTAAGATATCAAATGGCTTTACAAACATTAAACTTCATAACACACCTGTAAGGTAAAATACTACAATGGCTATAGTAACCCTTGTGGGTTGTAATAGTGGTCTCAGAATGGTAGAACAAGTGCCCCATGCCCTCAGTGGGGGATGATTCTGTTGTTCCGTTGACCCCTCAGCAATGCCTGTGTAATTGTTTGGAGTTGTCTTTTTCCTTTCTTTCTTTGGAGAGGGGAAGTTTGCAGATGCCCATGATTTGACTCTAACTTTGCTGCTTATAGTTGAAGTTTTCTACTCCAGGCTTTGATGTGAAAGGATTAAAACTCAATTCTTAAAAAATTGTTTGTGTTTTGGTATGGCACTTAAAGCAAACAACTTTGGAGTCTCATGGATTTTTGAACAATGTAAAGTTTGTTTATCCTATGAAACTACCTTATATTTAGAACATGCAGTGTGAAATATTATAATATTGTGACCATTGTTTGTTTTTCTTATTTTCAGTATCCTTTAAAACCTCTCCTGTTCAGCAAGCGCTCGTTCAGTCATTTTGTCAAAATCACAGTAACGCTATAGAGTGCTTACTTGAGGTTATTGCAAATCAGCCTGCGCCTTCCATGTTTGTTCTGCTAGGAAAAATACAAATGAAAGCCAAGAAAACCAAGGTTAGAAAATTCTTTCTAAACTATTTACAGTAAAATGCCAAACAATACAGTGTCTTGGTTTCTATAGCCTTGATGCTTTACAGAGTATCTCATTTTATCAAATATTCCCGGACCCTGAACGTCCATGTTTACATTACAAAAGGGAATAGTAACACTCTTTTAAGCTTAATGCTCCTGCACTAATGTTTCAGTAAGTATTACGCAGTGTTGTTTAAAACCATGTAAAGTTTAGTTAAAAGAAATAATTATGTAGGCTGGAGTTCAGTTAAATTTCATAATGTTGCTTTTTTCAAAACATAAAAAGAAAGCAGTGTGCAAATACTGTAATATCTAATTGAGCTAGAGGCAATACAAAAGTTTGGTTGCTTCATATTTGTAGAACAAATGTACAAGAATTTTCAGAGTGATTATTGTATAACTAGTCCCTCAGCCTTGTGAATACAGTACTTGCTTCCCATTGTGTGTTACCAGTAGAAATATCATACTGTTGCTCCTTTGACCCAAGCAGTTAGACAATAATCATGGCCTTGCAGGGTTATTTTCATTAGGAGGAGAAATAGATGATACAAGTCAGGCATTTCTTTTGATGCAATCCTGTTTATTTACAAAGAATGTACAGCAAGCCCTGTTTCCTCAAACACACTAGAAACAAACTGTACCTGGCAGTTTCCTTGTTCAGAAATCCCCAAGTCTGCCTCTCAAGCAAGTTCTGTGTCCAAGAAGCTCCATCCCTCTGCTTTGTCTCAGGATCATGCTCATAACTGCTTCTCTGGCTTTCTCCTGTATTGCACACACATGCACATAGCTTGCAGAAACAAAACACTTACATCCTGTGTTTCCACTAGGCAAAACCCCTTGAACCATATCATCATACAGCCTAGTGCCTTAGGCAGTAGCCTCCATTATTACATCTATTTCACCACAGAAAAGGGGCTTAATTTTTTCCTTATACTGCACCTGAGAGAAAGGTGATTAGCTCATCCATTGGCTTTAACCATGGCTGTGATAGTTTTTGGATCAACGGTCCCTTGATGGCAGCCATTAGTAACTTTCAGCATAAGGGTACTCTAGGCATTAGGAATAGATCCTGAAAACATGCTGTCATGGTTGCCGGTCTGTCTGTACCACTATCCCCTTTCTGGTCTCTCTGAGTGCACCACCTCAGATGTCAAGCCTTGTGCCTTTACCTCTTCCAGAGTGGAATTCTGCAATTCTCCCACTCTTAGAATGGTCCCTTTATCGACCATGCTTGCTGATCAGGTCTGACTGAGTTCTGGCACCTTCGGGTGTATGTGACCAGTGGTATACAGTGACCAAACAGTCTTCTTAAAACCAAAGTATTGTTTATTTTAACAGTAGGAATAAAGCATTTAGAGAGAGAGGATTTTAAAACAAACCGTCTATATGCATGTCTGTCCTACCATTGGGATACCAAAGAATTTGCTCCGAGGAGAAAGTGCGGGATATACACCTTAATGCACTTATAACTGCCTTCACTAAACAAGGACACTCCACCAGAGAAAAGCAACAGAGAGTCCTGTGGCACCTTTAAGACTAACAGATGTATTGGAGCATAAGCTTTCGTGGGTGAATGACAAAGTGGGTATTCACCCACGAAAGCTTATGCTCCAATACATCTGTTAGTCTTAAAGATGCCACAGGACTCTCTGTTGCTTTTTACAGATCCAGACTAACACAGCTACCCCTCTGATACTTTCCACCAGAAAAGTAGATTGCATCATGGACCAGGCCACACAAATATCCCAAGAGAATTTATTTCAGTTCAGAAATAAAATCCCCTCTGACTGCACACCCTAGTTGTCACCTCACACTGGAACCCATACCGGGTATCAAACAACTACAACCCATACTTGATGGGAACCCATTCCAAAAGAAATATTTTCTGAACCCCTTTTGGCCTTCAAACACCCCCCCAACCTCTCCAAGATCATCATTAGAAGCAAGCTTCCCTCAGACCAGGACACATCAATTCAAGGTGGCACCAGACACTGCCACAGCAACAGTTGCAAAACCTGCAGACATATCTCACTGCTATGATGATGAACACCCGCCCCCCCAACATGCCTATCACAGCATGTGGTATACCTCATTCAGTGCATTAAATGCTCCAATAATAGCTATGTGCTACACTCTTGAGTGAACTCACACAGGAAAATGATAGAAGACAAAAACATTATCACCTCTGGGTGAACACTTTTCACAGAGTGATCACTCTATATTTGACCTATCAGCCCTCATCCTCAAAGGAAACCTAAACAATTTCAAAAGATGAGCAAGGAAACTTAAATTCATAGTTTTGCTAGTCACTAAAAATCATGGACTGAGTAGAGACACTGGATTTATGGTTTATTACAACAATCTATAAACCCACTAACAACTGCCCTCAGCTGCATTTTCTCCCCCTCCTTTCCTTACTATGACAGGAGGGGTGTTAACAGGCTACTTCACCTTGAATGGTCCATGAAATATGTGTTAATTACTTATGTTAAATAATCTAGTCAAGCCTTGTATTTAGCAGTGACACTTTGAGTTAGGCTATGGCTGCACTACAGAGTTTACAGTGGCCGCTGTAGCGCTGTTAGTGCAGACACTCTAAGCTCACAGGAGAGAGGTCTCCCATCAACTTAATCATTCCAGCCCCACGAGTGGCAGTAGTTATGTTGGTGAGAGAAGCTTGCCCGCCAAGATAGCGCTGTCCACACTGGCACTTAGGTCAGTGTAACTTATGTTGCTCAGGGGGTGGCTTATGACATCCCTGAGCAACATAACTTATACCAATGTAAACTGTAGTGTGTATATAGCCTTAGTTTCCCAGACCTGAATAGAGCTCTGTATAAGCTTGAAAGCTTGTCTCTCTCACCAACAGAAGTTGCTCCAGTAAAAGATATTACCTCACCCACCTTGTCTTACCTAAAGGCTTTCCATCCCCTGATGGTCTGGTTTCTCAGTCTGGTTCCTCCAAACAACTCCTTCACTCTCTTCAGAAAGTCTTCCTTTTAAAACTGCTATAGCCCTTTTTGTTCTTCTGAGTACCTAGGCTCTGGCCTTGCCTTCTGGACCAAACCAGTCTGTATGCTCAGCAGGAGATAGAGCCAGTCTTCCAAACCAGTGGCTCTGTCATTATCCCTTAGTAACTCTCGTGTTTTCTGAGGGTTGGCTTATCTCGTACCATTCTTTAACTTCCTGTTTGTTTCTCCTTGTAGCCCCCCATTAAATTAAACCAATATTTTCAGACAGTAAACATTCCAATAACTAAGTCAACATACAGTATTCATAAATTATGACAGAATAGCTCCACATCCATCACACATGTATGTGTGTAGCTTTATTGAGTGAGATTACTCACTTGGGTGAAATTACCTCTGTGTATTTGTGGGATTAGCCCTTAACCATTGTATTATAACTGAGATGTTTCATGGGTATAAATTAAATATTATACATAGTTTATCACTGTTCGCACAGAAAACCCAAAAGCAAATATTTAAAATGTGACCTGAAAAGAAAGGGACACCTTGGGGTTTTTGCCTCTGCCGGATATGTAAAGAAGGCCTAAAAGGTTTGGCTTTTTAAAGTTGTTGGCTTGTTTTGCTTGTTTGCTTTAGAAATTCAGGTGATGTCTCACTAGAAGATTCTCTGCTGACTGGAGCATTAGTCAAGTTATGATATCAAAGATTAATAGATTCCAAGGTCAGAAGGGACCTGTATAGAAGGGACCTGTAGCGAAACGATGACTCACTGGCGCAGCGCCTCCTGTTGGTCTTCTTGGGAATTAGCTCGTCCAGCACTCGGCGCGCCCTCTGCTGGCCGATGTCTCGCTTGCCTCAGGGCCCCCCAGGTCCCTCCCGGACCACGGTGCCCCTTACCTTGGAGTTCTGCCCCAGCAATACCCCACCACATTCTGGATCTCCCCTCCCAGGGGAGCCCCCAACCCTCTCACCCACCTTGCCTCAGTGGCTACTGCCAGTCACCATCTAGTCCCCGCTCCCCAGCTCCTCTTGCCTTTCCCCAGCCCTGCTCTTGTCCCTGTACCCTGAACTCCCAGGCAGCCAGGTCCTTCTCTCTCCAAGGCTGGAGAGAGACTCCTCCAGCTTCTGGCCCACAGTCCTCTTATCAGGGCCAGCTGGGTCCTAGTTGAGCTGGCCACAGCTGTGGCTGCTTCCCCAATCAGCCGGCCTTGGCTGCTTTTAATCCCTGTTCTGCAGGAGTGGGGCAGTCGCCCCACTACGAGACCATTGTGATCATCTACTCTGACCTCTGTACAACATCGGCCATAGAGCTCCCTCAAAGTAATGTCTGTTGAACTAGTATGTATATTAAAAAAAATCCAATCTTGATTTTAAAAATTACCAGTGATGGAGAACCAGCCATGACCTTTGGTAAATTGTTCCAATGGTTAATTATCCTCACTGTTAAAATATTATTTCTTATTTCTGGTCTGAATTTCCAAATCTTTTTCAGAGTTGCTGCTTCCCAAGATAGAGTCCTCCAAAAGAGTCAAGAGACTGAAAGTTGCTAAGCAACTGCAACAGGAAGAGATTATTAGTCAGACTGCTTAAAGTTCTACTTTTTGTTTTTGTTAACACTTATTTAAACCAATGACTAATGAACATTTTGAAAAAAAGTTTTACTTAATCATGCCCACACCTTCAATTAGAGCAATTCAGAACTTCCAGCAAAACCAAGGAAGAGCAGCCTTCACATTTCTTAAATGTATGAGGCCAAAAAAACAAAAGTACCTTCCAGGCCTTCTTTACATATAATAAAGAAGTGAAAAGGGCACAAGCCCAATTTAAAAAATTCGGTGTATGTCGCTTTTAAAACTCAGACTTTTTTTTTTTTTTTTTTTTTTACTAACAGTGTTTTACAAATATTATAACAGGGGTCGGCAACGTTTGGCACGCCACTCGCCAGGGTAAGCACCCTGGCGGGCCGGGCCAGTTTATTTACCTGCTGACGCGGCAGGTTCGGCCGATCGTGGCCCCCACTGGCCGCGGTTCGCCATCCCGGGCCAATGGGGGTGGTGGGAAGCCGCGGCCAGCGCATTCCTCGCCCACGCCGCTTCCCGCCGCCCCCATTGGCCCGGGATAGCGAACCGCGGACAGTTGGGGCCACGATCGGCCGAACCTGCCGTGTCAGCAGGTAAATAAACTGGCCCGGCCCACCAGGGTGCTTACCCTGGCGAGCCGCGTGCAAAACGTTGCCGACCCCTGTATTAGAATAATATCCTTTGTTATTACAGGATGCTGTGGAAAGTTTTCAACAAGCATTAAAGATACTGACTTCTTCAGCAAAAATCTTGCCTAATACATTTGAGGCTGCAGAAATTTATTATTTCTTGGGCCTGTGCTATATGGAGCAAGTCAGTTTATTACAGGTATGTATTTATTATTTAGAACATATTAGCGTTGTGGCTTTAAGAGCTGGAAACAAGATTGACTAAAAATTTAAAATATTTTAAAGGTTACTTTCCACTACTTTTTACATATTTTTACTCTTTAATTTTTATCAGACCTTCTTGCAAATGTGTGAAAAAAAATTTCCATACGAGTATTACAATATTTAATTAGTTATGCATACCTTTTGCTGTGTTTCTAATGGCGGTGAAATCAACGTGAATATCTTAGCTCATTATTAGTTCTCATTATTGTTGTTATAAGCAGAGTACACCATGCTGTGGATAGCATCTTAGTTCTCTGATTGCTGTACTTTTACAGAGGGTAAAAAAATCCCCCAGCCAACCAATCCTAAACTAGTTCAGTTTTTGGTATTTATTTTACACACGATATAAATCTTTTTTAACTAGGTATTTTTTGTTATGTAATTTAATACATTTTTCTAGGTGCATTTTAATATTAAAGGACTTTTTTTGTTCTTTCTATGTTTTTAACTACAGTTACAGGCTTGCTCATTAACAGTCTGATCCGAAGTCTATTGCATTCAATGGGACTCCTTCAGTGGGCTTTGGATCAGGCCTTATATGAGTAGGATCCATTTTATATATTAATAATGCCAACTTCAAAAAGCTTATAAACCCTAGCCTTCCCCTCATTTTGAAGCGTTACAAAATTGACATTAGAAAATCTTTTTAACAGTGCCTTTTTGATTAGTGTTGCATCTCTTTTCACCATTCTTTCCTATATTCTATTTTTAGAGCCTAGTCCTGCAAACATTTATGCACATTTATAATGTCTTTGACCTCAGTAGGATTAGTTATCATTATGTATTTGTATTTCAGTAGCACCTAGCTGTCCCAAGTAAGATCGGAGTACATTGCTAGTCACTGTTCCAAAACACAATAAGAGACAGTCACTAGTTTGAAAAGCTTACACTCTTATGTAAACATGAGAGATGAGCGTGGGTGAAAGGGAAAATTATTATCATGCTCATTTTACATGTGGGGAACTGAAGAACTGAAAAATTAAACCCTTGATTCAGGAAAGCACTTAAGCACTTGTTAAGTTCATTCCTATTCAGCAAAACACTTCAGCATATGCATAAGTCCCATTGACATCAGTGGGACCTAAGCAGGTGCTTAAGTGTTTGGCTGAGTAGAGATGGGCCTATGCATGTTTACAGTAAAGTTCATGCCTACCTGCTTTGCTACATCCAGGCCTAAATTTACTTGCCAAGGTCACATAGAAGACTATGGAAGAGCCAGAAATGTATGCAGAGCTCCTGAGTCCCAGTTTGGTACCCTATCCACTAGGCCAGAGGTCGGCAACCTTTGAGAAGTGGTGTGCCAAGTCTTCATTAATTTAAGGTTTCGCGAGCCAGTAATACATTTTATATTTACAGGGGCGGGCAGACGGAACCCCAGAAGGGCAGCAGGCTGAGCCACTCAGTCCACTGCCGATCTGGGGTTCCGTCCGCTAGCCCCTGCCAGGTGGGGTCCCTGCCGCCGGCCCCGCTCAGCCCGCTGCCGGCCCGGGGTTCTGTCCATCCAGGCCGGCAGCGGGCTGAGCGGGGCCAGCGGCCGGGACCCTGGCTGGCAGCAGAGTGCCACTAAAAATCAGCTCACGTGCCGCCTTTGGCATGCGTGCCGCCGGTTGCTGACCCCTGCATTAGGCCAACCTTCCTCTCGTATGAGTAAAGCTAAACAAATGTATAAGTGTTTACAGGACTGGATCTTAGACTGATATCCTTAGGTAGGAATCCTATTTTTGAATAGTGCCTAGCATGCTTCAGGCATTATTTCAACAATAACAATATAAACATTAATAATTTCTTTAGTCACAGAAGACCAGTGAATGTTATCTACAGTATATTCAAAGTGTCACTATTATATATGACTAAAATTTGAAATGTCACCTGGAATAGGTACTTCCCTCATACTAACTGTTCTGTTTAGGATAGAGAAGGGAGTAATATTTGAGCTGAATGGTACTTCTGTTTTGTGGTTTACCTCCAAAATGGATCTGTTAGCTCAGGTTATCTCTAAATCTTCAGATCATAGCCACTTTAAATTCCCCATCTGGCTTGATGTTTAGTTGTGAGGACAAGAGCTTATATCTGTATTACAATGTTGAGAGACTCACCAAACATAGTAGTATCACATCATTATTTTTTAACCCCGTTAGCCTCCTTTTCCAAGACAGTTATAAATGATAGTCAAGAGTGGCTGAAATACCTGATGTGGCATACACTGACCACTAGGAATAGATTACTTTCCCTTTAGAATATGTGGCTGCCACCACATTAGCATATCCCAGAAAAATCTGTTTTTATACTCCAGTATGAAAAAAAATAATTTGCAGAAGGACCTTAAAGAAATCACATTTTAGGTGTTCTTTCATGTAGCAAATAATTTTAGTATGTTAATTATTTATGGTCACAAGGCCAAATTCTGCCCTTGGTTATACCAAAGTAGTCCCACTGAAGAAAATGGAGTAAGAAGTAATAAATGAGGGCAGAATTTCACTTATTGTGTTTGTCTCATATGTTGTATTAAAATTTAAAAAAGAAGGAGTAAAATAGTGAAAACACAAGAAAAAATATTACTGGGTTTTAAAAGTTGATATTCTGTCTATGATTCCAATTGTGCAAGTAGATTACATTAATTCAAACCATTATGTCATCTTTTAGGCCTATGAAGCTTTTACTCTTGCTGTCAAGGTATACTCAAATTATTCTGATGCTTTTTATCAGCGAGGACTGTGCAGAATGCAACTCAACCAAGCTAAGTGCATCCAAGATTTCAATCGAGCGCTTGCCATTAATCCAAAACATTTTCAGGTAACACTGAATTTACAATTCTGATGGTTTTGTTTTGGGTAGGTTTTGAGAGCAGTTTTAAAGAATTCTGAAGTCAAAGCCAGTTAGGCAGGCAGAACTGCAGGGTCTCAATGCTCAATGAAATGTTGGTGTAGGGAGGAGGGGTTTAGATTATTAGAAACTGGGGAACCTTTTGGGAAAGGGGAACCTATGCAGGAAGGATGGGCTCCACCTAAACTGAAATGGAACCAGATTGCTGGCACATAAAATTAAAAAGGTCTTAGTGCAGTTTTTATACTAAGGGCTGGGGGAAAGCCAACAGGTCTGGAGGAGCACGTAGTTCCAACAGAGACATCCCTTAGGGCAGGATCTATTAATGGAGATTCTCCTTATCCTAGTAAGGAGGAGAGGATGGAAGATGATAAAATATGGGTAGGATCTGATGAAAAACAGTAAAATGAAAAAGAGTCCAATTCAATTACATCACATAATGGCAGAAAGCTAAAGAGTGACAATTTTTTAAAGTGCTTATATACAACTATTAGAAATCTAAATACTAAGATAGGTGAACTTGAGTGCCTCATATTAAATGAGGATATTGATATAATAGGCATCACAGAAACTTGGTGGAATGAGGATAATCAGTGGGACACAGTAATAATACCAGAGTACAAAATATATTGGAAGGACAGAATAGGTTGTACTGCTGAGAGAGTGGCATTATATTGGAAAGAAAGTATAGAGTAAAATGAAGTAAAAATCTTAAATGAACCAAACTGTACCATAGTATCTCTATGGATAGTAATTCCATGCTTGAATAGTAAGAATATAGCAGTAGAAATATACTATCGATCACCTGACCAGGATGGTGATAGTGATTGTGAAATGCTCAGGGAGATTAGAGAAGCTATAAAAATAAACTCAATAATAATGGGTGATTTCAACTATCCTCATATTGACTGGGTACATATCACCTGAGACAGGATGCAGAGATAAAGTTTCTTGACGCCTTAAATGACTGCTTCTTGGAGCAGCTAGTCCTAGAACCCACAAGAGGAGAGGCAATTCTTGATTTTGGTGGCACCTTAAAGACTAACAGATTTATTTGGGAATAAGCTTTTGTGGGTAAAAAATCCACTTCTTCAGATGCATGGAGTGAAAATTACAGATGCCGGCATTATTAGACATGAAGAGAAGGGAGTTATTTTACAAGTGGAGAACCAGTGTTGACAGGGCCAATTCAATCAGGATGGATGTAGTCCACTCCCAATAATTGATGAGAAGGTGTCAATACCAAGAGAGGGAAAGTTGCTTTTGTAGTGAGTCAGCCACTCCCAGTCCCTATTCAAGTCCAAATTAATGGTGTTAAATTTGCAAATACATTTTATTTCTTGCAGTTTCTCTTTGAAGTCTGTTTTTGAAGTTTTTTTGTTGAAGTACGGCTACTTTAAAAATCTATTATAGAATGTCCAGGGAGATTGAAGTATTCTCCTACTGGCTTTTGTATGTTACCATTCCTGATGTCTGATTTGTGTCCATTTATTCTTTTATGTAGAGACTGTCTGGTTTGGCCAATATACATGGCAGAGGAGCATTGCTTGCACATGATGGTATATATCACATTAGTAGATGTGCAGGTGAATAAGTCCCTGATGGTGTGGCTCATGTGGTTGGGTCCTCCTCAAATTTAACGCCATTAAATTAGTTAAACAGAAATTAAAAGGGACAGTGCCAAAAGTGACATCCATACAAGCTGCATGGAAACTTTTTTAAGACACCATAATAAAGGTTCAATTTAAATGTATAGCCCAAATTAAAACACATAGTAAGAGGACCAAAAAAGTGTCACCGTGGATAAACAACAAAGTAAAAGAAGCAGAGGCAAAAAGGCAACCTTTAGAAAGTGGAAGTTAAATCCTATTGAGCAAAATAGAAAGGAGTATAAACTCTGGCAAATGAAGTGTAAAAATATAATTAGGAAGGCCAAAAAAGAATTTGAAGACTGGCTCTTTTCAGCTTGGAAAAGAGATGACTAAGGGGGGATATGATAGAGGTCTATAAAATCATGACTGCTGTGCAGAAAGTAAGTAAAGAAGTGTTATTTACTCCTTCTCATAACACAAGAACTAGGGGTCACCAAATGAAATGACTAGGCAGCGGGTTTAAAACAAACAAAATGAAGTATTTCTTCACACAACACACAGTCAACTTGTGGAACTCTTTGCCAGAGGGTGTTGTGAAGCCCAAGACTATAACAGGGTTCAAAAAAGAACAAGATAAATTCATGGAGGATAGATCCATCAATGGCTATTAGCCAAGATGGGAAGGGATACAAATCCATGGTCTGAAGTGTCCCTAGCCTCTGTTTGCCAGAAGCTGGGAATGGGTGACAGGGAATGGGTCACTTGATGATTACCTATTCTGTTCATTCCCTCTGAAGCACCTGGCATTGGCCACTGTCGGAAGACAGGCTACTGGGCTAGATGGACCATTGATCTCAGCCAGTGTGGCCATTCTTATATTCTTATGAAGTTCTTCATATACTGATATATGTGAAAGACACAGTGTTGATCTCTTTTATGTATTTTCCTGAGAGTTATGTCCTCCATGTGTTAATCTTATTTATTTTTCTGCTGTGCTTCTGATGGAGAAATAATTAAGATTTGAGGATTTTGTTTACTTCTCTGTCTATACACCAGTAGCATAATTTCCATAAGAATACGTAGTGCTCTCAGTATGTTTTAGTTAACTATTTGAAGCAAAGTAGCAGAGGGAGTTCACACATTATTTTTTGTTGTGTTGCACAAAACAGTTATTGTTTTGTTGCAGTAGGGTGATGGATATTAAAAAATCTGGAGTACATTTTCCATCAGGTTATAACTGTGATGCTCCCAATGGAGGTGCAAGAACATGAGTACCAACCTCAGGGCAAACCGTGAAAGAACCAGGACACAAACCCCAAATTGGTCATTAATTCTAAACTTAGATTTCACCAACCAGCTGCACCAAGTGCAAACTCCTCAGGCATATTAACAGCCTTAAACGAAGTCACAGACAGACTCCTTGGGTCCTCTGGTCTCTCTTGTCACTCAGCTGAGCATATCTCTGTTATATATGGCCCTTAAGACCAAGAATCACAGCAATATTGAGGTTATGCCTAGTCCCAAAGAACCAGTCATTTACCCCAGATCATTTGTGCCTTAGATCTCACACAAAGGACAAAGCTTGTATCCAATCCTATAATAAACTATATGTAGATTTATTAAATAGGGAAAAGGTAACTAGAGTGTTATTTACAAGATTAAAGCAAGCAAATATAGACTGTGACAAAGTTCCTCCTCTATCTTGGTGGGCCCTGCACTTATTGGCAGATTTTCTTGCCTCAAAGATTCACCATGTGGGTTGGGGAACAGCCCAGAGACCTTCCCCTCTGGAAGAACCCACAGTCCAGGTCAATTGGGAGGTTTGGGGGGGAACCTGGGCCCGCCCTCTACTCCAGGTTCCAGCCCAAGGCCCTGTGGACTGCAGCTGTCTATAGTGCCTCCTGTAACAGCTGCATGACAGCTTCAACTCCTTGGGCTACTTCCCCATGGCCTCCTCCGAACACCTTCCTTATTCTCACCACAGGAACTTCCTCCTGGTGTCTGATGACGCTTGTGCTCCTCAGTCCTCCAGCAGCACACCCTCTCACTCTCAGCTCCTTGCACCTCTTGCTCCCAGCTCCTCACACTCACACCACAAACTGAAGTGAGCTCCTTTTAAAACCCAGGTGCCCTGATTAGCTTGCCTTAATGGATTCTAGCAGCTTCTTCTTAATTGGCTCCAGGTGTCCTAATTAGCCTGCCTGCCTTAACTGGTTCTAGCAGGTTCCTAGTGCAGCCCCTGCCCTGGTCACTCAGGGAACAGAAAACTACTCATCCAGTGACCAGTATATTTGCCCTCTACCAGACTCCTGTACGTCACTGGTCTGTGTCTGTCACAAGACACACAAATGAATTACAGTTGTAGGTTTTAAAAGGTAATAGAGGCTCTTCTAATCAGCATGCTCTTTTTGTCTTTTAGGGTTAATCCATGCTAACGGTTGATGATCTCTATGCCTAGAAACCTCAGTGTCCCTCAGAGTCCCAGCAACATAGAGATCCTTAGTTCCTTTTGCTTGTGGTTTTGAATCCTGTCCTACCATATGCTCTCAGCTGCAAAACTCAGCTGGTGGGAGGAGTTCACTTGCATGACTCATCTTCACAGGGAGGAGAACAGAACAACAATAAATCTTTAGTCCTTTTGTTGACGATTCCTCAATCCAGATATAGGGAGTGTCCAGTTGTAAGAGCCAATCGTAGCTTGTCTGGTATCGATAGGGCTCCTCTTTTGGGAGGGGCATAATGATTTCTATAGAAGAGCAGCTCTTCACATTAATGTCCCTCTCCTGTATGGTGATTTATAGAGTCACAGAGGCTCCCACTACACCCATTCACATACTACATTACAATATGGAATACAGATATTACAAGGAAGATCAGTGCATGCAGCAACTTATAAGCATTGGACAGAGTCCAAACACTAAGCACTTTCTTATAATTCTAATATTTATCATATTAATATTAACCCACAAGTGAGCCAGAGAGATTCCAGCTATTTATCTGTCAGTGTTCATTTGAGACATGGGGGCCTTGGCATGAGCTGGTGCTTGGTCTGCCTGAGCCACAATAACAATTTCTAAATGGTCATTTTTGTTCTTAAACAGCTTAGTAGTTTCCCTTTAAGGGATGAGTTGGACATCATTAGTATTGTTTTGTTAAAGTCTGTTTTATTTGTGTCCTTCCTTTTGTTTTTGTTTTTTTCTTTTTGAATTCCAAAGATCATTTTTCTGCATTTGATTTTTGTTATGTCTAACGGAATATAAGTTATTTCTTGTTTCAATATTCATGTTGTTTTCCATTATTATAACCAAGGTACCCAGTGTTCATTTCATTTGCTTGGTTTTATGACCATTATACTTAGAAGTTTTAAGTTCTTTATGAAAAAAGTTATTTCTTACCTTTACTCAGTGGTTGTCCAAGGTATTATCAAAGTTTTTTTAGTACTTGTACTGCAGCATGTTTCTGTCTTCATCTATAAAGGCATATTTAAGTCGTGCTGCTTACTATGGTAGCAAGGGACGATACTCCAAGGCCATTCTGAATTGTAACGAGGCTATCAAAATTCATCCTGACAGCGTGAGAGCCTATCTCTACAGAGGAACTTTGAAATATCATAATAAGGTAGAGACGTATTTTATCTTTTGGATGAAATACATGAAATATTTTTGTTATTCACCTGTAGAAAGAGCTAAAAGCCGGGGGACCAATGCTACCTAGGCTTGTGGGGAATTCCACCAATATAGCATACTTCCAGTTTCCCCAGCGCCTTGGAAGCCACTTTGTGGGGGACTCTGTGGTTCTGGAAAGGGTGCAGTGGATTGGGTTGGCTAAGCTAGCTAGATTTATCTTGATTTTACCTCTCCTGGACCCATGGAAGAAGCTCCCATAAGTGAATTTGGCCACAGGAGCAACTGCAACTCCATAATAAACTACCATCCATGTTAGGAGATGATACAAAGTGATCATGAAAGGGTCAAAGAGAGGGTAAAGAATAATATAGCTAGATAACAATAATGATTGACTAAGTAATACAACCATGGCAATGACAAAAACATAAAGTAATAAGGCTCAGTTGTGCTGTCCTGGTCCCGTCAAAATCCCATAGAAATCAGTAGAAATCCTACCTAAGGGAAGACTGCAATAATTGGCCCATATTGACAAACTGATATGAGAGAATGCCTTCCAGTACTGATGAAGAGACAAGAAATGTAAAACTGTATGGTCAAATTTTACACTATTGTGTTCTTTAGGACAGAACATATGATGCTGTGAATTATACAGTGTTTTTATATGCAATGTTTTTTACGTGCAGACATACAAAAATGCCATTGAAGACTTAACCAAAACTATTGACTTGGACAAAATCTGCATTTTGGCATATTACAACAGAGCAATCTGTTATCACCAAATAAAGGACTATAGAAAGGTATTATATCCTTTTATTCAAGAGCACTTGATTATGCAGTTATTCAGAAATGCTAATAAACTGTTTCTGAACATTAGTAGCAAGCTTTCCTTTTTACATCAACAATCCTTTACAACTGCATTGCTGTCAGTTGAAGATCTAAGTACCCGTTTTGTGGGTATAATCAGGTACTTGGATGTATACATGACAATACATTTACTCATTTACTCGCTTATACTTTATATCACTAACATTTGCAGTGCTTATTTCAGGATGTAGTGTTGTTCAGATTTATGCATTTCTGCTGTGATATATGTATCACAAACACACGCCCGCCCACCCACTCACTCACTCACCCACCAAAATCTTGCAGGGGAGTTCAGAAAGGGGAAAGAAAGAAGGGGAGCATAGAAGCAGAACAGGGCAAGATTAAGGCAGTAATGAGTATTGTAAAAATTTGAGCCCATCTCTATCTTGTGGGATTGATTTAGTCCTGGTCCCTGTGGCCCTGTCTTTATCCACTGCTCAAAGGAGCAGGATTGGGACAGAAGCTCCACAAAACCCACTTTGTTTGGGGAAAAAGACAGATGGCACCTCCACAGAGGTGGGGTTGAGACTTCATCACCATAGAGGTGGGACTTGGTTGTCAACAGCCCCACAGAGCCTTTTGCTTGATTACTTCCTCCCTGCAGATCTTTTCGCTCCAGAGGGAACTGTGTTACCCCTATATAGCTTCTAAAGGTGACAAAACATTATTACCCTGAGCTCCCTGCTATACTTATTTGCCTCTTAAGGCTTCCCCAATACCTGTTCCAAGCTAAAGGTCTTCAGTCTAGCCTTCTCCCCCCAATTCTCTTTGCTACCCAGAGACACCTCAGTCCCCATCCCTCACCTCCAAGGGACTACAGAATTTTTCTTGTTGAATCACCATTCTAGTCCTTGAAGCCCATCCCAATAGGCATCAGGAAGTGGCAGAAATAATGGTTAGAGTGGAGCTGACCCATCAACTCACGTAGACTCACAGGAGTTAGGGATGGAAAAGACCTTTTAGATGAATCCAATGTTTGCTTAGTCTAGTTTTAAATATCACTAGCAGTAGGACTTCCCCTGGGAGACTATTGTACAGCCTAAGGCTAGGTCCACACTACCCGCCTGATTCGGCGGGTAGAGATCGATCTGGGATCGATTTATCGCTTCTCATCTGGACGCGATAAATCAATCCCAGAAGCACTCCCCTGTCCACTGCAGAACTCCTGCTCGCCGAGAGGAGGAAGTGCTGTCGACGGGGGAGCTTGCCTGCACCACGTGGACCCGCAGTAAGTAAACTTAGTTCAATCTAGGAAACGTCGACTTCAGCTACGCTATTCTCGTAGCTGAAGTTACGTTTCCTAGATCGATCCCCCACCCCAGTGTGGACCAAACCTAATACTATCAGGAAGCCTTTCATGATATGAAGGCCTAAACTGTCCTAATTTTCCCACACTAGTTATCACTTGACTTAAGGCATCTACTTTATTTTCCGATTTAGGGTTGGTGAGATACTGTCCAACTTTGATAAGTTTGTGAATTGATACCTGCATTTCCATTCCACTTATTCATGCCATTGTGCTCTCGACTGAGATTTAGTTAATAAAACTAGACTAATAAGACTTTCCAGTAGTCTTAAATTAGATTTTAAGACATTTAATTTACAGAAGTTTCTTAACTTTATATTTAAAATGCTTGATGCATCTAAAATGAAGTTAAAAAAATAAAATAAAATTTAAACATGAATATGGGAAAGACCAAATTAGATACAGAAAGAATAGCAGTTTTATTTCTAAACATAAAACTTTTGTAGCCTCAATGCAGACTTAGTCTCTTTGCTATTGTGTTCTGCAGACAGGAGTATATCTAAGTACAAAGTGAAGTACAGAGAGGAATAGGCAACACTGTGAGAAGAAAATAACTGCTGTATTGTGTTCCTCTTTATTATTTAGGCCCTAGTCCTGCAAACATTTAAGTACAGTATGTGCTTAACTTTTAGCATCTGAGTAGTCACACTGAAATCAGAAGGACTACTCAGGTACTTAAAATAAGACATAAGTGTTTGCAGGATTGGAACTTTAGATTGTAAACTTAAGTATCAATGTATGCTTCTCAGTAAAATTAAATATTTTTAATTTTTTTTTAGGCTTTGAAAGACTATGGAATTCTTCTTCTTCTTGAATCGAGTAAGGAAATTGTCTTGACAGTATTAATTAACCGTGCACTACTCTATGTGGAACTGGAAGACTACTTTAATGCATTAGAGGTATAAGATTCTCTTTGTACATACAAAATTTCACATTTCATGTTTATTTTATGACACATATAGCTGACATGAAGAATAATGTGCAAAGTTAGCAGTATTTCTAAGGGCAGGCCTACACTACAAAATTCGGTCGGCTTAATTACATTGCTCAGGGCTGTGAAAAATTTCACGCCCTGCACAATGTAATTAAGCCGACCTAAATCCTGGTGTAGACACTTCTAGGTTGACAGAAGAATTCATCTCTTGAAGAATTGGATTCACTGCAGTGATGGAAGAACCTATTCTGTCACTGTAGTAAGTGTCTGTTCCACTGTAGCATTTCTAGTGTAGATAAATCCTAAAGTACTAAAGGCCTACTTCTCATTTACACTGTGGCCTCTTTACAACAATCTGGCAGTATAGAGAGTTTGTGCAACCCATACACCTTCTGGGTGTGGTGTCTGTCCCATCTTGTGGCACCGAGACCACTTAGAGATTAATGAGTCTGCTACAGCCTTAGCTAAGAGCTATGTGTCTTTTAGCTCATCTAGTAGAGACTCATGCATTTAGCTCCGGAGGTCCTAGGTTCAATCCTGCCCGCCGACGACTGGGGTCTGTCAGTGTTACATTAGCATGGGCATAAATGACAGTTACACTCTTTTTGTAGCACCTTTACACTGCCAGAGTTGTGTGAAATGGCCGCAGTGTAAACAAGAACCAGGACCAAAATATGCAAGTCGTATATTAAGTTAAAAAGTGAATGCCTGCCTCCACTGCCTTGCACCTTGAATAATCATTTTCTGTTTATACAAGGTGAATGTAAGCTGATGCCACAGGTGTAAGTGAATGGAGGATTCTGATTTGGTTTTGTTTTACATTCTCTTTGCACAAGGTGAAATGACCACTCAAGGTTAAAGTTACAGGAGACTCGGGCCCTGACTTTTTTTCTTCAGGTTCTCAGAAAAAGGATTGCAATCTTGTCATTGATCCATAATCCAGACTCCCCTCTTATTCATTGGGAGTTCTGCCTGCAAAACAATAGCAGGACTGAGGCTTAAACATATTAAATAGTCTCATAGATACCATTTTTCATTCTTAAAGTATAATTTCCCAAAAGCTGTCATTTGTTATGACTTAGAAGGAATACTTTTCTCAGTATTGTTTGTGTTTTTATTTTGGATGGGTAACTTTAGGCTTTGAATTTTTTGTTCATGTGACAGCAATGATTTCAGCATGGGCACGCTGCAAAATTGGGTAGTTTATTTGTTTCAAAGATAGATATTCTACGTAGATGCAAGAATGAAGACGGGTACCTTTGTGATGACCCAGGAATGTCCCACTAGAAATGCACGGAAAAAGCCCTTCACACTTGGTAGACCTTGCATAGAAATAGCTGAAACAGAACAATTACTGTATAGATCTCTGTCTTATGCTACAAAATGTAATTCATCAGCGAGGCTCAATGGAGAGACTCAGATGGTACATATTTTGATGTGAAGGGGCTCCTGAAAGGAGGATAGGGACTCATAGTAATGGGGTAGAACCAACATGATCAGGAAAAAGTGTTAACTCCTGAATGAATTTTAGAGAAGACTGATTTACAAAATGAGAGTTGAATGTTAGAGACTCAAAATCCTAATGTATCCCATGTAGCTAAATATTTTCACAAGATTATGTTCTTCCTATATGTAATTTAGAGAATCTGGTGTACAAATCAGTTTTGTTAGTGTGCTGCTGGGAGGAGCTTTCAGAGCACCCACATGTACTATGGCTGTTGTGTCAGGAGGTAATCTTTTAGGGCTCAATTCTGGAAGATATTTTCTGACATGATCTAGCAAGAGAGACAAGGTGGATGAGGTAATACTTTTTGTTGGAGCAACTTCTGTTGGTGAAAGTGAAAGAGAGAAGCTTTTGAACTACACAAATCTTTTCTTCAGGTCTGGGGAAGGTACTCAGAGTGTCATAACTACACACACTGTGGAACAGATTGTTTATCATAAGTAGTTAACACATATTGTAAGAGACCAATCAATGTGAAGTGGCCTGTTAAAACCTCTGCAGTTATAGGACAAAAATGGGGGAGGAGAAGTTAATAGGTTACAGATTATTGTAATAAGCCATAAATCCAGTGTCTTTATTAAGACCATGATTTTTAGTGTCTAGCAAAGTTATGAATTTAGGCTCTCAGGCCTATCTTTTGAAGGTATTGTGCAGGTTTCTTTTGAGGATGAAGACTGCTAGATCAGATATGGAGTAATGGTTTTTGAAAAGTGTTTGTCCACAGTTGATATGGTCTTTTTATCATTTTTCTATGTGAGTTCATTCAACGGCGTAGTGATTGGTTTCACCCAAATAGTTGTTGTTATTGTGACATTTAGTGAACTAGATGAGGTACATCACAGGTTGTATAGGCATGTGTAGGCCCAGGCATCTTGAAAGGTGTGTTGTGGGGAGTGTTGATCATAGTAACAGTGAAGATACGTCTGCAGGTTTTGCATGTGTTGTGGCAGGGTTTGATGCCGCTTTGTGTTGATGTGTCTTGCTCTGTGGGGAGCTTGCTTCTTTTGATGGATTTGGCAAGGTAAGGGAGTGGTTTGAAGGCCAGAAGACGGGGGTTCAGGAAAGATTTCTTTTAGGATGTGGTCCCCATAGAGTATGGATTGTAATTGCTTAATGATACCTTGTATGGGTTCCAGTGTGGGCTGGTAGGTGAAACTAGGGATGTGTGGTTGGAGGTTTTCCCCCCACCCTGTCTTGAGGCATGTTGTCTTGGGGTATTTGGGTGGCCCGTTCCATGATGCAATCTACTTCTCTGGTGGAGTGTTCTTGTTTGGTGAAGGCAGTTTTAAATGTGTTAAGGTGTTTATCCCAGACTCTCTTTTCGGAGCACAATCTGTGGTATGTGAGTGCCTGGCTGTAGATAACAGGTCTCTTGGGGTGTTTGGAGTGGTTACTGGATCTGTGAAGGTAAGTGTCATGATCCAGCAATCAGTTAGCATGTGCGCAAAATTAGTAATGTGAGCAGTGCCATTGACTTCATTAGAACTATTTGTGTGCTTACAGCTAAACACGTTTAAGTGCTTTGGTAGGTTGGGACAGAATGTCCAGCCCTGTATGGAGTGGGCCTTTATTTTACAATATTTTAGTTACACAAGTAAAATAAAATTGTCACTACAAAAGAGAGGTTTGTACTAACATAGTACAGTAACTCCTCACTTAAAGTCGTCCCGGTTAACGTTGTTTCGTTGTTACGTTGCTGATCAATTAGGGAACATGCTCGTTTAAAGTTGTGCAATGCTCCCTTCTAATGTCGTTTGGCAGCCGCCTGCTTTGTCCACTGCTTGCAGGAAGAGCAGCCTGTTGCAACTAGCTGGTGGGAGCTTGGAACCAGGGTGGACCGGCAGCCCCCCATCAGCTCCCCGCTCCGCTAAATTCCCTGTGCAGCAGCTGCCCAACAGGCTAGCAAAATTGCAGCTGTCCCTCCCCCCCCCACTGCCATGTGCTGCTCCTGCCCTCTGCCTTGGAGCTGCTCCCAGAGACTCCTGCTTCCTGTGCAGGAGGGAGAGAGACAAGAGGGGGGCTAATGTCAGGGTGTCCCCCTGCTCCTGCACCCCGCTTACCCCATTTTCCATATAGCAGGTGGGACACACGACAGGACTCAGGACAGAGGGAGCTTGCTGGCAGCAGCAGCTGCGGTCTCAGCAAGCAGATCTAATTAACAAGGCAATGTACTTAAAGGGGAAATGCGCATCTCTCTCTCTCATACACAGTGTGTGTCTCTCTCTCTGTCTGCGATGCTCTCTCCCCTCCCTCCATTCCTGCTGCCTTGTAGACTGTGAGAGTTAACCCCTGAGGTCTCAGCCAATTGCTAGTTCATCATTTAGCAGTAAGGCATTCCCTGGAAAATATCCCACCCTCTGATTCCTCCACCTCAACCAAGCTTCACAATCATCATCACTGTGTACCAGTATTAATTGTTTGTTTAAAACTTATACTGTGTGTGTGTGTGTATATATATATAATATAGTCTTTTGTCTGGTGAAAAAAAGTTCCCTGGAACCTAACTCCCTCATTTACATTAATTCTTATGGGGAAATTGGATTCACTTAACATCATTTTGCTTAAAGTCGCATTTTTCAAGAACATAACTACGACGTTAAGTGAGGAGTTACTGTAGGACATTTCTGTACATATGTGTACATCTATTACAATATCAGGCCAATGTTATAGTCTCTTGAACACTAAATCTCTATAGAGAGTGAGATATTTATTTTTTCCATTTGAAGAGCTAGAAAATACCCTCTAAACTATTTTTCCATTGAGTGCATCAGTACAAGTGCTGTTGCAAAGCCAAACTGTTCCTATCTCTATATGTTGATGGGAGGTGCTGTAGACTGTATAAAGCCTACTTTCCCTTGCAAGGACTTAAACTACTTCCTTATTATAAAGTTAAAAGATGTTTTACCCTTATGAGAAACATCCAAACTGCGTTTTCCTTTTAAATCTCTTATATCAAAACCACACAGACAAGGTATTCCAAATTTTGGTTAAAAGAAGAGTTAGAAATCTCTAAACTAGTGATTTATAATGGAAATATTGACACATCTTTAGCTGGAAGATTATGAACAGGATACTCTAACCAAAGAATCACTCAGTTTAATCCTATAATTTATTTTTAAACTACTTCAGTTTACTTGTTTATAAAAACATTAGCAGAAGGGAATGAAAAAAGGTTGTTTTTATTACTGGATTTTTTAATGAGATTGTGTATCAGAAAATAACATACCCTTTAATATGTATATTTAATTGCAATTATATAGGTGTTTCTATAAAAAATACTGGAAATAATATTGCATCCAGCTCTGTAGGAAATACCCAGATATCAAATATATTGTCTGACTAGAAAGCCTATGTTCCCCCAAGACCCTGAGCATTAATTATGGAATGGAAAACAGTTAGTCATTAACTCTCCAGTTCTACTGAAAACATACTGTGTTCTTGTTTAGGTTTCATCCCCTTGTTGATAAAAATTTGATTTGCTAAGGCCACATTATTGAAGCAAAACAAAACAATACAAACATATATAATTGAGTATCTTTTTTTTCAGGACTTTAAAGAGTCTTCATTGCGTAATCCAAGAAATAGTGAAATTTATCAAGCTATTGGAATCTGCTACCACAGGTATGATATGTGGTTCGGTATGGCATAGGGTAGGAGAAGAGAAATAGAGAGGGAGCTGGATAATGTTCCAATGTATCTTTTAATAACAGTCTGAGTGAGGACTGGATAAGAGAAAAGGAAGAAGGGAAAGAAAAAAGAGAGATGAGTAGGTGTCAAGGCCGGCAGCTCTACCGCTGCCGCTTCATTCTTTGGCAGCAATTCAGTGGCAGGTCCTTCTCTTTCTGTTGGCCGCCCCAACCACCTGCTTGCTGGGCTGGTGCCTGGAGCCAGCCCTGGTAGGTGTTTGTCAGATTTGCCATTGATGTTCCAGTCTCACATGGGATCATCCATTATCTACCAATAAGATGTTTATAGCAGCAGAGAAAAAAAAAAGGCATGACAGAAAAAGTAAAGCTAAGAAGAGAATGAAGAGGAATGAAATAGAATGAAAGGTGGTGAGGAGGTAGAACAGAGCCAGTAATGCTTGTAATTACACTGCTCTACAGCCAAAATACTCCTGAAATAAATGTAGTCAAACTTTACTAATTCTGGGTCACTGAGAACGAAAATGATGCTTAAAATTGTTGATTGACTCTAGTTTTCAAGATATGCTATTGGGTCAGTATATACGACCCTTGACTTGGGAATGGCCGAGGATAAGTGAGTTATAAAGGGAAGGGATCTCAATTTAAACCAGAAATGACTAAAATACATCTTTGACTGGATCTATGAATAAATCTATGACTGGGTTTGGACAGTACTTGCTTTTTAGGCAAAACAATGAATGATGCAATCTGAAGCTGGTATTGCATCATAAATGATATGAATTGCATCATATTATTCCTAGAAGTCATGGATGATGCAATCATAATGAAGCTTACATCACTCTGCTGAACAAATTGCCCTAGATCAGCTCTAGAAATCATACAGTGTCATGCTCTCTTATTTGTCAGTGTTTGATTTTGCAAAGGGACACATTTCTGTTTAGCCAAAGTGAGCAGAGATGCCTCGTACTTGTGTGAACAGTGCAGATAACTTCTGCTATGTTTGTGATGAAGTGACTTTTGCATCACAAAAGCACAGTATAACCACTATGGTTAAGAAAGTCTATCACCTTTATTTTGGCTGCAAAATTGGAGATCAGGACAAGAGGTGGGCCCCACACATATGCTGCAACACTTGTGCAACAAATCTTTGCCAGTGGTTGAACAGGAAAAGGAAATCTATGCCTTTTGCAGTGCCAATGATTTGGAGAGAGCCAACAGATCATACCAGCAATTGTTACTTCTGCATGGTGCCTCCAGTTGGGAAAGGTGTGTCAAAGACGAAAAAGTGGACTGTGCATTATCCAAACATTCCATCAGCTATACGCCCAGTACCCCACGGAGAAGGACTGCCGGTTACTGATGCACCAGAATCATTCTCACTTGAGTCAGACGAGGAAGAGGAAGAGAATGAAACTTCTGGTCCTGAACCATCAATGTCACAGGACCCACATTTTCTCCCATCCTCCTCCTCTGAACCACACCTCATAACACAAGGTGAACTGAATGACCTTGTCAGGGATTTGGAACTACCCAAGAGTAAGGCAGAGCTGTTGGGCTCCAGACTACAGCAGTGGAATCTCCTGGCAGGTGATGTTAGGGTTTCCATGTTCCGTGACCGTCAAAAGGATCTTCTTTTTCATGGAAGGTGATCTTGTAGCCTGCAACAACATCGATGGTGTAATGGCAGCCCTCAACATCGTTCATGATCCAGATGAGTGGAGACTGTTCATTGATTCATCGAAGACGAGTCTTAAAGCTGTTTTACTGCATAATGGCAATGTTTTGCCATCAATTCCAGTTGGTCATGCAGTCCATATGAAGGAAACCTATGACAACATGAAACAACTTTTGAGGTGCATAAACTATGACCAACATCAGTGGCAGCTTTGTGGTGATTTGAAGGTTGTTGCTCTCTTGCTTGGTCTGCAGACTGGTTACACAAAGTACTGCTGTTTTCTCTGCGAATGGGATAGTCGTGCAAGAGATTCCCACTACGTCAAGAAAGATTGGCCACTCCGACAGTCATTGGAGCCTGGGAGGAAAAGTGTTCAGCATCCACCACTTGTTGAATCAAGGAAGATTTTGTTACCACCCTTACACATCAAGCTGGATCTGATGAAGAACTTTGTCAAGGCCATTGACAAAACACAAGCAGCTTTCAAGTACCTCCATGGAAAATTTCCAAGGTTAAGTGAAGCTAAGATAAAGGAAGGTGTCTTTGTTGGTCCTCAGATTCGTGAACTTCTTCGAGATGATGCATTTGACCATGCACTGCGTGGCAAGGAAAAGACGGCATGGAAAGCCTTCCAGTTAGTGGCAATAAATTTTCTCGGAAACAACAAGGCAGACAACCACAGGTTGTTGGTGGAAAACCTCCTCAAGGCATACAAAAGCCTTGGTTGCAACATGTCACTAAAGATAAATTTTTTGCACTCTCATCTAGATTTTTTTCCACCGAACTGCGGAGCAGTGAGCGACGAGCACAGCGAGCGATTTCACCAGGACTTTGCAACAATGGAAAAACGCTATCAGGGCAAATGGAGCCCATCAGTGCTTGCAGACTATTGCTGGACAGTGACAAGAGATGCTGCATTTAATGAATACAAGAGACAAGCCAAGAAGCGCCGAGTAGACACTGAATAGAACTAAACTATGTACATAATAGTTTTTTGCCTTTTGTTTCATAATAAATTTTATTTATATAACCCTTTTGCTGATTTTTAAAGTGTTACATAAACAGGACAGGTGAAATATTATCATGTAAAGCAACCATAAACACATGAAAAGACCTAGGTTTACAATTTATGATTAAAAGTCTACTATCTACACAATATACATAGACATAAAATGTAAAAACTTAAATATCTTAGAAACAGTAGCCAATCAGTTGTTTTAATTGTCATATTTGAATTCAGCACATCAAAATACATAATAAATAGCACATTTTATCTCTGAAGCAGACGACTTCTCAAAAATTGTAGACCAGTGTTATGGCACCATGTTAGTGTTTCCATAATTTCAGTAGTGATACAATTTCCATTTTAAGCCTATGCCTCTTCCTTTTTACAAAACCACCTCTGACTTTTTAACTTGAAATTTTTCATGTTTAGTCTCAGCTAGCAGAGATATATTCTGAAAGCTTGAAGTAAACCTATTAATCATTTAAAAAGTATATAATTTAGAGACCTTAGAGTATACACTTAAGTTATTCTATTTTATCACAGTGATAATCAGTAAGAATGGTAAGTCTCTACTTTTTAATGTGGAAAGGAAGGTAGATTATAGTGTGATGTTGGTTGATGAACTGTGTATTAATTTACTCTTATCTATTGTATTCTAGGGTCTTCTCTAGCACCTATCACTGTATTATATAAGTGCTGCTTAGGCAGTCTTTGGGTGGGCATATTTAAGATCTGTCATCCTGAGTCTTGCCTGGCTATGGCTGATTTGTGCTGCTCTGGTGATATAACTGGATCCCTGATTCTTCTTTGTCAGGGGAGTCCTGAGAGGGCATAGACCTGACACAGTGGCACTGTGTTTGTGGGTATGACTGGGGTGTTCCTATGACGAGGGTATCCCTATGACTAAGAGATCCTCAACTTCTAAAAGAGCTTCTCAGGGCCCATTATCAGCTGTTCTAAATTACGTCTTGGTGCTGATCCTATATCTCCAGAATCAGGGAATCCCCCTCCCTTGAGCTTACATGAGTGCAAAAAGGGCCATCTCAGAGATTGGCACTATGGTTTTAATACAGTTTTTTACTTTTAAAAAATTACTTAGATTTATAACAAAATCCTTGTCCTGAATCCTTATAGTTGCATTTTAGCCATATCTGTTAGAGCTGTTTTTGTGTAGTAAAGAATTCAGTCTGTGCTTCAGGTAGAACATGGACATCTAATAAATCTTTCAGCGTCTCCTTGGTAAAATGACTACACACTTTGGCACAATCTTGACCTCCATACATAAAAGAGCTTTTGACATAAATTAGAGTTCCATGCACAGATTGTTTGCAGACTTGATCCCTTTAAAATACATTTATTTATGTCACCATCTGAATACACATTTTTTCCATTTGCAGATAGGGTAAATATGTTTTGTATTCATCTGTCACTGTTAAAGGGCTAGCTGCACCTCTGTCTCTTTTCTGGTCTCTATCAGTGCACCTCCTCAGATGTCAGGCCTCCTGCCTTTACCTGTCTTGGGGTGGAATTCAGCAGTTCTCCCACTCTTAGCCCAGACCCTGGGCTACAGTATCCTGTTTGTTTACAGTGCTTACCCAGAAGGTCCGACACAGTTCAGGGCTTATGCAGTTCTTCCCTTCTGAAATCTGTGACCAAACAACCTTATTGGTTTTTTGTGCAGTGAAAACAAAGCTTTTAAAGATTTAAAAAAACAAAAAACAATAAACACTCTACACACATGTCTATCTCATCTAAAGACTTACCATCCCTATTGGTAACCTAGGCTGGCCTATCTTTTTCAGTGGGATCTTTTGAATAGGTCTGGTTCCCCCCCCTTCTTCTTCCCTGAATAACTAGTGCCTCTTTCTTGAGAGAGTGACTCTTTTTATTCCTGCTATTGTTCTTTTGTTCTTCTTTGTTTGCGGGCCTTTTCCTGCCGTGATCAAAACCAGCTTTGTAGGTTTGCTGAAGACAGAGGTAGAATCATCAAAGCACAAATAGTTTTGTCATTGCCCCTTAACAACTCGTGTATGTTTGCCAAGAGGTGGCATCTTGAGCCATTCTTTTCTTTCCTGCATATTTTTCCAGACTCCCGTTGCATTAAAACAATATAGTCGTACAGAAAATCCATGTTCAGGAGGGATGAATTCAAAATGGAACAGGTGCAGAGACGAGCTACTGGAATGATCAGGGAAATGGAAGACCTATCTTACGAGTGGAGATTGGAAGAGCTTTCTTGTTTAATTTAGCAAAAAGAAGTCTGAGAGGGGATATGATTTATCTCTATAAATGCAACAGCAGGGGTGGGGGTGGGGAGGGGAAGGAATACCAGGGTGGGAGAATACCAGGAGCTATTTAAGACAAAAGACAATGTTGCCACAAGACAAATGGGTATAAATTGGCCATGAACAAATTCAGGCTGGAAATTAGAAGATTTATAACCATCAGTGTTCTATTCTATGCATCTGAAAAAGTGGGTTGTAGCCCACGAAAGCTTATGCTCAAATAAATGTGTTAGTCTCTAAGGTGCCACAAGTACTCCTGTTCTTTTTGCAGATACAGACTAACACGGTTGCTACTTTGAAACCCATCAGTAGAGTGAGATTCTTAAACAACCTCCCAGTAAGAGTTGTGGGGGGAAACAACTTAATTAGTGTGAAGAGAGAGCGATTTTATGACAGGGTTGCTTGTGATAGTAGGGGGCAGTGCCCAGTAGCCCTGGGGCTCACTTCCAGTTTATATATTATGTTCACAAAAGCTCATGCTTCAGGTTTTCAGCCAGCCACCTGTGGGGTCAGGAAGGGACTCTCCCAATCCAATGTATTCTTTTCTCTTTTCTCACCTTTCTTTGAAGCATCAGAGATGGCCACCGCTGGAGATGGGATGCTGGACTGGGTGGGTCAGGGTTCTGAGGTGGCACCAAGCATTCCCGTTCTCTCAGGTGCTTGGGTAGCTAGTTCTTGCTCACATGCTCCAGTCTAATTGATCACCATATGTGGAGTTGGGAAGGAATGTTCCTCCAGGTCAGGTCAGTGACCTAGGTGGGTTTTCATCTTCTTCTGCCCCATTTAGGTGCGGCTCACTTGCCATATTATGTGGGTATATCTCACGTAATCACTTCCATGCCATTGCTGGGGCCTTGGGCATTGGTGCACCTCAATCCCTCCTGTTTTCTGCCTTTGGCACATAATAGTCTAGTCTCCTGTAGTCTGTAATACTTTAGGCTAATTTTGGTTGCTGGATTTAGTGTGTGGGTGGTGTCGGTGGCCTGTGTTATACAGGAGGTCAGACTGGATGATCTGGTGGTCCCTTCTGGCCTTAAACTCTATGACTACAAAACACCCAATAACCGGGCCAACATACAGTATTTATAAATTATCACAGAGAAGCTCCAAACCCATCACATCATCTATACTAATAAGAAACACATAAGACATCAAGTGTTGGTTTTGAGCAACAGCTCCAAAAGGTTGCTTTAAAGTTACTAATATTAATATATTTGTATTGCCTCAAGGGGTGTCTACACTTTGCTTTTTTGGCCCCAAATTTTCCATGGTTGCTTATACTGTTTCAGCTCTGGATTAGCATCAAGGGGAAGCCTAATGTAGCCAGGGCTCCAGGTGGCTACCAATGTTTTAAGTATTGTGTTGTCTAATCCTGCCCAGCGCAGGTCTGTGCAACACGGGGCTTTGAAATGTTAGCTGACACCAGAGCTTTGTCTATACCATTGCTGCCACTATTGATGGCACCAGTGGAGCTGAAACTCTAGTGCCAACACTGCAGAATGAATTTTAAGGAAATATTCCATAGAGTGGACAAGAGTTAAGGGTGAGGACAGTATAATAATTGAAACATCTTTTGTAATCATAAAATGAAAAGTTTTCCTGCAATTATTTCCCCTTTACATTTTTTGTTCTTGGAACTTTGGGAATCATGACTTTGAACTAGGCAGTAGTGGTTTCTGGTCATTTTCTTGTGGTTGCTAGGAGACAACATCCCTTAGGCAGCATATGTGACTCATAGACAACTCGTGCCTCTTGATAATACTGGGGGGGGCACAATCTAAAGGGGAGGGCACGTGACTCCCCATGTGTCTTTTCTGCCCAGTGACCCCCCTGCCCTGTGCCCAGCCTGGGGCCGCCGCACTCTACCTGCTCCGCCAGAGTTTCCTGCAGGGGGCAGGGAAGGGAGGAGCTCCGTCCTTCTCCCACTGCGCCTCTCCTCCCCTCCACACACCCTGGCACATTCAGCCGTTCTCTCTGGCAGCCGGGCCTGGAGAGCAGGATGGAGCCACTTCTCACACAGCTGAAGCTGGCTACTCTGGGTTGCTGACTCTGTGCAGCGTGGTGGCTTCCTGAGCAAGAGCCTGGCTGGGGCAGCAGCCTGCCCCACCGTCTCTGCTCCCTGCCCAGGCCAGCTGCCGGGGACGGGCTGAGCGAGCTGGTGCCTCCCCACCCCCCAGCATGTTTCTGACTTGCTTGTCCCCTGTCCCCAGCAGCTGGGCCCAGGCGGGGAGCAGAGAGGGCAGGGCCACCGCCCCAGCCAGGCTCTTTCTCAGGCAGCCGCCACACGGTGCAGAGCAGTGATCTGGAGTGGCCGGCATGAGAAGTGGCTGGCCCCACCCCTTCCACTCTCCGCCCAGGCCTGGTTGCCAGGGACAGAGGCCGAGTGTATTGGGGGATAGGTGCAGCTGGAGAAGGGAGCCCCTCTGCCTCCCCCTTGGCAGACCAAGCAGAAATCTGGGGTGGCACTTGACCCCCCCATCTTCCCCCCCCCCATGTTGCCTATGGTGTGACTGGTGCCAGATTTGGCAAAGCAATAGGCTTGTTATACACGTGATTATAAAGTTACTTTGACAAATCATAGAAAATGAAAAATCTCCAAGCATCTATACATGTGGCTCTGTGCACCAAGTAAAGGTCCTCCTTATAAGCACAATAAATCAAATGTTTCAATCATATACATTACCGTTCTTAAACAAATAGGAAAGTATGCTTGAAGAGTTTTACTCTTGAATGCTGAAGATCAAATTCTGCGTTTTTGGATATATATGTGCATAACAAGCATTTTGATGGATCTCTGCCCAGGACAGTTGCACAAAAATGTGTGGCACAGCCAAGAACTGAACCCAGTTCTCGAGTTCCAGTGCCCTAAATGCAATACTATCCTTCCTCTCTTTTTATTATTTGAGAGCTTTGTGCACACCCAGAGCTGTGCAGTCATATAAGAAGACACAGCATTACCCCAAAGAGTTTACAGTATAGTTTAGAAATAGATCAAATAGTTCAGACATTTTTAATGCACTGGGAAATTGTATTTGTTGAGGTGGTGCAGATGTTGTAGCTGAAAGTCTTTGCATAAAGTGTATTTGAAGGAGAAAAGGTAATCTGAGGAACAAAATAAGTGGGAGTCTTAATGGGCATTGGATCAGGACTAAAAAGAAGGAGTCAGTTCCAAATTTTACAGGCTGACATGAAGAAGAAGGGGCAGAGATGAGATTGGGAGAAAGATGAAAGGAATTGGTGAGAGTGAGTCATGGAGGAGTGAAGGGAGTAAGAGGAAACAGGAAGAAGAAGGTTTATAGTAGAAGTAAACTACGCTTGGTTGAAACAGCTGAGTCTGAACAGACTGGCACAAAGTGTGTTTGGTATTGAAATTGGGCTGTGAGAATGGTTCAGCTGGAAATCTGAACCTGAACAAACCAAGCCACATTGGAATCTGCTGAGTGTAATCCTGGCTCCACTGAAGTCAACAGGAGTTTTGCCATTGACTTTATTGGGGACAGGATTTCACCCTAAGTCTTGACAAGTTCACAGACTAACAGCATTGGCCTCTGTAATGATCAAGAAAAGGACTGTGCATGGAGAATTAATCATAGTCATATTTTTTTAACCATTGTCCCTGAAAACCAGGATTAATGTACTTTCTCAGGACAGGTTGCGGAAGTGTGCACTGCCAGTGCTTTCTGTTTAGTGGATGAAATGAGAACCTAAGTTTCTAGAGCTGTAAATCTGGCACCTTTCATTAGCAATTAAAATCACTGATTTAAGAAATTAATAAAACACTGACCTCAAGTGTATATTTATTTTTAGACTTGAGCAGTATGAAGAAGCTGTGAATTCATTTACCCAAGTGCTTAAACTAGATCCCTTTTCTCTGGATGCCTATGTTGCAAGAGGAAATTCATACATGGAATATGGTCATGAAGCTGGCAACACCCAAGCACAGAAAGACTTCCTGAAAGCATTGCATCTTAACCCAAAGTGTGTGAAAGCCAGAATTTGCTTAGGATACAATTTACAGGTAATACACCAAAGATCATAGTCTGTAATATCCTGTGACAAAGAGAGGAACATTATTTTTCATATATAAAATTTAGTCCGTACTCCATACATAGTAATACTGCAAACTAGTTAAACACTGTTCAGCCAGATAAAATAACTTGTATCCTTAATGGAACCCTTTGTTACTCTCTATCTTTCCCCTACTCACTTTAACTATTCTTTTCAACTAAAGGGATAGGCTGCAATTATTCCCTTTGAAATTTGTCTGTGCTGCATCTTACTTGATTGAGCAACAGAGGGTCCTGTGGCACCTTTAAGACTAACAGAAGTATTGGGAGCATAAGCTTTCGTGGGTAAGAACCTCACTTCTTCAGATGCAAGTAATGGAAATTTCCAGAGGCAGGTATAAATCAGTATGGAGATAACGAGGTTAGTTCAACCAAGGAGGGTGAGGTGCTCTGCTAGCAGTTGAGGTGTGAACACCAAGGGGGGAGAAACTGCTTCTGTAGGTGGATAGCCATTCACAGTCTTTGTTTAATCCTGATCTGATGGTGTCAAATTTGCAAATGAACTGGAGTTTAGCAGTTTCTCTTTGGAGTCTGGTCCTGAAGTTTTTTTGCTGTAAGATGGCTACCTTTACATCTGCTATTGTGTGGCCAGGGAGGTTGAAGTGTTCTCCTACAGGTTTTTGTATATTGCCATTCCTGATATCTGACTTGTGTCCATTTATCCTCTTGGGTAGTGACTGTCCAGTTTGGCCAATGTACATAGCAGAGGGGCATTGCTGGCACATGATGGCATATATAACATTGGTGGACATGCAGGTGAATGAGCCGGTGATGTTGTAGCTGATCTGTTTAGGTCCTGTGATGGTGTTGCTGGTGTAGATATGTGGGCAGAGTTGGCATCGAGGTTTGTTGCATGGGTTTGTTGCAAGGGTCGAAATGACAGTCTGGACCTATACATAGAATGCTTCCGCCGATGTGCACAGACAGAAGTTGTGGAAAAACAACATCGCTTGCCTCGTAACCTAAGTCGTGCAGAACGCAATGCCATCCACAGCCTCAGAAACCACCCTGACATTATCATCAAAGAGGCTGATCAGAGGTGTAGCGAGCGCCCTCCGTACCCTCCGACCGGAGGGGGCCCCGCAAGGAAGGGGGCCCCTAAAAGTGGCAAAATAAATACCGCATTCCAGTTTCTGCATTGTAAGGGGCCCCGCCCGGACATATGTTTGGAGGGGGCCACCGTTCGGAAGGGGCCATGTTCTTTGTTGCTACGGCCCTGAGGCTGATAAAGGAGGTGCTGTTGTCATCATGAACAGGTCTGACTACCAGAAGGAGGCTGCCAGACAACTCTCCAATACCAAATTCTACAGGCCACTTTCCTCAGATCCCACTGAGGAATACACTAAGAAACTGCACCATCTACTCAGGACACTCCCTACACTAACACAGGAACAAATCAACATACCCTTAGAGCCCTGTCCGGGGTTATTCTATCTACTACCCAAGATCCACAAAGCTGGAAATCCGGGACGCCCCATCATCTCGGGCATTGGCACTCTCACTTAAGGACTGTCTGGGTATGTGGACTCCCTACTCAGACCCTACGCCACCAGCACTCCCAGCTATTTCCGTGACACCACTGATTTCCTGAGAAAACTACAATGCATTGGTGACCTCCCAGAAAACACCATCCTAGCCACTATGGATGTAGAGGCTCTCTACACAAACATCCCACACACAGATGGAATACAAGCTGTCAGGAACAGTATCCCCGATGATGACACAGCACAACTTGTTGCTGAGCTCTGTGACTTTATCCTGACGCACAATTATTTCAAATTTGGTGACAATATATACCTCCAGACCAGTGGCACCGCTATGGGCACCCGCATGGCCCCACAATATGCCAACATTTTTATGGCTGACCTGGAACAACGCTTCCTCAGCTCTCGTCCATTCACGCCCCTTCTCTACCTACACTACATTGATGACATCTTCATCATCTGGACCCATGGGAAGGAGACCCTGGAAGAATTCCACCATGATTTCAACAGCTTCCACCCCACCATCAACCTCAGCCTGGACCAATCTACACAGGACGTCCACTTCCTAGACACCACAGTACTAATAAGCGATGGCCATGTTAACACCACCCTATACCAAAAACCCACCGACCGCTACGCTTACCTTCATGCCTCCAGCTTCCACCCCGGTCACACCACACGATCCATCGTCTACAGCCAAGCGCTGAGGTACAACCACATCTGCTCCAACCCCTCAGACAGAGACCAACACCTATAAGATCTTCACCAAGCATTCTCAAAACTATGATACCCACACAAGGAAATAAAGAAACAAATCAACAGAGCCAGACGTATACCCAGAAACCTCCTGCTACAAGACAGACCCAAAAAAGAAACCAACAGAACTCCACTGGCCATCACCTACAGTCCTCAGCTTAAACCTCTCCAACGCATCATCAGTGATCTACAACCCATCCTGGACAATGATCCCTCACTTTCACAGACCTTGGGAGGCAGGCCAGTCCTCGCCCACAGACAACCCGCCAACCTTAAGCATATTCTCACCAGCAACCACGCACCGCACCATAACAACTCTAACTCAGGAACCAACCCATGCAACAAACCTCGATGCCAACTCTGCCCACATATCTACACCAGCAACACCATCACAGGACCTAACCAGATCAGCTACAACGTCACCGGCTCATTCACCTGCATGTCCAACAATGTTATATATGCCATCATGTGCCAGCAATGCCCCTCTGCTATGTGCATTGGCCAAACTGGACAGTCACTACGCAAGAGGATAAATGGACACAAGTCAGATATCAGGAATGGCAATATACAAAAACCTGTAGGAGAACACTTCAACCTCCCTGGCCACACAATAGCAGATGTAAAGGTAGCCATCTTAAAGCAAAAAAACTTCAGGACCAGACTCCAAAGAGAAACTGTTGAGCTCCAGTTCATTTGCAAATTTGACACCATCAGATCAGGATTAAACAAAGACTGTGAATGGCTATCCAACTACAGAAGCAGTTTCTCCTCCCTTGGTGTTCACACCTCAACTGCTAGCAGAGCACCTCACCCTCCCCGATTGAACTAACCTCGTTATCTCCATACTGATTTATACTTGCCTCTGGAAATTTCCATTACTTGCATCTGAAGAAGTGAGGTTCTTACCCACGAAAGCTTATGCTCCCAATACTTCTGTTAGTCTTAAAGGTGCCACAGGACTCTCTGTTGCTTTTTACAGATTCAGACTAACACGGCTACCCCTCTGATACTTACTTGATTGGTGGATTTACTGTTGAGTACCAAGAGACTTGATCTCCTTAATCAGCCCAGAGAAAAATAGAGTCGTATTGGTACTCATGCCCAGAAACCTTGTATGGTATTCATAGAATCATAGAATATCAGAGTTGGAAGGGACCTCAAGAGGTCATCTAGTCCAACCCCCTGCTCAAAGCAGGACCAATTCCCAGCTAAATCATCCCAGCTAGACACCAAGCTGCTACATACGAAGTGACTTAGATATTTTTGGTGAATCTATGTAAAAGGAAAATCTTGTATGTTAAGCAGTCATGTATGAATTGACATATTGTGTGTTTTTCTCCTCTCTAATTCCCATTGTTACTGTGCTTTGTTGTTATACCCATTTGTCTGAAAAAACTCTCTTTCCAACAAAGTTGTGAGTTAATTTTGTGCCTGTGTAAATAAGGGACTAATTTTATCAGCCTGCAACAGGCTTACTTGGGTAGGCCATGTGCAAATTTCCTCACACAGCTCTGCCAATATGTTTTAATTCTAATTAATTAATGTTTCACTGTGCTTTATAAAGTACTATCTAAGTGCTGAGTGTTATCAACAGTCTTAAAAAGCAGCCTTCCTGACAATGTTTTCAGTCATACAAGGAAGTCTCTTTCAACAACAGAGTGCTGGTTCTGCTGAATGGATCCGATTTGTGTGACTGTTTCTTGGGGAATCAGATAAGATTACCAAACTTATTTGTACTCTGTCAAAATTCAAATCCAGGTCTTCCAAGGTAGAATGTTAGTGAACCCGTGAATCAGTCATCAGAACTTGAAGAAGTGGGGTCTAGCCATTTACTTCTCTCAGATCTTTCTGTTCCCCCTCACTCAACAGCTTATCCTGCCCCATTCATATTTCCATCCCCTTTTTAGTCTCGCATCTCTTACTCCTCCATAACCAGTGGGGCTGGGCCTACTTCCAGCCTGGATATAAAATATCAGATCACTTGTCCATGGGCAGCTAAGACCTCAAATTTGGCTACATGACAATAAAACATAGCTCTCCCAATTTTAAGGTTATAGGCTCATACTCACAAGTAAATGAAAGTGAGATATTGTTGCTGTCTAACAGAATTTCTGTGCTTTCTTCATATACTGTTTTGAACAATTATGCTGGTGTTTCTCATTTTTATTCTCTCGTATTTAGTGAGTGGCTCTCACTAGATCTAACTTATTTAGTTTTGGATAGTGTGTAACCCAAGGATTATTATTATTATTATTTTAATATCTCCAGGGAGAGAGGGTCACATCAAGACATTCTGATGTTATTGTGGGAAGGCAGGTGCATAGAAATGAGTCTTCACTTCATTATATTATCATACAGGGCCAGACATTTAAAACTTGAGGATAGAAGCCCAGGTACAACAGCAATTGCATGTGCAGTTCTTGCAAAGGTGGTGTGTGGATATCTAACTAGCTATTTGCATTCATCTTTTCCCAGTTCGTGCACAAAATTAAATAATTGAATGTGGCAACATAGGGGCATGTGCAATTTTCCCACATGCCTATACTTTTTGAAAATATGGCCATTGGCATGTGGTATGTTTAATAATATTCATATGTTAAAACTCTTTTTAGACCTTTGGAAAGTTTCAGAAAGCTTGGAATCAATTTACAGTTGCCATTGACATTGATCCAAAATGCCATATTGCCTATGACGGACGAGCTGTGATCTGTCTTCAGATGGGTGATACTTTTGCTGCATTTCAAGATACAAATGCAGCACTAAAGGTAAATGTTGGTTTTCAGTTGATTTATAAATATGAACCTGCTATTATTAGGCCACTAAATAATGCACATAAATTTGAAGAACAGTGTATGAATAATTGTAGATTTAAATTAGGAGGTGCTTTCTATTTTTATACGTTTCCTTTAAAGAAAGAGTCTTGTTATTAATGTAGAAATGTGGACTTTGTTCAAATAAGAGTGCATATATTATTACATTTCAGCTCACTACCACTGCTCAGCTGCTTACAAACCGGGGTGTCATTAACCAGTTTATGGGTTACTTAAACTGTGCTATGAAAGATTATCAGCAAGCAATTTCCATCAACCCTGGCTATGCTTTAGCCTATTTCAATGCAGCAAATATCTACTTTCATCACAGGCAATTTTCACAGGTAGGTTTTATGTTCTATTTTCATACCATTCTTAGTACACTTTTCCTTGACTCAGGAATAATGGCATTGATACAAATTAGTGTATAAATGTAAGATTTTACTTGAATCTTTTAACATTTAATTTAATAATTTAGCTGCATTCTGATAGGGTATGAATTAATATATAGTAATAAGTAATACATAATACTACTATGTTCTATTACTGTTCGTTTTATCTGATGATCTCAAAGTGCTTTACAAATATTTATGAATAAAGACTCACAAATTTTATAGATGGGGCCAAAAATCTTCAAAAATTCCTAAGTAATTTAGAAACCTAAATCTCACTGTCTTTCAATGAGACTTAGGCTAATGAATCAGCCAGGTGCTTCTGAAATTTTTGCCCTGGAGACTAAGGCAAAGAGAAGTCAAGTAATTGTCCTAGTTTACACAGTAATTCAGTGACAGAGTGAGGAGTAGAACCCAAATCTCCTGTCTCACAGGCTTATGCTTTAACTACTAAGCCAGGTTTTCTCCCTGATGTAGTACCCTCAGAGTCCTGAATCACTCCCTTCTGCAGAAATACCCTGGGGAGGGCCTGAGGTAATCAAACACCAAAGTTCCCCTTGCATTTTCCTAGTAAGCTCTTTGGAGGCAAGGACCATTTCATATTTTCTGTACAGCCTCTAACAGAGTGGGAATAGGGCTGCCACCCGTCCGGTTTTCACCTGGACAGTTTGGGTGTCTGGGTGCCATTTAACAAACCCCGATGTCCGTTTTTAAAAAAATCTGGGGTGGAAAAGGTATAGTAGGGGTGGGTACTTGGGGGAAGAGGTGGAGAAGTGGGTGGGGCCTTGAAGGAAGAGGTAGAGCAGGGCAAGGGCCTTGAGGGAAGAAGTGGAGCAGGGGCGGGGCCTTGGGGGAAGAGGCGGAGCAGGGGGAGCAGGTTTGGGGAGTCCAGTTACCAGCTATTCGAAAGGTAGCAACCCTAAGTGGGAACCCAATCTTGATTGAAACCTCTGGGTGTTACCATAGTACTACTAATAAATAATAGTAAATCATTCTGTTGCGAAAGAGTGGCTGAATTCTTCTTCTCAAAGATCCTTGCAAAAACCTTGTCATTCTTGCATAAATCCTGTGGATTTCTGCTACCTTGATTATTAATACAATATAAAAATATATACAGCATTTCAGAAGTTTGCATGGTACATAATATCTTCATTTTATATATTTCACAGGCCAATTCCTACTATTCCAAGGCATTACAGCTTGACCCACGAAATGAATCTGCAGTCCTGAATCGAGCTATTACAAATACATTATTACAAAATATCGAAGAAGCAAAAGAAGATTTTGAGAAGGCAATTTGTCTCTGCCCTTTCTCTGCAGCAGTGTACTTTAACAGGGCAAACCTCTATAGAACATTAAAGCAATATGAGCTAGCTGAGAAGGATATTTCAACAGGTACTTTTTGTTCAGTACCTGGCATAGTTTCAGTTATAATAATAAGAACAAATTATTTTGCCTCTATTTCACAGGTCAGAAAGTATTAGCAACTATTTCCGTTTATGTATTTAATATATTTATTTAAGTTCTTAACTTCTATAGGAGTGGCTATGAGATTGAAAAGGGAGTTGTAATGAAAATGCCAGCTAAAAATTATTATTGTTTTTCTAATGAAAATTAACTAGTAGAATTGGGCAATATTTTTTTTTTGGACAAATAATTTTATTTGCCAAAAAATGCAGTTTTGGGTCAACAGAAACTATTTGTGAATTTGAGCTGAATTTGACTAATGGTTTTAGCCGGAAAACAAGCTTTTCTGAAAAAGTCTAAATGTCTCCTTTCACTGTTTTCAAAATTAAACATTTTGACTTTTTGTTTTTAAACAAAGCTATGTTTTGAATTTAGCTATATTTAATTAAAAATCCCCCAAAAGGATTATGACCCAAAGAGCCTAAATGTGTGAGTAATTTTTTTTTTTTGATGGGGGAGATAGTTGTTTTGGTTAAAAAAAAAACCCCAAAACAACTATTATGGGTTCACCCAAAATGATTTTTTTGAGAGGGGGAGGAGGGTTCAGTTCAGCCACGAAACCAAAAAATTCCATTATCTGTTTATTTCCAATTACTGATTAGAAGAAAATGTGTCATATGTAATATGTACCATAGCAGCTGAACTCTGAGCCAGATTTTCAAAGAAAGTTGTAGCAGAAAGATGTGCACTCACGCTACCCTCACAAACCCTGAGGGCATCTGAGTTCATTACCTACTCAGTCACTACTGCTTTAGCCAATTACAGATAAAGATTTTTTTTAAATTAATTTTATAATGTATACATAGAGCTAAGTTTCACAAATCCCACATTTGTGTGTGAAAATCAGCTAAGTGCATCCCTGTTTGCCACCCATCTTTAACCACCCCAGATTCAATTCCTGTCTTTCGATCTCAGCTACCAAAGCCATGGTCAGGTTGTTTGACCGTTCCTAAAATGAAGTTATTTCATTGGATTTTGATAGCAAAGTCCTTGAATCACAGCCCTATGCAAACTCGAGTACCATTGTTATGCTACTGTCTGTACTTTGAACCAAATAATAGTTGATTGCAAGTGCAATAATTTTTCCACCAACAATAAATATGATCAAGTCTTACTGAGAAGTTAGCCGGTACACATTTACAATATAAGTTTGTCTAAATTATATGAAAACATGACTTGGGTAAAGATGTATAAAATTCCTTATTTTCACTGAATTTTTTCCATTAAAAGTAGATTTTCATGATGTCAGAACAGAATAACTATGAAATCTTGTCTAGGGAATTGATTACTGTAAAATAGGGAGTTTGCTGGGAACTAGACTCTTTAAACAACAGATTAAATACTTGCCAACAGTTAGTTATTTAAATACCTTTGAACAATAGGAAATCTGACTCTGAGACAATGTGCCTTGCTGGCACCAAGGAATAGATTGATAATGGTTTCCTACTGCTTGATTTTTGTTTTGGTGTTGAACCTGATTTGGGAGGGAGAATGTGGCTTCTGATGCTTCAGCAGTTGCTAGAGTCAGATTTATAAACATGCCATGATGATATCTAACATCAAGATGAGAAAAAGGAGAGTCAAAGGGAGACAGTAAGAGTGTAAATATCTTAACAACATTACTTAGCTCCTGCTATAAAAATAATATGAATTGGACATATGTATTTCCTATTGAGAGCATGTGGGTTTTGAAATATACTTTGTCTCAACTTTCAGATGGGCTTTTAGCATGTGCTGTTTTTTATAATAATAATCATAACAATCTTTTGAAATTTAAAAATGCCTTAACATTTATTTTTCATTTTTACAGCATTGTCAATTCAACCTAATGACGCTTTGATGTATAAACTAAGAGCTGATGTTCTTGGTAAAATGGGATTCAGTGAAGAAGCCATTGCTGATTACAAGCAAGCAATCAGCATTCAAGAAATGATCGATGCAATGTGAAAAGATTCCAGTTCCTGCAAAACATGATAACAAGTTAGGTCTATTTACAGAGATTTGCCTTATTTAAATGAGAGATTTGTTTAATTATATCTCAAATATTATTTAGAAGAATGTATTATGTTAGCTCTAGGCTTGGCACAAAAGGTTAGTTTTTATACTTGAAAAAATTGTTAATACTGTGATAAACCATCTTCATTTTTAGATGAACTTCTGCACATGTTATCTTCCTGAATAATTTAATTGCTTCATTCAGTGCAAAAATGGAACAGAACTATTTAAGAACAGAATGCTAGCATTAAAGAAGTAATTTCACAAAGAGAACAATAGATTGTCTTTATTGATTGGCACCAAATGGCAGTTGGAGAACGAAACACAGACAAAGGAATAAATATCATCATGGAAGGCCTCATCTTTATTTACTTGGGTCCGATGTGACGTTAAATGGCAAAATAACCAATATTTAAGTTTGACCCCCTTTCATCCAACCCTTAGGATTCAGCCCACCTCTGATTCCTCTCTCCCTCTCCCAGTGATAGGGAATGAGTGTACACACAAGGTGTACCTGAGTCTTTGCTGACTTCAGATCTTCCTTTCTACTTTAGGTTAATATGGTCCACCTGCCATCTCCTGGACCTCTTACACATTTGCCCCTGAGAGCTGGCCCCTTTGAGGTTCTTACCTACACTGGACACCAGCTATAAATTGCAACAAAATTTACAAACTGCACTAGTTAAATTTACAATGTGTAAATTATTGTTCTTTCTCTATACTAACATAAACAGGCCCCAGGATGCTGCTGGTGATCTAGTCAGACCCATTGCAGTCTTGTATATAGTTTGAATTGTATTTCCCTCAGTTAGAGGATGGGGGAGCAAAGCAGCAACAGCAATAGGATGCCTGCTGCATGCCAGTGAGGACAGTGGTGTATGAGTGCTAATCAGCTATCCCTTCCTCGTACAGTCCAGCAAATGGGCGGCAGGAGGAAGCAGAGAAATCTGTCCTTTCCAGCCCTCCCCAATCTCTACACAAGCAGTGTCCATGTGCATTATGGGCAGGGAGGGTGTGGGGCAAAGTTCCAGAGCAGCCAAGCCAGCCAGCCCTTCCCTTCCTCCTCTTCCTAGGACCTGGAGTTTGTCTGTCCCCTGCCAATTGGCTCAAACATCCCCCCATCTGAATGGAGGATGGGGGCCATTGGTATAAATGTGTCCTAATTATTCCAAATTTAAATCTGAAACACAGATAATTTGTCCACTTATCAACACTCCCATGTTGGAAAAGGTTGATGTCATAGAAAAGCAGATTGAGGAAAAGGATTTAAGTACATAAAATAAAATATTGACATGAACACTCAGCATGTATTTTGTACTTTTCTTCAAAGTGAATTAAATAATAGATCACAATCTTGGGGTTTGAGCCTTAAGAATGAGATTTAGAAGTTAGTTCAGCAGAATTTTGCTTTGATCGTGTTCATTCAGATTTGAAATTTAGGGTATAATTCTACATGAACAGAAATAAAAAAAAATGTCAACCCCCAACCTCATACATTGAGGTTGCCAAGTTAGGTCCATATCTAATTGTAATGTACAGCTATGTTCCATACAACTAGGTGCTCGGATATTACTGTGAGGTGGGTGGGATAAGACTGTGTAGAATAAAGACTGGACTGTGTAGAATAAAATAGAAACTTAACACTCGTTCAGAACAGAAAACTTGCTACAATTTCTCAAGATAGGGGGAAATTTTCAATGACACAAATCGCAGTTAGGCACCTGATTCTCATTGAAAGTCTATGGGAGTTAGACACCTACCTGCCGTTTGTGTCTTTGAAAACTTCCCCCTTAGCCTTAAAGTGATATCAATTTTCCTCCTGAAATATGCATTTAGAAAGGAGTCTTCACTGTGAAGCTGATAATAAAATGCTAGTTCATGATTATAATTACATAGTCTTCTCTCTGTAAAATAAATCACTCAATGGCAAGGAAATAATTTACATTCACATTCATAATAAGAAAAAAGATAATTGACATAACTTGAATTGATTATTTAATGGGTCTCACGGTTCCATTTTCACTTCCTGACAACTCCCAGTAGATGGTTCATTGCTGAGACCAGAGTAAAGATGTCAAAATTACTTTCCCTGAAGCATTCCCCTTTTTAAATATTTCATACAAAGCTATTCATCCACTTATTTCTGCATAAAGAAATTTATGCATTTATTTGTTATTTCCAAGCACTATGTGTTTAGCTAATATGGCACAATGATGCAAACTGGTATTGTAGCTCTCTTCTCTAACTTTTTGTAGTTATGACAGTAGGTTGCACTGCTCAAATTTTCACTTCATGATATTCTGATTTTGAAAAATATTTTTGTAAAATAAACTCTCATTGGGGTGGAGAAGTGCAAATGACCACAGCTAAGGCTACAGTCCACCAAAGTACTTAAGCATATGCTTAAGTCCATCTCTGTTCAGCAAAGTAGGACTTGTCTACATTGACAAGTTTCTGCGCAGTAAAGCAGCTTTCTGTGGTGTAACTCCCAAGGTGTACAAACTGCCAAGCCACTTAGTGCACAGAAACTCCTCAGTTGCAGCGTTGCAAAAAACCCACCTCGAAGAGAGTTGTAAGGCTTGCAGCACAGATGCTCTTGTGCTGCATTGCCAGTGTAAACACATCAATTGCTTTCAGCACTGTAATTGGCCTCCAGAAGTGTCCCATAATCCCTCAAGTGACCACTCTGCTCATTGTTTTGAACTTCACTGGCTGCCCTCAAGGCATGCGCCTCTCCCCTTTCAAAGCTCCATTTCTGACAGCAGTTGTATGCTGTGCTGATCTGCTCTGGGACACAAAACAAAACATTATTGTGGAATGCTCATGCTGTTGAACACAGAGGCAGGCGTGTGTGTGTGAGCAAGAGAGATTGCTGTGCAGAGAGCTGGGGAGGGAGGCAGGGACTGATGTTGGGGTTTTCCCCTCCCCCTGCCTCAGGACTGGTTGCTTCCTGCCGCTGTCTAAACTTACAAGACAGCATGCTGACACACTCTCTGTCCCCCAAAACACACTGTTGCTCCCGCCCCCATACACTCCCTGTCACACATTCTCCCCCTCCTACCTCAGTTGAAAAGCAGCTGGCAATGCAGTAGGATGCCCATGGAACAATGGGATTGGCAAACCTGCATCATGTGACGCTGTCATTGCAAACCCTTCCCAAAGCACCCTGCAGCCAGTTGCACAGTGGGGTTGCTACCACAATGCACTACTCTCTTTGCCGTTGCAAGAGCTGCTAATGTGTAGCACAGTGTGCACATGCAACAGCGGTTTAATTTCAGCGCTTTAATAAAAGTGGTATAACTTGTTGCGCAAAAACATTGCAGTGTAGGCATACCCATATTCGAGTGTCATCAAATACCACTGTTGTCCCCCCACTCCTGCTGAGGAACAACTCTTGCAAAGTCTGATATAATGAGAGTGACTGGGTAGATCATAACTGAGGTCTATAAAATGTAGAGATAGGAATTCCTGAGAAATATATTGCATTCCATTTCTTTTAATATTCATGACTGATATCACACTATTATATTTTTAAAACAATATTTATAAATAATAACTAATGTTAGGCTGCTGGAAACATTCTCTGTTTAGGCATCTTAACCCTCTAAATTTAGAAGGAGCAAAATTTTGGAGGCAACCCTTATCTATTAGGTAATACATATATCAGCTAAATATATTTTAATCCACTTTTTATAGTAATGGCTTCCATGCTTGACTTATTTAAAATCCACAAGAACAAATGGGTATAAACTGGATATGAACAAATTCAGGCTGGAAACTAGAAGGTTTCTAACCATCAAAGGAGTGAGGTTCTGGAACAACCTCCCAGTAGGAGTTGTGGGGGAAAATAACTTAATTAATTTTGAGAGAGAGATGGACAGTTTTTTGAGTGTGATAGTATGACGGGGTGCTTCTGATGGTGCGGGGCAGGCTTTGGCATCCCTAAGGTCCTTTTCGCTTTATGTCTCTAGTTCCTAAAAGTTCATGCTTCAGGACTTCAGACAGTCACCTGTAGGGATCAGGAAGGGATTCCACCCCCATCCCCCAGTGTATTCTGGGTTGTTGGTTTTTTTGGTCTGCTTCTTCTGAAGTGTCAGATAGCCATGACTGGAATGGGATACCGGACTGGGTGGGCCAGTGCTCTGAGATGGCACCGAGCATTCACTCCCTTAAGTGCTTGGCTGGCTGGTTCTTGATCACATGCTTAGGGTCTAACAAATCACCATATGTGAGGTCAAGAAGGAATTTCCCCTCGGGTCAGATTGAGGTGAGTTTTGGTGTTTATTGCCTTCCTCTGCAGCATGTAGGTGCAGGACACTTGCTGGTATTATCAGGGTATATCTCACTTAATCAATTCACTGCCTTGCAAAGGCCTCAGGCATTGGAGCACCTCCATCTGTCCCATTCTCTGCCTGTGGCACATAATAGTTTAGTCTTCTGTGGGCTGCTGTAATATTTTGGTCTAATTTTGGTTTGCTGGGTTTAGTGTGTGGATGCTGAGTGGTGCTGGAGGTCTGCGATATATAGGAGGTCAGACGTGATGATCTGGTGGTTCTTCTGGCCTGAAGCTTTATGATAGCGACAAAACAAATGGTGAAACTGTTGCTTATTCCAATGCAAGGAAAAAAGGATTTTTATGTATGAGTTAAATTTAGAAATAAAACGTAGAACCTATAAAATATTAGCTAGACTTTTGTTCCAGTAATCTTCAGCAGATACAGTTCATATGAAGGACATCTGTTGTTTTTAATGGGTGAAATCCAAGCTCCATTGAAGTAAATGGTAAAACTCCCATGGACTTCAGTGGGGCGAAGATTTCTCCCGCTATGTTTCAGCTGTACCAATATGGTGTCTCTTTGTTTTGTACTGTGGAACTTCACAATACAGAGGCACTAGAATATTAGAAGCATAATACTTGATGTCAGCAGCACATCACCATGTATAGATAGTTTAAATTGGTTTCCCCTACACTAGAGCTTTAAATGGTGGACATTTATTTGATGGAGAAGCTTTTTCTTAAATCTAAGAGAATATATGCCAGGGAGGTAAAAGTGGCTGTCAGTCTAGTTTATTAGAAAAGGGGAAGCTCAAAGAGCAATTCCTGCCTCCAGCTCTGCAATAATAAATGAGAGATTTATAGTATTTCCACAATAGCCTGTAGAATTCTTAGGTTTCTGACAGATGACAAAGTCAAACAGTTTCTCTAGAGTTTGTAACCTCAATAAAGATAACTCCTGAGTCTGACATTACAAAAGACAAACTCTTTGTGCCTATTAGGAAATAAATTAACTGCCCAGCAAATTTGCTAAAACATCATAGTAACATAGCTTTCTATTGCCAGTTCTACACTTCAGAAGTTTCACTTTCAGACTCAGTGACAATGGCTCTTTTATTACTGGTTGTTGGCTCAGCCCAGGATGGGCATACTCAGTTCTGGTCACTTGGGGGGAAGGTGTTGTCCCATTTTCTTGTTTGTTTTCCCTCTCCACAGTCTCCCTACTCCTACTTTACTTCCCTTTGAATATTGAGTGATGGGTTTGTGATAATAGAGACCAAATTTGTGAAGGTAATGTCCTCTGTCCTCCACACCCCCCCTCCCACTACGAGTTTACAAAAAGTGTGAGTATACTTGTGCCCCTATTGGTATGTACGATTATAATGATTGAATATGCAAATAAGGTTATTTTGCACCTAATTAGCCATATATACACACATTCTCAATGTAACAGTGGTAATGGGGTGTACAAATATTTTTGCATGTTTGATGTTACCGTAACAGCAGTTTTTTGGCTTTGTCCCATGGCCTTGTCCCTTCTTATTCTTTTCCTCCTTCCACACTCCTAAGAAAGGCTCAATTATGGGTCATGAGATTGCGACAGTCTCCTTGAGGAAATTGCAACATCAGAGTTAAATCAAAATGAACAGAAATCAAACCTTTCCCTTGGATGCTTTCTTTGCACTATCCACAGTAGATTTTTTTTAAAAAATTTAGTCTTGCCATCACCTTGGAATGAATATAGACATGGACATTTTATAAGCTCTTTGATTTATATTTAAAAACTCTTAAATCAAACACTATCATTTATGATTAACTGGACAAATCTCCCTTTGCTTAATATTGGCAGGTTCCGGCTATTTTAAATAATGCTGGCTATGTGCCCTGTTTTTCAGTTTGTTCTATCCTTTATGGTAGTTATTGTAGATTTTACAAAACCTGAATACTGAAATATTTTCACTTCTATAATTGGCTGAGTAATGATTCATTTCAATACATTTAATCTATCACACAGTTCTAGGAGGATGGGCTAGCCTTCCTATTTCTATTTTCTGTATTTGGCATCGCTGCCATATCACTGACAATTAAGGAAGTATATCAACTGCCTTTAAAATTAAACAGGAAATAGTTGATGATCTTATTTGCATAATAGAGCAGCGGTTCTCAAATTGTGGGTTGCCATCTCAAAGTGGGTCATGAATTTTTGTTTTAATGGGGTTGCCTGGGCAGGACTGGCATTAGACTTGCTGGGGCCCAGGGCAGAAAGCCGAAGCCTGAGCAACTTAGCTGCATGGGGCTTTTGTGGTGTGGAGCTCTGGGCAATTGCCTTCTTGCCACCCCCTAATGCTGGCCCTGTTGCTAAGTGTTTTTTATTTAAAATATTAACTATTCTAGGGTTACCATATTTCAGCAAGCAAAAAAGAGGACGGGAGGAGCCCCGCCCTAGCCCCGCCCCTGCCCCTCCCACTTCCCGCCCCCCCAGAACCCCCAACCCTCCCCCCGTTCCTTGTCCCCTGACTCCCCCTCCTGGGACCCCTGCCCCTAACTGCCCCCCAGGACTCCACTCCCTATCTAAGCCTCCCTGCCTCTTGTCCCCTGACTGCCCCAACCCTTATCCACACCCCCACCCCTAGACAGACCCCTGGGATTCCCACGCCCCATCCAACCACTCCCCACCCCCTGACAGCCCCCCCAGAACTCCCAACCCATCTAAACCCCTCTGCTCCCTGTCCCCTGACTGCTCCGATCCCTCTCCGCACTCCTGCCCCCTGACAGCCCCCCCCAGAACTCCCAACCCATCTAAACCCCTCTGCTCCCTGTCCCCTGACTGCTCCGATCCCTCTCCCCACTCCTGCCCCCTGACAGCCCCCCCCCAGAACTCTCAGCCCCCCACCCCACTCCTTGTCCCCTGACTGCCCCCTCCTGGGACCCCTGCTCCTAACTGCCCTCCAGAACCCCACCCCCTACCTAAGACTCCCTGTTCCTTGTCCCCTAACTGCCCCCTCCTAAGACCCCCCCAACTGCCCCCCAGGACCCTACCCCCTACCTGTACCCTGACTGCCCAAAACTTTCTCCACTCCCCCCCAAAAGCCCCCCCCCGTTTCTTGACTGCCCCCTCCAGAACCTCCCTGCCCCCTGGCCCCCTTACCCTGCTGCTCAGAACAGGGTGTTGGGCTCTGTGCGAGCCGGACACGTGGCTGAGCTCCCCAGCCAACAAAACCCGGTCCCTGGCCCTGCACAACAAAACCCGGTCCCTGGCCCGGACCGGGCTGCAGGGGAGAGCTGCCCTTGTATCAGCACAAAGTGCTCTCGCTCCCGTTTTGCTACGCTGCATGGCAGAAACCGCTCCCAGTTGCAAAAGGGGAGGGCTGCACTTTGTGCTGAGACACTTGCTCAGAATGCAGGGCGGATCCGGCTCCTCTACAGCTGCTCCGGAGTCCAGCCCGGGACTTTCCTGCAGCCCTCCCAGCCGCTCGCTCTGCTCTGCCGGGGGAGGGGGGAAATCCCGGACATTTTGAGTTATTTACAAATTCCCCCCGGACGCTATTTTTAGTACAAAAAGGAGGACATGTCCGGGTAAATCCGGACGAATGGTAACCCTAAACTATTCTGGGGTCATGTAGTAATTTTTGTTGTTAGGAGGGGGTTACAGTGCAATGAAGTTTGCTTCAAATGAGCCAGTGAGCTTTGATTTATGTAGCTCAAGGTTTTAATGCTCTGTTACAGCAGTTCTCAAAGTGGCAAGTTTCTGGTAACTCTCAGGTTCTTTTTCTTCAGCTCTTATTTAGATTTTCTTTATGATCCAAAGAAAAATTTTTTTAGAACATTTTAAAAAATAGTGGAAAGGTTTATATGACAAAACTAATTTCAAATCTTTTGAATAAATCAAAAGAGACAAAGTCTGTAATACCTCTAATAGCTATTGCTGCCACTTATAAATTAAGGTTATATTTGGTAGGCTATGGCTATGCAGTAGCATTTGTGCCCTCTTGGTGGAAGGGACTATGAATGATTCATGCCATTCTGAACTTTGCCTAACCTGGTATGATTTGGATTCCACACAGCACCACTGTGATTATTACAAGTATCATTTTAAATCAGTATTTGTAGCGAACTTTTTTCACAACTGTTTTTTTACATTGGGTATTTTACATGTTTTCCCTAGTTGGGCCACTGGGTATGTTTTGACAAGGAAAATAGATTGTATTTAAAAACATCTGAGCTAACACATTTTAACTACCAAGTTTTTAAACACTATTGTAGATAGAGTTGTCCACAGTATTTAAAAATATGGTAGTTAAACTACATTAGCTAACATTTTAAAATATGACCTATTTTCCTAGTCTAGACAGGTCTTACAGACTGCTCTGTCCTCCCTTTGTGGTGTTCAGAAGCAAAAATGTTGCATTTACTCTATGGAATACGGCAAGTCTGACCATTCCTTGTTGTTCAAGCACTTGGCCCTGTGTGGATTGTATAGAATCCCATAATGATGTGATCAGATTGTACCTGACCCTTGTATAGCTGTATCATGGGGGTGGATAGATGCAAGGCACCTTCTGACCCATTGTGATTGCTTCCTCATGCAAGGACCAGGAAAAATCCCAGCTTTTGCATTCAAAGGAAAGGATCGATGAGGGTGCTGCCCCTGAATCTCTCCAGCACACAGGACGTATTGCAGCTTCTGAAACACAATCCATCACAGAGATCTCTCTGGGACAGTGCAGCTCTGCACTGCCCTCTACTCTGGGCTGTGGCTAAATACCACAGTCTAGCCTTATATGTAGTTTGACATGGGAAAAATAAATTTTCTGCATACAGCAAGACGTGGTAGAGATGTGGGGGGAGGGGAGTTGAATAATTGGAGACAAATCCTGAAATTCCTACTCGGATCTTACTTGGGCAGACTAAAACCAATGTGCATGTTGCCTGGGTAACTGCTGAGTAAGGATTTCATGGCTTCAACACAGAAAAGCCCAGTCAGTAGCTTCTGCGGACAGAGTCTAAGGATGAGGAGGAAGCTCTCTGTCTAGTTTGGGAGGCAAGTCCCACATCAGATCTGGGCTGGAGGGGGAAAACCCTGAAAGGATCCAGAATCTCCTCTCTAATACTGAAGTGTGTCCTAGCTCCCTGGGGAAAGAAGCAGGGCTCCTAAACACCTCCCCTTCTGTCCATTGTGAACCAGGGGAGTCTCATGGTACTCAGAGGTAAGGCTTACAAATCCCACAGACTCCACAAAAGGCAAAAACAAGTGTGTCCTTCACCCAGCAATGATTAGTATTGTTACTGAATAAGTGGGGGTGAAAATGAGGGGTTAAACCCCATCTCCTTTGTCTTTCTCCCTAAGGGGTGTTACTGGGGCTTTTCTCCTACACACAGCCTCTCTCACAGTGCTCTGTGACAGAGCATTGAGCAACAGCAGCTGAGCCAGCACTCTGGTCATTGCAGTTCTAGTTACAGCAGAGGCTGAGGCGATCTCATTAAGAAGAGCTGTGCCTGACTGATGAGCTGAGGAGAAATAAGAAGCTAATTAGGCCATTAGGCAGATGGTACAAAAGACACAGGAAGAACGTGGGAAGCAGATAGCTAGAGAGAGAGAGAGATCGCTTATCAGTCGCTTGCTCGCTCTTCCCTGCTTGCCTCAGGAGCTGAGGGCTCCTCAGAACTGTAGGATTGAGGCTATATAGAGTACAAGGGTGGTGGAAATTAATATTGTAAATAAACTGGACTGGGTGTTTTACCAGGAAAAAGGTATCTGAGCTGTTTGTGGACTTGAGCGGGCGGGCCCGCTACACATGCTCATGCCCCATCCCCATCCTGACCTGAGCAGGTATAGGCATGCAGAGAGGCCTGCACCTCCTGTGTGATTGCAGCCCTGCCTTAGGCTGCAGCCTGATTGGGTTTGTGCAATTAGACAGTTGGCAACCCTAAACACCCTTGCCCCTCCCCTTGCCCTGCCCCTTCTCTGAGGCCCCGTTCCCCGCTCACTCCAGCCCCCCTCCCTTGGTCGCTCGTTCTCCCCCACCCTCACTCACTTTCACTGGACTGGGGCAGGGAGTTGGGGTGCAGGCTCTAGGCTGAAGGGGGGGGCCGAGGGTTTGGACTGTGGGAGGGGGATCTGGGCGGAGCCTGGTGCAGAGGTTGGGTTGCAGGAAGGGGTAGAGGAAGGGGGTGCAGGCTCTGGGAGGGAGTTTGAGTGTGGGAGGGGCTCCGGGCTGAGTCTGGGGAAGGGGATTGGGGTGCGGGAGGGGGTGAAGGATGTGGGCTCCAGGAGGGAGTTTGGGTGCAGGAGGTGACTGGAGCAGGGGGCTGGGGTGCAGGAGGGGGTTCAGGGTGCAGGGTCCGGCCAGGCAATGCTTACCTCGGGTGGCTCTCAGAAGCGGCGGCATGTCCAGCAGCGGCTCCGAGGCTCAGGGGCAGCCAGGCAGCTCTGTGTGCTGCCCCAGCCCACAGGCACCACACCTGCAGCTCCCATTGGCCGAGGTTCCCGGTTCCTGGCCAATGGGAGCTGCGGAGTTGGCGCTCAGGGCAGGAGCAGCACGCAGAGACCCATCCTGCACCTAAGGGCTGCAGGGACATGCGGGCTGCTTCCAGGAACAGTGTGGAGCCAGGGCAGGTAGGAAGCCTGCCTTAGCCCTGCTGCACCACTGGACTTTTAGTGGCCTAAAATCTCCCGGTTTGGCTTCAGTAGCCTATGGGATATCAAGCCCAATTCCGGGAGAATCCCGGTCAAACCGGGAGGTTTAGCCACCCTAACTTGGATGCTACCCAGACTGGTGGAGCCAGCAGGCAGCCTTTCAGCCTCCCGGGGACATCTAGCAAGCTACTTCCACTATTGAGGTATGGGTATAGTACCCTTCCTCTGTTGTGTGGGCTTCATGCCAGGATGAATAGTGTACTACCTCCCCTCTGTAAACAGCCAGGGGAAGAAGTACCACACATGCATCACACATCACCACCACCACTAACAAAAACCCAAACCACAACCCTACAGGACTTTTCCAGGACAGTGATTCCATCTAGTCTGGTATCCAGTCTGTGACCATGACCACTACCAGCTGCCTGAGTAGAAGGTGCAAGAAACCACATAGTGGGTAATAATGGTGCTCACAGAGGAAGTCTCCTCCTACTTCCTTTTAGGGATTGGCTGATGATTGAGGCATGAGTGTTTAATCCCTGCCAAAGCTAGGAAGTAACCAGAGGTCAAAGCTTCTCTGTGGCAATATAAATAATGTTCTGGTTAGAGAAGAATCTGCTCCCTTTCAAGACAGTTCCATAGAGGATACAGAAAAGAGGAAAAAGAAGAGTTGTGGTTCTCCTCCTAGTCCTCCACTGGCCCAGAAAGCACTTTGGACTTGCTAGACAGCCAAGGACCCCACACCAGAAGACACCAGAGCTTCTGACACAGGGACTCTTTCAGTCAGACTGGGAACACCTACAGTTAACAGTCTGGGCATCAGAAGAGAAGTGTATTTCAGCACATGGATTCTCCATTAACCTCTCATACAGTTTGGTATCCAGATAGAACTCAACAAGCATAATTATTTAACTGATCTGGTCCAATTTACATTTTGGGTATGTGTGGTGGGGAAGCTCTTTGAGGCAGAGACTGCCTCTTTGTGCAGTGCACACCACAATGGGGCCCTGACTTCTAGATGCTATTATACAATGATACAAATATTATAATATTATAATAATCCCAAAGTTCTTGAGATCTTAGTTACTTTAGGGTTTTTCCAGGAGGTTTGGTTGGAATCCTATGCCTTAGAAACATAGATACCAGTCATAGCAGCATGTTGTAGATGGACACATTGGATTCTTCATTTGAGTAGCAGGTTCTAAGTTCAATCACAATGACAAATCAGACAAGCCTGTGACTGGCCTTTCTAGTCGCTGTTACCTCTGAAAGGCAAGTTTTGAAATGAGTTCCCATAACCTTACAAAAACCACATTGTCTTTGAGGAAAAAAATATTCTTATAGCTTCAGAAACCTTTCTGTTCAAGGAAAGTTCCTCTTTCTACAGTTCCTGGGAAATAGTTCTCCCATCATTTTGTTCTAACTTTTGGAAAGTTGTGGCATAAATGGGCATTCCTAGAGCTCTACAGATGTATCTCAAGCATATGGAGTATATACACCAATTGGATCCCCTTCATCTCATTCTATCCACAATGCCAAGTCCTTTGGGCCGTAGGCAAGATGTATAAATCCTGCACCAGTTGGCATGCTAGGCATCTGGGAAACTATTCACAGAAGTCTCTAGAAAAACGGGGAAAGTGTATGAGGATCATCTAAGGAAAATCTGCAAGTAAGCTTCCATTCCTCTGCAAAGACATCCTTTGGTAGGAAGTTGCTACTGCACTGGTTCCCACATAACCCCTTAGTTTATAAAGGTCTTGCTTTATCTGGGGGAACTTCAGTTCCTGCCTATTACCCTACTATAATACAGGTCTGTCTCATCTTACGCGGGGGTTCCGTTCTGCGGTTAGCGCGTAAAGCGAAAACCGCGTATAGCCAAAACCCCATTGAGTTCAGTGGCGGGCGAAATTGCCTGCACTACAGGTATAGCATTAAAATTGTTGTTTTTCTCTTTTTTTGTTGTTGTTGTTTTTTTTTGTTTTGCCGACTGCGTAAAGTTGAAATTGCGCATGTTAAATGCGCGTAAGATGCGACAGACCTGTAATTAAATTCTGTTTGTCCTTTCCCTCCCTACTTGGATTCACTGCTCGCTACTTCCCATGAATAAGACTAAGATTTTGTCATGGTTATTTTTAGTAAAAGTCATGGACAGGTCATGGGCAATAACCAAAAATTCATGGAAGCCCATGATCTGTTCCTGACTTTTATTAAAAATAACTATGACAAAATGGGGAAGGAGGAGGGTCCAGCACCCACAACTACTGCGGCTCCAGGGTTCTCCCCACCAATGGTGGCTGAGAGCATTGGGTTCCTCTGACCCGCAGCAGCAGCTTGGAGCTGTGGGGTCTGCCCTTGGCATCTCAGAGCTGCGGGGTCCTTCCTGTGCCCCGTGGGACTGGGAGCTGAGGGGTCCCCCCAATGCCCACAGTGGCAGCTTAGGGTTCTGGGGTCCCTCCAACACCCATGCTGGTGGCTTAGGGCTGTGGGGTCCCCTTGATGCCCGTACCAGCTGGGGACTGCAGGGTCCCACTGCTGCCCGCGGCTTGGAGCTGCAGGGATCCCTGCCAACCTCAACGGCAGCTTGGAGCTGTGGGGGTCCCCATGCTGCCCGCAGCAGTGGCTTGGACTACGGGGTCCTCCCGTGGCAGTTGCTTAGAGCTGCCGGGGGCCCCTACCACCTGTGGCGGCTGGGAGCTGTGGGGGGACCCCGCTGGTTGACAGTTACAGCCCCGTCACCCTGGGTCTGAAGCAAAAATGTCATGTAGATCTCTGGAAGTCACAGATTCCTAAAAATCTCAGCCATACCCATGAGTAATGAATGAGGAGAGAAGCTGTGCAACAGAACAAGAAATTTCTCACCTGATAATTTTCGTTCTGCTAGCAGTTTCTCTCTAAATTGTAGTCCAGTAAGTGACCAGACTATAAATTAAAGATTTTCTCTAAAGAGAGACAGACATATGTTGTCTCAAGGTTAATTTAATACATTATATCAAGTTTAATACATTATATCAATGCTAATAATTGGTTGCTGAAGTTTTTCTACAGCTGTGGAAGAACTCTTCTGCTGGCCTGAGCTGAAGGGCAGAGCCTAGTCCTGGAGCCTCCAGCAACAATGTTGGACTGCCTCTGAATTCCACGGGGTGGGCATTAGCCCATGAGTACTGAATTTGGAGAGCAGCTGCTAACAGAAAGAAAATGATCAGGTAAGAAATTTCTCATTTATGATTTCACTGAGAATTTTGATTTGAATGAGTTAGGACTTCAAGATTTGGTCCATTGCAATTGCATGAAAGGATTTCTGCAGACTAGACTAAACCATTCAAAATCAATTGCATGAGTGTCTCTGCAAGTTCAGGATGTTTACTGAATTAGAAAAAATTGGAACCTTCTGTAATTCTCCTGTAAATGAATCATTCTTTTTCTGTTATCCCAACACTTAGATGCAAAACTTATATCTGAGGTAAAGATGTGGGGATATTTTCTGTCTCTGTTGATAAATTATAGGTCCAGAGATTTGCTTATTGGAAGTATCAAAGTGATTTTGCTTTTCAGATAAGTATAAGTATAAGAGAAGATGGTAATCATCACCAAATTATTGTAATGGTCCCTTCTGGGTTTAAAATATGAGTCTCATTGTGATTTTATTTTCCTGCTTCTTCATTCCTTTTTATTTTCTCCAAGTCGCTAGAAAGCCAGATTTACTAAGAAGCTTTGCCTGCGTTCAGATAGATAGGGAAACTGCCACTGTAAACATTCTGCCTCACTTAACTTAAGAAAAGTGAAGATACATAACTAGTGGCACATCCTTCTGGCTCAATATCATATTTATTCATTGAGGATTGCCCTTACCTTTTTTCCAAGATATTTTACTAGTCGTTTTGTGGTTATAATGCTGTTATTTTACTTCATTTTGTAGTTGATCATTCAGCAGAAATACTGTATCTCAAAAACCATTTTCCTGTGTAATATGCTTTATCAAGGAAATGATATGAGAGAGGTATTGCAGGCTATTGCTTTAAAAAAATGATCTCTGTGATTGTAAGTAATACCAGGGGAAAAATAAGAGTTTTCAGCTTTATATTGACAAAGAAAGACAGAAATGTCAGCATTCTTCGGTTTTACATGCATGCCACAGTCATCGTGATGTACAGGCCTTATAAAAATCAAAGATTCAAGTAGAATAATTCCATGCTCACTTATGCATAAGTGTTCAAGAAAGTATATCAAATTGGATAGAGGAGATTGGAGGAATTACTGAAAAGGATCTTTGTCACCTAAATATAGGTCTATGTATTTAAAGGACTGAAGTCTCTCTTCATCACCACCACCACACACACTCTTCACTTTAAAACACTGACAGATATATCAGCAGAAAGCCAGTTGCTCTGAATTAATAAGTGATTGAAAATTAAGTTAGGAGGTATTGGGAAGAAACAATGACACCAGCAGAGTAGAGAGGAGGCAAATAAACTTGCACTTGTTTCTTAAATGTTGGCCAGACAATACAAAATGTCATTACAATCCTGGATCAATACCTGCCTCTGAATTTAGGTGATAAAAAGATCTCATTGATATGATTCAGGAAGAAGACTAGAATGTTTTATGATAAGCTACTCTAATTTTATAGAAATATCAGTTTTCAGCTCTACAATCAATCATAGTAAACTAGGAGACTAAAATTAAGGCTCTGGGATGAGGCTAAAATGTACCAAGGGTGCAGTATTAATTTATTATATTGATTTATAAAGTGCCTATTGCTGAAGCAACTAGACCTAAATCCTCCATGGTGTTGAAATCAATGGAAGTTAGGAGCCTAAATATCATTGAAGATCTGGGCCCTGGGTGCTTATTTACAAAATTATAAACATAATGACAATGGCTAGCATTAAGGAATTACTGCTGCATTGTACAGAAGTGTAAGCAAATTCCATGGTCATTCTGGATATTAATATTTCCCCTAACTAATGGGCAGTGCCTTAGTCTGCATGGATGTGGGACATACCTTTGTCATGTGGATTTGAGCACTCATATTTTATAGCTACTTTACAACATAATAAGAGAAATATCACCAGTGGCTATCTGGGCACATGGGAAATCCCCATGAACGTATTTGGATATCTGTATCTCCTATTTTAAAAATAATTAAATTCTTTGGTTCAGCTTGTGGATGCCTGACATTTTGGCTGTGAACAAGTGCACTAGGAAGTTTGAAAGCATGTCATGACAACCTAAGGTTAAGGTGCAGTATTTATTATTTTGTACAACACTGTAAACCAAAGAAAGAATATTGACCGATATAAACTGCCAAGGATGCATTAACAGTAATGGTTGTAGTACGAGTCACACCTTGATTATAGTTAAGTAGACTACCCAGACCTCTGTTAGTTGATATCAGCTAACAGATCAGGGTGAGCTTGTGGTTAAAGCGTAGAATTTGGAGACAGATATGGGTTCTCTGTCCAAGATTTACGGTGTGACCTCGGTCCAGTCACTTAATCTCTTTCTGCCTCAGTTTTACTGTCTGTAATATAGGGATAATAATACTTCACCAACTCTCCAGGGGCGTTGTAAGTCTTAATATTTTTAAAGCATTTTAAGAACTTTGGCTGGAAAGTGCCACAGAAGTGCTTTTAATTAGAGCTGATAAAAAATGGAATTTCCATTGACCGGGAAATTTCAGAATTTTGAAATTTGTTTTCATCTCAAATTAGAATAAGATGGTGGAATATCTAAACTTCAAGCAGAACAAAAGAGTTGAAACAGAAATTTGATTCTGAAATGTCAAGGCATTTTGTTTCAACATTTTTGATTGAAATGAAGCATTTAGACCTTCCTTAATTATTTAGATTTTCCTGATGGAAAAAGCCACCAAATCTGATCTTTTCCCAAAGAAAATTTAAGCTTCAACAAAATCCCATTTTCTGATGGGAAAATATTTCATTTGAAATTTTTCCAAGAAGCCCTACTTTATCAGTTAGGCTAGAGTCACATTTTGTGAACATAATTTTAATAACTCCATAAACTGATTTTCCCAACTCCAACATCTAATTTATTCTGTAGTTCTATTTAAACAAACGAACAAACCAACAAACAGCAAAAAGAACTTTGTCTTCATTGGGGAAAAAATCCAGCTTCAGAGGGAATATCACTTATATTCAGTGACAAATAGCAGCCAGACTCTCTCTGAGTAAAACAAACAGGACTCGCAATTTCTGCTTTTTCTTTCTTCACAATACACAAATGGCAAACATTGGCTGTTTTTCCCGCCCAGTGACAATTGCTAATGCTATCCCCTTCTTTGTGAAATAAAGTGGATAACATTTCATTCAGAAATCCTTTCAAATATCCCTCTTGGTGAAAATGGTTCAGGTTCGTGGCAGTTTAGCTTGAACAGAGGGATAAGTTGACATAGCTGAGAGAAATATAGCTGTCAAAGGGAAATGGAAGTTAAAGAAACAAGCCAAAAACTGCCAACATCAACAAATAAGACAGAACAAAAGCAAAACAAAATGTCACCGCTCTCTCTATGGGGCCATTTGTTGCTCTCAGGTGATTTGGATTTTTTTCTAATGAAAAACATAGCTATAAGATAGGAAACATGAGGAATAAAAAACAGGTTCCGTCCCACCCACACATCTGTAATAGGAAACCTAACAACTAACAAAAATAACAACGTAAATTGGTAGCTGGCACATAGAGGTGTCAGCTCTGCAAGATTGCCAAACCAATCAAAGTGAAAAACACATTAAAATATACTAAAAACACACTGACTTGGCAGGAAACAAACTCGTGTGGGGTAAAGCTGCCCCGGGGAAAACACCCTTATTTTAAAAAGTGCATCTGGCAGTGGAAGAGTTTTACAAGATCACCTGAGCAACACAGTCAGTGTTTAATCAACGCTAGAGCTACAGCTAATCTAGTGCTGGATTTGAACTTTTTGGTTATTTCAGCCTGTGACCAGGTGCCTGGGACAGACCACACTGAGAATGCCACACTCAGGGCAGATTGCAAGAAATAGGGCAGGCAATCCCACAAAACTGGTGGTTTATTTTATAATTAGATTCACCAATGCAGTAACAAAAGAGCTTCTGCAATACCACACCGGTTAACCAGAAGCCAAACACAGTCCCCTTTAGGCATTCCAGCCCTGGGCCTCCATCCAGACAACCCAATCTAATAGAAGGAGAGGTTATTGAAAACCCATTTCCTCATATGTGAGGTTCTTTCTAATCCCAAAGAATCAGACACTTATGCCCAGGTCAATATGAATCTCAGATCTTATCCAAATATCATGCTGTCAACCAATCCATAGCTCAGTGGTTTGAGCATTGGCTTGCTAAACCCAGGGTTGTGAGTTCAATCCTTGAGGGGGCCAGTTAGGGAGCTGGGGGGAAGAAAGAAAACCTGTCAGGGACAGTACTTGGTTCTGCTAGTGAAGGCAGGGGACTGGACTTGATGACCTTTCAAGGTCCCTTCCAGCTCTATGAGATAAGTATATCTCCGTATATTAAACTACCTGAAGATTTATTAAGAAAAGAAGAGTTATAAATGGTTAATAGATCATATACATACAAATAATTGCAAAGTACTTATATCAGGGTTTGTAGCAGTGACGGAAGAGAATGCTGGCTTGTAAAGTTTCTCTGGTAACTTCCAGAAGATTGGAAGATCCTCAGGCCATAGTTCAAGAGGCTACTTTTTGTTGTAAATCCACAGTCCAGAGAATTAGAGCAGGAAAGAGGCAAAATGGAGGTGTCTCAGATGTCTCTTGTATCCTCTGCCATGTGGCTGGAAATGTACTATCCCAAACAAAGGCCACACCCCAGGTGCATGGAAAATTACTGTCCAAGATGGAGTCCAGAGTCACATGTCCTTACATGGTTTGCTGAATCACAAGGGATGGACATTGGCTCCTTGCTGTCTGAGGCATCCTTAGGAAGAGCTGTCTGGACGGGATGAGTTTCTTCAATGGCCCATTGTGAGAATGGAGTTTCCTTGCCTAGCCCTAATGTAAATTCTATCTGGGGGTGTCACCCAGGAACAAACATGTTTAAGATACAAGTACGTAGCAAATATTCATAACTTCAGATACAAAGATGACACATGCATATAAACAAGATCATCATATTTAGCAAATCATAACTTTTCCATTGATACCTTACATGACACATACTTTGTATGAGATTTGTTGCAATTATATAACAGTGGTAATATCAAAATGTTCATCTTTAATCATACAGCATCACAAAGCCTACCTTGTTTGGGCCTAAAAATATACAGCAGGCTATAATGTACTGTATAATGTATAATGTATAATGTACTACTGGCTTTGTGTGTATGAGTGAAGGAAGGACGTTGCCCTCTAGTGGCTGTCTCACAAGAAGCAAAGGGACTTATTACAGCTAGTCTTCCTATAGGTCAAGTGGTAAAGGTTTGTGTTTTCAGAGTGGACAGGTCAACGTTCTAGTCCCTGCTCTTCAACAGTGCCGAATTAATGCATAAGGTAACTAAGCTACAGTTTAGGGCCTCACAATATGAGGGGCCTCTAAAAAAGAAAAAACGGATGCCATTTCATATTTTATCAAAATCAATTGATAAATAAAGGAGATATAGGAAAAAGAAGATTTTTTCTAAATATAGACATTTTGTTCAAATATGACAAAAATACACACATCTGGCAACACAAATACCCTTAACCTACCCTTACCCTTCTCTAATTGTTCATTATTGACAGGTGGGAGACCAAGGCTGAGAAAAAAAACATAATTGCATAAGGCTATCAGTCTCCTAAAGCAGCATTTTGTTGGCCAGCTGCTACTGGTAAAATTCTGACTGTGCCTTCATAATTTATTTAAATAAATAATCCCACTGCAAATAAAATCAAGAAAAATGTGAGGTTGGAGACGGCAGTGTCGTGAAGCAATCCTGTTAAGTTCATACCCATATGGGAGTCGTCCTAGGAGTGACATCATGTATAGTGTCCTCCTTGGCTGGTAATAGACGGAAGGCTGCCATCTTTTGTTTACGGTCCAGCACGCTCAGTCGTATACTGCCTTCACTCCTGTTTTTCTTTGTTTTCTTAAGTGTTAGTGTTAGTTTCTTCTTTTGATCTGTACATATGTACCACTGTGTATTTTAGTGTGCACGCTGCTTTCTGCTTCATGCGCTATCCATGCTTCACATGATTGAGTTTGCAGGTGATCGTCTTATGGCCTTGGATCGAGTGGATCTTGAGGAGGATAAATTTGTGTTGGCTTCCCTCCGACAGTTTCGGGAACCTTCACAGTAAATATCAGAGAGTGCTGACGAGAGGATAAATGGATGGTTTTGAGAGAAGTGAAGGAAGATATACATATCTATTAAAATTTTCTGAATACTTGGTGAGCAAGTTATTTCAAACTATGTGCATATATGATTTATAGGCTATTAAATATTCATTATATTTTCTTGAATATAGGCTAGTTTTTCTCACTTTCTCAATGCCTTTCTAGAGATTACTAGTCTATTTTCTGGTAAATTCTTTCATGCATATGGCTTGTTGCCACTCTGTGTGACCGAGGTGTTCACTTGAGATTAGTTAGTGGTCATGGGGGAGACAGAGGACAGAGAAGCGAACACGAAGAAAGATGTGTGCCTAGAAAAAAGACTGTGATTTTTTGCTTGGCGGGTTTGGAGCGCTTAAGATAATATTTTATTATAGGTAGTATGCTATATAAAAATTCATACATAGACTTATAAATCACATATCATATGCATAATACATTGTATTTTTTAGTGTGGCAAAAGAAAAACCCCAACCATTCATTTTTTGTAGCAAAAATTAAATCAGAATAAACATTTGTAAATATATTTTATATATAGTCTGGATAAACTTTGTATTTCCCTAACAAAATTAATCAAATGTTTTTTCATTTATTCATATGAAAAGTAGGATAATTTTCCTTATTCATGGTGTAAAAAAAAAAGATATATCCTCAGGCATATTACAAGACATGTATTTTAGTTACATTATTATTCTATTTTTACAACTTCACCTTTGTATATATGCAAATATAAAGCTTTCGTGTTTATATATTCAGTGTCCTTTCTAAGAAAATAATAAATTCATTTATTTTCTAGTATGTGGCCTCTTACACTTGATATAGTTTAGGGCCTCAGAATGTCATAATCCAGCCCTGCTCTTCAGGTGTGTGCATGTGATTTGTCTGCCTCTGTCTGCTGCACATAGACTTTTGTGTGAGGCTCCCTGGTAAATCTACCTGAAAGTATAACAGGGAATATTATCTCAAGAACTTTTCCTTGGCATGAAAGCTCATACTTGTCCAAAGATTGCAGGATGACAGTATTTAGCAAAATGAAATATCACAAATAAGGCCCAGTAGTATTTAATAGGAAGGCTGTCAGTGTCTGGTGCCTTTTATAAGGCTGATCCCACATTCCTTTAATTGAAATGCACTTAATTTTAATGAGAAATGTGGGTGTACATGGTGTGCAGGATTGGGACTTGCATGTTTTCTACTAAATATTCTGTGGATGCTTCCAAATACTAGTTATATACTTGGTAATTCAGCATACCCAGCTCTTGTGCACTATCCCCTTGGGAGTGCTTGCAATATTTTGTTTCATGTGTCATGCACATCAAAAGAGCTAGAGATATTTTACACACATGCTTGAAAACTGTAGTAAATCACCTATGCCTGTCTCATGCTACTGCTAACTTGGAACATGACACATTCTAGGTGTCTTGCCCAGTCAGGAAACATTATGTGACATCACAATAGATCCACTGCCATGCATGCCACGTACTAGTATACAACCTCGTGAGCCTTTTTCCGTAAGCAGTTTCCACTGTGGCGTGTTTGTTTGCTCCAGGGTGGAGTTCTAAAACAGCAAAAAGGAAACTTTATTCATTTTGCTTATTCCAAATGAATAAAGTTCCAAAAGATAATGATAAATCCACTCTCATATACAGTATGTTTTGGTTTTTTACTGTTTTCATGCTTACATTTCAGTCTATAGAAAGTCTCTCCATGGAGTATGAAGAAAATAAGTAAGCTTTGAAAATGTGCATTGAAGAATACAGTGTGAGTAAAGGACAGAGTATTAAACTTAACTCTATGAAAGTTACATACTGTGACATCCATACAAAGAGTGAACTATAGCAGAACCAGCAGTAGCGGCAATGTGGAAGCGCTACTAGTACAACCTTATGAGCTGTATAATAAGAGGTGCTGGAGTCATAAATATCAGTTGTTGGTACTGTAACTATTTTTAGCAGAATGTTACAGTATAATGTCTCCAAATCGATTGAATATATGGTTCTTTCTCTGTGCCTGATATACAGTATAACATTATTTGATATTTAAAAACAAAACCAAAAACAGAAAAGGCACCATTGGTCTGACATAACTACTCATTTCTTGCTATGATTTCCTCTGCCTAGCTTGGATTTATTGGTCTTTCCAAAGAGAGGGATTCAGAAAGGGAAGGAAAACAGTACAGAATCTTCTAACCATCTCCAGCAGTTATATTTTCCAGGCAGTTCTTTTTGATTCATTGCCCCAGCGACTGTTTTATTTGCACAGAAAAAGAAATTGCGTACTGCACCCGAAGGAAACATAAACAGAAAAAAAAAAAGCAAGTAAAAAGAAGAGAAAGGCAGCTCCTTGTCTGTGAGGCAGCCATGCTCCCTGTCTGAATTGTCCATCCTCCCTTTCTTGCCACCCCCCTCCCCAAAAGAGATAATTAAAAGGGGATGAATGTTACTGATTGATAGTAATGCTATGCCAGCTGCAGCTGGTTCTCCTTTATTTTACTTTACAGAAACAAATCTGGCTTAGTAGTTTCTCTTTTAAGTAAAAATAAAAATTCTAGAATGGAAGCAGAGTTTGAGACCCTCCATGAGAATTGCTGTCAGTCCCTATAAACAAAGGGAAAGCAGGTATTATACATACCAGAGGCAGCAGGAGAAGTTCAGGGACCTAGTGTCCCTGCTGAACAGCACTTTTAGCTGTGCTGCATGTCTCATTTTTTTGTAAACAGTCGCACACACAAACCACCCATTAAGATCCTGATCCAAAAGCTATTGAAATCAATGGAAAGACCCTTAATGACTTCAATGATCTTTGGATCAGAGCCACAAACTGCAGATTAACAACAAATATCCACCCACTTTTGAAAGTGAAATGGACAGATTGAACTGTCAGTTGAAATGAGAACGTTATCTATCCTCTGCCCATGCTGACATGATTGATTGTGGCCCGGTGTTTGCTGAGTGTTTTAATCTCTGACACAGTCATCCATGGTTAGTGGGTGTGCATGTGTTTCAGTCATCAGCTCAGGAACTCTGGAAGGAACACTAAGGTCACAGCTGAATGCAAGTGAATGTTAAAAGCCTGATTCTTCATAATGTTACACCACTTTTATCCTAGTCTAATGCCATTGATTTCAACAGAGTTATATTGATGTGGTAACACAGTGGAGAGTCAATCCCTCTAACTCTTAATTAATCCCCAAACATGGCAGATGGTGCCATGACCCCATTTCATTTTGCACCAGTCAAAGTAAACAGTCAAGCAGAGCCAACATGGGTTTAGGAGAAGGTTGTGCTTTGTTCAAAGAGTTTGGTTCTGGCAGCAGCTGTGTGCACTGCATTCCTCCAGCAGCTCCCAAGCTTCAGGCCCAATGCCTCCAGGAGTTGTCTCTGGTATGGAGCCCCTCCTCCACTCTCACCTTCACCATGGGCTCTGGCTTAAAGGAAATGGTCAATTGAAAAAAAATCACACTTCTATCTGAAAATTCAATACCAAACTGTAGTAACAAATAACAGCTCAGATGACAAGTGAAAGAGATTAGAGCTAACAGATGAAGTTCTTCCGTTCTCTATGTGGTACAAAGTGGCTTTAAAATGGCTGGATATGGCTAGTGGAGTATTTTCCCTGTCTGATATATTGAGAACTGTGCTGGAACTGCAAGCTATCACTTTAAGTGTGTGTGTGGGGGGGGGGGGGGACAGTTTCTGGTCATGCTTGTGGGCTAAGGGTCTGTGTCAGAAAGCAAATGGTAAGAGTCATTCTGACTCTTGGAAAGAACTGGCTTAAAGCATGGTGGGGTGAGTTGTGCCTCACTGCCTTAGGGAACTGCCTGTTCTCGCTCTCTCTCTCTGCTTTTGGTTCTTGTGTGTAATCCTTCTGAATTGTAAGAAATAAAGTAATGTTTTGTTGCAACCTTTCAGCAAGAGTAGTATATGTTTTTATCTAACTTCCCTATGTGTATGTAATGAACATAACACCTTGTCTAGGTGACCTCTCCACCTGCAGAAAACTGGTGGTGCAGGCGGTGGGTATGCTGCCTCCAGCTAGCTGCCCTCGCACCACCAATGCTGGCATAAGGGTAAGAAAGGGTGTTGTTGAGGACATGATTCTGCTATGCCCAGTCCTCCCCTAACTTTAACCAGAGCCGGTGGCTACAGAAGAGAGAGCCACTTCATTCAGTTTCCCATCTCCACTCACTGGTCCTCCATCAGGAACCCTTCATACCCTTGATAAAGTATTGATACATATTAGATGATCCAGTATATTTTTGAACTGCTTAGATTTCAAGTTGATGGTGTTCCTTTTTAAAAAAAAATCACATATGTCAAAAAGTAGATGTTTAGGTTAAGTGCAGCTCTTCTGGCTGAAGTTTTCTGAGATTTAATTGTGTGTGTGTGAGGGGGGGAAATAACCCTGAGAGCCCCTCTAGGCCAACTGGGAGACGATCCATCACATTGTAGCTCAAATCAGGCCTGACACTAGGGTGACCAGACATCCCGATATTATTGGAACCATCCAGTTATTAGGGGCTGTATCTTATATAGGCAACTATTGCCCTCCCCCTGAAAAAGAAAGTGTCCTTATTTTCCATACTCACTATCTGGTCACCCTACCTGACACACTCATTGCCCCAAATACATAATTGCCATAATATGTAATTCAAAGGTGTCATGTAAGGTATCGTATTTAAACTGGTGACATGCTGGTCTCAAAAAATCAGTGTGATGAATGTATGGGTTGTATACAAAGAGTTATATAGATGTGTGCTGGAAATATATTCTTCAAATGTGCTTGGGAGGCAGAGCTTGAATCCAGGCTGCTCGAGACAAAGGAATGTGTATTTACCTGTCTTGACTGGCTTGATTATTGACAGAGGACAATGAAAGTACATTGACATATAAGGTAAATAAAGCCATCAAGCTAAATGAGTTGGGGAGAAGGCAGTTGTCATAACTATAAAGGGAAGGGTAACAGCTGTCCTGTGTACAGTACTATAAAATCCCTCCTGGCCAGAGACTCCAAAATCCTTTTCCCTGTAAAGGGTTAAGAAGCTCAGGTAACCTGGATGGCATCTGACCCAAAGGACCAATAAGGGGACAAGATACTTTCAAATCTTGGGGGGGGGGGAAGGCTTTTGTTTGTGCTCTTTGTTTGGGTTGTTCGTTCGCTCTCGGGACTGAGAGGGACCAGACATCAATCCAGGTTCTCCACCTCTTTCTAAACAAGTCTCTCCTATTTCAAACTTGTAAGTAAATAGCCAGGCAAGGCGTGTTAGTTTTCCTTTGTTTTCTCAACTTGTAAATGTACCCTTTACTAGAGTGTTTATCTTTGTTTGCTGTACTTTGAACCTAAGACTAGAGGGGAGTCCTCTGAGCTCTTTAAGTTTGATTACCCTGTAAAGTTATTTTCCATACTGATTTTACAGAGATGATTTTTACCTTTTTCTTTAATTAAAAACCTTCTTTTTAAGAACCTGATTGATTTTTTCCTTGTTTTAGATCCAAGGGGTTTGGATCTGTATTCACCAGGAGTTGGTGGGAGGAAGGAGGGGAATGGTTAATTTCTCCTTGTTTTAGATCCAAGGGGTTTGGATCTGTATTCACCAGGGAATTGGTGAAAGGTTTCTCAAGGCTTCCCAGGGAGGGAATCCATTGGGATGGTGGCAGTGGACCAGACCTAAGCTGGTAGTTAAGCTTAGAAGTTTTCATGCAGGCCCCTACATTTGTACCCTAAAGTTCAAAGTGGGGATACAGCCTTGATATGGTGGGCAGAGCGGTGGGATCATTTTAAACCCAAAAGCCAGTAAGATTTTTTTTTCCTTCTAGCTGCTTGGAAAGCAGAGCTGAAGGTAGATGCATATCTTATCTCTCCTTGCCTGAAGGCAGAGGTGTTAAGTTTTTTTAACAAGGTCCTTTGTTAAGAGAAGTGTTCAATTAATGAGCAAACAAACGACTGGTAAAAGGAATTTACAAGCTGAATTGTTTTTTTTTTCTTTTTACATCCTCGGGAGTAGCTAGTTAGAAAGTCTCTGTTAACTCAGCAGCAGCCAGAGCTGAGAGCTTCCCAGTTTCAGTCAACTGCAGAGGGGGTGACCCAGCACAAGAAAACAGGAAAATGACTACCAAAGAAGTAGCTAAAAAAATAGAACTGGCCAAACTAGAAGCAGAAGAAAATGAAAGAAAACATCAGAGATTGCTTCAATTAACAAAACTCGAGACAGAGCAGAGAGCAAGAGAAGAGAAAGCCAAAAAGGAGGCCCATGAAAGAGAGATGGAGCTGGAAAAAGCCAAAGAGGAGGCTCACAAGAGAACTATGGAGCTGAAAGAAAAAGAGATGGAGGAGAGAGAAAAAGAAAAGAAGCATGAACTGGAAGTAGCAAAGGCTAGGCAGGATGCACCAGCCAATCCTAACAACCCCCCTCCAGGTACCACTTCCCATCCCAGAAAATTCCCCACCTACAAGGCAGGCGATGATACTGAGGCCTTCTTAGAAAATTTTGAAAGGGCCTGCCTTGGATACAGCATCATTCCAGACCAGTACATGGTAGAGCTGAGGCCGCAGCTCAGTGCACCCTTAGCAGAGGTAGCGGCTGAAATGTCTAAGGAACACATGAACAGTTATGAACTTCTTAAAAACAAGGCCAGAATCAGAATGGGGCTAACACCTGAGCATGCCCGTCGGCGGTTCAGAGCCCTAAAGTGGAAACCCGATGTGTCATTTACCCGACATGCCTACCACATTGGGAAAAATTGGGATGCCTGGATATCAGGAGCAAATGTTAAATCTACGGAAGAGTTGCCCTTCTTAATGCAAATGGAGCAGTTTTTAGAGGGTGTTCCTGAGGAAATAGAAAGGTACATCCTAGATAGGAAGCCCAAAACTGTAACCGAGGTGGGGGAGATTGGAGCCAAATGGGTGGAGGTGGCCGAAAAGAAAAAAAACTAGTAGCAGTTGGAGCGAATATCAGAAGGGGCAAGCCGAAACAAAACCTTACCACCGGGGACAACCCAAGGCCCCACCCACATCCCAAGGGAAACCCCAGATGCCTTCTCACCCCACCACACCAGTCTCCACCAACCAACATCGCCCCGGTGATACCTTAGCAGGGCAATGTTTTAAATGTAATGAACTGGGACATATAAAGGCTCACTGCCCCAAGAACCCCAACCGATTACAGTTCATTACACCCCAATCACACCAAAGATCCCCAGACCCAGATGCCTCTCTCATACCCTCGGAGCAAAGGGAAACCTTGAGAGTGGGCGGAAAGAAGGTTATCGCTTGGAGGGACACTGGGGCACAAGTGTCAACTATCCACCTAGTGGACCCCAAACTCATCAACCCGGAGGCTCCAGTGACAATTCAACCCTTCGTGTCACAGTCTGTAACCTTGCCTACAGCCACATTGCATGTCCAGTACAAGGGCTGGTCAGGAATGTGGACTTTTGCAGTCTATGACAATTATCCCATTCCCATGCTGCTGGGGGAAGACTTGGCCAACCATGTGAAGCTAGCCAAGAGGGTGGGAATAGTCACCCGCAGCCAGGCTAAGCAAGCTTTCACCCCCATCCCTGTTCCTGAGCCGTCCACCAGGGCCCCGTCTGTGTTACCAGAGACCCAAACAAAGGTGGTGGAACCGGATCCCCTGCCAACGACTGCAACAGCCGAAGTGGATCCAATCCCAGAGACCCAGCCAAAGCCAGTCCCAGAACCGGAACTGGCAACGCAACCAGCACCAAAACCATTGCCAGCACTGAGTCCAGCGCTTGCAAACCCGTCTACAACTCCAATGCCAGAGGGCACCAGCAAGCCTGACCTGGCAGAAGCAGCAGATAACCCTACCCAAGAGGCTCAGCCAGAGCCTGAGATACCACATAGTGCACCAGCGGACAGCGGTTCACAGTCAATGGAAACAGCCCCAGCACCTGCATCGCTTCCAGAGGGACCAAGCCCCAGTCCACAGTCCAAGGAGGAACTGATGTCTCCAGCATCAAGGGAACAGTTCCAGGCCGAGCAGGAAGCAGATGACAGCCTTCAGAAAGCTTGGGCGGCGGCGCGGAGCACCCCACTGCCTCTCAGCTCTTCTAACCGATCCTGGTTTGTTATAGAACAAGGACTTTTATACAAGGAGACTCTTTCTGGTGGGCACCAGGAAGACTGGCATCCTCAAAGACAGTTGGTAGTTCCCACTAAGTATCGGGTAAAGCTCTTGAGCTTAGCCCATGATCATCCCAGTGGCCATTCTGGGGTAAACAGAACCAAAGACCGGTTGGGGAAGTCCTTCCACTGGGAGGGAATGGGCAAGGACGTTGCTAATTATGTCTGGTCTTGTGAGGTGTGCCAACGAGTGGGAAAGCCCCAAGACCAGGTTAAAGCCCCTCTCCAGCCACTACCCATAATTGAGGTCCCATTTCAGCGAGTAGCTGTGGATATTCTGGGTCCTTTCCCAAAGAAGACACCCAGAGGAAAGCAGTACATACTGACTTTCATGGATTTTGCTACCCGATGGCCGGAAGCAGTACCCTTAAGCAACACCAGGGCTAAAAGTGTGTGCCAGGCATTAACAGACATTTTTGCCAGGGTAGGTTGGCCCTCCGACATCCTTACAGATTCGGGAACTAATTTCCTGGCAGGGACCATGGAAAACCTGTGGGAAGCTCATGGGGTGAATCACTTGGTTGCCAACCCTTACCACCATGAAACCAATGGCCTTGTGGAGAGGTTTAATGGAACTTTGGGGGCCATGATACGTAAATTCGTAAATGAACACTCCAATGATTGGGACCTAGTGTTGCAGCAGTTGCTTTTCGCCTACAGGGCTGTACCACATCCCAGTTTAGGGTTTTCACCATTTGAACTTGTGTATGGCCGCGAGGTTAAGGGGCCCTTACAGTTGGTGAAGCAGCAATGGGAGGGGTTTATGCCTTCTCCAGGAACTAACATTCTAGACTTTTAAGCAACCTACAAAGCACCCTCTGACACTCTTTAGCCCTTGCTAAAGAAAACCTAAAGAATGCTCAGGAAGAGCAAAAGGCCTGGTATGATAAACATTCCAGAGAACGGTCCTTCAAAGTAGGAGACCAAGTCATGGTCTTAAAGGCGCTCCAGGCCCATAAAATGGAAGCGTCGTGGGAAGGACCATTCTCGGTCCAGGAGCGCCTAGGAGCTGTTAACTATCTCATAGCCTCCCCCACCTCCAACATAAAGCCTAAGGTATACCATGTTAATTCTCTTAAGCCCTTTTATTCCAGAGAATTAAACGTTTGCCAGTTTACAGCCCAGGAAACAGATGACACAGAGTGGCCTGAAGGTGTCTACTACGAAGGAAAAAAGGATGGTGGCATCGAAGAGGTGAACCTCTCCACGACCCTTGGACGTCTGCAGCGACAGCAGATCAAGGAGCTGTGCACAAGCTTTGCACCAATTTTCTCAGCCACTCCAGGACGGACCGAACGGGCATACCACTCCATTGACACAGGTAATGCTCACCCAATTAGAACCCCACCCCACCGGGAGTCACCTCATGCCAAAACTGCTATACAAAGGGAGATCCAGGACATGCTACAGATGGGTATAATCCGCCCCTCTAACAGTGCATGGGCATCTCCAGTCGTTCTAGTTCCCAAACCAGATGGGGAAATACGCTTTTGCGTGGACTACCGTAAGCTAAATGCTGTAACTCGTCCTGACAACTATCCAATGCCATGCACAGATGAGCTATTGGAGAAATTGGGACATGCCCAATTCATCTCTACTTTAGACTTAACCAAGGGGTATTGGCAAGTACCACTAGATGAACCCGCTAAGGAAAGGTCAGCCTTCGTCACCCAGGCAGGGGTGTATGAATTCAGTGTACTCCCTTTCGGGTTGCGAAATGCACCCGCCACCTTCCAAAGACTTGTAGATGGTCTCCTAGTGGGATTGGGAGAATCTGCAGTTGCCTACCTCGATGATGGGGCCATTTTTTCTGATTCATGGGCAGAGCACCTGGAGCACCTGGAAAAAGTCTTTGAGCGCATCCAGCAGGCAGGACTAACTGTTAAGGCTAAAAAGTGTCAAATAGGCCAAAACAGAATGACTTACCTGGGGCACCAGGTGGGTCGAGGAACTATAAATCCCCTACAGGCCAAAGTGGATGCTATCCAAAAGTGGCCGGTTCCAAAGTCTAAGAAACAGGTCCAATCCTTCTTAGGCTTGCCTGGATATTATAGGCGATTTGTACCACACTACAGCCAAATCGCCGCCCCGCTGACAGACCTAACCAGAAAGAAACAGCCAAATGCAGTTCAGTGGACTGATGAGTGTCAAAAGGCCTTTAACCAGCTTAAGGCAACACTCATGTCTGACCCTGTGCTAAGGGCCCCAGACTTTGACAAACCGTTCCTAGTAACCACAGATGCGTCCAAGCGAGGCGTAGGAGCAGTTTTAATGCAGGAAGGACCGGATCAAGAATTCCATCCTGTCGTGTTTCTCAGCAAGAAACTGTCTGAGAGGGAAAGCCACTGGTCAATCAGCGAAAAGGAATGCTCCGCCATTGTGTACGTGCTGGAAAAGCTACGCCCATATGTTTGGGGACGGCATTTCCAACCAAACAGACCATGCTGCGCTACAATGGCTTCATACCGCCAAGGGAAATAACAAAAAACTTCTTCGGTGGAGTTTAGCTCTCCAAGATTTTGATTTTGAAATACAACACATTTCAGGAGCTTCTAACAAAGTGGCTGATGCACTCTCCCGGGAAAGTTTCCCAGAGTTAACTGGTTAACAATTGTTCTTGGAATAAAACATATTGTTAGTTTTTATATAATCAGTAGTATGTCTAAAGGTACATGTGTCTTATTAACTCTGTTTTCTCCTAGAACTCCAGGAAGAAATCACAGCCAGTGTGGAACCGAACGTCCAACACTATCTGTGATTTGGGGGGCATGTCATAACTATAAAGGGAAGGGTAACAGCTGTCCTGTGTACAGTACTATAAAATCCCTCCTGGCCAGAGACTCCAAAATCCTTTTCCCTGTGAAGGGTTAAGAAGCTCAGGTAACCTGGATGGCATCTGACCCAAAGGACCAATAAGGGGACAAGATACTTTCAAATCTTGGGGAGGGGAGGAAGGCTTTTGTTTGTGCTCTTTGTTTGGGTTGTTCGTTCGCTCTCGGGACTGAGAGGGACCAGACATCAATCCAGGTTCTCCACCTCTTTCTAAACAAGTCTCTCCTATTTCAAACTTGTAAGTAAATAGCCAGGCAAGGCGTGTTAGTTTTCCTTTGTTTTCTCAACTTGTAAATGTACCTTTTACTAGAGTGTTTATCTTTGTTTGTTGTACTTTGAACCTAAGACTAGAGGGGAGTCCTCTGAGCTCTTTAAGTTTGATTACCCTGTAAAGTTATTTTCCATACTGATTTTACAGAGATGATTTTTACCTTTTTCTTTAATTAAAAACCTTCTTTTTAAGAACCTGATTGATTTTTTCCTTGTTTTAGATCCAAGGGGGTTGGATCTGTATTCACCAGGAGTTGGTGGGAGGAAGGAGGGGAATGGTTAATTTCTCCTTGTTTTAGATCCAAGGGGTTTGGATCTGTATTCACCAGGGAATTGGTGAAAGGTTTCTCAAGGCTTCCCAGGGAGGGAATCCATTGGGATGGTGGCAGCGGACCAGACCTAAGCTGGTAGTTAAGCTTAGAAGTTTTCATGCAGGCCCCTACATTTGTACCCTAAAGTTCAAAGTGGGGATACAGCCTTGACAGCAGTTTAACAATCATGTGAGGGGACAGAATCTGCACCCCTGGAAGCCTTCCTGGCTCTTGAAACAGAGACAATGGACTTTGACTAATATAAGGGTTATCCATCACTGATGGGACATAGGGTACAGCACCCTCTGAGCCTGTGAAAGTTAGATCCCCTAGTCTGGATGGCTAGAGATGCTGATAACTTGATGTAAGTTAGAAAACTGCTTATGTAAAGATTGTAACTTGCTAAGATTACTTTGTAGTCACTGGAAAATGTGTTTTGTTTTGTTTTTGTTTGTAACAATACCTGTCTTTTTTTCTCTTGCTTAGTATCAGTTAAATCTCTGTTCTTTGTTAATAAACTTATTCTTGTTTATGACAAAACCATCTCAATGCTGTTTTAAAGTGAAGTGTGAGTCTTCAGCTAACCTCTCAGGCTGAAGTGTTTTCTGTCTTTTTGGAGGCAGCAAACTTAATAATTTCTGTGAGTGTCCAGCGAGAGGGACAGGACGCTGCAGGGAGACATCTCTAGGGAACTCAGGAATTGGGGCTCAGTGATTAAACCTTGCCTTGCATGTGACAGACTGGCAAAGTCTTGAGGAGTTTGCTGCCAAGGCAGACAGACCGGTACATCGGGGAACTGATACACAGCTTAGCTGCAGCAGAGCTCTCACTCTTGCCAGGTAATACAGTGGCTCACAGTTCTAGGTGTCCTGAGCATTGCATCATTAGGGGGTTTAAAGATGAACAGAAACAATAAATTGAAATTCATCTGAGCCCAATTTTATGTACTGAACTCCCGCAATAACGGGGCTGTTCAGCATAGAATACATTGTAAGTTCTGACATTCCTTATTTACTAAAGGTATGCCAGAATGTGTCATTCTGTGACATCACTGATACCCTCTGTTGGCAAGGACTACTGCTACCAGTGATGTTACAGAATTGTGGCATCAGTCTGGACTATGAGGAAGAAGAAGGAAGAAGACAGCACAAAGTTAGAAGGGACACAGAATAAGCTAATACTTATGCTTACTAAAACTTGAGTCTATTTACACATTGATGGAGATGATAAGCTAGCATTAGAAACAGATAGGAAAGGATACTACTCAATCATTATGCAGGCCTTGGTTGTCCATAAAGGGAGGTTTTTTAACACCATTGTGTTGGGTTCAAGACACCAGGGTTTTCCAGAGATCTGGCAATTATCTATTTGGACAAGGAAGGGACTTTATTCCCTCTTGAAAATATCGATCTCAATGGGGCATCTGTGCCCCCTGCTATTTTAGGGAACTCAGCCTATCCTCTAATGCCTTAGCTTATGAAGCCCTACCTTGATGTGAGGACACCTGGCAGATGAAACTTTAATTAACCACTGAGCAGTTGCAGGATCATTGTGAAATGTGCATTAGGCGGACTGAAGGAAAGATGGCACTTCCTACAAACCCATTTGGATGCCAGTGTGCCCAATGCTGTTCATATTATTGGGGCATGCTGTGCACTGCACAACATATGGGAGGATCAGAGGAACAAATTTAATGACTGGAACTGTGTAGTGATCTACAAGGAGAGCTGTAGTAAATTTGTCCTGCTTAGGAACCTCATGGATCACCTGAAGTTCCTCCTCTATGAAAAATTCTTCTGCATCATCATGCAGGAGTGGAGTAAACTTCAGGGAACATAAACAGGTTGCTGAACTAGGATGCAGAATCTTGCTTACATGAGATATGCCTTTGGAACCTCTTTTCTGCTCTTTACAATTCCACCTATGATAATCAGAGAGTGGCCCAGCAATACCAAGAGACTTTGAAAGTGCTCTGGACTTAATACAGCCACAGGTCATGCAATGGGACTTAAAATCTAAGCTTCCTCAGCTAATGCTTTAATGCCACTTGTCAGTTTGAGGAAAAGCACACTTCAGCATATAGAGAGATATGCACATATGTGCATGTGTCATTCATCCCTGTGTCTGCAAGCATTGCTTGGCTTGTACTAGTGTTCTCTGCTTTGAATGCATGCAGCAGTGCATGGCAGAATAAATCAGTAGTTGCATGTTTTCCCCTGGTTGGAATCCATCGTGGTTCAGATGTGTCTGGGGAAAGGCTGTAGGAAGAAAGGGGGAGCAGAGATATGGCATTTCTTTCATCCTCAACTAACTTGGCCCTGTGGCTAGGTCACCATTTAGTCCATCCCTTCTGGGGTTATGAAGTCCAACAGGACAACTGTCCAAATGCAAGATAGTGTTCAGCTTCTTTTCAGGCTCTGTGACACTATACCAACGGCTGGCAGGAGAAATCAAGCCTGCTCACTACATGAGTTCCAGTCCAGGGATCCTACAACCAGCAATCCAGGTTTGCTCATTCCCAGTCCCTGTTGCCTTGGGCTCCTACATGTTCAGCCTCTCTACCTTCTCTTGCCTGCTTCTGGGTATACCTCAGGCTCTACTCCCTGTGGCTGCTTCACTCCCCACCCCTTATTAGATTCAGGGCAGGTTCCGAGGACTTACTCTCCCCCTAGACTTCCTCCTTGTTCCTGGAGGCCTCCTTCCTCCCAGGAAGCTACTGCAGACTCCTTCCCCTTCAGCCCCCTTCTACTTTCAGCCTCTGGGCTTTACAGCGCTGGGCTTCACTCTCAATTAACTCAGTGTCTGGCCAAAGGGGGGCTTGGATTCACTCAATGGAGCCACACCAGGTGTATAAGTATAACCAGTTTTATTGCCAAAGTATAATCAACTTCCCAGCCTTCACGCATTACTAAATATGTGCTTTTCAGCAACCAAGCAAGCAAGCAAGAATCAATGCTTACGCCCCTTCTGCTACGGACAGTCCCGGATCCTCCAGCCTTGTCCTTGAGGGGTCGTAGCAGGTGTTGCTCCAGTGTGGGGAATTCCTGGGTACCCACAAGGCATGGTCAGCAGGTGAGACTGTTCGTCTAAAGCAATTCTCATAGCCGTTTTTATCATCATCTCTTTCTAAGGGGGCGTATTCATCCACAAGCAGGAAACACTATTGCTTTCTATTCTCACACTTAACACTCTTAGGCCCTCCTTATCTCTTTACATGTTTATCCAGTTGGAGTGGCTACAAGCCAGCCCGGCTGGTCAAAGCCAGTTCACCACTAGCTCCACCTGGATCATTCTGTAACAACAGACCAAGGTAACTTGCAGTCACCCCCATCACCCTGGCCCTCCTTCTCTGAGGTGATGCCAGGTGACCTAATTGGCCTCTGAGGCCCTGGTTTACCCAATCAGGGCTGGTGTGGGATGCACACCCTATCATAGGCTGTTAGAGCTAACATTTGAGTAAGAGCCCATACTAACTCTGAGGTGAAGACATACACTTAGAGGCACAACATGGAATTTCCCCCTCTCTCTTTCTATTTGGTTTTTACACCATGCCCATCACCATGGTATCTGATTTGCCATAGTAGTGGCTTTTTGCAGAACAATATATTGTTATTGATATTTCTATTTTGAAATGATTGGAAGGTGCTGGATTATTATGAAGATGGGGGCCATATAAGTTCCTAAACAGATGGATAAAAGTGGCTCTCCCAGGTACATCTGCAGCTCTTTCTGTCAGTCATTGACAATAAGGCTCACTTGTAGATGAGCCCACTCAACCTTGCGTGAGGCTTCACAGTTCACTAGATCTTGCTGCTAATTCTTCATCTGTTTTCTGGAAAATGATAACAGATGGATAACTGGGTTAGAATAAACAGGGAGGTCAATAACACTTCACCGCCAATAGTGTTAATATCCTAATCATCTCCTGGCAATCTATTAGGTCAGTTATTGACATGACTGCTTTGCCAACTGGGAATGGGCTGTGCAGTCACATGTGGATGGTGAAACTTTACCAGCTTCTGTTCTGCAGACTAAATTGCCAAGATTCCCCCCAAATAGTTTATTTCTTCAAACAAAATGTAGTGACTAAAAAAGTAAACCACTGAGCTGAAGATTAGAACATTTTGCAGGCCCTCTCTGGAAGGGAAGAGAAAGGAAAGTTCAAAATATGGTGACAAATTTTGTTTTAAGGTAAAATTTTCAAAAGCACCTACATGACGTAGAAGCCCAAATCCCATTTTCAAAGGTTCTTAGGCATGTAGGTGTGTTTGAAAATCCCACAAGGGCCTATCTGCAGCTTTAGACTCTTAGGGTACGTCTACACTATGAAATTAGTTCGAATTTATAGAAGCCGGTTTTATTGAAATCAGTTGTATACAGCCGATTGTGTGTGTCCACACAATAAAATGCTCTAGGTGCTCTAGTCGGCGGACCGCGTCCACAGTACAAGGCTAGCGTCGACTTCCAGAGCATTGCACTATGGGTAGCTATCCCACAGCTATCCCACAGTTCCCGCAGTCTCCGCCGCCCCTTTGAATTCTGGGTTGAGATGCCCAATGCCCGGATGATGCAAAACAGTGTCGCGGGCGGTTCTGGGTACATGTCGTCAGGCCCCTCCCTCCCCCGTCACAGCAATGGCAGACAATAGATTCGCGCCTCTTTACCTGGGTTACCTGGGTTACCTGTGCAGACAACATGGAGCCCGCTCAGCTCAGCTCACCGTCACCATATGTCCTCTGGGTGCCGGCAGACGTGGGACTGCATTGCTACACAGCAGCAGCTGCTAACTGCCTTTTGGCGGTAGACGGTGCAGTAGACTGGTAGCCTTCATCGGCGATCTGGGTGCTGGCAGCCGTGGGGCTTGCCTTTTGGCAGTAAATGGTGTATTACGACTATTAGCCGTCCTATTACAAGTCGGGTCATCGCACGTTAGCAGAGTCTTCCCCGAGCAGCCGATTGTGCAATAGGCCTGAAGACCATCGTCATACGCCGCCCCGTATTTGCTGCCAAGCACCCAGAAAGATGCCGAGGGCTATCAGTCACGCTGCACCGTCGTCTTAAGATGTAAAAAATAGATTTGCTCTGTATTCATTTACTTCCCCCTCCCTCCGTCAAATCAACGGCCTGCTAAGCCCAGGGTTTTCAGTTTAATCTTTGGGGGGAACATTCTGTGTGACAGTTGTTTGTGTTTCTCCCTGATGCACAGCCACCGTTCTTGATTTTAATTCCCTGTGCCTGTATGCCATGTCGTCACTCAGCCCGCCCTCCCTCCTTCCCCTAGTCCGTCAGATACTACGTTTGCACCACAGCTCAGAGAGCCGAGAAGCGGTTCGCGCCTTTTCTTTGAATTCTGGGTTGAGATTCCAATACCCGGATGATGCAAAACAGTGTCGCGGGCGGTTCTGGGTACATGTCGTCAGGCCCCTCCCCCCTCGTCACAGCAACGCAGACAATAGATTCGCGCCCTTTTACCTGGGCTACCTGTGCAGACAACATACCACGGCAAGCATGGAGCCCGCTCAGCTCAGCTGAGCTCACCGTCACCATATGTCCTCTGGGTGCTGGCAGACGTGGGACTGCATTGCTACACAGCAGCAGCTGCTAACTGCCTTTTGGCGGTAGACGGTGTAGCATGAGTGATAGCCATGGGGCTGGCAGCCGTAGGGCTGCATTGCACCAGCCCCTTGCCAGGTGATGGTATATTATGACTGGTACCCATCGTCGTCCTATTGGTGTGGCTGTCAATCATGGCCACCTGGGCAGACATGCTACTGTTTCGATGATGATGGCTACCAGTCGTAATATACTATTTTCTGCCAATTGCCCAGTATTGTCTGCTAAGCACCCAGAAGAGGCCGAGGGCGATGCTGGGTGCTGGCGGACGTGGGGCTGGCAGACGTGGGGCTGCATTGCTACACAGCAGCAGCCCCTTGCCTTTTGGCAGATGATGGTATATTATGATTGGTACCCATCGTCGTCATATTGGTATGGCTGTCACTCATGCTGCACCGTCGGCTGCCACCTTAAGATGTAAAAAATAGATTTGTTCTGTATTCATATGCTTCCCCTTCCTCCGTGAAATCAATGGCCTGCTAAGCCCAGGGTTTTCATTTTAATCTTTGGGGGGACCATTCTGTGTGACAGTTGTTTGTGTTTCTCCCTGTTCCTGTACCTGTACGCCATGTCGTCACTCGGCCCTCCCTCCCTCCCGCCCTCCCTCCTTCTCCTGGTCCATCAGATACTACTTTCGCGCCTTTTTTCTGACCAGGCGCCATAGCTAGCACTGGGATCATGGAGCCCGCTCAGATCACCGCGGCAATTATGAGCACTATGAACACCACGCGCATTGTCCTGGAGTATATGCAGAGCCAGGACATGCCAAGGCGAAACCCGGACCAGGCGAGGAGGCGATTGCAGCGCGGCGACGAGAGTGATGAGGAAATTGACATGGACATAGACCTCTCACAAGGCACAGGCACCAGCAATGTGGAAATCATGGTGTCACTGGGGCAGGTTGATGCCGTGGAACGCCGATTCTGGGCCCGGGAAACAAGCACAGACTGGTGGGACCGCATCGTGCTGCAGGTATGGGACGATTCCCAGTGGCTGCGAAACTTTCGCATGCGTAAGGGCACTTTCATGGAACTTTGTGACTTGCTGTCCCCTGCCCTGAAACGCCAGGATACCAAGATGAGAGCAGCCCTCACAGTTGAGAAGCGAGTGGCGATAGCCCTGTGGAAGCTTGCAACGCCAGACAGCTACCGGTCAGTCGGGAATCAATTTGGAGTGGGCAAATCTACGGTGGGGGCTGCTGTGATCCAATTTGCCAGGGCAATGAAAGACCTGGTGATAGCAAGGGTAGTGACTCTGGGCAACGTGCAGTCAATAGTGGATGGTTTTGCTGAAATGGGATTCCCAAACTGTGGCGGGGACATAGACGGAACCCATATCCCTATCTTGTCACCGGAGCACCAAGCCACCGACTACGTAAACCGCAAGGGGTACTTTTCAATGCTGCTGCAAGCCCTGGTGGATCACAAGGGACGTTTCACCAACATCAACGTGGGATGGCCGGGAAAGGTACATGATGCTCGCGTCTTCAGGAACTCTGCTCTGTTTCGAAAGCTGGAGGAAGGGACTTTCTTCCCGGACCAGAAAGTGACCATTGGGGATGTTGAAATGCCTATCGTGATCCTTGGGGACCCAGCCTACCCCTTAATGCCATGGCTCATGAAGCCGTACACAGGCAGCCTGGACAGGAGTCAGGACCTGTTCAACTACAGGCTGAGCAAGTGCCGAATGGTGGTGGAATGTGCATTTGGACGTTTAAAAGCGCGCTGGCGCAGCTTACTGACTCGCTCAGACCTCAGCGAAAAGAATATCCCCATTGTTATTGCTACTTGCTGTGTGCTCCACAATATCTGTGAGAGTAAGGGGGAGACCTTTATGGCGGGGTGGGAGGTTGAGGCAACTCGCCTGGCCGCTGATTACGCGCAGCCAGACACCAGGGCGGTTAGAGGAGCACAGCAGGGCGCGGTGCGCATCAGAGAAGCTTTGAAAACGAGTTTTGTGACTGGCCAGGCTACTGTGTGAAACTTCTGTTTGTTTCTCCTTGATGAACCCTCCAAACCCCCCCCCCCCGACCCGGTTCACTCTACTTCCCTGTAAACCAACCACCCCACCCCCCCTCCCCTCCTGCTTGCAGAGGCAATAAAGTCATTTTTTTTTAACATTCATGCATTCTTTATTAGTTCCTTACAGAGGTAGGGGGATAATTGCCAAGGTAGCCTGGGATGGGTGGGGGAGGAGGGATGGAAAAGGACACACTGCATTTTAAAACTTTAACTCTTATTGAAGGCCAGCCTTCTGATGCTTGGGCGATCATCTGGGGTGGAGTGACTGGGTGGACGGAGGCCCCCCCACCGTGTTCTTGGGCGTCTGGGTGAGGAGGCTATGGAACTTGGGGAGGAGGGCTGTTGGTTACACAGGGGCTGTAGCGGCGGTCTCTGCTCCTGCTGCCTTTCCTGCAACTCAACCATACGCTCGAGCATATCAGTTTGATGCTCCAGCAGACGGAGCATTGCCTCTTGCCCTCTGTCTGCAAGCTGACGCCACCTATCGTCTTCAGCCCGCCACTTGCTCTGTTCTTCCCGCGATTCAGCCCGCCACCTCTCCTCTCGTTCATATTGGGCTTTTCTCATCTCCGTCATTGACTGCCTCCACGCATTCTGCTGTGCTCTATCAGCCTGGGCGGACATCTGCAGCTCCGTGAACATCTCGTCCCTCGTCCTACGTTTTCTCTTTCTAATGTTCACGAGCCTCTGCGAAGGAGAAACATTTGCAGCTGGCGGAGGAGAAGGGAGAGGTGGTTAAAAAAGACACATTTTAGAGAACAATGGGTACACTCTTTCATTACAAGGTCGCATATTTCGGCTTGCAGGCAGCCATCATAGGCCACAGTGTTTTGGCTTTTTTAACCTTCTTAACATGCGGGAAAGGTTGCAAACAGCAGCGCATTTCCCATATCAAGGATGAATTGGGTTGTCCATTTAAAATGGGGTTTCAATGTAAAAGGAGGGGGCTGCAGTTTCCCGGTTAACATGCGGCACAAACACAAGTAAACCCCCCCGCCCCCCACACACACACACGATTCTCTGGGATGATCACTTCACCCCTCCCCCCCCACCGCGTGGTTAACAGCGGGGAACATTTCTGGTCAGAAGAGCAGGAACGGGCGCCTCTGAATGTCCCCTTAATAAAATCACCCCATTTCAACCAGGAGAGCTTTCTGGAGATGTCCCTGGAGGATTTCCGCTCCATCCCCATACACGTTAACAGACTTTTCCAGTAGATGTACTGGCCGCGATTGCCAGGGCAAAGTAATCATTAAACACGCTTGCTTTTTTTTTGTAATGTTTACAAATAGTTACAAAGTTACACTCACCAGAGGTCTCCTGTGTGCCCTGAGGGTCTTGGGTGAGTTCGGGGGTTACTGGTTCCAGGTCCAGGGTCACAAACATATCCTGGCTGTTGGGGAAACCGGTTTCTCCGCTTCCTTGCTGCTGTGAGCTACCTACAGTACCTCCATCGTCATCTTCCTCGTTCCCCGAACCGTCTTCCCTGTGTGTTTCTCCAGTGAGAGAGTCATAGCACACGGTTGGGGTAGTGGTGGCTGCACCCCCTAGGATCGCATGCAGCTCCGCGTAGTAGCGGCAAGTTTGCGGCTCTGCCCCGGACCTTCCGTTTGCTTCTCTGGCTTTGTGGTAAGCTTGCCGTAGCTCCTTAATTTTCACGCGGCACTGCTGTGTGTCCCTGTTATGGCCTCGGTCCTTCATGGCCTTGGAGATCTTTTCTAATACTTTTCCATTTCTTTTACTGCTACGGAGTTCAGCTATCACTGCTTCATCTCCCCATATGGCGAGCAGATCTCGTACCTCCCGTTCGGTCCATGCTGGAGCTCTTTTGCGATCCTGGGAGGACTCCATCACGGTTACCTGTGCTGATGAGCTCTGCGGGGTCACCTGTGCTCTCCACGCTGGGCAAACAGGAAATGAAATTCAAACCTTCGCGGGTCTTTTCCTGTCTACCTGGTCAGTGCATCTGAGTTGAGAGTGCTGTCCAGAGCGGTCACAATGAAGCACTGTGGGATAGCTCCCGGAGGCCAATAACGTCGAATTCCGTCCACACTACCCCAATTCCGACCCGCAAAGACCGGTTTTATCGCTAATCCCCTCGTCAGAGGTGGTGTAAAGAAACCGGTTTAAAGGACCCTTTAAGTCGAAAGAAAGGGCTTCGTTGTGTGGACATGTCCAGGCTTAATTCGGTTTAACGCTGCTAAAGTCGACCTAAACCCGTAGTGTAGACCAGGCCTTAAATATCTTTGAAAATCAGGCCATTAGACTCCTAAGATCCTGGCTCACTGAAAGTCAATGAGACTAGATCTGGTTGGGAATTTTCTGACAGAATGTTTTTCCACTGTAAAATGCCAATTTATCATATGTGAAACATTTAGCAGAAGTGTCCATTTGGAGAAACTTTCATGTTGAGAAAAAATGACCTGAAATGTTTTGACAATGTTGACATTTTCAGAACAGAACATTATAATTTTTCATTTTGAATTTTTTTGTTTAGAAATCTTTTTATATTATTAAAAACCTAAATATTAAATATGTTAAAATTAGAATGAAATATTTTGATTTGATCCAAAAGAAATATTTCAGCTGAGTCACTTTATTTATTTATTTATTTATTACATTTTCACTTCACAGGATTTTTTTGTTTTCATTCTCTTTTCATTTTTTTTTCATTTTCTGGAAAAGAAAATATTTTCAAACCCATGGAATTACCCATGTAACAGAAAATCTGTTTCCTTTCCAGACTTAGGCATTTTTAAAATTTTTACCTTTAAACTTCTAATTCTTTGGCTACCTTATTGACAAGTCATTTGTCTTGTTGTTGTCTTGGCCAGTGCTATGTCCTCCTCTACTATATTTTCTGAATACTGTACATTCCTTTTCTTTTTAAAAGTTAATGATGTATTTATAGTGTGCTACAAACTATACTTATGTGCATAAAATTATGATTGATTCTATTATTTCCATTTCCAAGATAGTTTCTTTTTATGGATTGGGACACACTGTGGTGTATAGAAGAGCCATTAGAACAGAGGAGTCTGTATCAGGAAGAAATCAAGGTTACTATGTGACCTTGGGCAATACACTGTTCCCCCCTGTACCTCAGTTTCCCAATCTGTAAAATGGAATAATAGTTTCCATTGAAAGCACTTTGCATCTGTATGGATGTCTTTCATCTTGGCAAAGTGGTAGCATTATTATTTATAGATTGCCTCCAATGACAGTTATAGGGGGACACAGGGTGATGAAAATGCAAAAAGATGAAATGAATTTGTCTGTGATTAGGCTCAGGGAAAAAAGGTAAAGAACATGCTACACAAAAATCTTATTTACATAATAGTACCAGACAGCAAAGTGTCCTGATATTTTTGTTATATTATCCAGGAGAAACAGACATACTGCCTAGAATAAACAAAACAATGAAGAATCATGCCTCACAGGAAGTAATATCTATGGGGAATCATAGAATATCAGGGTTGGAAGGGACCTCAGGAGGTCATCTAGTCCAACCCCCTACTCAAAGCAGGACCAATTCCCAACTAAATCATCCCAGTCAGGGCTTTGTCAAGCCTGACCTTAAAAACCTCTACGGAAGGAGATTCCACCACCTCCCTAGGTAACCCATTCCAATGCTTCACCACCCTCCTAGTGAAAAGTTTTTCCTAACATCCAACCTAAACCTCCCCCACTGCAACTTGAGACCATTACTCCTTGTTCTGTCATTACTCCTTGTTCTGTCAGGTACCACTGAGAACAGTCTAGATCCATCCTCTGTGGAACCCCCTTTCAGGTAGCTGAAAGCAGCTATCAAATCCCCCCTCATTCTTCTCTTCTGCAGACTAAACAGCTTCCCTCAGCTTCTCCTCATAAGTCATGTGCTCCAGCCCCCTAATCATTTTTGTTGCCCTCCGCTGGATTCTTTCCAATTTTTCCACATCCTTCTTGTAGTGTGGGGCCCAAAACTGGACACAGTACTCCAGATGAGGCCTCACCAATGTTGAATAGAGGGGAATGATCACGTCCCTCGATCTGCTGGCAATGCCCCTACTTATACAGCCCAAAATGCCGTTAGCCTTCTTGCAACAAGGGCACACTGTTGACTCATATCCAGCTTCTCGTCCACTGTAACCCCTAGGTCCTTTTCTGCAGAACTGCTTCCTAGCCATTCGGTCCCTAGTCTGTAACAGTGAATGGGATTCTTCTGTCCTAAGTGCAGGACTCTGCACTTGTCCTTGTTGAACCTCATCAGGTTTCTTTTGGCCCAATCCTCTAATTTGTTTAGGTCCCTCTGTATCCTATCCCTACCCTCCAGCGTATCTACCACTCCTCCCAGTTTAGCGTCATCTGCAAACTTGCTGAGAGTGCAGTCCACGCCATCCTCCAGATCATTAATGAAGATATTGAACAAAACCGGCCCCAGGACCGACCCTTGAGGCACTCCGCTTGAAACTAGCTGCCAACTAGACATGGAGCCATTGATCACTCACTACCCATTGAGCCGGACGATCTAGCCAGCTTTCTATCCACCTTATAGTCCATTCATCCAGCCCATACTTCTTTAACTTGCTGGCAAGAATACTGTGGGAGACTGTATCAAAAGCTTTGCTAAAGTCAAGGAATAACACATCCACTGCTTTCCCCTCATCCACAGACCCAGTTATTTCCTCATAGAAGGCAATTAGGTTAGTCAGGCATGACTTGCCCTTGGTGAATCCATGCTGACTGTTCCTGATCACTTGCCTCTCCTCTAAGTGCTTCAGAATTGATTTCTTGAGGACCTACTCCATGATTTTTCCAGGGACTGAGATGAGGCTGACTGGCCTGTAATTCCCCGGATCAAAACAAACTACCATAGTTGTGATAAGCATATCTGACGTCTCACTATGATGAAAATATTTATTTTACTTTGTTAAACGTTATGAATAAAGAAGTCTTAGGATCTAGCACATTTATTTTTGATGCTAACTAAATTTTACTTCCATTATTTCAATCACAGACAGAAACCAAATTTGATGAAGTTCACTGGCCATCCACATAACAACGTTTTTTTTAGCTATTTGTAATTCTGTTGTTTCTTGAATACAAGTTTATTTAATCTGCTAATTAATATTTTATTAGAATTAGTGAAAGTCGAAGGGCATTGTGACCATAAATGCAGATTGCAAAGTAGCTTGATGGTGTTGCATGCTGTACATATTTGTGTCAGGCTGAGGTCAGTGTTTGCATCCTGTATTCCTTGTGCCAGAAGCTAGCACAATGTTTATTGTAGAGATAATGCATTCGGCTTCTGGCAGTAAAGAAGGTAAGAATTGATGATTTATACATAAACCACCGATGGTTGGTATTAAGGATTATTAGATGTATGTGCTAGCTGAAAAAAGGAGTCACTTATCTAGACTAACTTAATGGTAGATACAAAAGGTGTTTTCAGCTGGCAGCTAAATCGGAGAGATAAATTCTAAATATAGTCTCTAACCTATTTTTTATAGAAAAAATATTGAGAAACTGGATATCAAACATATTAATGGTAATTTCCCTTGTGATTAGTTACATTCCTTTTTTGTTTTTCATTATAGGAAGTATCTTAAATAAAGGATCAGTTTACCATATGCCTTTAGGTAATTGCAGAACACATTAATGTTAACTGATTCAAAGATTCTGGTTACAAATATCTAAGAAAACAGAAATATTGAATGTCATTGGCAAGTAAAACAGGAAACAGTTTTGCATTTTAGCCTGATTTCTTCGTGGCAATGCAATTAATTCTTTAATTATTTATTTGAAGGTCATTCCCTTTGTTTGACAATTTACAGAGTTCTTAAATCTATCTTCCTTAATAGACATCCACTGTCCCCTGTATAGCTATAGTAAATAGTGTACACAATATAAAATATGTTATTCTCCACTTTCAGTAGGAAGGTGGTTCACTGGGCAGTTACCAAAGAGAAGGTTCTGACAGTGCCTGGTTTGCAGAGATCCAGAGTGCTACTATAACGAGGATTTTCCACATCAGTTTAAAATGTGTTTGACATGTCTGGGGAATAAGATTGATCACGAAGATTCACATGCAGGGCCGGCTCTGGGTTTTTTGCCGCCCCAAGCAAAATGAAAAAAAAAAAACAACTTCCAGGAGCGCAACTGCAGAAGCAAAAAAAAAAAGGTGCCTGGAATGCTGCCCCTGAAATTGTGCCGCCCCAAGCACGTGCTTGGTTTACTGGTGCCTATAGCCGGCCCTGTGGACATGCACCATGTTTGTGGTGATGCTTATAGTTCTTCAAGTGGCTCTGCGTAGTCCCACTTATTGGTTTTGAGCCACCTGGTGCTGCCCAATGGTTGACCCTTCTCCAAGCAATGTCTGTTAGAATACACATGTTGTACCCCTCTTACCCCTCCTCTCAGTGTCATCAAATGTTCTCAGCCCAAGGCTATTTAAGGGGGCAGTGCACCTCATACTGTTTCAGTTCCTTCCAGCCTCTGCAGCAGTTGGAAATGAACTGGTCTGGTCCATTTGAATCTTGGATTTTTCTCCACTGAGCCTGTCTCAATAGTCTGTAGTTTATAGCTGTTAATTTAATTTACTGTTCAATATAAGATAGTGTTAAGTATAGATAGTTTAATGTAGCTTGTGGAGTTGGTTCCGTGTGATGGTGGAACTATGGAAAAAGAAGTCGTGTTTTAAGTGATGCTTTTCATGCCCAGATGTCTTCCTGGTATTAGATAACCATGTGAGGTACCTTAAATGCCTGGGTGAAGGCCATTCTCCATGTGGGTGTTCCATTTGCCAGACTTTCACACCCAGCACTCGCAGGGAGAGGCAGAACAAACTGGAGATGCTTCTGCTCAAGGAAACCCTTGCTGCTGAACTGTCTGGTTCCAGAAAGTCATTGGATCTGAAGTCCAATAGGCTTGTTTCAGCTCTAGTAGCTTCCTTCAGCAAAGTTAAGTTGTGTAAAGATTCCCAGTCATTGGGACCATCATCTATTTTGGCTCTGGATCCTTCTTTCAAAGCTGTCAAGTCTCTGAAGGTCCTAATGGTGGAAAAAGGATGACTGCCACATCGTCAGCTCCAAGTATATTATTTTCCAAGAAGGCCAGGGAAAAGAGAGCCACTGTTAGTAGTAACAGATCCTGTGCGTCAGATTTACTAAAGCTGTCTGATTCTGACATGACCTCTGTGGTTCCATCTCTGAAGCCCAGGACAGTTCTGGTTTCAACTTTGAAGAGCAGAGGTGCAGTACTGAGTATTTCGCTTGGTCTAATACTCTCCAGGTCTCTTGGATGCCAAGAAAATCTGATTCCCCAGTTTCAGCTTCCGTTTCCTCTGTTTTGGAACATTTAATGTATTTGAAATCTGACAGCTTATCTAATGCTTCTTTAAGAGTTCATTTGGCAACTATTTCCACTTACCATGCTTGTTTTGATGGTAGATCACTGTTTGTGCATGATACAATTAAAAGGTTTATGAAGCAGTTGTCCAATTTGTATCCCTTTTGTGGGATCTGATCCCACCTGGGACCTCAATTTGGTCTTGTCCATCATTATGAAACCACCATTTGAACTCTTGGCAGAGTGTTCCTTATTTTATTTGTCTATAAAGATGGAATTTATTATTCTTATATAACATCAGCCAGAAGTGTTAGAAAATTACATGCTCTGATGGTGGATCTGCCATTACTGTATTTCATAACAACAAAGTGATTCTTAGACCTGACCACAGATTTCTACCAAAGATAGTATCTGAATTTCACATCAATCAAACTATTAATTTACCATTTTTCCTAAGTCACATGCTAATAAAGGGGAATTATTGGTGTTACATACTTTGGATACTAGAAGGATTCTGGCACAATATTTAAAAAGAATTAAGATTTTTAAAGGGATTTTATTGGTCTCTTATGCTAAGAAACATCTGGTTAATAGTGTGTCTATTCAGACTAACCTTTATTTTTATTATGGTGATAGAGACATTAATTTGAATGAAAAATATGTAGCTCTATCCCCTGGATGTCTATGAAAATCTCCATCAAGTTTGCTTTAGACTCGTAGGTACTGTGAATGTCTTTTTCTAGGGTCAGAGTTAAGGATGTTTGGGTGCTGCTCAATGAGAATTATTTCCTCTTTAATCATCTGTGTCTATGAACCGAATATTAAGGTTTGTGTCAGAATTGTTTCTGTAACTTAGCTTATGATCTTCATACTTTTTAATGTTTGCACTTTTTAAATAACATGTTTAATGGGAAATCTTTCTTAAATAGCATATAGCAAACTGAACTATAATTTTAAAAGGTTATTGGTGTGAGGTGTTGGCTCAATTTCCTATTTTTTAAAACATCTGAAAAATATGTTAGTGTTTTAAATGTTATTGTGATGCTGTATAGAAAGAAATAAAGCCATGTGTACACTAAGGTGTAAAGGTGTAACTGGTGATGTATCACCTCTGTTGCACAATTCTGATAAATTTTATACAAAATATTACTTGTAAGGTGTCAATGAAAATGTTATAAGCTGCGAAGTATTATTATAGTGTTTAAATCCATTTGTTATTATTGTATCTGAAGTTATGAATATTTGCTATATGTTTGTATTTCAAATGTGTTGTGTTCCTGGGTTACACCCACAAGACAGATTTACATTAAGGCCAGCCAGCCATGGTTGATGGGCCATTAAGGAGAATAAACTCTTTCAGTGAGCCCCTCCTGAGGATACCTTAGAGAGCATATGGAACATGGAGGCCCAGTGGCTCAGCAAGGCACATAGAACATGTGATTCCTGACTCCATGTTTGAGACAGTATCTTTCCATGCACATGGCCCAGGGAAATATAGCAGCATTGACAGGGGTTATAGAGGAGCTATTACAGGGTCCTTGGGCTGGGGCCCAGAGTAGAGGTTGGGCCTGGGTCCCCACAACTCACCACTGGGGAATAGGCTGGACTGTTGGACAGAGATATTCCCTCCCCCCAAAGGAGGAAACACAGATGACGACATGGCTGGAGGGCTGTGTTGCAAAGAGGACGCTGCAGTTCTTGAAGGAGAAAGAGGAGTCATAAGTGGGAGTAGATACAGAGTGCCAGTGTGCAGACTGCAGATGTGGGCCTCGGCCTCAAGCTAATCCCCTGCACGACCAGGAGGAGGTGCCAGTCCGGCAGTGAGGGCTGCACCCCGTGACAACGTGGTGGAGAATGCAGGCATTCAGTTGCCTCTGAAGGGGATGGTGCAAAGGACTGAGCCCTGGACGAAGAATTGTATAGGACAATTGACCCTGAGGAAAGGGAACTGAGAGAGACAGTACTGCATGGTCACTACTGACACAAGGGAGGAGTGTGGTTCAGTGCAGGAGAGACTCCCCGGAGGTGAGGGAGGAAGAGAAAAGATGTATAGAGTCACTTTGGGCAGAGGCACTCTTTGCAGAGGGCAGCAAAACCTTCCCAGGCTGGGCTCTTCATTTGCTACCCCCAACAAAGGGGATAGACAAGTAGCAAGGGGGGATCCTGGCCCTGCTGACGCAGGTGCTGGAAAATCAGCAAAGACTGTGGGAGGCGAAACAGTAGCTGTAGGAGTACATGCTGGAGATTATGGCACAGCAGCGGTACTTATTGAGGTGTTGGAAGGAGAAAAATAGGAAAGGCCATAAGGGCTGGAAATAGGGAGGAAAGCCCAAGGCCTGGAGCCCAGCCAAAATTATGTTATGTCTGTAGCCAGAGGGGATGCCTACAAAGGCAATGCCCCATGTGAGTTGTAACGAAGAAGCTCCCCAGGAAGGGAAAAAGCAAGGGTGCCCCAAAGAGGCCCTCCTGCTAAGAGATTGGGGGGCAGGCTCTGTATTTTATGTGGGGAGTTGGGGCACAGAGAAAGGAAGTGCCCGCATAGAAAGAAGAGGAATGGCTCAGAGAGGGGTAAAGTTCCCAGGAAGGGGGAACTGGAAGCACATACTGGCAGTACAGAGAAAGTGGGTATAACCACAGAAAGGGCAGAGGCTCCATCCACCCACTTGGCTGGGAGTCAGAAAGAACGGAGAGACAAAAAGATTGAAACAGAGTGGGCGCAGAAAGATGTAGGGGTGAACCCAGTGGCCCAGCAGGCTACTGTGGGGACCTAGACCCTGGGGGAAAAGGTACTGGGGGACCCAGAGGGGCAGGTGAAAGAGCTGTGGGAGAAATTGGCAGCTGCTGAGGAGGCCCTGAAAATAGTGGAGGGGAACTTAGAGTTCCAGAGAAACCAGGTTTGACATGCCAAAGAGGAGAAAGAAATTGTATGATTCCTGCTGAAAGGTGTAGAGCAGGAGAGGGATGACCTACAAGCCCAGCTGTGGCAGATACAGGGCCAGAGGCATCCTTACCCCGATACTGCCTTCAGAACTCTTGGGTGAATACCATCTGGTCCTGGTGACTTATTACTGTTTAATTTATCAATTTGTTCCAAAACCTCCTCTAATCCACGACAGTTCCCCAGATTTGTCACCTAAAAAGAATGGCTCAGGTTTGGGAATCTCCCTCACATCCTCAGTCATGAAGACCAATGCAAAGAATTCATTTAGTTTCTCTGCAATGGCCTTATCTTCCTTGAGTGCTCCTTTAGTATCTCAATAGTCCAGTGGCCCCACTGGTTGTTTAGCAGGATTCCTGCTTCGGATGTACTTAAAAAATATTTTGCAGTTACTTTTTGAGTTAATAACATTGAGACCTACTTGAGAATGTCTTCACAAATAGAACTGTCATGTTAGTTCTGTGGCTATTTGTCCATCCTGCTTTTTACTAGTTAATTCATAAAAATGTTCTTCAACAGCAAATGCTTTACAAATTCTAGAAGCAGAAAATTCCTGCCAGAAGTGCTTCTACAGATGTTTAGGGTTTTTTTTCCCCCCAATAGATTCCTTAAGCAATTGTGAATATTTGCAGATAATCAAAAAACAAACACCCCCTCCCCAATCTTTTGAAGCTTATTTTATCCAGGCTTGGAACAGAAACAGCACCCAGATGAGTGCCCTAACCAACTTAAGTGACCCAACTGCAAAATAACAAATATCATAGTGATGGTCACTCACGTGTTTTCTCACAATTACCTAAATCAAGTGCCTGTGTTTCTGTCTCGTTCTCTAAAATGGCATAAAGTACATTCAAAGAAAAATCATTTCAGTAAAAGCATGAATAGGACTATTTAACATTCAATTGTCTGTTGTAAAAAAAAAATCCGTGTGTTTTCAAAATTGCAGTACACATGTTTATGTCTTCCTTTTATGATTCACACAGTTATGTCACTGCTTCTTCTGTGAATGGCTTTTGGGAATAGATATTTTGGAAAAGATATTTTCCCAATAAAAACCTAAATTATCTTTTGATAACACATGAAAATTAACTCAGCTTCTGATCTCTGAAGGTTTCTCTGTCTGAGGGGGGTGATTTTAGTGCAATAACAGATGTACCACTTAATAGAACTGCTGGATAGTTACCCTAAGGTACAAAATATATCAAGAAGCCTCAGGCAAAAGGGCAGAAATGTAGACCTTTATAAATATCAAGGCTAGAGAATTGGCTGAAGCATAATTACATGCAATCTGTGTGTGCTCTTCCTTTCACGGTATTTCCAGGTATTTCACCATTATGGTGCTTATGTTATCAGACACAGCCAAAAAATTTTTTAAAAAGTCTTTCTGAAACTAATCTCTTTTCATTACGCTTGTTGCATTATCTGGCAACTTCCTAAATATTAGTGAGGATTTGGGGAAATTAACGAGCACTCTAATTAGATGGAAATTGGAGGCCCTATCACTTAATTACTGCTGCCATAAACAGTCTTTGGGATATTACTAATTCAAAGGAGTCTCAAATGGCTTCTCATATGAACATTTCATTGAGATAGTTACTGTCTGGGTAGAGAACAAAAAGAGCATTAGGAAAGTACAACCATAGACACAATTAAATGAAAACATTATTTATGTACCGTATGATATAAAAAATTATAATTTCAAAGCTTAGTGCAATGTATTCTTAAATTGTCCAATTTCTCAGATGCTGCAACTAAATCAAGTGCGATTGATATTCTTTGAAATCTACTTTTCCTTCATCTTCCTTGAATTTTCATCACATTGACAGTGTTGTCATGCATGTTTTGCTGCTGGAATATATCCATGTACTTGATCACTCATTAGGGGAATATTAAATGTAGCAAAATTGATCACAGCAGTTCTTCTTGTACAAGGCTTTCACATATTACAGCTAGAACTATTTTTCAAGCCCCCACAAATTTAAGAGAAATTTATCTCTGCCTCTTTCACAGTCTCTCATATATAGAGTAAGAAACTTGCAATTTCTGAGTAGCAGTGAGCACTGTAGGACAAACCTGGAGAACTGCCCTGCCCAGAAAAATGAGAAAACAAAGATGAACAAATGTATCTTTTAAACCATTCACAGCTGTTAATTTAACAGAATGGGCTTCTAGATGTAGAATCCATGATGGACCAGAGAGTGTGAAAATGAGTATAGCCTGATGGTTAGGGCACTCATCTGGGAGATGAGACCTTGCTCCAATGAAGAGTTAAGTATATTATACAAAGTGGAAGAGCTTCAACAGGAGAGGTTGAGCGAAACCTACCCCAGAATGCCCAATAACGCAGTGGCTAGGGTACTCAGTTGGGAGACCTGAGTTTGAGTCCTTACTCTGAATCAGACGAGCGAGATTTGAAACTGGGTGTCCCACATCCTAGCTGTAAATGTCAAGCAGAGATAGGCACCTTCCTCCAGTCTGGAGTTAGGGGCCTAAGTCCCACCTCTTTTCAGGGATTAGGCCACATGCCTCTCTTCAGCATTTCCAGCTGGCTAAATTAGGCATCTTCCAGTTCTGTGTGCGGCTTCTGTGACACCTGTTCCCAGGAGCCTAACTCTCCCCATGCATTGATTGGGAGCCTGGGGGCTGACCAGGGCGCCTAAGGTTAAATGTTGCAACACTGACTCTAAGTCATCTTTTTGGATGTAGCCCTGAGGCTCTAAACCACCAGAAGCAGCAGAACTTTGTTGAACAGCCTGGAAGCTGCAGCAGAACAGCGAGCGGCCACAAGGAGAAACATTCTCAAAAGTGCCCGTATGTACTACACATAAACACATTCCTCTAGGGGGTTCCAAAGCAGCAGCACGAAGACATCACTGCACTTCCCGTCAGGCATAGCAGAAGCACTGAGGGGCACTTTCAAAAGTACTCTTAGTAAGTTCATGTAGAAAGTTACAGTGCTCCACTCAAAATTTTAACTAAGAGCAGCTATTCTTGGGTGGGGACAAAACTAGGCAATACAAGTTCACTCAATCCCAATCAAAACCACCCCTGGTTTTGGACATCTCTATTTGAAACAGAATGGCCCAGATCAGAACCAGTTATCCAGACATCTCCCTTGTCCCCAGAATTTCGGGCCTGGCATAAATGGGACTCTGGTTTGGGTTTTGTACACTGAAACCCCAAACTGAGAGCCAGTTGCCTTGAGTTCTGGCTATCTCTTTTTACAGCTCTGCATTATGAAACCCAGATTCAATCCCCTGCTTTGCCACATGCTGCCTGTGTGACTGTGGGCAAGTCAGTTGGCTCCAGATTTTCAAAAGGCATTTAGGCACTTAGGAGTCTGAATCCCATTGACAGTTAATGGGATTTTGGCACCTAAGTGCCTAACTCTCATTTGAAAATGAGAGTTAGGCTTCTAAATGAATTAGGTGTTGCAATGCTGAGCATAACAATGCCTAAATACCTTTAAACTCTGGCCCTTACTGTATCTTATCCTCTCTGTAAAGTGGAGACAAAGCACTTCCAGTGTAAATCCATTAAAGATTGTGAGGTGTTCAGATACTGTACTTTTGGGGTCACGTAAGTACCAAAGATAGAGCTAAAATTTTACTTAAATTGTAAACTCTCAGGATACGGATCGTCTTTTTGTTATATGTTTGTACAATGCTTAATACAATGGGGCCCAGGCCTCTAGGGGCAACTATAATACAATGAATAATAATCATCACTGGCTGCAATACAAGATATAAGGTTAAAATGTTTATATTCTTAACATGTATATTAGAAGTAGGACAGCCCGACTATTACTATTTGGTTTCTATATGTAATTTCTCACTAGGGGTCCTCATAGGATCATGGTTGTTGGATATTTTCATGATCATGTTTTGGGGGTGGTTATATTTGCCCTACGCTGAATGGTTATGAGCTATAAACTGACACTAGGGATGTATATTTGTCAGCAATCGAGTTGGAAGATTTTGAAAGACAGATGGAAGGGCCCAGCTTTACATTAACATTTATTACACTTCAGGTTTAAATCCTTTCTGGCTTTGCACAGACCCTGCTACTGTGTAAGATACTGAACTCAGATAGATAATTATCATTTGACAGAAGCTAAAAACGCATTCAGTAACTAACAGCACAAAATAAGTCGTTGAGAAGTTGGTGAATATACTTTAGATTACATGTAGAATAGCTGAATGATATTAGTCTCAAATTAAATGTATTAGTTCTTCAGGAAAATGTTTTACATTACACAATAATGACATTACTATTTTGCTTATATCGTAAATTAATACTTGTTCATTTTCTGGCTTTCTTGATTACACAACTGTTTAACTTTAGTGGCCAAAGTTAACTCATTTTCTAACTGAAAATGATTGCCAAAATTGCTAGCCTATTTCTGACTTCCTCAATTTATGCTTCTTCTGAGACCATATCTTTGAGCTAATCTGCTATGTAATATAGATCCACAGATTTCAAAGCCAGAAGGGATCATCTAGTCTGACCTCCTGTATCACACAGGCCATAGAATTTCCTCCAGTTACCCCTGTACTGAGCCCAATACCTTGTGTCTGTCAGGGGTCAGACCAGCTAAGACAGTGGTCCCCAAACTTTTCATTTTGCACACACCGCCCTTATTCTGGTCTGCGTACCCGCCCCCCCCCCGCTGCAGCTGGGAGCAGGGCTCTGGCTCTTGGGTGGGGGGGGGGCAGACACAGGTAAGGGGGGGCAGGGCCGGCAGCCAAAGCCGGGAGTGGAGCCATAGCCGGGGACGGTAGCCAGGGCCACAGCCAGGTGCGGAGCTGGGGGTGGGGGCGGGGACACAGATGAAGATGGGGCTGGAGCGGACCTGGGGGCAGAGTTGGGCTGGGTGGCACTGCCTCCCCGCCCGCCATGGAGGCTGGCCTGGGCCTGCCTGCTCCCCCCACCCAATGTTCCTCCATGCCTCCCTAGGGAGGCATACCCCACAGTTTGGGGACCACTGAGCTAGGACCAGCTACTGGCCTGCTTCCCTGCTAACTTCGCTGCTAGGCAATTAATAGGCCCAACTGCACTGCCCTGGAACTGCCTGATTAATCACAGTGCCTGATTAGCTGCAGGGCCAGCAGCCTGATTTATAAGCCCAGCAGCAACAGCAGAGCTCTGGCTGCTCAATGCACTTCTTGCCTGTAGCTGTGCTTGGTCCTGTCCCTGCCTCTGCTGTCTCTAGGCCTGCTCCAGTTCCAGCCTGTTACCTGCCCCAGTCTCCAGCTCTGTGCTGGCTTCAGACTCCTAGCCCTGATCCTCGGCTACACCAATGACTGTGAAGCCAGTTAACCCTTTGGCTTCTGACCCTGGCTTCTGACTCCCAGTCTGATTCTTGGTAACACCTCCTGACTGCTACTCTGGCTTATCCTTCATCTTAGGCTTTGGCTTTGACTCCTGCCTCTTACCCTTGGCTCCACTTCAGGACCTGCCCCTTCTGAGTTCAGGTCTAACTGGCTGGCCAGACTCTTGCTGCAACCATTAGGAAAGCCAGCCCATAACGTGCTCATTGACAGTGTTCCACTAAAGTATATCTTCCAGAAAGGTATCCGTTCTTGATTTGAAGACATCAAAAAATGGAAACTTCACCATTTCTCTTGTAGTTTGTTGCGATGGTTACAATGTTGTAAACAGTCAATAAATGGAAGTTATAATTTGTGCCTTTTGTAGGCAACTCTAAATGGACATCTGGGAAACATATCAAGAAAGAGCAGAGGAGTCCACATTCTTTGGTATGGCCAAGATGTATTTGGTACATGACTAATGTTAGGTGACTGATAAAAAGGTGTCTCTGTGCCACATTTGCAACTCTTGTTCCTGAGTCCAGCTAAAGACCAGTCTGGTCTCTGGTATAAATTTAAACAGCCTAAAGACAGTCCAAACTGTGGTGTATTGAAAATTGTGTTAAAATTACAAGCCAGCACTTTAAATTCTCAGGGACTTTCCTGCTCCTGCTTCCAGACTAGGGCATTCTGTAACAAAGCCTGTGATCTGGGTCTTTCTACCGTCCGTCTACAAAGAACCAGCCTAGAGCAAGTTAGGGTGAGTTGTGTATCTCTGCATTAAGAAGCTGCCTACTTTTTCTTTCTCTGTTTTTGGTTCTTGTATGTTAAGGTTCTGGATTTTAAGAAATAAGGTAGTGTTCTGTTGCAACATCCACAAAGAATATTTTTTGTTTTCATCCAGCTTCTCTGTTTACGTGTCATGAATATAACACATACCAGCCATACTCTCTATGCAGAGGCTAGGAAGAGAGTTGGTGCAGAGCTGCTAGACTGGCTCTTGCTGCCTGGAGTCAAGACAGCTTTGCATTTGCTTTAGACATCCAGAGTAGGGACCAGAATTTGCCTCCTTGGGACACTCAATTACTACCCATTGGTGGTTGTCAGCACAGTATCAGCCATAACGTAATTAGGAGTAGTGCAATAGAATTGCCCTCAATAAAGTTCTTAATTATTTACACTGTCTGACAAAGTCCCTGGATTGCCTTGAAAATTGTTTCCAGGAAATATCACTAGTATAACATACACATATTTTTTTAATGAAACAGATGTTTTACATAGTAGGGAAGCAAAACAACTGGCCTTCAATAAATGTAATTCTATCAAAGTTGATTTTGTTGGATAAATGTAAAAATACAATTTGTTGGAGAAGTCAAAATAAGTAGCTATTTTAAAAATGCAGTAAATAGGGACATCTCAGTACTTATAAAATGCAAGGATTTTCTGTTCTTTTCTACTGAGGTTTTTTACTGTGGCTGATACTAAGGTATCTGATCACCTTCCAATGATTAATTAAACAATGTGACTAGCATCTGTCACATGTGGTTCCTTCTCCATCCTCTCAAGGGGGAAAATTGCATTTGACTTTTTACCCCATGTAGTGTGTGCTTTAATTTGAAAAGGCAAGAGACAAAGTTGTATTAGGTCACTTGGACTGAAACTCTTGACTTGAGATATAAATCTCCAGCGGAAGCTGGGCCCTGTTGAGAGTTTGCTGAAATTGAAAAAAACCAGTAAAGCACCTGAGTCACTATGCACTTTTAAATCTAATGCAATAGATCTGTCTACAAAGTCACCTGGATGTATTGGGCACAACAGTGATAGCTTCTGAGGGGCTTCTTAATTGATTAGCAGTACAATATTTTAGATTACAAAGGCAGTATGTAATAGTTTTGAATATAGGTGTTGGTAAAAGATTTTAAAATCACACGTTAACCAATAATAATTATACTTTGTTCTTGTCTAGCAGGATCTCAAAACATTTTGTAGTACGTGAAGGCAATGTAGTAAGTAAAGGCCTAATGAAGGCCCAGTATGAGGCCTGAACTAAAGTAATGGTCAAGACTTCACTAATATGAAGCAAAGTTAAGCTGTGAGCAAGAGGCAGGCCCTGCTCACAGAAGTTGGCAAGGAAAGGGCTGATGTTGCAGAAATACATATTCATTTAGCATAGTTACAGTATAAACATGGTACCAAGATACACTATACCGGAACATTCCACAGATAACAGGGAACAGACCGACCCATCCCAATGACAGGGGCAAAAGGGTAAAATGATGGATAGAGTTGTTTTGATCGAACCAACAGGTACAAGGTGCGAGGCGGCACCTTACTACGTAGAGGGGTTGTACCTTGTTGCGTAGAGGGGTTGCACCTCAATACGTCAGGAGTGATGTGTAACTTGTTTGTACCTGTGTATAAAAATGGATCCCTGGGGTGGTGTCTTTGTCCGGCCACGGGGGCAGTGGAAAGTCCCGCCACTGAGCCGGGTCCTTGCCAAGAGGCACTTTTCTCGTAGTATGCCCTGAATTAGGCTCAGAAACCTACAGGGAACTGCAATTGTGTCCGAGATTGCAATAAACCTGGCCGAGGTGCCTTTGTACCTTACTAGACTCTGTGGTCATTGGGGGTTCTCGTCGGGTCTGCTCTGTCAGCTATCTGCGCAGAGCTGGGGCAGCACACAGAGGGAACACACGCACGCAGCAGAGTGATATCAACATAGGAGAAAGCAGAGCACCACACCGGTAGCATCTCACAACACATTTTATGAACATTAACGAATCCAGCTACAAACCAAGTCTGTGAGGTAAATAACTATTTCATTTCCAATATGTAACCAGAACTAGTAATAGTGAGAATGGACTATTAAATTGATTGGTAACTTCTTAAAAACAAACCATATGCTATGTATTGGCAGTGATTTATACTGGTCTTCTCAAAATCTTACTAGACAATTTAATTCAAATTGGCTTGGATATGAGTCTGGTCAGTTGCATTGCACAGTAGCTGAGAAAAGGAAACAAAGAGTAATGATCAATGGCAATACCTTCAAGTGGAGCAATGTGTACAGAGGATGCCATAGGGAACAGTATTAGGCCCAGTTTCACTGAACAAATCTGTAAATTATCTGGAAGTAGGAAACAGCTCATTAATCCTATGAAGATGACAGACGTGGCTAGATCCTGGAAATCAGTGCACAGGCTGAGTAAACAAGAAGTGCATTCAGGAAATTAAAAACAAAAAGGTACAGAGCAGAGGTGTTCCATGTTCAAGCATAAAAAGACAGAGAGCTAAGGCAGTGCACATTCAGGTTTTATTCCCTTCTCCATGTGTACTGTCCTCTCTCATCAAGCCCTTCCTGAAAGTACAGATCTCTAAGCTCTTAAACATTATCCTATACACAAGGAAACTATCATGTCTCTTATGGGGAAGCTATTGTAGCAAGAGGGACAGAATCCTTGGTTCCAACATGCAATAGCCAGTGCTCATCTGGTTTACAGTTGCTGTTACAGGACTCAGAGAAGGGAGTAGTGGATCCATCCCATTGCTTCCCACCTTCATGGGGTTTGGGTTTGGCAATTCAAATTGTACATGGACTCATTTACCACACTGCTGCCATTCTCCCAACATACACACCCTTTCCCCTGAAGTATAGAAAGAATACTGTAGTGCACAGGAAATGGTGTAGGCCTATGTACTCTCTGTTACCTGGACCCTAGTGTAGCAGGAATGAGGTATTTCTACTATATCTGGGCTTTGTGTAGTTGTATAGGGCCACTAATGTAAGTATCAAGTATCAGGGGGTAGCCGTGTTAGTCTGTATCCACAAAAACAACGAAGAGTCTGGTGGCACCTTAAAGACTAATAGATTTATTTGGGCATAAGCTTTTGTGGGTAAAAAACCTCACTTCTTCAGATGCAGTGTAATGTAAGGGTACGTCTACACTTACCGGAGGGTCTGGCAGCAGGCAATCAATGTTCTGGGATCGATTTATCGCGTCTGGTTTAGACGCAATAAATCGATCCCGGATCGATCCCGGAAGTGCTCGCCGTCGACGCCGGTACTCCAGCTCGGTGAGAGGAGTATGCGGCATCGATGGGGGAGCCTCCCTGCTGCGTCTGGACCCGCGGTAAGTTCGGACTAAGGTACTTCGAATTCAGCTACGTTATTAACGTAGCTGAATTTGCGTACCTTAGTCCGAAGTGGGGGGTTAGTGGGGACCAGGCCTAAGTATATGTATAGGATGGCCTACTAAATGTTAATGTAACCCCAGCCCTGAGATGTGGCTGCACCCTTCTCTCTTTTCTCCTCAGGGTCATGGATCCTGGGTTCACCTATAAGGGCGCCTTGTGCCTCCAAGCAATGAGACCCCTCCTAGTGCAGAGAACACAGAGGGCTTGTTCCTTGGGAAAATATTTAACACACAATCTATTACAGAGGCGTGTAAGTGAGAGCACAAAAATAAAATAGCTATCAAAATTCCTAGAGTAAGACAACTGTAACCAGGGCTTTATTAGGTATGGGGAACTCGGGATAGGGGACAATGGAAGAATGGATCAGAATAATAAAAGACAAAAATGACAATACCTAAACTCGACCCTTTCCAAATGTACAGCCAGTACAAACCACGCTGTGCTCCCTCCCAGCACCAGCCTAGGCAAATAGTGAGATTAGGCTAAATCTTTGACAGGTGGTGCAGCGCTGAAGTCAATGGCTGGATTAAAACAAAATAGCAAAATAAATAAAAAGCAGTGTTCTTACAAAGTATCCATGCCAAGGATGGTAAGATTGTCCTTGTGGGTATCTTGTCTGGATTCCAATGTGCAGTTAAACTGGCTCTTCATAGCCTGACCATGAAGAGCCTACCAGGTTTCTGGTCTCTGCTGTGATGACACTTTTCAATGGCCCAGAAATCCCAAAGGGACTCAAAGTCTTCCCTTTCGTAGGAATGTGGCAGGTATAAGATCCTTCTGGGGTGTGATGCTTCTCTCCCTGCTACACTCCAAATGCAGCCAAAACTGAAAATGAAACCAAACCATTTGTCTCTGAGTTCTGCTTATGATTGGTTCTGGTAGTGTAGTGCCTGGATCCTAGGCAATCTGGGAAACGGAGTCCTAAGCCTCTGTAGCTATTGCTGCTGTAGTCCAAGGGTGAGTCCCCTAGAGGCTCAATGTGGTATTTCAGGTGCACCATCTCCAAAGGGGTTAATAAATTTGGCTAGAAATACAAGAATAAATAGTCATTTCCTTTAAGGGTTAATTATATTGACAGATAATACTAAACTGGGAGGTGTTGAAAACATCAGGAATGATAGAGCAATTCTACAAAAATAGAAAAAATAAATTGAGGTACTGCCGGGAAACAATACATTGAGGTACTTCCTGGAAAATGCAATTAGAGAAAAATATCATGAATCACAATGGGACAGCAATACCTAGGCAGTAATGCTGGATGAGTCTTTCCTCCCCACTAACCACCCCCCAAAAAACAACAAACAAACCAGAGCTGATAGTGATGGACAAATTAATGATGAGCTTGGAATGCAGTATAGTACCGAATATAAGAAGAAAATCCGATGGAAAGTTTGAGTTGCAGATACCAAAATATCCCATCATGGACTAAGAAGGGAAATGCCATCTGTAGAGCTGGGCACATTGATTCCAGAAAGATGTAGATGTTACAGACCAGGGACAGTTTTAAAACTGGAGATTTATTAAATTTAGTAGATTAAAAAAAAATACAGCTTTCACAAGCCCCATTGCTGCTCAGTCCTTTCAGGGCACACAGAACTCTGCTGCTGCAACCAGTCCAGAACTGCCCTTTTGACCCCCTCAGCAGACCTTCATTCCTTAAAGGGACAGGGCACAAATAAATCTTACCCTGATATTCCCTTATGAGTGCTACACTCCCCCTTTGTAAATGTAATGTCAGCCTGACATTTCTATTAACAAAATATAACATATAGTGTATTTATTTGACTTATTAGCAGTAGTCCACGAGTTTCACAAGCTGATAACTCATTTTTATCTGAGTCTTTAGGTTTCTCCTCTTTCACAAGTTCTGGTATTGATGGTGAAAACATCTGCATCTCTTCCCAGTTTATTTCACATTAAGCAGAAAGTTTCTGCGGCAATTATAGTTCTGCTACCACCCAAAAATGTAGCGAGTTCTGAGTAGCTTAACTTCCAAAATACATTCCTATCTTATGAAATAACAGTTCCAATATGATCAATGATATAACTACATAATTCAAAGTCAATGGGCATATGGCAAGCTATTAAGAAAAGCATCTACTAATTTAACATAATAGCAAGCTACCCAGAACTATAAAACACTTTATTTTGAACAATATCCATAAATCAATATCACATCATTTACAAATATTACATCAGTCTTGGATAGAAATCAGGATAAGGTGCAAGAGTAGATATTGGGCATGTGACAAACATAAGGCCAACCCCATAGTGTATTCACCAGTCCAATCGTTGGATTTAGACATTGATAAGCAGATGTTTCTAATTGTTGTTCTATCAGTGTCTGTGGGGCTATTCTCTCTGTAGTTGGATGATCTCGCATGTCAGTGGATTGCTCTGGTGATCTGTCCTTTTGTGCACTACTGATTTCAGGTTCCATGGTCTCATTTTGGCATTCATGTCTTTCAGTGGACAGTGTGAACATCACATCAGTCTGATCAGCAGTCTCCAAGTTTAAAGGATCAATGACATCCTCATTTCCCAGATGTGGATAAAATGGCTCTGCCTCTCAATTCCGAGTCTCTGTGACATGGACAGTATCTGGTACCATCACGTAATGAAGGTCATCTTCACTCTCACTGTCAGAATCACTGGAGTCTGAATTTCTGTCCTCATTTTGGTCTCTTATTGAGCTAGTTTGCCTTGTTTTCTGGATCTTCTGCTGAGGTGGTTTACAGGGTAGTGTTATCTCCAAGATTAAGAAGCCACGGGGAAGTAACAGGTTGTGCCAAAGCACACTAACACATCCTTTTTCATTTTCTGCTTTTACTTTATAGATGGGATTATCCCTTTCCTTTCAAGTACTGCATGAATCTTATCTTCCCAATAGTATCTTAATTTGTCTGGTCCTCATCTTTCTGAAAGATTCCTGCCAAGTACTCTGTCATCCATTAAGAGGGCAGCACCATGAACTTTCCGGTCATAGTGATTCTTTCCAAAAGCAGCAGATTTTTGAGAACGTTTTGATTCCAGCTCATATATTCTTTCAACTGACGTTCCCATTTCTCAACGTAAATCATTATGGTCCCCAGATGCAGATTCAAAGTTTATAGGTAGGGCCCTACCAAATTCATAGTCCATTGTGGTCACTTTCACGGTCATAGGATTTTAAAAATAATACAGTTCATGATTTCAACTGTTTAAATCTGAAATGTCACAGTGTTGTAATTGTAGGGGTCCTGACCTTACTAGTCAGCAGCTGCCACTCTCCAACTGCCCAGCTCTGAAGGCAGTAGCCAGACGTAAGGGTGGTATGGCATGGCTGCGCTGCTGCTGGCAGGGTGCCGCCTTCAGAGCTTGGTGCCTGTCCAACAGCTGCCGCTCTCCTGCTACCGAGCTCTGAAGGCAGCACAGAAGTAATGGTGGCAATACTGCGACCCCCCCTAAAATAACCTTGTAATCTCCTGCAACTCCCTATGGGATCAGGATCTCCAATTTGAGAAATGCTGGTCTCCCCTGTGAAATCTGTAGAGTATAGGGTAAAAGCGCACAAAACACCAGATTTCACAGTCCGTGATGCGTTTTTCATGGCAGTGAATTTGGTAGGGCCCTATTTATAGGTAGACCACATGCTATGTCAATGGGCAAATGTGATGATCTTCCACATAATAAATAGGAGTCTGTGAACCCTACAGCCTCCTTTCATGCACAATTATAGGCACAGATTACCTTATTAGGAGAGTTCTTCCAGTTTGACTTTTGTTCTTCTAGGAAGGTTCTCAACATAACCAGCAGAGTCCAGTTCAGCCTTTCTACTTGCCCATTGTCCTGTGGGTGATATGGGGTTATGCAAGATGTTACAGTTTTATAGTGGAGCTGTAACCTTCTAAATAAATTATTTCAGACTCTGCCCCTTTGTCATGATGAATCATGTTAGGGAAACCAAATTTTAAAACAAAGTAATTTGAGCTTTCTAAGGCGTCTCTGGGAGATTATCTTCCATCCACTGACTCCACCCTATGTATGCCAGTGTCCTATAGGGCTTGAATTTTTATTTTGTTAAGGAAATGCCATGCCATCCATCTCTTTCCAACTAAATTAGCTACTCTAGATTGCTGCTTGGGTGTCAGATGGCAAATGTAGGCCACTCCTGGTAAATCAGAGACAGTGTCAGCTTTGTCTTTACTCTTGTGATATTCCTGCACAACATCCAGTTCTTTACTGCCGCATATGAAACAGGAGTCACAAGGACCACCTGTGCCAGATTGCCTGCAGCTAGAACATCTTCTCTCTGGGGTTGCTTGCTTGCATGTCTGCTAATCCATTACCAGTGCTTTTGTTATGCACCTGGCCAGTTTGCTTTAATACGTTAATTTTAGTGTTCATACTTTTGAGTTCATCAGCACTAGCCTTTAGTTCCCTTATCTCATTCATCAATGAGTCACTTTTGAGACACAAAGTGGGTGTGGTAATATTTCTTATTGGACCAGCTTCTATTGGTGAGAGAGACAAGGTTTCCAGCTTACACAAAGCTCTTCTTCAGGTCTGGGAAACTTATTCAGAGTGTCACAGCTAGTAAGTTTCCCAGACCTGAAGAAGAGCTCTGTGGAGCAAAAAAGCTGGTCTCTCTCACCAACAGAAGTTGGTCGAATAAAAAATATTACCTCCCCCACCTTGCCTCTCTAATATCCTAGGACTGATATGGCTACAACACTGCATACAACATGGAAGATACATCACTTTGAGGCTTCTTTTCCCTTGAGAGAAGGTGCTGCTTCCCTCTCTGACCTGTGCTCTGTGTAGGGTAATTGCACAGCACTACAAACTACTGCCTTAGCATGTGCTCCATTCCTAAGCTTCTGCTATTGCTCTACCTCATCACTTACAGAAGTGTGCATGTTCTCAAACAAGGTTTCATCTGCAACCTGATTAGCTTTTAAATAAGATTGCATCACATTCTGAATATTGTCATTCTGCAGTGCTGGCAGGACATAATGGAGGAACACACTTTGTACAAGGCTAGGGTCATATCTTAGGTTAGAGTCAGCATTGTGTGAGGCAAACTTACTGTCTCAAATCAAGTGCTCAAAGTAGGAAATCCTGAGGTGTGTCTTCTGGCTCTTGTGCTGCTCTTGAGAGCTGCAGGTAAAAGTTCAGATGTACCTTTTTCCAGATAATCGGACCTAAAATGCACTAAAATAGTACCTAAAATGCAGACTCAGATTAGTTTTTCCTTCCAAGTAGGTCCTGGGGTCAGCCCTGAACAAACTGCCCTAATGACAGTTTCCATTATCTCTGCCTTGGTATGCCCCCTTTCACATTAGGTTTAACCTGTCCTTTTGGTGGGAGTTCCCAATCTCTCAGGTTACTTTAAAGCCTTTCTTTAAAATTGGTTCTGTTTTGGGGGCAGGGCGACGGGATAGATTTTCCTCAGTGGTTTGACTTTTAATTTCTTCCACGCTTTCCTGAAACTGTATTTCAAGCTATTTGAATTTTTCAGCATACTATCTTTGAATTTTCTTCAGTTGTTTTGGTTTGCTCCTCTTTTGCCGTAGCAATGAAGTATAAAAATCATATCTTTTAATGCCAGTAATCAGAACCGGCACTAGGCATAAGCAGACTAAGCAATTGCTTAGAACCCCGAGCAGGTCAAGCGGCCCCCTATTAATTATTAGTATGTGTGTTGTGTGTGTCTGATTGAAGCAAAACAGCTTTTTGCTGCAGTTTCACTGTGACTTGTCCCAGAAATGCCCAGAGAGTCACAGACTTCTCTAAAATGCTCATCCATTAGCTGGTATAAAAGTCCTACTGCCTCCATATGCAGGTTCTCTAACTTTCTCCCTGCCTTAGTGCTTCAAATAATTAAATCTTCCCTGGGAGCATCCTGGAACAGTTTACGGCAGATTCCATGTAGTTTTGTCTCTCAAAGGGGGCAGATTATTGCCATGTAGATTCTCATGCCCATGCTCGCCAAATGTTACACTTCCAGGCAAGGGATAGTTTTAAAAATTGAGTTTTATTAAACTAAGAATTAAAAACAAACAACACAGCTTGCACATGCCCCATTGTTGCTCAGTCCTTTCAGGGACCACACAACTCTGCTGCTGAGGAGACCTGAATCCTTAAAGAGCCAGGGCACAGGTAAATCTAACACTGACATTCCCTTATAAGCACTACACAGATAAAGTAGAGAGAATCCAGTGAACAGCAGTATATAAAATGACTAATGGTCTGCAGGGATTGATTTATGAGAAAAAATTTAGTCTGAATGACTCTTGGTTATGAGATCACTAAGGAAGATGTGATAACCGTCTACTAGGATTTGAGAGACAAGGTAGGTGAGTCGGCTACAACTACACTGCATACTAGGGTTTGAAGCAGGTAAACACAAGAAGGGAAATAAATTGTTTCAAACAGTGCAGGTGCATATAACCACTGAAAATGAGCAGAAGAAAATGTAGCCAGGTTATCAGAAAAAAATCCTAACAGTGTAGGGACTTTCAGACTACGAAACCATCTCCCTATGGAAGTCATGGGTTGAAGTTGCATCACCTTGAGTCATTTAAAAGTAAACTGTGCAAAGTACTTTGAAACCATGCTGTAAGAAACCATTATGCACTACTAGGGTATGACTTACATGACCTAATATGGTAGATCTTTACTATTTCTAATTTTTGTTATTTAAAATTATTAGTAATACTAGGGTCATAATTTTTAACTTGGTTGTACATCCCCAAATAGTGGGGCTTATTATTAAGAGTGGGAAAATCTTTAGCTGGCTTGCTATTAATTATGATATAATTCATGGGCTAAATCCTTGCTCAGTCAAATGGTTGGTAACTTTATTCAGCACACAAATAATGTAATAAAGGTCTTCATGTTAAATGTCAACGATTATTTTCAATTTAACTCAGAAAATAAAACATTGGCCTCGTTAAAAAAATCCAAAGTCAAGAAGGAAGGAGGGGGCTGGTCAAGAAGTCTTAGAGTATTGGAGAGTAGGAATTGTAGCTTGCTTTAAGGATTATGGTCATCAGAGGGGAGATGTAGGTCATTAGCTAGTATCAGTCTTCCCTGGGGTGGAAAGAATGGTTGAATAGATATGGCATTTGGCTAGAACTCACAAGATGTGGGTTTAGTTCCTGGCACAAGCACAGACTCTCTGTGCAAGCTTTCTTTCGCAAATCACTTAATCTATGCTGTACCTCAGTTCCCCATGTGTAGAATGGGGATAGTATTTCTCTATCTCACAGGACTGTGGTGAGGATAAAAATCATTAGTGAGTCTGAAACAGGTATTACGGTGGTGATAAGGGACATATAAGTAGATGGATGTATGGTCCTACTGCAGTACAGTCTGGGAGCACATACTGCTTCATCTGCAGCTTGTCCCTTCTTAGATGTTGGTGAGAGAGGACCTGTAATTGTTATAGTTTTCAAAGGATGTAAAAGTTGTACTTTAAAAGCCAAAGGCTGATGGCAATTCACATGTCTCTTTCCATCCCCTGAGCTTTGTTCTGGACTTGTAAATAAAACTCTTTTTTTGTTCTTTTCAACTGTCTACATCGATTTTTATCAACTATAAACATTGTTCACAAAAGTAAACACTCACACTAAGTGCTGTGTTGGAGTTCAACCCATGTGTGTTCAACCCACTCTCCTTCACTTTTCTTATCTTTTTATCTCTGGTGCAGTCATCAATTTGGCCTCAGGAAAAGTCTTATTTTAAACTGAGATCACAATGTACTAACCTAATGATGAACATGAGTTTTCATTCCAATGGCTTATAAGGCTGAAATGTTAAAAGTTTGTTTTCACCAACTCAGAATCATGATGTTTAAGGTTTTCTTTATGCTCTTGATTAGGATCCTTGGGGATGAATTCTGGCTTGAAATGAACAGTGCTCACCCCGTGACATTTGCTGAGCAGATGCTCACAAGTTTTACGTGATGAGTTTGTTTGAGATCACTGGTGTGCCTAACAAGGTTTACCAGATGGAATTAGACATAAACATAATAATAAGGCTAATGTTTACTTATTCCATGTGTAATATTTTATAAATATTCTAATAAACTGCCAGATATTCCACAATTCCTAATAGCTACATACCCCTTCTCTCCTTCTAGAGAACATTGTTTTCCTTTGGTTTACAATATTAGCTGTTAGTTACTTCCCATAAAGTAATATGGGAAACAAGCATAAAATACCGCATTACAACAGCAGAGCTTATTCTTTGAAATAGCAGAATTTATGACCTTGTAGGTCACCAAATGGTGCAAGTTCTGAGTTCTGGGAACATAAAAATCCATCACTGTGTCATAGGAGACTATCTGGAAAATGTGAATCAGAAGGACAAATCCCCCTAAGCACCTGTCTGCATATTTAGGTGCATAAATACCCCCTCAGCTGTGCTGTAATATTTTTGAGCTGCTCTATTGGCACTGTCACCCTTAAGCTGTCCTACTAAGACTCAGGAAAACCACCTTAGGCTAAGGAATACTCCAATGTTACAGAGCCAGCCTTGTGACTCATATATCACTCCACCTCCTTGTAAAATGAGGAGTCCGGTGGCGCCTTAAAGACTAACAGATTTATTTGGGCATAAGTTTTTGTGGGTAAAAACCCACTTTTTCAGATGCATGGAGTGAAAATTACAGATGCAGGCATTATATACTGACACATGAAGAGAAGGGAGTTACCTCACACATGGAGAACCAATGTTGACAGGGCCAATTCAATCAGGGTGGATGTAGTCCACTCCCAATAATTGATGAGGAGGTGTCAATTCCAGGAGAGGCAAAACTGCTTTTGTAATGAGCCAGCCACTCCTAGTCCCTATTCAAGCCCAAATTAATGGTGTTAAATTTGCAAATGAATTTTAGTTCTGCAGTTTCTCTTTGAAGTCTGTTTCTGAAGTTTTTTTGTTGAAGTATGGCTACTTTTAAATCTGTTACAGAATGTCCAGGAAGACTGAAGTGTTCTCCTACTCGCTTTTGTATGTTACCATTCCTGATGTCCAATTTGTGTCCATTTATTCTTTTATGTAGAGACTGTCTGGTTTGGCCAATGTACATGGCAGAGGGGCATTGCTGGCACATGATGGAATATATCACATTAGTAGATGTGCAGGTGAATGAGTCCCTGACGGTGTGGCTGATGTGGTTGGGTCCTCTGGTGGTGTCACTAGAGTAGATATGGGGACAGAGAAGGCAACGAGGCTTTGTTACATGGCTTGGTTACTGTTTCTGTGCTGTAGTGTGTAGTTGCTGGTGAGTATTTGCTTCAGGTTGGGGGGCTGTCTGTAAGCGAGGACTGGCCTGCCTCCCAAGGTCTGTGAAAGTGAGGGATGGTTTCTGGTATAGGGTGGTGTTTATGTGACCATAACTTATTTGCCCTGTAGTGTCCAGGAAGTGTGTCAGTATATAATGTCTACATCTGTAATTTTCACTCCATGCATCTGAAGAAGTGGGTTTTTAAGGTGCCACCGGACTCCTTGTTGTTTCTGTGGATACAGACTAACATGTCTATCCCCTGATACTTGCCTCCTTGCAGGGCCGGCTCTAGGCACCAGCCCTCCAAGCATGTGCTTGGGGCAGCACTTTCCAAGGGGCGGCACTCCGGCTCCTTTTAAAAAATTGTTTTTTGCTTGGGGTGCAAAAAGCCGGGAGCCGGCCCTGAGCAGAGGTGAGCTGCGGTGGGGGGGGGGTGCGCGGGGAGGACCGCAGGAAGTAACCCGGAGGGGGCAGAGGAACCGTTCTCCCCTGCTCACCTCCGCTCCACTGCCGCCTGCTCCCCCGAGCGTGCTGCCGCTCCGCTTCTCCTCTCTCCCTTCCAGGCTTGCCGCACAAATCAGCTGTTTTGCGGCAAGCCTGGGAGGGAGGGGGGAGAAGCGGAGCGGCGGCGGCGTGCTCAGGGGAGCAGGCAGAGCGGAGGTGAGCTGCAGCGGTGGGAGGCGCGGGGAGGGCCGCAGGAAGTAACCTGGGTGGGGGGGCAGAGGAACCACTCCCCCCCCCAGCTCACCTCCAATCCACCTCCGCCTCCTCCCCCGAGCGTGCCGGGAGAGGAGGCGGGGCCGGGGATTTGGGGAAGGGGTTGGAATGGAGTGGGGAAGGGGCAGAGTTGGGGCGGGGCTGGAGGGGCGTGGGAAAATTTTTTTTGCTTGGGGCAGCAAAAAACTTGGAGCCAGCCCTGCCTTCTTGTGGCCAGCTATGGGTCATGGCTGCGGAAAATGGGTCTGGATAGAGTTTCCCTGTGCCCTGGCTGCCTGAACTTAAGTGGACTATGCAATGCCCATTAAGGACTTCAGTGAATACTTTGACCCTGTGGGGGGTTGGGGTCCCCTGAGTCCACCCAGACCCCAATTCAAGTTGATTATAATAATCCTTCCTTGTTCATGGCACACGAGGGGTCTCCAAACAAAAGAAATGTCCTTTTCGCTTTCTTTCCCTTGAGAGAGTGGGGAATCAGAGTAAAAGAAAAGAAAGGCAAAGGTGGTATGCTTCTGAGGTAGTTTTTTGGGACTGCCCCTTTGGGGCTTGGCTTATCAGATGGCATAGTGGCTTTAATTAGGGTCTACCTCCAGCCCTGCATCTTGGGGCACCCTGCTTTATAGCTGGTCCCTGCAGTTCCAGAGGCAGTGAGGCCTGGGACTGGCTCCCTGTTGGCTGATCTGTATCTGTGGTAAGCAGTCTCTGAGGAACAGCAATCTTCTTCCTGTTCACCAGCCCTTCCCGTGGCAGGTTTTTCTCTTTTAAGCTTCCCTCTGCTCCAGGCATAGCAAGCCTTACAGGTGCATCTGGCTAGTCCTGAATGAGCCCAGAACAGTTTTTTAGTCTCCGCTCTACTAAAGTGAGGGTGTGCCCCTTCACAGACCCCAAAGCTAACACTGATTATCAATTGTATATATTCTTACAAGCAAGACAACACCACCACCACACAAGATATTAAACACCTTTCACATCTGGGTACCCTAGCTAGCTACTATGCACATCTTTCCTGATGTGGACATAGAGAGAAAATCTCAGAGAGGCTTAAATTGTGCCTCTTCAAGGCTACAAGTATGGGCTTTAAGAGAAGAAGCCATGATGCTCAATGACCTCCTCAACATTCACTGTGCTTTTGGAACGTTGTGGCAGTGTATGCACACCCCGTCCCCTGCCAGGGTGGATTATGGGTGTGTGGACACCGCAATTATTGTCTACCCAACTGTCTCAGACCTCACCACACTGAGGTCCAAGGGTCAGAGTGAAAGCAGTGGCCCTTGTGTTCAGAGCAGCACAACCTAGAGGCCAGAGTCAACACCGCAGCCCATGTGTTCAGAGCAGCATGGCCTAGTGTCCAGAGTCAATATAACAGCTCTCAAATACAGGGCAGTATGGCCTAGTGGCCAATACCTGAGGGACCGCCACCAATGGGGTGGTAGCCCAGGTAGGGAGCCTGGGCCCACCCGACTCCACCGGGCCCCGACTCAGAGCCCTATCAGTGGCAGAGTGGTCTGCCACTGGGTCAGGGGGAATCCCACCGAAACATGCTGACCTCACACGGGTGGGAGATACCACTCGCTCATCCTCCCTGTATCACTTTCTAATTTGCTTCCTGAAGCTGTACTCCATGGGTTATTGGGGTCTCTGGGTTCCTCAGCATGGGTAATTCCCTGAGGCTTCATTGGTCAGAAATCTCCAGTGTGGTTCTCGGGATCTCCAGCTCCTGCAGGCAAGGACTGTGATGGCTTTTCAGCTGGAGACTCCACCAATGGTTCTCCCTCTCTAGCGGTCAGTCAGACTGAGCCGGGCTGCTCCCTTTTATACTGGCATAGCACTTGGAGCATGCCCAATACGGTCTGAGGGGTGAGACTTCCTCCACCCACAGTGTGGTGTTAACCACTTCCAGCCCAGTGCAGGGTATGCACACTCCATCACAAATGTCAAAACACTGTAAGCATCTGGTATCAAGAACAAGCCACAATCCTTAATCAATACGACATAAGCAGCAAATCTGAGAGACAACAAAATGGCTCACTACTAGAGGCTGTACAAGGCTGGGCAGTAAGTATGTACTGAAATGTTGTGGTCCCTCTCCTCATCTAGGAGGACGTTCGTCCTTTCTACCAGAGGAACAATCTGCAGATCCCATGGCAAGACCAACTACTTTGTATGAGAGTCTATAAGTCTCAAGACTCTTGGAGAAGGTGAGGGGAGTTGGACCCACATGAGGTTCCCCCATATTTGGAAAGGAATGTCAAATTTGACAAATAAAATTACTCCATGACACAATGTTTATCGCAATGACAAGTCAGGAAAAGGGAAGCCATCTGCTATGGATGAGACAAATATAAAGCCAAAGTACCAAAACTCCGGGCTGGTCTGGAAATGGTGACAGAAGATCATGATACTGACTCAGAGGAAACCAAACATATTATCTTACAACTAAAGGAGAAGTTGTGGCCTGCCAGAACTGCAGCACTCTGAAAGAAGAACTGTAAGAGAAAGGGAGCTTTAGGCATGCCAGCAGCATTATCTGGACTATGCTTGTGAGAGATGAACACAAGAACAGTTATGCTATGAAGAAGAAATTGAAGAAACTGAAAGATGCTGCTACAAAGCAGAATAGAGATTTCAAGCAGTTGCAGGCTGAACAGAAAGTGTTTGAAAAAGTAGTCAAGAAGGTACAGGAACAAATTGACAAATTTACCAAACAGAATAATAAAAAGATGTTAAAACATGCAGAGACTCAGCGTGCCAGTGCAGCTGCGCAGGTAAACACAGACAGAAAACAAATAACACAGTTGTTGGAGCAACTCTGGATGTGCATTAACAGTAAAACAAAGAAAAGGCAGAACCAAGAAGACAAATATATCCAGCCTTCGATTCCATGTCATTAAGGGAATACAGGGAAAAAGTGGGTCAGATCCCCAGCTAGTGAACATGAGTTTTGCTCTATAAACTTCAACACTGTTACTTTTTTAACCAATTATTGCCTTATTTGCTGTGGAAATAGAAACCATGCCCACAAGTATAGGCTCCCATACAAAAGCACAATATTTGGAGGAGGTATTTTGCATCCCAAATGGCATGCACATGTTTATGTAGATTGCTCACACAGCAGCACTGGTTTCTTCTGCATTGTTGATATGCTCCCAAAACAGACTTTTCAAATCAGAATGGAATCAAGTGAACGGGTTCCTACCGATTATTTGTGTAATTCCTTGAGGATGATGGAAAAGAAAAAAAATCACTTTGATTTCTGATATGTGGGTTCAGTCAGATGCTCTCTGAAGATCCGGGCCTAGATCCTCAGCTGTGTCAGAGTTCTGCTCAGCACCACTGAGGAAGTGAAGGTGGGGGAGCCATGGTGCTGCTAGGGGCTTTTTTGACCTTTGCCATAATTTGGAGCTGCCTCAGATCTGCTCCTCAGATACATCTATACTGCACTCTTCTTTTTGGCAGCTTGTAGTGCACATACACAGGTAGATGCCCTAGCACGGGTATAAATAGCAATGTAGATGGTGAGGCACTGTTCGGAGAGTAAAGACACCCCTTAAACCTGTCAATATGTACACAAGTACATACCCTACACAGCTCTCTACTCACCCAAGCAGTGTAGTATCCCACTGCCTCCCACGTCTGGAGTCTTTCCCTGCAGCAGGGAAAGACTTGGTAGGCAGGAGACAATGCAGAAAGGGTCCGACGGCTCCCCTCCAGCAGCAGCTTTTCCCCACTGCCAGAGCCGTTCACTGATATGTAGCCACACTCCAGTGTGGACGCAGCTTGCTTTTCACTGCGGTGTGTTGCTACACAAATCCTATAAGCTGCTAGCACTGCTGTGCAGTGTAGTAGCCTAAATTACACTTCACAGCACACCCACCAATGGGTCATTTCACAGCTATGAGTACTCAGAGTATAGTGTGTGCGTTGTGCCTCCAACATGCCTCATATATCCAGCTGTAAGAATTTCCATTACAAAGAGTCAGGAGTCAAGTATCTGAGTCCCTATGGATATAAAGTGCATGGTAGAAAGATCAATTTTTATACCTCTGTTCCAGATTCCTCCTTCACTGTCTAGTCAGCATTCCAAAACTGCCTTTGATCTAATTGGATTCATGTTGCTAACACCAAACATGTGCCCTCATTACTAATATATTAGGAATGAAAAGGGTAGATGTTTGCTTCACCGAAATTTTGCAGCAGAACTGAACATGTGTGAGGCATTTATGAAACACTGTTATTGCACGAATTGGCAAAATTCCTTTTATACATATCCTCTGTGATGTACAACTTGCACGTACCCTCATTGAAAAGTCTTTCAAAAACTAATTTTGCTGGCAAAAATGGTGCTTCACTTATACCGAAATAAGAAATACCTAAGCTTGTGAATATGTCAATAAGCCAAAGGCCAAAACTTTTGTTGCATGTTTCATCTTTTGGAAACCACCTCCTGACACTAAACTAAATCTGAATCTTTCCTGCACTGTCAGATATTGCTTATGTCACGAATGGGGCTCTGCCATCCTTGTCTACCCTTGGTCCTTCTCTGCAAGTCCTCTATCTTGTTAAATCCCATAAGTTTCCACACACTAAGTATTGTTCTATGGAGGAATTCTTTGGTTCAGCCCCTTTTGTGTGTTCCTTCAGTTGCCAAATGGCATGTCTGCCATGGGAGGCACTCTGGCTTCATTCTTAGCGCACGTTCCAGATATTTCCTGCTTCTGTTCTGGATACTGTTAGAGATAAGGCGTTGTTGAGTTCTCAGATGAATCTCCTCAGTTGTTATAAATTCATTCCATTTGATAGCTAGTATTTTTCCAAGTAATTTTTTTACACAACAGAATAATATTCAACTGTATCATTACATGAATTTGTTTCTTCTCTCCAATTACTTTTATTGAGCATTGGTGCTAACATTTCTGTCTCTGGCCTTCATTAGGATGCAGTCATATGAAGAAGACTGATTAGCTAGACTTCACTTGTATCTGCAAGAAGGTAAAGTAGCAAGAGAACAATGCCAGTAGTATGAAATGGGTTTTTTTTTTCAAATAAACACTAGTGTGAGAGTCTGGAGTGAATTTGGAACACTGTGGACCAGATCCTTTGTGCTGCTCCAGCAACATAAAGGAGCCATAAACTGGGCAAAAAAAGCTCCTGGGGAGTGCATATAAACCTTACCGCAGCATGATCCCCTCTCTCCCAGCACACACTGCTTCCAATGTCCTTGCAAATGCATAGGTGAAGAGACAGTCTGTCACCACTCCTGGAGGGAATTCTTTTCCTGGCAGGACTTCTACAACATAGACTGAAGTTTTCTCACTGTATGTATGTCTTTGTGTGACAGCCTGTACCCCTATGTTCACCATTTTTTCAAGTCTATGATAATTTTTGTACAAAGTATGCCTTGTAAGGCATCATCTGAAAATTCATATTCACTGATTATTATTGTCCTGGTAAAATATGTGTGGCAATATTGTATGTAAAGTTATAAGATTCTACTGTATGATGTTTCTAAGACATATTCCAGATTTGGGGAAGCATCCCAAACCAGTTCCTCGGAGACAAAGACAAACTGATGCATCAGCCATGTGTCAACAAAATCAAATAAACTATCACCTTGGTAAGTGGCCGTTCTCTGGCAGGAAGAGGGGTGTGAGTGAGAAATCTACATCTTGGCAACAGAACAGTAGGGGGTTCCCATGTAAACAGACTGGTTGTTGCCTGAATCCCAACTGGAGATGATTCTCAACAAGGAGGAAAAGATATAAAAATGAGGAACAAAGTCCCCAAATCACTTCTCTTCCCTCATCTTTACTCACAGCATCAACAATGTTTGAAAGACAAAGGAAGCATCAGTGAACTGGTGGAGTGGTCCTGACTCAAGAAATCCAGCCAGACTGGATATGGTTCACTTAGCTTGTTAAGTTAGATATTAGTTTGTGTTATACCTTTTATTTCTTCATAACCAATTCTGACTTTTATGCCTCATTATTTGTACTCACTTAAAACCTATCTTTCTGTAGTTAAAATGCATGTTTTATTGTTTTATCTACATCAGTATGTTTGGATTGAAGTGTTTGGGAACCTCCAATTGAGATACTAGGGTTTTTGCATATCATTTTCTATTAATGAAATGACAGGCTTTCTATGAGCTTGTATTGTCCAGAAGGAGAGAGCTGGCCGGTACAAGATGCACATTTCTGGGGACAAGTCTAGGATTGGGAATTTGCTGGTGTGTTTCTACAATATAATTCAGAAGTGGCTGGGTAGAAGCACTCATATACTCAGTTGGGAGTAATTTACATGCTGGAGGCTGTGTGTGAGCAGGCCAGGAGTAGCTCCTTTCACAGCAAAGCAGTGTAAAAGGCACCCAGATTGGAGTATTGAGGGGACACAGCTGTTCAACAATCCGGATTGTACCCTGGGGAATGTCACAGTTTGTGAGGAGAATAATCTTCATTATAACAAAGGTCTGTTTTATATGTGCCTGGGTATATCACCATACCTGACTATGGCCCTTATGCAGGGTCTCTGGGGCAGATTATTTCTGCTCCCCACAGGAATAATCTATGACGGGTTGGATCACAGAATCCCCCTTAAGGCTGCCAACCAGGGTAAACTCATAAATTGTTCGCCCTCTATAACACTGATAGAGAGATATGCACAGCTGTATTAATACATACTCTGGGTTAATTAATAAATTAAAAGGGATTTTATTAAATACAAAAAGTAGGATTTAAGTGGTTCCAAGTAATAGCAGACAGAACAAAGTGAATTACCAAGCAAAATGAAATAAAACATGCAAGCCTATGTCTAATCCAGTAAGAAAACTAGATACAGATAAAATCTCACCCTCAGAGATGTTTCAATAAGCTTCTATCACAGACTGGACGCCTTCCTAGTCTGGGCACAATCCTTTCCCCGTACAGCCCTTGTTGTGAGAATGGAGTTTCCTTGATGGGCCATCCACACATAGCTACCTAGCCCTAATGTAAATTCTATCTGGGGGTGTCACCCAGGAACAAACATGTTTAAGATACAAGTACGTAGCAAATATTCATAACTTCAGATACAAAGATGACACATGCATATAAACGAGATAATCATATTTAGCAAATCATAACTTTTCCATTGATACCTTACATGACACCAGAGTGCCAGGAGGAGGGTGGAGAGCCCGCCGTGGCTCCGCTCTCCCCAGCGGCCAGAGCGCCGGGAGAGGGCGGTGAGCCTGCTGCGGCTCCGCTCTCCCCAGCGGCCGGAGCCGGAGCGCCGCGCCGCCCCCCCTCCAGGTGCCGCCCCAAGCACAAGCTTGGTGGGCTGGTGCCTGGAGCTGGCCCTGATTTCATATTTCTAGTTTCAGATACAATAATGACACATTCATACAAATAGGATGACCACACTCAGTAAATTATAAGCTTTGTAATGCTACCTTACAAGAGACCTTCTGCATGAAGCATACCTCAGTTACATTATATTCACACTCATTAGTATATTTTTATAAAATTATATAGAGTGCAATGTCACATAATCATATCAGGAATACTCTGCCCAGGAGGGGGGAAGTAGTGGCATCAGTGGCTGTGAATGAGGCCCTTACTGGCCAGTGAATAGGTATGTCTTAATGCTGCACATTTTGTGAAGTCCCAGACGTGTAATTTTGTAAATGTCAACATGATTGACTAGGATGATGGTAATTTGCAAAGTGGACTAATAAATTTCATCTAGGCAAACTGAGATGTGTGGGTGTCCATCTCAGGGTTTGTGGGTCTCTTCCTCTCATTTTCTTTCTAAACCAAACTAGGTGTAACTTGTTCATTTCAGCAAATTTCATCTCTCTTTCTTTCTTCCTCCACCTCTTGGAAGTAGATCCTGCTAATTAACCTATTCTTCAATATTATATATTATGTATGTGCGGTTTAGATTCCCATTCCAAGTGTGCTCTTATTAGTGTTGTATTGAAAGTAACTATCTTCTGCCTGGTTTGTGACATGATGCCCAATACGGCATTGACTTTCTTTGTTTCACTACCTCATTGCAAGCTCATATTCTAATTTGTTCATTATCACCCACAGATCTTTTCAACATTATTATTATATTATTGCTGTGATATAGTATTTCTATCAGCAAACACAGTAGTGTATGGGGACTCTACTTTGCATTTACACACATGAATGAAATTAGTTTCACAACACATCTGTAAAATATCTAAGTTTTAGTCTCCCACTTCTATATTGAGAAAACTCAGATGCTACCATATTAAGGGTTCATTTCAAATTTGCGTGTTTAATGTTAGACACCTAAATACAGGGCTTGATTTTCAGAGATATTGACTTCAATAGGAGCGGTGGATGCTCAACATCTCTGAAAATCAGGCTACTCATCAAACTAAGTGCTAAGCCAAATTCAAAAATATTGGCCTAAGTGATTTGTCCAAGGTTACTCAGGAAGTCTATGGCTGAACTGAGAAGAGAACCTAGCTCTCCTAATTCCCAGTCTTGTACCTTAATTACAAGACAATGCTTCCTCTTTTCCCACATTATTGCTATCAGAGGCCACGTCAACACTACCCACCGGATCGGCAGGTAGTAATTGATCTATCGGGGATCGATTTATCGTGTCTCGGCTAGATGCGATAAATCGATCCCCAAATTGATGCCCGTACTCCACCTTGGCAGGAGGAGTAAGTGGAGTCGACAGGGGAGCCGCGGCGGTTGACTTGCTGCTGTGAGGACGGCCAGGTAAGTAGAACTAAGATACTTCGACTTTAGCTACGCAAATAGTGTAGCTGAAGTTGCATATCTTAGATCACTCCCCCCCCCCCCCCCCCAGTGTAGGGCAGCCCTAAGTATCTGCTTCCACTGAATATCAGGTTGCTTTCAAAACATGGATCAACTTACTTTTTCATAGGTGGATTTTCATTGTCACTTTAGAATTTCTTCTAATCTTTCTCAGTTCCCTTGTACTATTTCTTTATTAGCATTTGTAATCCATTCCAATTTAGTTTCATCTGTGGATTAAATTAATGTGTTGTTTATCATATTTTCCACATCATTAATAAATTCAGTTGCTAAGTTCAGGTCAGCCCACTGCTCTATCCAAGTAGGTACATCAGACCAATGCTTCAGATGGAAGCATCTTTGGAATGACTAAATAGATAACTCAAAGTTCTTGCAACAAGGAGTACTTGTGACACTTTAGAGACTAACAAATTTATTTGGGCATAAGCTTTCATGGGCTAAAACCCATTTAGCTTATGCCCAAATAAATTTGTTAGTCTCTAAGGTGCCACGAGTACTCCTTGTTGTTTTTGCTGATACAGACTAACACGGCTACCACTCTGAAACCTGCCAAAGTTCTTGGTAGGATTGCATGTTTGGGACATCCTTCCAGGCAAAAGACTCCCATTGATTTCAATAGGTTTAGATCAGACCCTTAGAAATATGGATTTTTAAAATATTTTTAAAGTTGGAAGAGCTATTCCAAACTTAGTAAGAATTTTAGTTGTTTGGTTTATTGGTCTTTAAAAGGTATGGGACCTCATTTGGGGGAGATTTTCAAAGACAAATTAAAAGTAGCAAGTCCATCTCCCACTGACATTCCCTTAATTTTTTCCACTTCAAATATCCACTTCTCCTTTAGGAGGCTTTTTTCTTTGAGGTATCATGCATTTCCTTCAACCAGGGACAATGGTTTTACCATGTTTTCTCTCTTTATATATTTTAGCTCTTTAAACTAAAAGAAAAAGAAAAGAAAAATATCAAGGGTCTGATTTTCAGAGGTTCTGAGCACACCAACTCCTTCCTTTTGTATGGCAGCACACCTGAAAATTAGGCCCTAAATGACTGCTCCACTCGGCGTCAGCTTTTTGTAAGGCCTTGTCTACACTACGAGAGTAGTTCGATTTTACTTGCATCGAATTTTTGTAATCGATATTGCAAAGTCGAACGTGTGTGTCCACACTAAGGACAGTAATTCGACTTTGTGCGTCCACACTAACGGTGATAGCGTCGACATTCGAAGCGGTGCACTGTGGTCAGCTATCCCACAGTTCCCGCAGTCCCCTCTGCCCATTGGAATTCTGGGTGTAGCCGGCAATGCCTTCTGGGTAACAAAATGAGTCGAGGGTGCTTTTGGGAAACTGTCGTCATCCGTCCATCACTCCCGCCCTCCCTCCCTGAAAGCGCCGGCGGGAAAACAGTTCGCGCGCTTTTCCAGTCATTGACAGCGCGGACGCCACTGTACTCCGAGCATGGAGCCCGCTGCGACCATCGCTGCAGTTGTGGCCGCTCTCAACGTCTCGCAGCTTATCATAAAGGTTTCCCTGAGGCAGATGCAGAAAAGTCAGGCAAGGAGGCTACGGCACCGCGGTGATGTCCTGAAGTCTGAGAGTAGCACAGACCTGTCAGAAAGCAGGCGACCCAGCGCCGAGGACATCACAGTGGCAATGGGTCATGTTGATGCCGTGGAACGGCGATTCTGGGCACGGGAGACAAGCACTGAGTGGTGGGACCGCATAGTGCTGCAGGTCTGGGATGAATCCCAGTGGCTGCGAAACTTTCGCATGCGGAAGGGAACTTTCCTGGAACTTTGTGAGTTGCTGTCCCCTGCCCTGAAGCGCAGTGACACCCGGTTGCGAGCTGCACTGAGTGTACAGAAGCGAGTGGCCATAGCCCTGTGGAAGCTTGCAACGCCAGACAGCTACCGGTCAGTCGCGAACCAGTTTGGGGTGGGCAAATCTACCGTGGGGGTTGTTGTGATGCAAGTAGCGAAGGCAATCGTTGATGTACTGCTGCCAAAGGTAGTGACCCTGGGAAACGTGGAGGCGATCATAGATGGCTTCGCAGCGATGGGATTCCCAAACTGCGGTGGGGCCATAGATGGAACTCACATCCCTATCCTGGCACCGGACCACCAGGCCACCCAGTACATTAACCGAAAGGGATACTTTTCCATGGTGCTGCAAGCACTGGTGGACCACAGGGGACGTTTTACCAACATCTACGTGGGATGGCCGGGCAAGGTTCATGACGCTCGTGTTTTCAGGAACTCTGGTCTGTTTAGACGGCTGCAACAAGGTATTTACTTCCCGGACCACAAAATAACTGTTGGGGATGTGGAGATGCCTATAGTCATCCTCGGGGACCCAGCCTACCCGCTAATGCCCTGGCTCATGAAGCCCTATACTGGCGCCCTGGACACTGAAAAAGAACTCTTCAACTACCGGCTGAGCAAGTGCAGAATGGTGGTGGAGTGTGCTTTTGGCCGTCTCAAGGGGAGATGGAGAAGCTTACTGACTCGCTGTGATCTCAGCGAAACCAATATCCCCATTGTTATAGCAGCTTGCTGTGTGCTCCACAATCTCTGTGAGAGCAAGGGGGAGACCTTTCTGGCGGGGTGGGAGGTTGAGGAAAATAGCCTGGCTGGTGATTACTCACAGCCAGACAGCCGGGCGATTAGAAGAGACCAGCGGGAAGCGCTGTGCATCCGGGAGGCTTTGAAAGCAAAGTTCCTGAGTGAGCAGGGTAACCTGTGATTTTATAGTTTGTGTACTGAGAAGCTAAACCTGCCCCCGTTTCTTTACCCAGGTAATGTTGACTATCCTATCCAGTTACATACCCCCTTCACCCCCCCTCCAACACACGTGTCGAAATAAAAATAGTTCTACTTTGTTAAAGCACACCGTTTTCTTTAATACTGTTTTAGCGGGAATTTTTTAAAACTGGGACGCAGACTGTGGTGCGGGGCGGGTCTAGTGTTGTGACGCGAATGCAGCTTCTAAACTCAAGGATTGACAGGCTCCGCTGCGGTGGGATGCTTGTTTCAACGGAGCCTGTCACCCCTCCTGATCGGGACTGTGTGTATGGGAGGTCTATTTGACTTTGTGGCAGGGGGAGGACGGTTACAGATCCCATGCTGTGTGGCTCTGTGATCCTGTCTAAGGACCGGCGCTTAAGATCTGTAACTGCCCTCCCCCGCCACAAAGTCACAGAGCAACCCACCCCCCCCAACATTACATCAAAACAACCTCCCAGACTAACCGGGGCAACTAGTCACTGCATCACTGCACTGTGTATGTGCCCTGCTGCTGTGCCTGCCCCCGACTATGTACCCTGCCAAAGGAGACTGTCCTGTCCAATTTCCAACCCCCTTTCCCCTCCTCCTCCAAAAGAACATGATTGAAACAGTAGTTAACAGAAACGAATTTTTTATTATCAACTACACATGGCATTGGGAGGTGAAACTTGGACGTGGGCTTGTGTCAGGCGGGAAGGAAAGAACTTTTCAAATTTTGGGAAATGAGAGCCTTCTGCTACTAGAGCTCTCTGCAGGGGTGGAGTGAGAGTTAGCAGGGACTCTGCCGCCTCTCCTTCTTTGCACTTTGGGTGAGGTGGGTATGGGACTTGGTGGCGGGGGAGGGCGGTTAGAGATGGACTGCAGCGGGGCTCTGTCCTCCTGCCTCCGTTCCTGCAGAACATCCACAAGGCGCCGGAGCGTGTCCGTTTGCTCCCTCAGTAGTCCAAGCAGCGTTTGAGTCGCCTGCTGGTCTTCCTGCCGCCACCTCTCCTCCCGATCCATGTTGGCTTGGTGCATTCGGGTCAAGTTCTCCCGCCACTGGGTCTGCTGTGCTGCCTGGGCTTGGGAAGAGGCCATAAGCTCAGAGAACATGTCCTCCCGTGTCCTCTTCTTCCTACGCCTAATCCGCGCTAGCCTCTGGGAGTGTGATTCCAGGCTAGGTTGTGAGACAGTCGCAGACGGGGCTGTGGAAATGGGAAAAAGGGAGTGAATTCCTCTGAAAGATAAATGTAGTTGTGAACAAAGAACATAGTCTTTCTCTGTGAACAAGACCATGCACAGCACCTTTCACATGCGCACTCAGCACAAGGTCGAATTCTCGGCCTTCGCATTCTGTGCCTGGGGTCTTGAACAGCACATTTGAGAAGCGAGGCAGCACAACGGAATTTCTGTTGCAGGCAGACATGGTAAGCCGTACACTTGTGGCAGTTTAAAACTTTTATATTACCACTGGCCTCATTTCACATTTAAATCAATGTCAGTCCCTGCTGCCAGCAATCCGGCAAGCGGGAACTCTGCCCCTGTCCCACCCCCTCGCGGCTGTCCCCGGGAATGATCCCTTTCGGCTGCCCCTCTCCCGCCTCCACCGCGTGGCTGCAAACCAGCGGTGACAGTTCTGTAAAGGAACGGGAAAGCAGTCCCAACACTAACATTCCCCTACCTAATTAAAAGCAGGTCACCATGGCCGACATCACCCTGATGAGGATCTCCGAGAGCGACAAAGAGAGAATGCTCCGGGAAAGCCTCCAAAGACCAGGGCCGTATGCCGCCCTGCTGTGCAGAGCAATGATCCCCGAGTACCTGATAATCTCGTGGCGCGGCAACGTGTCGTACTTCGGAGGACCCAATAAGGCCGCTCTCCCCAAGAACCTCATGCAACGGCTTTCAAGTTACCTCCAGGAGAGCTTCATCGAGATGTCCCAGGAGGATTACTGCTCTATCCCCGCACATATAGACCGCATTTTACTGTAGCTGCAGTAGCAGGGAATACACAGTAGAGCGGCTTGTGCAGGACAATCACTGAAAACCGGACATTGCTAGATTTCTTTTCAAAACTTGCACTGCCCCTTACTAAACCGTTAAGCGCCTAGGGCACACTAATCATGAACAACCCATTCTTTTAATTGTTAATATTCCTGTTTTGTTAAAAATAAATGTTTAGATGTTTACAACACTTACTGGCTGATCCTTCACCAGATTCTGTGTCCGGGGTAATGGCTGGGGACGCTTCGTAGGGGATCTCTGTAAGGGTGATGAAGAGATCCTGGCTGTCGGGGAAATCAGCGTTGTGAGAGCTGCCAACTGCCTCGCCCTCCTCATCTCCTTCCTCATCTTCCCCGTCCCCTAACATGTCTGAGGAACCGGCCGTGGACAGTATCCCATCCTCAGAGTCCACGGTCACTGGTGGGGTAGTGGTGGCGGCAGCACCGAGGATGGAATGCAGTGCCTCGTAGAAACGGGATGTCTGGGGATGGGATCCGGAGCGTCCGTTTGCCTCTTTGGTCTTCTGGTAGCCTTGTCTCAGCTCCTTGATTTTCACGCGGCACTGCGTTGCATCCCGGCTGTATCCTCTCTCTGCCATGTCTTTAGAGATCTTCTCGTAGATCTTTGCATTCCTTCTTTTGGATCGCAGCTCGGAAAGCACGGACTCATCGCCCCACACAGCGATGAGATCCAAGACTTCACGATCAGTCCATGCTGGGGCTCTCTTTCTATTCACAGACTGCATGGCCATCACTGCTGGAGAGCTCTGCATTGTTGCCAGTGCTGCTGTGCTCGCCACGATGTCCAGACAGGAAATGAGATTCAAACTGGCCAGACAGGAAAAGGAATTCAAATTCAAATTTTCCCGGGGCTTTTCCTGTGTGGCTGGTCAGAGCATCCGAGCTCGCACTGCTGTCCAGAGCGTCAACAGAGTGGTGCACTGTGGGATAGCTCCCGGAGCTATTAGCGTCGATTTCCATCCACACCTAGCCTAATTCGACATGGCCATGTCGAATTTAGCGCTACTCCCCTCGTCGGGGAGGAGTACAGAAGTCGAATTAAAGAGACCTCTATGTCGAACTAAATAGCATCGCAGTGTGGACGGGTGCAGGGTTAATTCGATTTAACGGCGCTAACTTCGACATAAACGCCTAGTGTAGACCAGGCCTAAGATTATTGTGACACTGAATCTGAAGTGGAAATGAGAGGTAATATTAATAATGGAGAGCTGTGGAACTAGTACTTCTATGTCAATTAACATGTAACCTGCTAAAAGAACAGGACACACTTTGTGAACCAATCGCCTTAAAAATAGACTTCACGGGCGCTCACCCCAAAGTGTAAAGTGGCACAAAACGCCTTCTAGTCATCACCCTTTTTAGATAATTTCTTTCCTCTCAGAAATAATTAGTATTCGTCTCCCTGAGTTGTGCAAAAAAATTGTGCTACTTACCAGCTACAGGTTTCAATCTTTAGCCAAAGCCTTTGCTGACCAATCTCTAAGAGGAGCATCTTAGTTACAATACCTTCCATTTATATAGCACCTTTCATCTGGATGGAAACCAAAACACTGTACAAAACACACAAAGGAATCATTTTTTGTCCATCACTGAAATGCAGCTACCTCTGATGAGGAACTTGGCAGCTGTGTAACAGCACCCAATAAAACTATTAACAGCTTAGGTCAAGAAGTAAACAAGAGTGCCCTATCCAATTGGATATACAGAGAGCATTTAGGCAGGTGGAATGCAGGATTGAAACTTGGCCACAGAGGTTTTGTGGGGCCCTGGATCAGAGCAAATGGGGGCCCCTCCCCACCCCTTCCACCTGCAATCCCCTCCCCATGCCCCCTGGCGCTCCTGGGGGGCATGGTCGGGGTACGGGGGCTTTCCCTGCTCCCCAGCACGAGTGTTGGGCAGGCAGAGCAGGGCAAGCCCCCGTGCCCCGATTCCACTCCCTGGCAGGAATGCCAGGAGGATGGGGGAAGCCCCTGCATCCTGACCATGCTCCCCAGCAAAAGTGCTGGGTGGGCAGAGCGAGGCAAGCCCCCACTCCCCAACTTTGCTCCCTGGCAGGAGCACTGGGCAGGCGGAGATGGTCAGGCACCCATTTTTCTGGGTCCCCCCAATTGGCCAGGGCCCCTTGGCATGGGCCTGTTGGTCCAGTGGCTAATCTGCCACTGCTTAGCCAAAAAACCTGGTGGTAAAACAACTCTGTTCTTCCAAACAGTGCAATGGAAGCTTTTTTTGACCACAAGTGGTCAGGACCTCTCTGGATCAGTTTGCCATCCCTCTGAAAGAACACAGTGCCACCTTTTTACACTGTCCTGGAGCATTGGTTCAGTACTTAGCAAGAAGACTGCCAGCACACCACATATACCCTGGATTTTCCAAATACTTTCCTAATATTTTGTTTAGCTTGCTATAGTTGAAGAAGTCATGGTACAAAATGGTGCATAACCTGGAAATAAACTAATAAACTCTTGGGGGGATTACGCTGGTATGATAATTTGATAGTAATGTGGACACAGAAGAAAAGTGAAAAAACTCTTTCTTGCCTCTCTTTTTAACATTTTCATTCCAAGAGTAAGAGAATGTGTTATGGAAGGTGGTAGTGAGATAGACTTTCCTGTGTTAAAATTTGAAATGGAGACTGAAGAAATTGTCCCCAGGAGGCTACATATATTTGGGTAAATTTACTAGGTTTTGTGTTTTCTATACTGATATTTTAGAATTGTTTAATTTTCTTTCACTGTTCTTACTGCAAAGCCTTACAAAACTGAACCAATGATGCCAGAGCCGAAACAGAGACTTGCTGCAAGTGGGTGCAACTCTGCTGGTATCAGTGAAGTCAAGCTATCTTACACTAGATCTGAATTTGGTCCCATGAGTTCACTATGGACTATGGATTGTGAATTCTGTATTTCCACAGTGGAAATGCTCATGTGAATAGCTGCTGACCAGTGGCAGTAAGGGATTCAGATGGCTGTTTGTAATCTGATCAATGGTGACATATTATGACATGTTGGTTTTATTTGATTATATCAGTGGGTGCTTTAGTTTGTTTTGTTTACAAAGATGTTAGTCATTTTGGATTTTTGTTTTAATGATTAAACTAGTTCTTGTTCGGATTAAAATAGATGTAGTTTTGTCTGTGCCACAAAGTTTTCTGAAGTGCTGCAGAATCTTTTGATACATTATGGGTCTCTAAAGCACCAGTCCTCCCTACCAACATTCACACTTTCATCCAAAGTGTAGCATCGTTATTTTGGTGCTTCACTACAGAACCTGCTGTGTATAAAGAGCAGCAACATGGTACATGAGTGAAACGTTTGTGGCAGTAGCACACCTCCTTGGCTCTAAAAATGGAGGGATTTTTAATGTTACACTGGGGAGATGAATCAAAAACTCTAACCAACAATGTTGGTTTTAGTAATTGCAAAAGGACTTCATGTTTTATAACACTACTATTTAGCCAAATCAAAGCAAAACACAAAAATCTGACAAAGCTTTATGCTACTTGTAAGGTATAATTGGATCATATTTCATGCGGCACAGCCAATTGTTACTGACCAAAATAACAAATACGTGCAATAATGTCATTTCATTTTCCTCTTTGAGAGGAATGTTTTACCTGTATCCGTCAGTTTAAATCATCTGCACCAGTTTGTTACCAGACCAAGGGCCAGTTTAAATACAACAGCAGGTAACTGTCTCTGTACATCAGGGCAATGTTCAAGATCTATTAGTTTTCCGTTTCAGCGTATTGTGCTGTTGGTAATGTTGGGCTTTTCATTGTATTGTTTGTGTGAAGGGTATTTTGTTGTTGTTTTGGTCTTACGAAGAGGATTTACTTAGGCATTTGCCCTCAGTTTTAGAGCTGATTGAAATATTTGCAGCTGGAATCTCATGTGGGTTCATGTTTGCTACAAGCTTTGAAACATGAATCATGTTTGTTGAAAGATTAATAAAAAGGACTCGGAACTTTTGAGTGAACCTGGACAAATACGAGCAAAAGTAGGGGTTAGCAGGTAGGGGTGAGCTGTGATCTATAAGGGCATGGGCTGAGCAGCCCACATGGATGTTTACTAGCTCTGGGCCCAATCCAATTCTTACTGATGTTAATGAGTGCCTTTTTATGGGCTTAATCGGGAGTTAGATTAAGTCTTATATCAGGGGAGTGAATTTCCCCTTTGTTAAGGTTTCCTGGTTGGCTGGGTTCAGTTCAGGGAGTGGGGTCTAACCACTGTCAAAACCCTGAGGTGCAATCCAAAGCAGATAGGTGGGAGCAGAAGACAAGAGTGAGATTGTTGTCAGGGCTGAGCCTGGCAGGAGACAAGGATATACATCTCACTTCTGATATTTACTGTTTTTTTGGGACTTGCAAGTCAGCTACTTAGGCTTTATTTATAAATAAAAAGCAAATCAATTGAGAATGGATAGTTGTCAATTCATCATTCTGACTGTCCCAGACAGAGCCCAAAGACACCAGAGTCTGTGGCTGGCACATGATGAATCATGATTACCTAAAATTCTATTAAGAAATTAGTTCTGTGCGGTGATTTGTCCCAGGCTTGAGAGCCCTCCATCCCTCCCTCCCAGGCTCTCAAACCTGGGAGGGGGGGGAGACTCCGAGTGGCCGCGGCGCGGGCGCCGCTTCTCCCCCTCCCTCCCTCCCTCCTAGGCTTGAGAGCCTGGGGGGAGGAGGCAGGGCTGGGGATTTGGGGAAGGGGCGGAGTTGAGGCGGGGCCAGGGGTGGGGTAATTAAAGAACCGGGGCGGCGGCCAAAATTGTTTTTGCTTTGGGCGGCAAAAATCCCAGAGCCGGCCCTGGTGGCAGAGGTGCCTCTTTGTTAGTAGTGGGGTCTGAACTCCCTCCCACCCCTCACCTTGGAGTGGAGAGCCCTCCAAATGCCTTTGTGAAGGCAGGAATTCCCCCACTCAGCAAACACTCAGCTTTATCAACAAGTAACCTTGATCAGCCACACACAGTGCCAGTATCTCTCACAGTCTCAATCCCAGGCAAAGATGCCTTCACTTCCCTGCTGTGTCTGGGCTGCTTTCTGTGGGACCTTTCTTCAGCAGCTTTCAGCTGTCCCCTTCTCTGCTGCCACCTTCTCCCAGCACAAAACAAGACTTCAGCCAGCCAGCACCATGTCACACTCAGCTCCTGTGTCAGCCTCAGCCCTTCAGTCATGGATCAGGGGCATCTCCTCCCATTCAGCCTCTGGCTGATTCTTACATGCAGTGTGATACAAGCTTTGTGGGACCACACGCTCAGTCTGCCCACTGGGTTTGTCCTCCAGCCCAGAGATGATTCTCAATCAGCTGTGTCACTGCGGCTACTGCTACAGCCACCTGCTGCTTGTACAGCCACATGCTCTTCCTTCTGCTCCCCAAAATAACATGCCACAGGAAGTTGGGGCTGGGCTTCCTGCCCCCTCTCTGACAGCTCCTGTTTACTGGTCCTCCCTGCAGAGATGTGTTTGTGGAAGATTATAATTTAGAGACACTCCCTCATAAGGGACAGTATTATGAATATAGGAATTTAGAGATGTGACCTGGAAGCTGGGGTTGAGGACACAGTGTAGCTGTGTCCAGCAGTTCACCACAGATGCTCTCTAGTTTGTTTTATTAAAGTTTTATTCCTATCTCATTCACTGGTTTGTTATTTAATGAACCCCAAGTTCATTACACTCCTCCTACCCCCATCATTGGCACTGTTCTGTTGAGTGGGACTTCACACCTCCATAGTGGGACTTTACACATCCACAACTGCATTGTGTGGTGGCATGGTACCCCCAGTATGCTCAGGCAGTCTACATGTTGCAATTGCACTATATTAGCTCTTAGTTTTTTATTTATTTTCTGTGGGATAGAAAAGAAATGTAGAGCATGGAATTCTTTTGTTTTTTTGCATACAGCACTCACAAGTCAGAGAAGGATGATACTCTGAAATCAGAAGACCATAATCAAAAGAGAGTGTTTGATTTACTTCAGCAGAGAATGTGGCTTTCAATATTGCAAGAATACAAAGGACATTGTTCAGAAATTAGCGTTTCTAAAAAGACATGAGAGAAAATCCCAGCTACATGGCATTGCACAAGCAGGTTGTTTTAAGTTTAAGAAGTTTCTGACAGGATTGATGATATATAAGAATTTTTGGTATGGAGTAATAACAAAGAGGTTGCTGTAGGAGGTATCAGATACTCTCTGGTGAAAGAAGACATCAAAAAAATAAGAGAATGAGAGAAAACAATCATAGATTTCCTTTTATTTTAGGATAGACTAGATTCTTAAAACTCACAAGAAGGGGAATTGGATGGCTCTAGCAATTAACTAAAGGATAGGGAGCCTTCTGCCAGTAGATCACTATTTTAAAGCCCCAATTCAGCAGAAAATTTAAGCACCTTAGTAATTCCACCCCCATTCAACAAAGCACTAAGCACAAAGCACTAAGCATCTAGTAGGTCATCATGTGCTTAAAGCTAAGCATATGATAAAATGCTTTCCTGAACGGGCCTTGGTCTGTATTTAAGCCCCAAATACTAATCAGATCTGTATTTCTGAAGCACCACGCCCATGCGGAAACACACTGGCTTTGATAGGGTGCTCAGCTGCACCAGAGGATTGAGCCCTAATTCTTTTTAGAACACATGAATGATACAGATATTGGACTGAATCCTGCTCCCATCAAACTCAATGCGAGTTTTGCCATTGAATTTAGTGGGAGTAGGATCAGCCCCCCAAATCAGGAAGACAGCTTATAAGTGTGATTCAATTATACTGTCTATAACACTGAGGTACTTTTACAATTATATGACAAAGCATAATAAAACAAACTTAATATGGAATACCTGAAATATAGACCAGTGTGCTGGATAGTGGCTTTCCAAGTTACATTGTGGTGTTTTAGGAAGTATCACAAGCACTCAGAAAATATTACTCACTGAATCCATGATTAAGTAAAACATTTATTGAGTAAGGTATTCTGATGCTTAAAATATGAGGAAAGTGGTGGACGTGATAGCAAAGCTTTTGATACTGTCTCCCACAGTATTCTTGCCAGCAAGTTAAAGAAGTATGGATTGGATGAATGGACTATAAGGTGGAGAGAAATCTGGCTAGACCGTCAGGCTCAACGGGTAGTGATCAATGGCTCGATGTCTAGGTGGCAGCCGGTATCAAGTGGAGTGCTCCAGGGGTTGGTCCTGGGGCTGGTTTTGTTCAATATCTTCATTAATGATCTGGATGATAGGATGGATTGCACTGTCAGCAAGTTTGCGGATGACACTAAGCTTGGGGAAGTGGTAGATATGCTGGAGGGTAGGGATAGGTTCCAGAGTGACCTAGACAAATTGGAGGATTGGGCCAAAAGAAATCTAATGAGGTTCAACAAGGACAAGTGCAGAGTCCTGCACTTAGGACAGAAGAATCCCATGCACTGCTACAGGCTGGGGACCAACTGGCTAAGCGGCAGTTCTGCAGAAAAGGACCTGGGGATTACAGTGGATGAGAAACTGGTATGAATCAACAGTGTGCCCTTGTTGCCAAGAAGGATAACGGCATATTAGGCTGCATTAGTAAGAACATTGCCGGCAGATCGAGGGAAGTATTATTCCCCTCTATTCGGCACCGGTGAGGCCACATCTGGAGTATTGCATCCAGTTTTGGGCCCACCACTACAGAAAGGAGGTGGACAAATTGGAGAGAGTCCAGCGGAGGGCAATGAAAATGATTAGGGGGTTGGGGCACATGACTTATGAGGAGAGGCTGAGGGAACTGGGCTTATTTAGTCTGCAGAAGAGAAGAATGAGGGGGTATTTGAAAGCAGCCTTCAACTACCTGAAAGGGGATTCCAAAGAGGATGGAGCTAGGCTGTTCTCAATGGTGGCAGATGACAGAACAAGGAGCAGCGGAGGAGGTCTAGGTTGGCTATTAGGAAAAAACTATTTCACTAGGAGGATGGTGAAGCACTGGAATGGGTTACCTAAGGAGATGGTGGAATCTCCATCCTTAGAGGTTTTTAAGGCCTGGCTTGACAAAGCCCTGGCTGGGATGATTTAGTTGGGGTTGGTCCTGCTTTGAGCAGGGAGTTGGACTAGATGACCTCCTGAGGTCTCTTCCAATCCTAATCTTCTATGATTCTATGATACTGTGACAAAACTCCCATCACTTATGTTATTATTGTATTCAAAATGGAGTGAGCAGTAAGTAGACAGATGTTGGTATAAAAGGATTAAGAGCATTTAAGACTGGGCATGCACACACACAAATCCACTAGATGAATTCAGAAAAAAAAAAGATTTCTTACACATAATTGTTGAATTGAGGAGAGATTAATAAACTGGGACTTTTCAGCTTGGAAAAAGAGAGGACTAAGGAGGGATATGATAGATCATGACTGGTGTGGAGAAAGGAAGTTATTTACTCCTTCTCATAACACAAGAACCAGAGGGTCACCAAATTAGTTTAATAGGCTGCAGGTTTAAAACAAACAAAAGGAAGTATTTCTTCACACAATGCACAGTCAACTTGTGAAACTCTTTGACAGAGGATCTTGTGAAGGCCAAGACTATAATAGAGTTCAAAAAAGAACTAGATAGGTTCATGGAGGATAGGTCGATCAATGGCTATTAGCCAGGATGGGCAGGGATGGTGTCCCTAACCTCTGTTTGCCAGAAAGTGGGAATGGACAACAGTGGATGGATCACTTGATGATTACCTGTTCTATTCATTACTTCTGAATCACCTAGCATTGGCCATTGTCAGAAGTCAGGATACTGGGTTAGATGGGCCTTTCTATGACCCAGTATGGCAGTTCTTATGTGTCAAGTTAGTTACATTCTCTCTTCATAATCATAAAAGGAGAACTCTAAGAATTATAAAATCTGAGGCATAACATTGATAAAGGCATCTGGGATTGAAATATTGATTATCGTGTTATGACTTCTCATAGATGGTTTTGCTATGAATCGAGAATAAATCAACCTTAATGTATAATTAAAAGTTCTTGTATGCTGCTGTCTGCTACCTGGAATTTAGTGTGTGCCCACAGACTCCCATTGATTGGCAGCCCAAAACAAATGGCATCACCTGAAATCTTTGGGGCAACTAATGCTTTGAATCAGAAATTTCAATCTTTAATTGTGATTTTCACTTTTGCAGTGGTTCTTTTGCTTGCTTTAAAAAAGGAATAGTGAAAGTGCTTTGTTCACAGTCAATTTGAAAAATAAATTAAAAAGAAATGTATAAGAGAGCTCTCACCCAGGATAATCTTCTTAGACTAATTTTATACATGGCCCCTGAAATGCCTTAATCCTACAAAAAGACACAGTGCAGCCTTCATTACGTACCAGTTTAATCTTGTTTTTGAGATATTGGTCTATGACCATTTGTTAGTGCTTTACTGTCATATGCCATAGGCACATGAACTTTTCTTAAAATTTCAGATTATAAATGACATCAGTCAGGATACTTCACTGGTTTAAAGTCTGCAAATTAGCCTTCCACTCGATGAAAATTATACTGTTGGCTTATTGGTATGCAGCAGCATTCAAACGGCCAAATCAGCATCAGGGATCTATTGTGCTAAGCGCCGTGTAATGAGAATCTTTTCATTGGCTATTCTGGGTTTTGGATTAGGCCCCAAAGGAATTGTAAGAGACTGTCCTTAACCCAAATGCTGCCCTAGAAACCACCATCCTTTGATTTTTATTAGCCTATTGATTAACATCATTCTGAATGAGGGCTGAAAGGGAATATTATTTAAGAAGTATATGACCATATAATCTAATATACTCCTTTCATATTCCAAACTCTGGTCAGTTCACGTACCGGAGCCATATCTGATTTTGTGCAATGAAAGGTACAATATATGATGTTCTGTGCATTATGCTGATTGATATAATTATGCTATTTTGTTATGATATGGAGCTATGACCTTCCTTAAAGAATGTGATTTTTACATTTGCCTGGTATACATCAAAATAATTAACTAAACATGCTAAGAATCAAGACAGATAATAAACTGTTCTTCACCCCATGCAGGAAACCAATAGACAAAAGTAACTGCTGTTATGAGGAAAATTATAATTGTAATTAAAAAGAACTCCTTTGTGTTTGGTGGGTTCAAAATGAGTGACCGCAATTCTAGAGACAGACTGCAGGACTTGATAAGTGCTGGTGACAATGCATTGTAATGCAGATCACCTTCAGGATTTTGCAGCTTCTCTGTAGTATAAGTCTCTGCTGACACACTGCTACAATATGATTGTGATTTTTTAAAAATAGGTGACGTTCATAAGAAAAATACCTGGGAAAAGCCAAAGGGAAAAATACAGCAGAAGAATGTAGAGAATCTAGACAAGAGAATTCTGTGTCATCGAGCAGTGCATTTTCATTTGAGATGAACAAGATTATAAAGATCCATTGGCATGTTTGTCAACCAACAATATATTAAATGAATTTTCTCACTCCCTCTTCTGATTTCATATAAAGGCTTCCAACTCTTGGGATAGTCTGACACGGAGATGCACACACACACCTCCCACTTTTTAATACATTTCATTAGATGAAGTGTTACATGGCATAATTTTGTCTGTCTAGGGGCCATCATTTAATTAAAACCAATATGGTCCATCACCTCTGCCCTGGCAGGAAGTATGGCATGACTCAGAGGATCACTTGTAACATGGACATTGTTTATATCCCTGCAGTTTAATTTACAGAATGAAGGTGAAATGTTGAAAAACCTGCTGGGTAGGATTTCAGAACACAGGAATGAAATAAGAAGGCTTGTTAAAAAGTCATCCATAGTGAGGTATTTTTAATGATTGGGAACATTCCTAGAAGAAGGGCACATTATATGGTGAAGGATAGATTGTAGAACTGTCATTTAGGAAAAACATACATACACACTTCTAGGTTGCTTTGAATCTAGCACAGTTATGTAGGGAATCCAAAATCTGGACCAATTGATAGCTGGGTTTGGTAGTACAATGAACTGAGTTGGCAGTCTCCATCCACTTCCTAGTGAGCAATTGTCTCTATACAAAATACTGTTGTCTCAATCAGCCCTCCCTCAGAAGTCTCTGTAGAAAGGCCTAGGAGTAATCAGCATTGGCACTATACTGAGTTTGCACTCTTAAAAGTGGTTTCTGCCAAACAGAGTTAAGGCTCAAATGCCAGCCAGTTTAATGGATCCTGCATTGCAGCTTCCTCCGCTGTATCTATTTTACAAAGGACTTCAGTCTTTGGTGATGGCAACCTGACACATTTCAATTCATTTTAAGATCAAGCATTCTGCAACTACAATGACATTTATGGGGTTAGATTATATCCCAGGCCAAGATGGGAAGGAAATAAAAATTGAATAATGTACAGGAAGGTTGCAGTTTGGATTGTCTCTTTAGTATCTTCAACATCTTCAGGACTGAATGAGAGTTCAGTTGCAAACTCCTATTTAGGCAGTGGGTAAAAAGAAAATATTGGAGTGATTGTTTAGCCTATGAAAAAAACTAATGTTTTCATGGTTTAAACATAGTTGCTAGAAAATGGGCCAGTGCAAAGGCAGAGGTCTGAGGACATGTACCCCTGCATTTGTGCATTCGAATCCATTAACTGCATAACCAGTTAATTACGCATGAAAATATCCATTTGCATCTGTAACAAATCATTTGCACTCACAGCTGATGGACTTATGCACATTTTTGTTCATGAATCTCAGCCTTCACTCTTTAAAAATCTGACCCTTTGTGTGTAAGGAAGAACCCCCATTGATAATACTTTACATTCCTATACTAGTTTAGCTTCTGTAGATCTCAAATTGCCTTACAACACTGAGCAAACATTATTATCCCTATTTTAGAAATGGGTTAACTGACACACAGAGGGGCTAAGGCCTAAATTTTCAAAAAAGTCTATTGATTTTTGTTATTTCTGTTTTTGGACGGCCTATTTATGACAGATAGAACCTGGTTTTCAGGGGTGCTGAACATCTGCAGCTCCAGTTGAAGTCAATTTGCGCTCCAGTGGGGTTACTCACATACTTAAAATTAAGCATATACTTAACTGCTTTGCTGGACTGGGGTTTGCTCAAAACCTTGCAAAATTAACTCCTTTATGTAGCAAATTTTCAATAATAGGCACCTGAATTTTACCTCCAAATGTATTTGCTTGGGCACAGCATATAGGTGTTTATATACCTGTCTTCTCTTTTGCACAAGCAATTACTTGTTTGCAAGGCCACACAGAGGGTTTTTGGAGACCGGGGAAAAATTGGAAACTGAGGCCACCCACCCTTCCAAAAGATTACCACTGAGGAGAGGCTAGAGGGTGGGGTGAGCTGGACAGCGAGCCTGCATTCACCTCACAGCAGCAGATTGGCTCCTATCCTGTGGGGCTGGGTCCACCTCCCCCCTCTGGGTGTTGTGACCAGATTGCAGCACCACTCAGTTTGGGAGTCCCTCAAATGGGGTCCAGGGCAAACTGCCTCCACTCCCACCTGGGGGACTCTGTCTGTTTGAATCCATGTATGGACATTTTATGGATGCAATTTGCAATAGATGCATATACCTGAAAACTTGTCACTGTAAATCAATGTATTAAAATACACCATAATACACCATATAAAGATCTGTGAAAGTGCTGCCACTGCAAGAATGCTTCCTGTTTCATGTCATAAAACTGGGATTTCCTCTCTTCAGGGGAGCAAGATAACATGGTGAGTCTCCTAACCCTTCCATCATTCTAATGTTATTTCTGTTATTGGGTTTCCATGAAATGTGACAATTTTGAAAAGAAGATTTTCAACTGCAAGAATGAGAAAATGTGGTTCATTGAAAGAAATACTTTATGATGTCTTGATCTAATGTGGCTGTCTTAAAATGTAAGGCAGTGAGATATTTATGAAGGTGACCATTGAAATGTGTAATTCCCTGCAGTGAAGGATTTATGAAATTCTGCAGGGGGGTCAGGAAAGTCTGCATTACAATGTAGTGTTTCCAACAGAGAGGGATATTACAAAATCTAATATAAAATTGTAAAGTCACTCTAAGAGGTTAGCAACATCTAAAATAAAGTACACATATTTTGCCTGTATCAAGTATCAGGACTCTTGTCTTCATCCTGTGGGGACCACATGGAAAACCCAGTAGAAAGAGTAGCACATTTCCTATAAGTTCGATATATGTAGCCACACCACTTTGGCTTGGGATCTCATAGGCTAAGCAGAGCTTAGCCTGATCATTAGTTTTACTGGAGATCTTAAAAAAAACCCAATATACCCTGGTTTGTTTTTTTCCAGATTGTTTACTTTGACAACACCCTGTATACAGTCCATTTCTCCGTAGCTATATAATCAGATGGTCAATTTCCTGTGATGTTTTTTGGGTATTTCCTTCAGCAACAAGAAAGGATTTTTTTTAGTACGACAATGTAAGTGTAAAACTGGCAGGGGATTAGTAGGTTCAAGTTGACACTGTCCCCTTAATTTAGATCAATAATTAGTAATATGATCACTTTAGAAAAAAGATGCATGATGAATAGAATGAAGTTAATATCTTTTGCAAGTTCTACGTTTAGTAGTAAGCTGGTTATCACATACTTAAAACATATCTGCTATATATAAACTGTGTTTGGTAGTTCTTGGGCTTCTGGTTTAGTATCAACATTGAAGTCATCTTTGAGCAACAGGAGCTAGCTTATTTTCAAATAGTTCTGTAGAGTTCACTGTCTACTTGAGACCAGTTTATAAATAACATAATTAAGACTAAAAAAAACCAAAATGTTTTTGTGAGCACTATCAAGATATATTGTACCTGCAGTCAAAAATATAATTCTACACATATGAAAAGAGTTTATGATGGACTAGTGGTAGTTGCTTCATAAAAAAGGAGATAGAAAAGGCACAAGAAATATTTTCTACAAAAGTTGAATTTGACAAGGGGTTCCTAAATTATGAGTCAGTAAAGACTACTGTGTTCATCAGATTTAAAAAATACTCTGATTTTCTTTTGCCACTTTGCAGTGCATGCATGTGTGCACAAACACATAGTACTGCAGGAGACAAATAAAGTTTAGTTTATTGGACTCCCCTAACCAAAAATCTATTTTTATGCTTTTTTGTTTGATGCCAGTTGCAGCATGTGCAACAGCCTTGGGTCCTGAGAGTGCCTGAAGAGGAAATTTGGCTTTCACTACATCCTCATCCCCATTAGGAAAACATTGGATGTTCTGCTTGGGAAACAGGTTGGACGAGTCTGGGGGCATTTATCAAGACCTTGATTCAGCAAAGCACTTAAGCATGTGCTTAACTTTGGAACTTCAATGGGACTTAAGCATATGCTTAAATGCTTTGCTGAACTGGGAACCCCTTTATTCAGTGGTTTGGTGAGGATGCTGTTTGGGATGGTGGGTTGTTGATAATAGCTAGAGTTGGATGAAATATTTCACACACAACTATTTTTGGCAACAAAAAAAATGCAGATTCAACAACACCACATTTTTTTGCAAATTTATGTCTGTTTCATCAAATTGTTTGTGTTGGAGGGAAAAATAATCAGAAAAAGTGAAAACATTTTGTTTGGTCATTTTTTAAATGAACGCTTTCAATTGTTTTAGTTCAAAATTACTTTTCATTTCAAAATTTCCTTCAATTTTATTTGATGATGAGTGGTTTACAGACTGCAGTCAGCCCCAGGGAGTGGGTGCTAGATGATGAATGGCAGTAGCCACTGAGGCAAGGTGGGTTTAGAGGGTTGGGGGTTCCCCTGGGAGGGGGGACCCAGAGCAAGGGGGTACTGTGGTGGGCAGAACCCCTGGGAAAAGGGCACCGGGGTCTGGGAGGAACACAGGGCCAGCAGCAGGCGAGACACCAGCCCACAGAGGGCATTCCGGGCTGGAAAGAGCTAATTCCCATGATGGACAGCAGGAGGCGCCGCGCCGGTGAGTCATTGCCCTGCCACAGTGGGATATAAGAATAGAATTAAACTATCATAACAATGATACACATGAACAACAGCTGGAGTTAGATTTTTTTCTTAGTGTGCAGCCCACTGACATTTCCAGTTTTAGAACAAATGGGGCTGACACAGCAAACTATTGAGTAGGAAGACTGCACACATGATTTGCTACAAAAAGGGCTATGGTGCTCACACTGAATCATTTTCAGACTTACAGACATCTCTTTGCTTTGAGCTCCTCTTACACAGTTGACATGTGCTGGGCAAGATGAAAGCAGTCAATGTCTGTTTGTGAAATTTCAGGAGAATATTGAAAATTTTTCACAGCCAATTTTGCAGCCCCAGAATTTTTCATGAGCAGATGTGATGTTTTTGATATTCATTTAAAATTTTTGATTTTTGAGCAAAAGTACCCCCCCACACACATACACACACACTTTCACAGATCTTCACCAATACTGAATCGATTTTGTGACATCAAAAGAAAAATGTTATTTTATTGTTTGTTGTGAATATTTCCCATGCCAGTTATGCATATCTAATAACAATCTCCCCTGTACTTGCTCTGCCTTTTCCTGTCAGGAGCTTCAGGCATATTTTATATCAGTGCCTTGTGACTTGTCAGAGCTTTAAAGAAAACTTCAGTGCAATAGTTCTAGCTAAATATATGGTGTGAGTCTTTGTAAACTATTTCTGATACTGTGAATCTTTTAGAGAGAGAGAGAGATTTTGGACCTTTTAGCACTATAGTAAGAAGACAGGGGGAGGGAAAAAGCCCACCCATACAGTTTTAAAAACATTTGAATCTTTTGTGAGTCAAGTTGTATGACCTTTAGGCCATTTTCAAAGAAAAAAGATCAGCTTTGCATGCAGGGTAACTAGTCAAAAGGATATGGATTATACACGAGTCCTTAACAACAACCTCAAAGTTCTACCAAATATTTTCATCTACTGCCAGTGTCTACAATTTCATGACAAAACTCTATCAATGGCACGACTGGTGTGATTAATGTGAAGTACATGTGTAAGTGTTTGCAGGATCAGGACATAAAAACATTTGCTGATTTGACAAGGAAAAATAACTAAGGAGCATGGCAGGGCAGACATCTTTTCAGCCACAAACCTCCTAAGATGTCCAGGAAGGGGCCTCCTCTCTTGCACAGATTGGCAGTTCCAGAGGCAGTTCCCCTTGCACACTTTACGAAGAGTGTATGTCCTGCTCACACTTATGAGGTTGACAGCAGAAAGAGTCCCCGTTGCATATCTCCAAAGTAGGGGAGCCTTGGTGCCGCAGACTTTGTAAGCTCTGCAGGGCAAGGACTCAGCATCTGAGCAGCTTGGGTGAAATTCATTCCTGGTGCTCAGGGCCAGTACAAGTTCTCCACACAATTATGCCCTGCCACCATGAGGCTGGGGAATGCAGGGGCATCAGTCAGTTAACATCCGCATAGAGGATAGTTTCTGCTCTGGCCTATGCATGGTATTCTTAGTTTAGTGACTATTGAAAGGGTAGGCTATCTCTTTAAAGATAGGCCTCAGACCCCGCAGTCTTTCTAGTCTGCTGGCCCAGGACTAAGCATTCTGGGAGAGTTTTAGTTCCCAGAATGACTGATGGGAGCTGTAATCTGAGAGTAAAGCCTGATGACGGGAAGGCTAAGCATTATATAAATATGCTATCTGTCCTCAGAGGAAGCAGAGACATGAAGCTGGAGTAGAGTTCTGGTGAGCAGGAGACCAAAGACTGAGCAGCAGAGGGCCTGTGGAAGGACTATGGAGGGCATGGTCTTTGCTATTGTGGCACTTGGATGTGGTGGGGCATACCCCAGACTTCAAGCGGGGTTTACCCTTGTAACCAGCAGCTGAATGTCACACAGGCCCTAGAGAGAGTCGGAAGCTCAGAAAGGGTGAAGTTCAGTATTATTTGAAGCCTTTTGTTTTGTTTGGTCGTGTTTACATTAGATGGGGGGAGCGGTTGTACCTTAGCACCTGAGAGGAAAATGAAGGTAAAGCAAGAAGGATAAACTGAGGTAGTGGCTGTATTTGATGAGAAGGAAGTAACCTGCCTACCTGCAGATGGGCTGGGATGTTCTGGGGGGTGGGCCATTGATCCAGTGGCCCCAATATTCTGAATGATCAGTGAGTAGGAGCAGTGGATGCTATTCCATCCCCTAACATGAAATTTCATGTTATGAAAGTACGCTTATTAAGTTTGCGGATGATACCAAACTGGGAGGGATTGCAACTGCTTTGGAGGACAGGGTCATAATTCAAAATGATCTGGACAAATTGGAGAAATGGTCTGAGTTAAACAGGATGAAGTTTAACAAAGACAAATGCAAAGTGCTCCACTTAGGAAGGAAAAATCAATTTCACACATACAGAATGGGAAAAGACTGTCTAGGAAGGAGTACGGCAGAAAGGGATCTAGGGGTTATAGTGGACCACAAGCTAAATATGAGTCAACAGTGTGATGCTGTTGCAAAAAAAGCAAACATGATTCTGGGATGCATTAGCAGGTGTGTTGTGAGCAAGACACGAGAAGTCATTCTTCCGCTCTACTCTGCTCTGGTTAGGCCTCAGCTGGAGTATTGTGTCCAGTTCTGGGCGCCGCATTTTAAAAAAGATGTGGAGAAATTGGAAAGGGTCCAAAGAAGAGCAACAAGAATGATTAAAGGTCTTGAGAACATGACCTATGAAGGAAGGCTGAAAGAACTGGGTTTGTTTAGTTTGGAGAAGAGAAGACTGAGAGGGGACATGATAGCAGTTTACAGGTATCTAAAAGGGTGTCATGAGGAGGAGGGAGAGAACTTGTTCACCTTAGCCTCTAAGGATAGAACCAGAAACAATGGGTTTAAACTGCAGCAAGGGAGGTCTAGGTTGGACATTAGGAAAAAGTTCCTAACTGTCAGGGTGGTTAAACACTGGAATAAATTGCCTAGGGAGGTTGTGGAATCTCCGTCTCTGGAGATATTTAAGAGTAGGTTAGATAAATGTCTATCAGGGATGGTCTAGACAGTATTTGGTCCTGCCATGCGGGCAGGGGACTGGACTCGATGACCTCTCGAGGTCCCTTCCAGTCCTATAATCTATGATTCTATGATTCTATGATTCAGCTATGGAGGAGCTGTACAGCAGCCTCACAACCTGGTCCTAGGTTGAGAGGGGTGCTGCACCTGCTTGGAGTCCTAATACTTGTGGGTGAAGAGAGAATCACCTTGTATGGGGTGCACCATAGCAGAGCAACTGCCTTGCTCCTCTTGCTCACCTCAAGAGGCACAAAGGTGGGGAGTTCCTATTTTACAGAACATAGGTCCATGGCAATGGGGCTGCCCTGCTGAACACCTGCTAAGGTTAGGGACACTAAAGGTTCTCTCCTGCTGACTTTATGAAGCCTGCAGAGAAGAATAGAGCACTTGCATAAATGACCATAACTGGTCTCTTACATCCCTTTTAATGCTTAGGGTTTATTTTTCATACAGTGCTCTTCCTCTAACTAGTTAGATTATAAGCTCTTTGGGGTAGGGACTGTCTTTTTGTTCTGTGTTTACACAGTACCTACCACAATGGAGTCCTGGTCCATGATGAAGGCTCCTAGGTATTGTAACAATGCACTTGTCATATTTTGTATAAGGATTATGTTATTGACTTGACTTTAGCAAAACTTTTGATACGGTCTCCCACAGTATTCTTGCCTGCAAGTTAAAGAAGTATGGGCTGGTTGAATGGACTATAAGGTGGATAGAAAGCTGGCTAGATCGTCGGTCTCAACGGGTAGTGATCAATGGCTCCATGTCTAGTTGGCAGCTGGTTTCAAGCGGAGTGCCCCAAGGGTCGGTCCTGGGGCCAGTTTTGTTCAATATCTTCATTAATGATCTGGAGGATGGCATGGACTGCATTCTCAGCAAGTTTGCAGATGACACTAAACTGGGAGGAGTGGTAGATACGCTGGAGGGTAGGGATAGGATACAGAGGGACCTAAACAAATTAGAGGATTGGGCCAAAAGATACCTGATGAGGTTCAACAAGGACAAAGGCAGAGTCCTGCACTTAAGACGGAAGAATCCCATTCACTGTTACAGACTAGGGACCGAATGGCTAGGAAGCAGTTCTGCAGAAAAGGACCTAGGGGTTACAGTGGACGAGAAGCTGGATATGAGTCAACAGTGTGCCCTTGTTGCCAAGAAGGCTAACGGCATTTTGGGTTGTATAAGTAGGGGCATTGCCAGCAGATCGAGGGACGAGATCATTCCCCTCTATTCGACATTGGTGAGGCCTCATCTGGAGTACTGTGTCCAGTTTTGGGCCCCACACTACAAGAAGGATGTGGAAAAATTGGAAAGAGTCCAGCGGAGGGCAACAAAAATGATTAGGGGGCTGGAGCACATGACTTATGAGGAGAGGCTGAGGGAACTGGGATTGTTTAGTCTGCAGAAGAGAAGAATGAGGGGGGATTTGATAGCTGCTTTCAATTACCTGAAAGGGGGTTCCAAAGAGGATGGATCTAGGCTGTTCTCAGTGGTACCAGATGACAGAACAAGGAGTAATGGTCTCAAGTTGCAGTGGGGGAGGTTTAGGTTGGATATTAGGAAAAACTTTTTCACTAGGAGGGTGGTGAAGCACTGGAATGGGTTACGTAGGGAGGTGGTGGAATCTACTTCCTTTGAAGTTTTTAAGGTAAGGCTTGACAAAGCCCTGGCTGGGATGATTTAGTTGGGAATTGGTCCTGCTTTGAACAGGGTGTTGGACTAGATGACCTCCTGAGGTTCCTTCCAACCCTGATATTCTATGATTTTATGATTCTATGTGTACCTATACAGTAAAATGTATAATGCACTTTCAGGTACTGTAGATATAACTTACTAGTGGTATCTTATCTGTAACTTTATAGGCTCTTTTGAATATGAAGATATTAGAACTTTAGAACAGCTGTCCAGATTTTCGGAATAGACTTAAAAACCATTGGTTTAATTTAACTATTTAACTATTTATATATTAATATAAAATTTATTCAGAACCCTGGGGGCACTCCATCAAGGGTGCTTTAGAAACTCACAGTGAACAAAGTATTTAATTTGGCAGAGCATATTTATAAACACGAGAACAAAAATTAAGTAATCACCTTGATTTTTTTCTCACATAAACATCAATTAATATGTTAAGAGCTTTAATGTATCATTCATTATGTTAATGCAGAAGAGTCTCATTTCACAAGCTCAATCTCCCCACATGTAAACCACTATTATATATTAATTTTGCAGAAAAAGTCAAAGTATGCAAAGAAGAGAAGTTTATAATACCTGGGAAAATACAACTGAAGCAATACACCACCTGGCAAATATTACTGAGATGAAGCTCACTTTCATTTAGGCAGAACAGTCATAATAGAAAGCTTCAAGGTGTCATGATACATTATCAGCCATCTGTTTAAAGAAAAGTTAATTGCTGTGGAACAAAAATTACAGTCCAGCAAATTAGTTGTTAGTAAAGCAACTGGTAAATCATTCATATGATGTTTCAGACTGAAGTGTAGCTGGAAATTATTATTGCAGACAGTCCACCTGGCACACAGAAAAGCAAAACTTTATTAAAGGCCAAAGAAAATGAACAATTAAATGCAGCACAAATTGCTTTACAATTAAGGGAAAAGGGGAAGACCATGACATTTTGCTAACAGCACAACATATTTACCCCTTTTTTTTTTAAACTTCATCTAAAGCTTAGTTAGGTAGAATAGAACTGTAAAATAACAAAGGAAATTTTACATGTTTACATCAAACAAATGTAAAAATCACAATGGCTTGACAAAAATGTGTGTGTGTATATATATGTGTGTATATGTTGGCTTACACTTGTAAAACGTGGATAAATTATAGAACTGCTCCACACTTTCATACTTGAATAGTTTCCTTTAAAAGTCAGATTTAACTGCCAGTTGATTAACTGTCTGGCTATATTAGCAGAGTATTTGTGACTTACAGTGGTTAGTAAGGTTTGTCACAGGTCCTAGAGAGCGCCCCTTCCTGGCCACTCACTAGGACTGCTGTGTGGAGAATCCAAGCCTTGGGTGCAGCGGCGGCTCCAGGCACCAGCACTCCAAGCACGTGCCTAGGGCAGCAAGCCGCGGGGGCTGCCCTGACGGTCCCTGCGAGGGCAGCAGTCAGGCAGCCTTTGGCGGCATGCCTGCGGGAGGTCCGCTGGTCCCGTGGATTCAGCGGCAATTCGGCGGCAGGTATGCCGAACGCGGGACTGGGGACCTCCCGCAGGGCGGCAAAAAAAGCTAGAGCCGCCCCTGTTTGGGTGCTCTTGATCGTCTGGAGTGTATTAAACTTATAGAGCTTGAACAGAGTCTAGGCACTGCCCCAATCTTGGGGTCCCTAGGCACACTCTTAGGGTGCAGGCATATCTGGCACCCCCCTTCTGAGCGTTGGAACCCACTGTCCAACCGCCTACCCCCTCTGGGCAGAGCACTGACCCCCCTCATTCTCCAAAACTTAAACACGTCCCTGTCTCAGAACTGCCCAACAGGTATGAAGATTCTGGTTTACAGTTTAATTCCCCCAGGGGCACACTAGTTGTGAAGCAGTCAATACACACACACACACACTTCAGTATATCCACTTTATGCTCTTTATATTTAATAATATAAAGCACCACCGAGTACAGATCACACAAAACAAGAAAACATCCTAAACACAGGGTCCCTCACTAGCTCATCCTTCCCTTGGGTGATCATCTATGTTCCAACAGGAAGGGTCTTTCACCTCATTGCCTACCCTGCCCCTAGAGCAGCCTCTGTCACCTTACTCTGGTGCAAGATGGCACTTGTTCCCAGTTCCCCCTTCTGAGTCCCTTTATAGACTCCTTCTGGGGTCACCTGCTTATTTTGTTCTCCTCCTGGTAACTTTCCATTACTTCCAGCCCACCCCCACCCTTCAGACAAGAGGAACAAATGTCTTCTCCAAGATAAAGCAAACACATTGTCCCAGGGTATTTTACTTTGAACAGAAAATGCTGATCACTCACCATTGTCTCTGGCCTTGCAGAGAGATGACACAGCTCTGCTTACTCATGGGGGATCTAAATACATGTAGACTTCCCAGGACAATAAATTCATAATACAATTTCATTAAATCATCCACAAGTCAGAAATGACACAGACAGAGCCCCCAATTTGTCGCAAGATTAATAACAAGTACTTGTTTCCCATATAAAGTGCATATCTCTGTAGATATGTCAAAAAGGCATCTCTGTTTTTTTAATGCATGCCATTCTGACTTCATTTTTTCACAGCTTTCATTGCACAGAAAATAATCTCAGAGGAGACATTAGAAGTGGAATGTAGTGAAGAGCTCAAATCAATCTTTTGTTCTTCTAATTTAACTGCTTAATCCTTCTGACCACAGTGCAAAGAATTCTTTACAGTACTGTGATTATTTTTTTTTACAACAACGTATCAACAAAGACTGCCAGGGTAGCTTCCTTTACTGCTATTTCTTGAACTGAGTCTCTTTTATCTCTCTGCTATCAAGCTACTTCCAACATATGGCAAGGAGAAAAACCTCTTCTTGGCCTCTTAGGATATGTAGCAGTGATCCAATGCCCAGGCAAGGCTCAATATTGGCTCCAGTGCTGTTCAGGGTTTATATGCTTGCACTAATATGCTGACAAACCATCTTAAGGGCATCTGAAATAGGATGTCTCAAACTAACAAAAATTAAGATCTTTGTGTAAGCTCAAAAGCTTGTCTCTCACCAACAGAAGTTGGTTCAGTAAAAGATATTACCTCACCCTTCTGGTCTCTCTAAAACGTAAATTCTCACAGAACTGAAATTCTTCTTTTTGTCTTGTCTGTGTACTATGAACGTAAATTCTAAACAGGTGGAAAGGGAAGCATGAGAGAAACGTTCCTTCCTGCTCTTTAGTTTTCCTCAAAGTGAATTTCTGTCATATTGAAAAGCTAAGTTTCTCTGATATAGTTGACAATTTGTTACTGGGTGCATAGCACAGGGATCTACCTATTGAAAAGAGCATGTGGTGCAGTCATGGTGCATACAGAATAGAATTAGGAAGAGGCATATCTATCCCAGTGTTTTCTGCTGAATAAAACGTTTCCAAGTGTGAGTGCTGCTTCTACACTGATAGCTACAGACAAGTGCTCTGATGCCCAGAATTAGCTTTTCATCCAGTCACCGAAGTATTGGGCAGTGAGGTGGGCTTACCTGCCACTAGAAAGTTATCTTCTGCAAATAAATGCATTTTCTCTGTTCCTGCAACTGCGCCATGTTGGATGGATTGCAAGAGGATGTTCCACAAGTAGCAGTTAAAGTTTCCTGTACGGAAATCTAGGATGTGAAAACCTGTATTCCTCCTTCAGGATTTCTAGAACTGCACTATAGGTTCAAAATTAAAGGATTTTGAGACATGTGAGTAACACAATTAAAATTTACCTCCAATCGTGTGGCATTTACCATTCAGAATAGCATATGACCAGCCCACAGAGCAGTCAGGCAACTGCCTTACTTTGCAGTTAATCTCTCAGCATATGTGTAGCGTGCCTAGCCATTTGAGAGCACCATCTTCAGCCAGGTGAAGAGCCAGTAGCCTGGTGTCAAAGTAAGTCAATGGGCACTCATCAAGGATATTCAACATAGTCTTTGCAGTTAATAAAAGCATTTGAATCACTGCATTTGTTAGTGCAGTCTAACTTTTTAAAAAAAAAGATTCCTTAGAGGAAAAATTCATGACAGAGCAAAGTTTTCCTTTCAGCCTGGATGAATTTGAAAAAGGAAGTTCCAGTAATAGAAATGCACAGAAAGGCTGTTACCTAGCACATATGCCAGCACCATTTTAGACCTCTTGAAGAATATGGAGACTCCTTTTTTATTACAGATTTTATGGAGCCATCTGTAATCTGTTGAGGACCATACATTTTCCAAACTTTAAAATTTAACCTTTTTGAGTCAAATGCCAGAAAGTCTACTCTGTGCACAACAATAGTTCATGAGGAACGAGGAAAGCTTGAAGTGGTCTCCATTGCAATCAATGGTCCTTCCCAGCAGGAATTCTCCCCACTCTCACTGCAGGATTTTGGGAACCAGCATAGCTGGCTGAATGTAAATGTTTCACTGATGACCCCGGCCACATTTTTTCAAAAGCTGCCTCTAAGTTTGAGTCCATATGCAAAAATGTTGTATGTGAGAAGCCCTGTGTGCCAGTTGGGTAGCAGTGTGCACAGATGTTGTTTTCATGAAAAACTGTAGATTTAGAGGCACAGGTGAGGCCCTAAGAAATTTCATCTCTGTACAGTAAGTACAGCACTCTGCTACAACATTCATATGTGAAAACAGTTCAGCCATTAAAAGTGTGGTATCTGTAAAAACAGCCATGCTAGAAAACAACCATTTAGGGACCCATTCCCATACAGTTGTTCCATGTAAATTGCATATAGCAAGCTGAAGCAGCCATCTAGCATACTACTGTTCATGCAATATAGTAGTTATTACTTCATATCTTGCAGTGAATGCACATGTAACAGGGTTAGGGTTATTGTAAAATGGGACCCTACCCCACCCTGTTATCTCAGTGGGACAAGAAGCAACCCACCTCTGACCCCCGGTGTTATTCAGAGGAACAGGCTGGGTGTGGTTCCCCACCTGTGGGAAGGGTGGACATGAGTCACTCCAGGGGACTTCCTTCCCCTGATCTACCTAGTGAGGTCATACCAGCAGGGCCTTGACTACTGGGTCCTCAGAACACTCTGGGATTGTGTTTAAGGCCACAATCCCATTACCTTTCATCTAGAGGGACATCACAGCTGCTCGTGAGACCCTGGGACTGCGGTGAAGGAGCTTCCAAATTGTCTCATCCTCTCTTCATGGTATCTCCTCTACAGTTGCTCCTCTTACCCACATCAGATCCATCTGTGAGATGGAGTGCTCTCCCAGGTTACTAAATAGATTCTCCATAATTAATGTCCTGTAACTGGGATAGTAGCTTTATCTTGAGCTAAACTGTTAAAAAGGGCACACACACAAAACACCATATTAAATAAAATAGATTTATCTCTTTCAGGAACAGCCTAAAAACAGGAGAAATCTTGTTAGCAGGCTTCAAAATATACTAAGCAATCCTCACACTACTTCCTATGCTCAGATGAAAAAACATACTAAACTATTTATTCTATATGTATGTCAATGGGTTATTTATGACTGGGTATGCTACCAGGTATTGGGAAGAGGATCTACAGATGGATGTTATATCCAGGTAATTATACAGCTTCCAAGGACTGTTAAATCCCAATTAGTATGGATAGTAATGATAGTGTTCATTCTCTACTATAATCTGGCTTCATGTCAGTTTTGTGCGTCTCAAACTCATACTATCCTAGGATTAGTAAAATGGCATAGTTGAGTCTGTCACAGTATTGAAGACTATAATTGATGTCGGGGGATCATCCAACTTAGGCTATGAAACAGCCAATGCTATATCTGTGCCATAACTGTGATTTTGAAGCTGAGTTGTACCTTTGCAATTCTAGTCATGTGAATGTGTGAAAACATAGGGAGTCTGAGACTGAAAGCACCCGTGTATTCACAGCCTACATATTATTGTAATAATCTTTGTACACAATATGCCTTGTAAGATATCATTTGAAAACTATTAACTCGCTGGATAATAACATCATGATGGAATGTATGTAGCAACATTATATGTGAAGTTATGAAATCCCTCTGTATGATGTTATTAGCACATGTTCAAAACCACACAGCCATGCAAAAGTTGTTAAACAGGTCTAACCTAATGAAAGGAATGTGTGTTTACTTCAATTTACATTTAAGTACTAAACAGGGTCCTTAAGACAGCAGGAGACAAAGCAAATTTGCATTTTAGTAAGCATAGGTGAGAAGAAGAAGCATGGAGCTTCCTTCACTATCAGCCTCCATGTCATTTTGTACTGCTTGAATAAATTTTACTTTGAAGGGTAACTCTCAGAAGAATCTACTTCAGAAGTGCACTAGACTATAAAAAAAGGGGCAGAGAACCCTACATTCTCTCACTTTCTATTGCCTAAGAAGAGGAAGGCACCCCCAACTCTGGGTGAGATCCTGACCAAGGAAAGGATCAGTCACCATCTTGCTGGAAGACTGTTGGTCAGAAATGCCATCTTAACAAAGCCTTCAACCAAAATTTGCTAAATTAAGTTTCAGACTTTTAGATGTGTGTTTTCACTTTTATTTCCTAACCTTTTCTCTTATACTTGTGTAAGCAGGCTCTGAATGAATTCTCCTCTGACAGCTAGTTGGGGAGGGGGAGAGACTTCAGGAGCAAATGATATTTACATGAATACCTACTTTGCCAAGATATCCAGGTGATAGAGCTGTGTTGCTCAAAGTGATCAACTTTGGCTGGTGTTGGGTTACAAATCACTTTAATACTGACTGCAGGGGTAGTGAAATGTTATCAATGTTGTTGTCTTTACTGTAAGAGTAAAGGGGAGCAGAACTGTGTTTAACCGGTCCCAAATGAGGAGGGTCACCCTCAGCTGAAAGGACCTCGTTAAGCCAGGGGCTCGAATGCCAGAGCCATGTGAAAGTAAGAGGGGTGGGGACAGGTGTCCCAGCCAGGAGGTGGAGACTCTGCCTAAGGGTCCTCGTGTCTGGTTTAACCTGTTCCTCCCCACTGTTCAAAGATAGAGTTAAATAGGCTTCATAAGGAGCCTTTTTGTTATTTTAAAGTACTTAAATGAGAGCTGAAATAACTTGTGGGGCAGCATTTCTGCCCAGCCTGCAAAGAGCAGAAAATCACTAAGAGACTGACCTGCTGAGGTCACAGCAGAGAGGCATGTGGCAGCAGGTGACCGACAATCAGCAGGTGACTGACAATCAGCTGGCAATGCAGCCAGCGACGAGCAGGTGGTGAGGTGGCCAGCAGAGAACATGAGGTAAAAAGCACTTCCCCACGTACTCTGGGGCAGGTGTCCTGCTCACCGTTTTATGTTTATGGATCCTGTTTGTGGTATTTTCCCTAATTAATGTCAGGTGACTTCCCTCCTGTCATTAAAAGTTTCTTTTTACACTCAGACTCTGTGCTTGTGAGTGGGGAAGTATTGCCTCTCAGAGGCGCCCAGGGGTGGTGTATAATTTTCCCAGGTTACTGGGTGAGGGCTTGAACGAGTTCTATTGTTGAAAAGGAACCCCTAGATATTGAACCCGGCCCTGGTTGCTGCCAGCTCCACCTGGCAGAAAGGTTATACTTGAATTCACTTAAAATCCTATCTTTTTCTTTTTCTTTCTTTTCTTTTTTTTTTTTAACCTAAACCAATCCTGTACTGTGTTTAAACTGAACTGTTTGGTAACTCTGGTGAAAGTGGCAAACTGTTGAATATTGACTCTTTATAGGAGCAACAGACGTTAATATCTGAACTGTCCAGGAGATGGCTGGGAAAACTGGGAGTGGAAGTATGTTGGGGTCACCCTGCAAGTAGTAACTAAGGCTGATGGAAGCCAGAGTCTGACTGGCATGTTGCTGACAGAGTGCTGGGGTCAGAGCTGCTGAAACAGGGCTACAGATGTACACAGACACTAATGGTGTGACTTATATGCTATTTGGCTGTTTTGTGAGTGGCCCAGGTTGGGAACTACAACAGCAAAACATCGTGAGGCACCCAAGGTTGCAGGGCAGATGGTGACAGAACCTCTCACAGGTTTGGATGACACCCCAGAATGTGACAGTCTTACATATAATTTTGTACCATGCTTTTGGTGTCTTGAAGGGAAGTTGCAGAACAGATGGCTGCAGTCTGAATCCCCCACTATCATATATACAGACCCCCAGGAGGCATTGTGGAGGGAGGAAGCTTCTGAAATCTGCATGCATCCTATGAGATACCACAAGACAAAGGTCATCCACACCTGGTGTGGGAGCACCTGTCCACCCTTCAGCATTCTGACAATGAAACACTTTTGAAGCTGTGGTTCCAGCATTCCCCTCTTAGGGAGAGACCCCAGCATCAAGGTTGCTCTCTGCAAAAGGTAGTACAGCTTGGGGCTGTGTGCCTTCTGGAGTGGAGTTACAGATGAGCAGAGAGAGACTTTCCCCAGCTCTGGTCTTGCCTCAGGCTCTCTCCTTACAGAGGAAAAGACAGTAGTGTCAGGGAGGTGGCATATCCCTCCACTTTGACAGAGACTTGGGAAATCTGCAAACAGTCCCTTCTGTACATGGCTACTGGGGATACGTTCTGGGCCGAAGATGGACATGACTCTTTCAGGACCTCCCTGGTATGCAGTGAGAAGGTGCGGCATGCATTCCCCCTGAGACCAATCAGAGAGGGAATGTGCAAACCATGGCCCTGCCTCTTTTTCACCCGTCTGAGTGTCTAATGCTCAGGACAGCACCTGGACTGTAATTGGCTGTTGCTTGTGCAAGTGGTGGGAGAAGGTTCTTTGAGCATTACCCTTTGCAGGAGCCAGCAACAACCTCTACTAAAGAATTCCATTAATGAAAGGAAAAGGGTCCACCTAATTAGAAATATAGGACAACTACTAATATAACCTCGGGGATTGTCTGTATAGGTGCTGCATTGATTACTGCAAACATCTAATAGAGGGTCCTGATTCTGAAACCCCACTCATGATTAGCATTTACTTGCTATCCACTGTGAGTAAGAATTGCAGTATTGGGCCCACACGTGACAACGTGTATGATGGCTGATCAAAATTGAAAGTGGCATCTTAATAGATTTGCCATAGTCAGTGATGGAGATATTACCTGTCATGCTTTGAAAGCAGCCTGTGCCTCTATGGTAGTCTGAAAAGCACTAGAACACGTCCATGTGGTTCTAAAATTAAGGTAGTACAACTGCAAGAATCTTGTCCCCAAAGATTTGAATTTTTGTGACTAATCCCCCTCCAGCCGTATTTAGAAATTCTCACGAAATTACTTCCCTTTGCCTGTGAGGCTGGGGATGAATAGCAAACTGTACTAAGCCTTTGCTGACAATTCAAGCTGCTCTGAGTCTGGGAATGAATAGAGCAATTCCCAGTCTGCTGACGCAAGGCGACAGAAGACAACTGAGAATGAGATTACTGTATCCTACCTAATCTCATTCAGATGGGGATTCACTTGCTGTACAGGAGTATGGAGTCTTAAAATTAAAAGCTTACAAGTTCCTAAATATTTTTTTAAAAATTCAATTCTGGGACCATTCAGGCAAGAGAAGACCTTGGACTGGTGATAGGCCCCAGGACAACCCAAATTCTCTGGCTCATCAGATTTTGGCTATAAATAACTGTAGTGTTTACAGTCTTCCAGAGGATGTGCTGGCCTTCATTTTGATATTCTGAGGGTCCCATATGACCCTTGGTCTGAGATCCCATCATAGCTAAATCATGATGGGATCTCTTTCTAATTTTAGTTTGTTAAAAACAGGAGAGAAATCAGAAACTCAGATAGAACATTATTTAAGAAATGTTTTCTTAAATATCATACATTTAAAATGTAAGGTATTTATGAACAAAACATCTGTTTTCAGTGCACTCGGTTCTGATTGGTTCTTTATTATTTTGATAAAATAAAGTATTTAAAATATATCTACATTGAAGTTTTTTTCTCTCCCAATTACTTCTACACTGGAGAAATCCTATAAATTCATGTTAGATGATATTACATTTGAAAATGTGTGTTTACGCAAATACTCTCTGGTAAACATGATGACCTGGCTTAAAATCTTGCCAATTGCCTGAGATATAAGACTCAATACTGTGAGGTGCTGAAAACCTCATGGAGGGGTGGGGGAAGAGAGTAAGAAAAGTGCCAAGCATCCTCCACTCCCATTGAAGAACAAGATACTACTCCGTGTGATAAGGATGGCAGAAGTGAGTTATAAATGTGCCAAATTTTCAAAACTGGCTTACTTCTGTGCCCCTAAAAATATCAGGATGTTTTAAGGAAATGGCAGAAGTCTCCAGATATCAGAAAGGAGGTTGTTCCTCCAGAAATTCCAAAGGGACCAGAATCGGGAAGCACTGGAAATTTCAGGAGCGCCAGTTTATATTTATATTTTGCAACTCAGTTTAAAGATTCAATATATTTGGCAAAGCAGCAGGATGCTTATCTGAAACAGAGGATAGCTCTGGGCCAGATTCTCTGAATCCTTTGTATATGAGTTAACTTTTGGGGGAGGAGGGGAGGACTTCCCAGCAGGGGTAGAGCTGGTGTAGCTTGCTCCTACATGCCCATTGCACCAGTGGTTGGAGAGAGATCTGAGGGCATGGAGGAAGTAGTGAGGTGGGGGAATAGCTGGAATTCTTGGCACTTTGCCTATCCCCAGTTGATGGACTGTCTTTTAGGGGCTTTTGCCAGCTGGCATGAATTAGAGCAGTTTATAGGCTTAGATTCTTTAATGAAAGATAATACAAAAGTACAAAGCATTATTATTATTCAGCTAGTTTCGTGAACAGCTTAATTTTTTCCCCCACTTCCACTTCTCCCCAAAATACCGAGTGCAGTTTGGTTGAAAGAGAGTTTTCCTCAAACTTCAAATGCATTTTAAATCTCTGAGTTAGCTCCTATGTTTTCCTAGTGGTACCATTTTTAGCCTGGGTCCATGGTTATGTTAAGGCAATTATCAAATTGTCTTTACTCATTTATGTGAACCATTAAAACAATGCCCTTTCCTGCCTCTGATACAATGGGCACTCATCAACGACTTTCCTATTAATTACATGCCTCAGTGGGCACTTCTTGATTGAAATATTCTCTCACTTTTTCCTTTGTTCTGTGCTAGCTAAATTACTACTCGGTTTTGAACAAGTTATGTGGAGAACAATAGAGTCTGTTCCTACAATATGCCTTCTACATTTTTGTACCCTTGGAAATGCTACACTCCAGGGCCAACGATTAGCCTGGAAGGGGCAGGGATAATAGTAGGTGCTTCAGCTGCTCCTCAGATCCTGCCAGTGAGGGAGGGTTTCCATGGGGCAAGAGGTTAGGTTATGTTAGTTCTCATGCTGTCTGGATAGCAGAAAGGCCACCAAATGCATTATGTGCCTCCTTGATGTACTGTCCTGAGCCAAGTCTGCCATGTTACAGAGTAGGTTGCCTGTGAGGGACAAGTGTCTGATGCCAACCAGCCATCATGTTTTAAGTCTTCCAGGAGATGGTTTTTGCTCCGGTGAAAGTAGGATGGAAAAGTTGCAGATGAGTCTCACAGGGAAGTGGGTAAGCATTTGGAGCAAATGACCATACCACCTTAGATAAAATTGAGTGACAGTTTGAGAGATCAGGACCTGTTTAGTTAGAAAATAGATCTCTAATTCAACTTGAATGTGTACCCCATTTGATGTTTTAAATCACTTGAAGATGCTTCGGGTGGATGGTGACCAACTTCCTTTCAATTCTGACAGTAAAGGGCCAGGTTTCAGTCCCAGAGGTCAGGACACTGATCGCTGAAGCACTATATATCCTCAGCTCTGTCTCTCTACTTATCATAGGGCAGTAGGGTAGATGGGAAGGATGTGAGCAGGAAGCAATGTGAGGAGGCCCCAGATAGTGTATAGCGCTCACTGAAGCGTATCTGCTAGACTTACTATTTTTATTCCAATAGCGGCTAATGATTCCAAACAAAGACTAGGGTTCATTGTACTAGGCACTGTACAAATGAACCACTCATATTCCCTGCTCCAGAGGGCTCATAGTTTAGGATTTATACCATGCACACTAGATGAATAAACAGAGAAATAAGGGGAGGAAAGGCAACCACAGGGACTAGTGAACTAGTGGTTCTCAACTTTATTTAGTCTATGACTCACAAGAAGGCTTATCCCACAAGCAGGCTGCACAGCCCCTTGATGTGCAGCTTCCCTTGCCTCTCACCTGAGCCCTGTGCTTGGTGGGGAGGGGAAGTGAGGAATGTTCAGATTAGGGTGGTGTCAGCAAGAGGAAGGAGAAGAGAAGCAGCTCTTCTTCCCCCCACCTCGGTTCCCATTAGGTCTTAGATGTGAGAATTTTGCAACTTTGAACACATAGCTGCAACCCACACTCTTGGGTCACCTCTCACCAGTTGAGAATTGCTGAACTGGGCAGTGGCAGGGCTGTCCATATCCCTGGCTCATAGAACTGGCTTCTGGTGGCCACAATTGGATATGCATGGTCTGGTACAGGAACTGGATCGTTGCCATTTCTAGCGGGCTAGAGAGAGCGCCTCTCTGCTAAAATGCTTCAGGAGATGCCTGTGGCTTGCTCGGGAGGGGAAAGGAGGCTGATGTTGTGACTGGAGTTAGGAGAACTCCTGTTCAAGAGTAAAATACTTTAATTCACTGACATGTAGCCCTACTCAGCATGTATTTTTATAAGTCAAAAGAGATAGCTCAGTTTCTATTAAGAAACATTTCTGCCCCTTTCAAATTGTTGTAGTGTGTTATGTATTTTTCGAATGATATGTTATGTACTTTGCTGAGCTTCATACTTACTCTATTTTACCTGTAACAGTTTTTAAATCCTTCACAGTTAGTTAGTCGATAGTATAATTATTTTAGAAGCTTGGAGGCGGTTGGCCATGGCTTTTGTTTTTTGGTTTTTATCTTTTGGGAGAAGATGATTGGCCACTTAATTCTCATAAACTGACAACTTATCGTAATATCTGCTTCATAGTAAGGGTGGGATTCAAGTCTTAGATGTCAGGTACAAAATTTTATATAAAAGAGTCAGCATTTACCAACAATAATGACACCATGGTATTTTAAATATTGCAGTTATTTCCTGCTTTGAGTACGAGGGAAAACTCTAGTATCCCAGATAACAACGTAGGCAAACAGTAATAACAACTTCTAATGGCAACCTGTGTACTTAACAGCTATTGATACTGGAAATCAATGAATTGTGAAGTTCAGTAAGTTACGGAATTACGGGTAAGCTGAAACGTTCTTTAGGGTGGATAGTGATTTTGCGTGTGTGTGTGGTGCCTAGAAGAAAGTGGTCCCGCCTATAACTGGGCCCTTTAGACACTACTGCAATACAAATAATAAAGTTCAGACCCAAACTTTCCCAGAGGTATATGGGTCCGTGTTTTCAGAGTTTCTTCATTTAGTAATGCATTATGTATAGATCTATAAGACACACCCTAAGACAGAGTTGGGCAAACTACAGCCTGCAGGCCACATCCGGCCCGCGGGACTGTTCTGCCCGGCCCCTGAGCTCCTGGCCCAGGCTAGCCCCCGGCCCCTCCCCCGCTGTTTCCCCTTCCCCTGCAACCTCAGCTCACTGTGCCGCGGGTGCAATGCTCTGGGCAGCAGGGCTGCAAGCTCCTGGGGTAACGCAGCTGCAGAGCTGGGGTCTGACCCAGGGCTCTGTGCTGCGCTGTGCGTGGCTGGCTCCAGTCAGGAAGGGGAGGGGGGGTTAGATGGGGTGGCGGGGGGCAGTCAGGGATGGGGATTCCGGGACTGCTCAGGGGACAGAGAGCAGGAGAAGAGGATGGGGCAGGTGTCCCGGGGGGACCATCAGGGGGTGAGAAGCAGGGAGAGTCAGATAGGGGCCGGGGGCCAGGCCACGCCTGGCTGTTTTGGGAGGCAAAGTCTCCCCTAACTGGCCCTCCATACAATTTCTGAAACCTGATGCGGCCCTCAGGCCAAAAAGTTTGCCCACCCCTGACCTAAGACAAGGTTTCCCATAGTTTGTCACAGCACATTCCTGCCCCATCCTTATAAGCCCAACAAAAGTACTTTGGGTTCTTCTAATGTTGAAGAGGAAAAACCTAGAAGCCTCATCCACCAGCAGTGAAAAGAATTTTTGAATTGTCCTTCATTGTGGGGTCCTTTCTTTCTTTCTTAAAGGTGGAACGAAGCCAACCCATATGTATAGTTCAAAATGAGATGCTCACAAATCCTTGAATAGTGAACTTCATTATGGAGATGGAAACCTGCCAGCACCAAGGAAGGTTGTTCTAGCTTATATTAGTTTGTCTGAATTATTGGAGTCACCTTCACAGTGGTTAGGATCTATGCTTTGGGCACTAAACAGGATCATGTTTCCTTCTTAGAAGATGTAGTCTGCTCTACATAGGTAGCAAATCATACAATTGGCTCAAAGAGGTGAGCATATGATACTGCCTTTTAATTAACAAATTTTCAACTAGCTAAATAAGTATGCCCTTGATGTTTTTCAGTAATAATGCCATTATCCTAACAGCTTTTTCTTAGAAAAAGACATCATGCATCCACAAGTATACTCACCACTGTAGGAGGAAAATAACATCAAGCAGACTGAAAGAAGAACAGGAGTACTTGTGGCACCTTAGAGACTAACAAATTTATTTCAGCATAAGCTTTCGTGGGCTACAGCCCACTTCTTCGGATGCATAGAGTGAAACAGTGCATCTGAAGAAGTGGGCTGTAGCTCACGAAAGCTTATGCTGAAATAAATTCGTTAGTCTCTAAGGTGCCACAAGTACTCCTGTTCTTTTTGCAGATACAGACTAACACAGCTGCTACTTTGAAACCCATCAAGCAGACTGGTTTGCTTAACAAAGCCAATGATAAACTGTTACATATTTTCAGTTGTCAGAATTCAATCTTTCTCCTAGCTGAGGCATTATTCAGGGTATCTGTGACAAGGAAGCTGCAACAGACCAAAGCTGAGCTACAAGAGTCAGAAAACAATTGCCAGAATGCATATTCAACAATCTATGTGTTGGCAAATACTAACCTTTTAATTGCAACTGCTGTACTTGCCCAACAGTTATCGGGGTTTTCAGAATCCAAAACAGTGGTAACTTAACTGTTTCATTCCAGGCGGTGTCAGGAATAAATCAATAGGAATACAACAATTTCCATCTGATAAATGATTAATCCTAGTATGTGTGCTTTTATCTAAAACTACAATTTATTAGATTTAAGCACACACAGACATAAGAAATAGATAGTTACCCACAGTCTGAGATGGTTTTGAGTAATCACCAGCTGGACTTCCAGGGGCCCTCTTTCCGTCCAGCTGATGGAGAGTTTAGATGACAGCTCCTTTCCTGGAGAAAGTTCCCTCGGACTGCTCTGAGGTATTTACTTTCACCTAATCTTTTATAGCTAACTCTAACAAAACATATAACCTATAGTGACTCCTAACGGGTCAGCATAATAACTTCTACCTGATCACCAATTCTCCTAATTTCAACAAACTACTCATTTTCTCAAAGCATTTCTAATATTTCCAGCCATAACAACAATATATCAGGGGCACCTAAAACCAAGGTTGCTATTCACTCACTCTCTTCCATAACTTTCTGTCCCAGCCTCCCATTCTGATTAACAAACTGAAAATATGCAGCTGTCTGACCTTGTCTCACAAAGGCCTAAGATTATTCCTAGCTATGTGATGTTTGGTTTTCAGCTAGCAGTGGCTGAATATACAAAATGGCTGACTGCAGTACTGTCAAGTTCTGGAATACATGCAGAAATGTCAAATTCTGGGGCAACAACTACACAGAAGGTATTTGGTATTGCCAGTTTTCCCCCTATATCTATAAACTTCCTGTTCTGTAGTATCTGTTGGCAAATGCGGACATTAACGGGGATCACTCTGAATGCCCACCCACCTGCCTGACCATAGCTCCTCCCCTCCAAGTTGGAATCTTGTTCTAATAGACATAACACTCCCATTTGAAGCTAATGAAAAAGAAGGTGCAATAATAACCTTAAACAAAACCCCAGATAATTTCTTACTGATATTCCAGTACAGCCTAGAAGCCTCAAGCAAAATCAGTCTTGTTGTACTAGCTGATGTATGAATACATATAAAGAGACAGTTCCTGCCCAGCCTATACGAAAGAATGGAGGCCCCAAAACAATTCCCATAAGGCCCTGAATGTAGAAGGAAGTGCAGTTTAATGGTTTATTGAACTATTTTGAAACTAAACATTTTAGGTCAGTTTTTTTTAAAAGAAATATTCCTAACTGGGTCAAACCAACCTGAAATTAAATATCCAATTTCAATTTTCCTGACTGAAAATAAATAAATAAAAAGATTCCCCCTATCTGTGCATTGCCTTAAGGAGTTGTTTTTTGGGGCCCTCATTCTCTCTGGCAGGTTTGGCTTCTTTGTAGGACTATATCTTCCCAAACTTCAATGTAAATTGTCCTCTGACTGAGTTCCATGGTGCACCACTGGAGTCACATGATGCTGCACATATTATATGCTAGATGTAGTCTGGCCAGGGAGCATGACCAAATAGGGGAGAACGGGGACATCAGGCTCCTGAACTACAACTCCCATGAGGCAATGTGCCATTATGGGGAAAATGCAATTTAACATTTAACTGACTCAAAACAAAGCACTTCCGGTCACTTCAATAAACTGAAATAAAACTTCTTGATTTTAGGAATGCTGAAATTTTTCATTTAGGTCCAAAATGTTGAAATGAAACATTTTGACATCTCTGAATCAATTTTTTTCAAAGTTTCTGTCCAACCAGATTTTTGAAATTTCATTTTTTTGGTCTTAATTTTGGATGAAAACAAACAATGAAATTTGCTGTGGAAATGCTAAATTTTGCTTGCTTCTAAAAAATCCCACCCTAAATGACTCTTCTAAGGCCACAGAGGAAGCCTGTGGTAGAGCCAGAAATTGATCTCAGATCATGTAAGCCCCAGGCTAGTGACTTACCACAGGACCATCCCTTCTCCCTGGAGTTGTACATCTTCTGCAACACCTGGTAGAGGTTCTACTTTTAGCACTGAAGATCCTGGATTCAAACCTAGCTCTGCACCCAAGTGGGGTCATCATGCTCATTGCCAACCACGTCATGCAAACGTTGGCATGCACCCTACTGAAATTCTGGGCAGCGTTGTACTAGCTGGTCATGTGAAGCAGTTCTTCGTATGTGGCTTCCCCAAATAAAACATGGATTTTCCCCCAATATTAAGTATATGTATGTGGACCAAAAAAGCAGCAGAGCCTTGATCTGCATGCCTGAAACTGGTAAGTATTACTAAACGATCTGGGCTGTGGCACGTTTTTGTAGGCCAAGTAATCAGCAGTACTGAGACAGAGTAGCTGGCTATTGCAGCTCAGAAAAAATAAGTCTACGTGAATCTCCTGTGACTGAATCTGGAAGTTTCTTAGCAGTTGCTTCCATTTTACAGGTAGCTTAGTTATTGTTGTTTTGGGGCGTATGCTGACAGTCTTGTTTAAACACTTTCTAAAATGAATAGCTTATTTGGTAAAAATGCTAATTATGAGCAAAAAATTAACTTCATTGAATTTCTACAAACTTTATCTACCGCTGCAGTTGAATTGAAATGCTTTCTAAGTGGCACTTAATAATATAAAATAGACTTTCCAGAAATTGGAGCCATTTCAGATAGTTTAAGAATTACTGAGCATACAGATGCTTTTTTCTATATTTATTAGCATTTCTTTTTAGCCTTAAGAGCTACAGTATCACCTGTTAATAATTATGACAGTTTTTCAATTGTGTCCTGGAATTTCTTAGCGGGTGTCCCTGCCCAACACAGTTTGTTCATTTGTTATGTGCTAGGATATAGAAATAGAATTACATGTTCAGTGAGTTAAGATGTATATTTTATTAGGTGGGTATTTCAGTTTTCTGTGGTCCTTGACAAAATAGAACAATATAGTTAGCAATTTGCTGCCCTTGAAAAATGCAAGACATGAAATTGAGATCTAAAATTGAGCCTTTGGCTCAGTTACACAACACTGGGAAATAAAGCCTCATTATCTTTCACTTTGGGTGATCACCGAACCCTTTAAATCAACACCAGTTGGACAGAGCTAATTTTTCACATGCAAGCTAAAGTTTTCAGAGTGCGCTATATGGTACAAGGACAATGAATATGAATCTGCTCTCCCACCAGTGTAAATCAGGAGTAACTCCACTGAAGTCAACAGAGTTATGATAAGTAACCATGGTGTGAATGAGAGCAGCATGTGGCCTGTATCCTCCCTTCAGTGATATATTTATTACCTGATGCCCACCTAGACTGACAGCATGGAAGAGTTCTGTCTCTCCATTGCAAAGTGTGCCATGCCTCTCCTGAGAGCTCCACATGCCTCCCAGACTTCCTCTCTGCAACAGAACATGTGCCTACTACTACCAATTGCTTTGTGTTTGACCCAGACACTGCATCTGTCCACTTCCCTAATGAAAGGTCTACAATGAGGAAGCTCACAGAGGCCCAAGATGAAGACTGGCGGTGCATCACTGAGGCAAGGTGGGCTTAGGGAATTGGGGTTCCTTGGAGAGGGGAGGACCATGAGTGTGGGGGCACTGCTGCAGGGCAGTACCCAAGAGAAGGGGACCACAGACCAGTGAGGGACGTGGGGCCTGAAGTACAGTGGTGGAGATTGATTAGGATGCCAGAGGTAAGACAAGTAGAGACAGCAGGAGAGACACCAGTCAGCAGGAGGTGCTCTGAAGCTGGGATGAGCTAACTCTTGAGGTAATCAGCAGGAGATGCTGCAGCGGTGAGTGCCTGCTCTGTTACAGACTGACTATTGTACATTTGAATGTGAAAAATTTGATCCTCCTACCTGTAGTGATCACCCATGAGTAAAATAAAATACCATGTCTTTAGTCCCCTCAAATTAGTAGAATTACCTATTCTTAAAATCAAAGGTAAACTGTTCAAAGGCTGAAAGTAGAACTATATGAATTACTTGCAGTGAAGAATTTTTCTGAAGAATTGAGCTCCTTTTACTGTTTGAAACGAATCCATAAATGGACTTGGATTTTTAGGAATTTGTTAAATATTGAAAATTATTTGAATGGTTTACATTCAGATATTTCAGGAGGTAATCTTTTCACAAAATATTCAGTATTGCTTCAAGTATTCACTCTTTATAATTCATTGTTTACACTGTGTGACTGGGCAGCAAAGGCAAATGATATTGGTATTGGTTTTGTTCCTTGAGTAGATGACTCCTAAACACAAAGCTGTCAAGTTAGCCGCTGAACACTTACAAGTGAATATTCATGCAAATACATATTTGCATGTGTCTTCACGGTATTTTTTTCCTCCTGAAAACATTCTTGTGAACAAAACTTCAGTCCTATGAATGTCCTTGAAGTGAATAAAAATAGTCATGAATGCCATTAAAGAAAATTTATGCTTTGAATCTAAAGCAATGCTCATGACAATTTCAGCAATATTTCCCCAGATATATGGGAAAGTAAGTTTCAGGGTTATTAGAGTAACATGTACAGTGTACTGAATTTAATTCCTTTCAGGCTGAATTTAGATTTTTCTCACAGTATTTTTTGGATTGGGGAACCTTTTATATTTTTAATTAGATCTTTAATGTGGAGAACAGAACAATCTGGCAGACCATAACCAATATTAACATAATGTAAACACAGACAATGTGTCACATCTTGGCTCCTTACAAGCAAGAATAAGAAATATGATCTTCTCACCAGATCTGCAAGGCATGCTACTTCCTTGTCAGTGGGTTTGCTAATGGCAGCATTCCATTTCTCTGGCTGTGCCCTGACATCCCCCTTCCCTCTTTAAGAAATAATTTGGCAGCTCTTTTTGCCTCCTGTAGCATGTTCTTTTGCACCTGCTATAGCCTCAAATTCTTGGATTATGGGACAGTTACATCAGAAAGGACAAATTGGCAAGGACTTTTGGGTGGTTCAGGAATGAGTCCTAGTAGTTATCAGCCCAACTTTAAAAACCAAAGTACATATCAGAAGCATCTTTACTGGGACATGATGCAGAGCTTCCCTTTCTAAACTACTGCTTAATCTCTGTCTCATGATCTGAGGTTAGGAATGCCATAGACCCCACTGCTAACTGGACAGCTCAATAGATAAACAAAGAGGCAAAGCACATGAACTGAAAACAAACTAGGGCCCCAAGATCTACTAGGTAAGGATGTTACAAGAGACTTGGGGGAATTCTGAAGCAGACAAAGGCTTCTGGATGGGCAATGGTTGTTCAGGGGTGGAGAAGAAATGTTGTGTGACATGACATCCTCCAGCACTAGGCATTCCAGCCCCCTCGGTTATCAGACCAGCAAGCCTACTCTCCCCAAGCCCAAGTGACAAATCCCTGAATAGCCCTCCCTATTATTCTGGTTGTGATCTTCAGCATTCTTCTTCAAGTGACAGGCCCTATGTGTATTCCATAGTGGGTGTGCATGCACCTAAGAGCAGAAGATTGTTGCTAGCAGTGTTATTGTTCTGTACCTGTGCCCTTCTCTTCCTCGAGCTCTGAACTGAGGGCATGAGGGGTGGTGCAGACTGACTTTTCTCCAGTTCCTTCCTATTGCCCATCGGCTGAGATGGAATCTCTTCAGTGACCGCATTGTTAGCTAGCTTCTTCTGCATCTAACTGCAATTATCTGTTTTTTAAATAAGAGTTTTAGATAGTTTTTTTTTTTTTTGGAAGTTAAAGGTAGTTTTTAGTAGTTTGTGCTGGGGGGGGAGGGGCAGGATCTTCCCCAGCCTGAATCTTCTCCTGCCTCATATGGGGTGACTAGTATGCTTAAGATCCTTGGAATCAAGAACTGTGTATCCTGCCTGTGGGGCTTCCTGGTCAGCAACGACCACCTCAAGTGCCTTTACTGCCTTAGAGAAGTTCTAATCACCTCAAAGTGCAGCATTTGCTGATCCTTCCCAAGCCAAACCCACCAGGCCCATGAGTATAGGTATCAGATTCCTAACTAATCATGCTCTTAGGCCCTAGTCTGATCCTGGCCCATTGGGGGTCAGGGCATTGGGCAGAGGCATCAAGAAGTGCCTGTCTGAGCACAGTGATCTCTGGCTCCAGGGCTTATAGGAGTAGAGCTAAGGACTCACCCTCCTCCTGTCCCTGATCGGAGAAGAAACACCAGAGAAATCCCCCTCCAATTCCTCATCCAAGAAGACCTCTTCCCTTACACCCTCCAAGTCAGGTGATACTCTTCACCCCAGTATGGGACTGCCAGGAGCTCACAAGGAGCATGGTACTGTTTGCCTGCATCTGAAACTGCTGCTATCCACCAGAGCAGGCCCATCCCCAGTACTGGCAAGAGAAAAGTAAAAGTGGACATTTCCTAAACAGATGGTACCAATGCACTATGAAAAGAGTTGTTGCTGGTACCAAAGATTGCAACAAGATTAATTCTGCTGGTGCTGCAAAAAGAAAGGAGCCCATTCCATCCCCTGGCATCTGGGGATAGATGTTCACATCCTCTTGGCCTGGAATCCCCAATCCTGTCGGAACTGATTCTGACCAGGGAGATCCCCGCATCATCAGTCCAGGGCATGCAGGAAAGGTAGAGTCACTCTCCAGTTCCATCGACCAGCGAGGGCATAATATGGCCCCCAGTACTGATGGCTGCACCCATGGCATTTGAAGCCTCCTTCTCTGACAAGTTGGGTGTTAGTGGGAGAACATTACAATTCCCATTGAGACAAGAGGATAGTCTGGATGGAGACTCCAGAGTGTTTTGGGCACTGTCCCCATGTCATAAGAGAGATTATGCATTTTGGGACTAATGGTATCCTACTCTGTGTGGACTGTCCCAGTTTTCTTTTGACCCCTCACACTGGCCTTACTGGGGCCCATGTAATCCATACATGTGCCATCCCAAATCTATACATTCCCACTGGGAAACTTGACAGCTCTCTCCTCGCAGAGATGATTCTGAACCTCCTCTAGAGCTGATGGAGGAAGAGGAGGAACCGAATCCAATGGAACCACCAGCTCTGACAGGGTTGTCATTTTCATCCCCACATGAGGTGGTATCACCAGCCTCACCTTTACCACCTGATGACTATAGGCAATGTCAAGACCTACTGAGGAGGCTCGCAGACATGCTCCAGATCCCTCTGGAGGAAGTGCTGGACACCCCTCAAACTACTGGACATTCTCTAGAGCACTAGTCCTAGCAAGGTTGGCCTTCCCAGTAAGAAAGCCATCTTAGAACTGACCAAGACAGTTTTGGCAAACTCCAGTCACTTGTGGACCTCCCCCCCCAGCAAACACACACAAGAAGAATGGAGAAGCAATGCTTCATGCCAGCTAAAGGGGCAGGTTTTTTTTATCATTACTTGCTTCAAATTTGTTAGTAGTTCAAGTTGTCTCTGAAAGAGGCAGACAACATCAACCTAAATCCACCCCTTCTGATAAGGATGCTAAATGCCTAGACCTCTTATTGAGAAAATGTTTTACTTTGACCAGCTTACAGTTCTGCATAGCAAACAATCAAGCTTTAATGTCAAAATATTATTTTATTAATTATACTAAGCTTGTGGAATTGACTGACAAACTTCCACAGGAGGATAGGCTGCAGTTCAAAGCATTTGTTGGGGATGGTAAATTGCTAGCCAGATCATCCCTCCAGGTCTCAGTCGATGCAATGGATACAACCTCCCAATCAATGGCAACTTCTATGGTCATGCATAGGGTATTGTGGCTCCAATTCTCTGGATTTCCCAAAGAAGTCCAGTGCATAATGAAGGATCTGCCCTTTGAGGGAAACAATTTCTTTAGTGAAAAGACAGATGAATTGTTACATTCCTTCAAAGACTCAAGGGCAAACCTCTGTGCACTTGGCAACTACACTCCAGTACTAGAGATCTCAGCCCTACAGACAGCCAACCAGGAAGTGGCAGATTGTTCAGTATAACAAGCACAATGTGTCCCTCCCCAGCCTCATTCCAACCCCAGCCTCCCACCAGAAAATACTTTTGATGGCACCTTCAAGAGCTGCAAATTAATCCCTCTACCACATCTTTCTGTTCAGGAATCCTGTACACAATGTGATGGCTGCATAGCTCACATTTCCCAAGCCTGGCATCTTAGACAAGTGGGTTCTGGAAATTATCACTACAGTTACACCATAGTTCTCCTTCCACCCCCATCCCTCTTCAGGGACCCATCTTACAAGAGCATGTACTGACAAAATGTAGATTCCCTGCTCCATCTGAAGAATGGAGACCCATTCTAGATCTCAGGCAGTCAAACATCTTCATGCAATGCTTAAAAGTTCAGGATGATCACCCTGGCATCCATAATTCTCTCATTGAACAAAGGTGATTGGTTCACAGCTCTTGATTTGAAGGACACTTATTTCCAGATAGACATCCATCCTGCACACATGAGCTTCCTGAGATTCACCAGTACACAGTGCTCCCCTTTGGCCTCGTGACAGCACTAAGGGTATTCACAAAGGTGCTATTAGTAGTGGAAGCCCACTTCCACCATCAGGCCTCATCAGTTTCCCCTATTTTTCACTGGTTACTGATGAGGAGATCTCATCAGGAGGTATAGATGGCTAAATTGTCCCTGCTCAATCTCCTCTGCTCACTGAGGCTTTGAGAAGTCTATTTTAGGGCATGTCTACACAATCAAATATTTTGAATCCAGAGGCCAGGGATATTAGTTGGCCAATTAGCTATGGTTCACAGCTAATTAATTGGAATCCCACTGGAGCCTGAAGAATTTATTCATATGTATGCTGCTGATGTGAACTGAGATTGTACTAAGTACTCCTGTTTTTTAGAGGAATACTTAGCACAATCTACCCTTTGCACAGGCAGCGTACACAGGATCAAATACTTTGGGTTCTGGGGGGCCCCAAGTGTGTTGTTTGACTGTGAACTATAGATAACTGGCCATTAACACCCCTGGTGTTCCCCGGTGTCAGAAGTATTTGATTGTGTAGACATGGCCTTAGGTCCCAGGTGACCCTGGACTCTTACCAGGGCCAAAGCTTATGTACCTCAGGACGGAGTCCAGTGCATAAAGGATCTTATCACTCAGCTTCAGCTGAGGCCCCAGACTACAGTTCATCTCTGTCTCATTCAATTAGGTGATATGGCTTCATGCACTTGTGACTCCCTTCACAAGACTTTGCCTTTGACATCTGCAGGGTTGGCTATGGACAGCTAGACTCTACATGCCAAGAAAGCACAGTCTGGACAAACTAGTCTCACTCCCCCACATCTCTGGCTTCTTTCTCCGGATGGGAGAACAGTGAGACAGTGTGGGTGGGTCCCTTTTGTCTCTCCACATACCCACAAAAAGACAAACCAAAGACAATCCTTAGTAATGTGGGGAGCTCATCTGGTGAATGAACCTAGAAAAGACATAGACTCATAGACTCATAGACTTTAAGGTCAGAAGGGACCATTATGATCATCTGGTCTGACCCCCTGCATGTCGCAGGCCACAAAGCCGTCCCTACCCTTTCCCTTGACTCTGCTGTTGACATGCTCAGAAGTGGTGCAATCTGTCCATAACAATAGTGGGAAGGACAAGGAAGACTTCAGAACTATCCCTTAACTCCCTGCAGGTGCACTTAGCAGCTACTAGTGCTTGTCATCCTGTGGTGAACAACCACTTATCTTCACCCATCCTATTACAGTACGTTGCCTAAAAGATATCATCTGAACCTCTCCTCCAGTAATGTAACCTACCCCAATTATAAAATCTCAATCTAGTCCTATCTGAATTAATGAAGACTCTGTTTGAACCCTTAGTCTCATGTTCCTCAGCCCAGGGTTGCCTTTCTGGTTGCCATCACCTTCGCCAGAAGAGTAGGTGAACTGGGAGCCCTCATGGCTGATCTGTATTACACTATCTTCCATAGATACAGTTTCCATGAGATTACCTCAGGGGTGAATTTCAGATGTAATCTCTGAGTTCCATCTAAATCAGACTATTCATTTACCTGTCTTCCTCCCAAAGCCACCTGCCACCAGTAATAGAAGACTTCACTGTTTGGACACCTGTCCAGCCTTGGCTCTCCTACCTACAAAGACAAAGTCCTTTTGGAAATCATGTTTTGCAAAGGATATAAATAGTCTAGATATGAGAGGGGAAGCAATCTCCTCTCAAGACTGTTCAAATGCATTTTGGGCTGCATTCTGCTTTGTTAATGGCTACCCTTCCTCCACAAGGTCTGAGGGCTCACGCTACTAAAACCCAGTCTGCATTGGTAGCCTCACTTTGAGATATCCCTCTCCTGGAAATATGTAAAGCAGCAATATAGGGCTTGGTTCACACTTTTACAAGACATTATGCCTTGGTGCAAGCTTCTACAACTGATGCATCCTTTGGCGGAGCAATCCGCCAATCAGTGGTACAGTCAGGGTCCTTATACCCTCTTCTTCAAGGAATACTGTTTGGTAGTCCCCCACAGTGGAATACCCCGAAGGACCATCACTCAAAGAAGAAAGAGGTTACTTACCTTGTACAGCAACTGGAGTGATATGTGGTCCCTATCTGTATTCTGCTATCTGCCCTCCTTCCCCTCTGCTGCAGAGCCTTATGCTATGGGTATTTATAATAGAAAGGGAACTGGAAAGGCAATTGGTCTGCACTACCACTATTGCCCAAGGTCAGTGGTTTTCAAGGTTTTTTTCATTTGCAGACCCCTTTAGAAATCTTAGGCATAGTCTGCAGACCCCTAGGGGTCTGTGGGCCATAGGTTGAAACCACTGCCCCAGGTTTAGAACACAAGGGGGAGACAGGTGCCTGCACAGACACACACTGCCAGCAAAAATCTTCCAGTCCCAGGCACATAAAGTACATGTGCCCACAGTGGACGACAGATAGGGACGACACATTTCAATGAATTCCAGTTTGCAAGGTAAGTTCTTTTCTTTATTAACAGTAAAACAGCCCCTGTACCAGCCAATGTTAGTAATCCTGTTCTATATCTTGATGTGTGCATATAACAGCCATTTATAGCAATAAGAGTCATCTGGGGGCATGAAAAGGAGAAGAGACTAGTTCAATAGTGTGTTTTCCAGATTGCACTGCCATGGCTTGTTACTATTCTCCAAGGAACAAGCAATTTAGTATTTGTTATTGGGACTGAAATCTGCCTGGCACTACTCATGGTGTTGGCTCGCTTCATTGAAGTCTGAATATGAAAATAAAGCAAAGCATCCTAGGAAAGTTGCATCAGACTATTGTGAAGATTATCATTTTATTACTAATAATGAAATGTTGTTCTTCATACATGTTTCATCAGCTCATTTTCCTGTGCAAGTTCAGAACTCCCAAATTACATTATCTCCCTAATAGTGGTGGATGCTCGAATGGCAACACTTTAATCTTGCAGAGGGAAGTGTCATGACAACAGTTGCAAAACTAATCTTCACCATATTAAGCCATAAGCGCTGCTCCAAATTGAACATGCAGCATATGTTAGTAGGCAGATTTACAATAATATGCAATGATCTTTTTTAAAACGGGCTTTAAAGAAGGTATTTATATCAAACTGAAATTCTTTTTATTAACACAATTCTGTTCACTGAAACTGAAAATATGTAACACACTGAAATGATTTTGTAAATGATTGTTATACCCCTTTGCATTTCATAACTTGATATTCATGTAACATTAGGCTTATAATTATAACCACTAACAAGATCAAAAATACCTTTGAAATGTATAGCATGATAATCACCATAGTTTCTAAGCACCAAAATGCAATAAATGAAGAATAGCAAAGAAAATCTAGCGTCCCTTTTCTTGGGATTTGGTCACTTACGTTTGAATATTTTTCTTCCTCCTCTCTCTTCTCAGTCTCTCCCTTGTCCTTGCTTACTCCTGTCCCTTTTTCTCCTTCCTCCTATCATTCTATTCCTGTTTTGGATAAACTTCTGAAAAGCTGAATTTTGCATTGCACTTTGAAGGTGTTTAGGTTACAGCATATTCTGACTCTTTCAGTGTCATGTTCCACACTTTTAGTGCAAATTAAAGATCTCTTAATCTCAGTTTGTTTACATTGCACATATAGGACACAATTTTACTCTTGCATACATCCATGCAACTCCCACTGAAGGTGTCCGGCATTCTGGAATTCTTTCAAATATCTTCCTTTTGGCTTTAGTATCTTCAGAGTCATGTTATGTATTGTAATGTTAGGATTAAATGAAATTGTCACAGGGTGACACTTTTTTAAGAGGGGAAAGGCAAGTGTACCTGTGATCAGTCAGCTGGGTTTAAGAAAAGTCATGGTGGGGGAGGAGAAGGGACTGACTGGATGAGTCAGGCCTGAGATATGCAGTATAGTAGCCTATGGCTGAATGGGTGTTAACAGGCTACTTAACACATTTCAAGGGACCATTCATGGTGAACTACTTATGCTAAACAATCTGTCCCATGTTGTATTTTGCTGAGACACTCTGATTAAGTTTCCCAGATATGAAGAAGAGCTTTGTGTAAACTTGCAAGCTTGTCTCTCACCAACAGAAATTGGTCCAATACAAGATATTACCTTACCCACCTCGTCTCTCAGGCATTAGTCAGTTAGGAAAAGGGCAGAGAGCACAGACAGGGAGCTCTCATTGTCTGATAGAGTCTGCAGAGGGCAGAAAGCTCTGTAGATGTTCCCTGGGAACAGAGAGACAGGCCATAAGCCAGGAGGCCTGGGCAGAGGGAGGAAGACTGTGGAGCAAGAAGAAGGCTCTGTGGAATGGCCATGTGGCTACTGTCCTGTACAAGGGGCAGGGAGCTGGAAAAGAACCCAGGAGGGACATGAGACTCTTTAAAGCCAGGGTGGATGGACACTGTGTTATTGCTTTGTTTTGAGTTTTTGAGCTTGAAATGGGGTCTGGGGTGGGGGACTTGGGGAGCCTGAGAGCCCTCTAGTCTGAAGGATAATTGAGACTGATGCAGAATCTGGAGTCACAGGAGGTGGTGGAGCCCAAACCTTTTGAGTTGTGATATTGAACTTTATTTTGTGATTTGAGATTCCCCATATTAACAAATTACCATGTGATATGCATGCTATTTGCTTAAAGTCTTGGAGAAGCATTATTGAGTGCTAGCTGGTGAGTCTTGCTCACATGCTCAGGGTTTAACTGATCACCATATTTGGGGTAGGGAAGGAATTTTCCTCCAGGGCAGATTGGCAGAGACCCAGGAGGTTTTTCGCCTTCCTCTGCAGCGTGGGGCACGGGTCACTTGCTGGAGGATTCTCTGCACCTTGAGGTCTTTAAACCATGATTTGAGGACTTCAATAACTCAGACATAGGTTAGGAGTTTGTTACAGGACTGGGTGGGTGAGATTCTGTGGCCTGCGTTGTGCAGGAGGTCAGACTAGATGATCATAATGGTCCCTTCTGACCTTAAAGTCTGAGTTTATGAGAAGCCATGAGAAGGAGTTGGGGGTGGGGGGTGGGGGTAGGACCTGCAGAGTCACCCATGTCATGAGGGGGCACTCCAAGATGGCTATCCTATGACATAGGCTTTCAGTGGATGTCTACAGGAAATCTGGGAATGGGTGACAGGGCATGGATCACTTGATTACCTGTTCTGTTCATTCCCTCTGGTGCACCTGGCTACTGTTGGAAGACAGGACACTGGGCTAGATGGACCTTTGGTTTAACCCAGTATGGCCATTCTTATGGTCTTATGTTCTTATACAGTACAAGGAACATCACTCCAGTGAATATAGATCATGGTAAACACTAGACCGCAATCCCTATGAATTTGGGAAGCATTAGTGAATGGTATGGCTCACTGTTTGTATGGTTCTTTTGTATACTCTGTGCAAGGGAATATTGCTACTACTGTGTGTGTGTGTGTGTGTGTGTGTGTGTGTGTGTGTGTGTGTGTGTGTGTAATATACATACACACAATTTCCTGATGCATTAGAGAGGGAAGGTGACAGACTGAAGCAAATTGTCTGAATTCTTTGCTGGTGACCACTCCCTCTCTGTAAATTGGCTGTTTCCCTTTTGCTGCTCTTTGGCTAGCATCTTTGTCTCTTTGCTTTGGGCTTGAATAGGGACTGGGAGTGGCTGGCTCACTAAAAAAGCAATTTTCCCCCCTCTTGGTATTGACACCTCCTTATCAATTATTGGGAGTGGACCACGTCCACCCTGATTGAATTGGCCTTCAACAGTTTGTTCTCCACTTGTAAGGTAATTCCCTTCTCTTCATGTGCCAATATATATTTATGCCTGTATCTGTAATTTTCACTCCATGCATCTGAAGAAGTGGGTTTTTTACCCATGAAAGCTTATGCCCAAATAAATCTGTTAGTCTTTAAGGTGCCACTGGACTCCTCATTGTTTTTGCTCTGGAGAACTTTCAGCCCCTCAGTCAAATATGGATCATCACCCTAGTCCCTCAGAGCAATATTAATAGGGGCCATTCTTGAAATGCTTATCAGTTCTCAAAATATTGGTGAATTGCACCCTTTCCCTTCCCTTCCCTTCCCTTCCCTTCCTAAACCCTGACACTTCATGCTGATGGGAACCCAAGCCATGAAAAATCAAACATTTACTTTGTTGATTTTTCCTCCATGGGTGTGGACACCCATTTAGGCAATCCATTTGGAATAAGGATATAAGAAAAATAACTAGCTCTAAGCAATAGGCTAATCTATTAGCTCTAAAAACTGAGGAGTAACCTCTTTAGTGTGACAGCTTTGGCAGTCATTGACTGGACAGTTTGCAGTAGACAGACAGTGGAGGAGAAGCTGGCACCAGAATTCTAGCTCCACCCCTGTTTGTCAAAGTCTGACTGAAACTGAGGTGGAAAATGCCCACAACTTACAATGGCATTATCACATCATAGAGAAGAATTAACAATGTAAATAATAGTTCTTGTCAGATTTTCCTAGTTTCACTCAGCTAGCTGTTGTGGCTTCCACCTTTAAAAACAGGTGGGTCTGGACTTAAAACCAAAACTAGTCTTCTATTTTAAAAGAATTGAATGAAATGTCTATATGACCAATTAGTTGCATTCAAAAAAGGGAAGGGTTACAATATTGTGAATAGATTCTCCATCTCTCTCTACCAAAACTGAAATTAATATCCCAGAGCCTTGTTAAAATGATAATTTGGAGGAAAAATAGGAGCTTTCATCTAATATTTCTGAATCTTTAGCACAGATAAATTTCTGAATGCCATTAAATTGAGTTATGGAATGCTACATAATATATGCTTTAAAAATCTTACATACTTATTTCATTATGAGGCATATGGTGTTTGAGAGGTTTAAATTAATAGCTATATGAGGGAAATTATAGAATAATTACCTCCTGCTTATTCTTCATTTCCTTTTTTTCACTCCTTCTGTTTATATGAATTCTTTTCACCCTGCTTGTCCTCTTGTCAGTCATCAAAGTCAATCAGCACCTGTGGAGAGTGTTATGCTTTTTTAGATATGAAATATAATTTGTATTTATTGAGTCTGTTAGCACAATTTTGTTAACAGATATTCATTAAGATTTATAGGCAACTTATTAATAGTTGAAACATTTTAAGAATGTAGTTATAAACCTCTCTAACTTAATTTTTATTTTATCTGTAAACCTTCAGTTGGTCAATTTAAAAAAAAATCCCCAGGTCTTATAGAAATGCTAATATTTGACTTGCGTATCTATGTAATGTTCTCTATGAAGCTGGATAGAAAAGTTTTCTATAGTGGTTTTTGTTAACACTTCTTTTTAAAACTTAAAACTTAATAAAATTACACAGCCACATCAACTATACTCCAAACTTGGAATAGAGCCATAATTCATAAAAGCAAGTAACAATGTCTAAAAATAGAGCATAGCTACTGAAAAGTCAACCAGGTCTGAATAGCATGATTTTAACATCTGGCTAAGTGTTGACTTATTCAGATAGGTAGACATTCTGCATGGATACAGGATATTTTATTTTAACATTAATAATTATGTATCTGAAATTGCACTTTGCCTTTATGTACATTTTATGAAAATGCTTCCTCTTCCTACCTATATCGACTATTATCTCTTCGGGTCACATTAAAAAGATGAGTGCCGTTAGTCACCCTGACAATGAGTGTAAAACTACCAGTGATAGACAAGTCTCCATTGACTTTCTGTTGCTGTTGTTGAGTGGAGAGAAACTCAGTGATTACCTGAATGTGTTGTAATAATGCATCTGAGAATTGAGTAAGGCATTTAGATAAAAGCGTCTGACACACGTCAAAAGCATCAATTTAGTGTGCTAAATAGACTAGGTAGTGTTTAAAGACGTCACAGTGGTCTGCCTGGGAATCTGGGACCAGGTAGACACTAATGTTTAATGGGAGGTAAATCCAGGCATACATACAAGTACAAGGCCCATATAACATACAAGTTTATGACAAGTGTGCGCCTGAAGTTAAGTTTCTGAGTCCATATGAAGAATCTGATTTTTGAATTGGCCTGATGTATCAAGCATCTACAACTCACAGTAACTAGAACAGGATTTTTGGGTGCTCAGCATTTGAAGTTAATGGTACTACTTGCAGTGTGTGAAGTTAAGCAAAAGTATAAATCTAGGGTTACCATATTTTGTGCCTCCCAAAGGAGGACACTCCATGGGCCCCCGCCCCCGCCCCTGCCCCAACTCCGCCCCCTCCCCAAAGTCTCCGTCCCCTCCCCTGCTTCCCGCGAACATTTGAGTCGCGGGAAGCCTGAAGCAGGTAAGGGGGAGTGTGGGGGGAGGAGGCGCGGCCCTGGGGTGCCGGCCCCGGCCCCCGGCCGACCACCCCCGGCCCGCCCAGCACTGCGGTCCCCGGCCCGGCCCCCAGGCCCCCGGCACCGCACCGCCGGTCCCCAGCCCGGCCCCCGGCACCGCCGGCCCGGCCCCCGAGCCGCCGGAGCCCCCGAGCCCCCGGCCGAGCCCCCGAGCCGCCGGTGCCGGCCCCGCCGGAGCCCCCGAGCCCCCGCCGGAACCCCCGAGCCCCCGGCCCGGCCCCGCCAGAGCCTCCGAGCCCCCGGCCCCCGGCACCGCCGGCCCGGCCCCCGAGCCGCCGGAGCCCCCGAGCCCCCGGCCGAGCCCCCGAGCCGCCGGTGCCGGCCCCGCCGGAGCCCCCGAGCCCCCGCCGGAACCCCCGAGCCCCCGGCCCGGCCCCGCCAGAGCCCCCGGCCGAGCCCCCCGCCGGAGCCCCCGAGCCCCCGGCCCAGCCCCGCCGGAGCCCCCAAGCCCCGGGCCCGGCCCCGCCGGAGCCCCCGAGCCCCGGGCCGAGCCCCCGAGCCCCCGGCCCGGCCCCACCGGAGCCCCCGGCCGAGCCCCCCGCCGGAGCCCCCGAGCCCCTGGCCCGGCCCCGCCGGAGCCCCCGAGCCCCGGGCCCGGCCCCGCCGGAGCCCCTGAGCCCCGGGCCGAGCCCCCGAGCCCCCGGCCCGGCCCCGCCGGAGCACCCGAGCCCCCGGCCAGGCACCGCACCGCCAGCCCGGCCCCGGAGCCCCCGGCCCGGCCCCCAAGCCCCCGGCCCGGCCCCCCCCCCCCGATTTCCCCCCGGATGGGGATTTGGAGCCCAAAAAGCCGGACATGTCCGGGAAAATCCAGACGTATGGTAACCCTAATAAATCTGCAGGATCACACCCTTAGCATTTCCAGTTTGGGGTCAGTACTCTGTATTCTTTATACCAAAGAGAGGCTCAGTTAGGTTTTATTGAAAAGCTGAATCCAGACTTAACATACCTTTTAAAATACTTTGAGGTCTGTCCAAAGCACCACCTGCTACCTTATTTCTCTTTCAACTCACTGTTGGTTAATTTTAAACCTACCATAATCCGTCACCCAGAATATAGGCATATTCATTTAGTAATTCAATAATTACTACTAAAGATTCAAATAATGTGTAGTAAGTGAGAAATCTGTATTGAAACCAGAACATTTTTAAATAATACATGATTTGTGCATAATAGGTCAGCAGGAAAGTCACTATGGCTGTATAGCTTTATTTTTAATGAATTAAGCCATGCAGGATATGAATGTTAATTCTGTACAGAGAGCAGCAAGGAACAGAAATTGAAGAAGCACAAGGGAGACTGTCAACAGCCTTGACAGTTAGGAGTAGATTAATGCTGAGTTGAGCTAATACAGTTTTGGAGACCTTCCCAAGTTTCAGCCTTGCCACCAGACTCTTCGAACAAACTCTCCAAAATAGATTCATCTTCTGACCCTCAATGCAGCAGCTGTATCATCTGCCTCAGTTTTACGCCTCTTCATCTTCCTCCAGAGGCTTCCTCTGTGCTGAGCCCCTTTGTTCTCCCTTCATCATACATACATTAAGAAGTTTACATTTTTCTGGACACGTGACTCATTGGATCAGGCTCCTCCATAGAAGGGTATTGGGTGGTAGAGTAAGTAGAGGGGGAAAAGGATAAGACTGAGTGGAAAATGAGAAGGTGGCTTGGTGAGATCTAGAAAGGGAAGTCTGAGTAGGATCTGAGGAAGGAGAGGACACATTGGGGGCAAGAGGTAATAAAAACAATCAATAGGTATATCTCCATATATTATTATCTCATAAAACTGGAAAGGACCCTGAAAGGTCATTGAGTCCAATCCCCTGTCTTCACTAGCAGGACCAAGTACTGATTTTGCCCCAGATCCCTAAGTGGCCCCCTCAAGGATAGAACTCCCAATCCTGGGTTTAGCAGGCCAATGGTCAAACCACTGAGCTATCCCTCCCCCACCACTGAGGTGTTTTAATAGCTGACAGCTCCAAACAAATCACTGTCTGCTTCCTGCTTCACCTCCCTACTTCCACCATCTGGGTCATAAAACATGATCACTATGGAATTACCCCCAGATGACCAGAAGATCAGCACCATTATGAGCCTGAAGATGTGTCCCATATATTCATAGATTCCAAGGCCAGAAGGGATTATTGTGGTCATCTGACCTCCTGTATAACCCAGGCCATAGGACTTCCCCAAAGTAATTACTAGAGAATATCTTTTAGAAAAAAACATCCAGTCTTGATTTAAAAATCATCAGTGATGGAGAATCCCCCACAACCTTTGGTAAATTGTTCCAATGGTTGATTACCCTCTCATTTCTAGTCTGAATTTGTCTAGCTTCAACTTCCAGCCTCCGGACCATGTTATACCTTCCTTTGAAAATTGAAGAGTCCATTATTAAATATTTGTTCCCTGTGTAGATACTTATAGATTGCAATCAAGTCACTCCTTAACCTTCTCTTTGTTAAGCTAAATAGATGGAGCTCTTTGAGTCTGTCTTTATAAAGCAGTTTTTTTCTAATCCTTTAATAATTCATGTGGCTCTTCTGTGAACCCTCTCCAATTTATCAACCCCCTTCTTGAATTGTGGGCACCACAACTCAACACAGAACTCCAGCAGTAGTCATACCAGTGCCAGATATATAGGTAAAGTAACCTCTCTATTCCTACTTTACCGCTATTTATGCATCCCAGAATCCCATTATCTCTTTTGGCCAAAGTATGACACTTGGAGCTTATGTTCAGCTGATAATTCACCATGATCCTCAAATATTTTTGTGAGGTGAATCCTCACCTTCCACTGCATTTTTTTCTTTTTCTTTCTGGCCTCCTGCAAGTATGTTGATTCAGGGTAGGACTATACGACAAGCACTACGGCTGAAGCACTGAAATTATGCCACTGTAGTGTAGACACTACAGCAATGGAAGAGGCTTTTCTGTCACCATAGTAAATCCACACCTTTGGGAGGTGGTAGTTAGGTTGACGGAAGAATTCTTCCATCAACCTACCAGTGTCTACACTGGGGCTTAGGTCAACCTAACTGTGTCTTTTGGGGTCTGAATTTTTCACACCTCTGAGCGACATAGCTAAGTCAACCTACGTTTTAGGTGTAGACAAGGCCACAGAAGAGGTTTAAGAAAGTGCCGCTCTTCAGAGCGCTTAGATCTTGGTTACACAGCACATTGCAAGTATTTTAATGCCCACTGTGATGGAATGAAGTACATGTTGTCTCCAACAAATATTTATGCTTGTTGTGAATCACTTCTTTTCAGGTGAGCTAAAAGAGCTTCTCCATTAGCTCAATTAGTAGAAGCTTGGGGTTTTGGATCCCAAGGTCATGAGATCTGTTTCTAATGGTGTATAAATGTGGGTATCAGAAAACTAGTGATTACTTCTGTTTGCAATTAGTCACAAAACGTTACATAGCCTAAATCTACTTTAATTTCTGCTTTGTAATAGTCACAATTTTTATATACCTCACTACTTTATATGCCTAGATCCCATTGTGACTGGGTGTATGGTGGGGGGGGGGTAATTTCTCCTATTTCATAATTAAATTTGATTTTTTTCAATGCCTCTTCATCTTTTCACAAGTTCTATGACTACTGTGTGGCTGAATAATATGCCATTATTTCTGAGAAATAAACCAGGAACATCCAGCTGTATTAGATGCGAGCATATCAATAATGAGCATAAAATGCAGCCACCTCTTCTCTGCACTGAATCTTTAATGCTGCCAAAATAAGAACTTTCGAACAAATGTCAGCAGCTCTAGCTGCGACCCCCTTTCTCTAGTGAGCAGCGTTGACATTCTGCAAAGTAGGAATTCCCACTGATGTAATGAAATAGTGTAAATCCACATGGTCTAAGGGTACGTCTTCACTTACTGGAGGGTCCGGCGGCAGGCAATCGATGTTCTGGGATCGATTTATCGCGTCTGGTTAAGACGCGATAAATCGATCCCAGATCGATCCCGGAAGTGCTCGCCGTCGACACCGATACTCCAGCTCGCCGAGAGGAGTACGCGGCATCGACGGGGGAGCCTTCCTGCCGCGTCTGGACCCGCGGTAAGTTCGGACTAAGGTACTTCGAATTCAGCTACGTTATTAACGTAGCTGAATTTGGGTACCTTAGTCCAAAGTGGGGGCTTAGTGGGGACCAGGCCAAAGACAGAACCCTGTGGCAGGCAATATTTTTCTCCCATAACTTGCTCAAATATGAGGGTGCCTGTTTGCATGCATGCCTGTCTCATTCCCTTTTGAAAGACAGATCAGAAGATCTCTAGCAGTGACAAAATACAACAGCAGCAAATTAGATTTCGCAGTTTGTTCTGATTATGATGCAGCACTAAAGGCTCTGGCAACAGAATGAAGTATTTAAACTGGAAGGGCAAGCAATGATGATGAACTAGATTGGCTGCTGTAGTGTTAGTGTTGAAATGAGGGGGCTGGATCCCCAACTGGTGTACATCAGCATGGCTTTGTTGGTGTCAGTGCAGCTATGCTGTTTTACACTAGCTGAGGATCTGACTCTTTACAAATACTAATTCCCTCCACAGAACTGGGGGACTCTCCAAGTATTTATTTCTTCCAAAATGTGTATGTCATTTGAACCACTAGAAAGTGAAGCCCAGTCCCAAACTGCCTGGGAAACTGCAAATGAAAATTGCAAACTGAGAATGCATTAGCTTTTAGTGTTTCTCTTAGACGGCTACCTCAAGAAATCCAAGGACAGAGTGACCCAGCATGCAGACTTGGAGGCATAAAGCAATCAACTCCATCAAGAAAATATTTGGACATTTCATTTTATTAGTTACAAGCATACTTTGGCATCTCTCTGTTATGATGTCTCATATGATCTTGCAAGTCACCCATATGCATTGTGAGGAAAAAATAAAATTACATATATATCTTGCCTGGAGACACTATCTGCTGTTCTGTGCTTACAAATGGATGGTTCTCATATTCTGCCAGCTGTCATAGGCATATGCCAGTGTGCTATGTCAGGATTTCTCCTGATTCCTCTGTTTTTGTTAAGTTGTAGACTCCTCGGACTCAGCAAAATACATGCTGGGGGCTGCTGAATGATTCTTTTTTCCTCCCACTGAAGGTCTTCAGGTTCTCCAGTGTTCTGTTTTAATTTGCATAAGTAATTGACATCTCATTAGGTAATTGGAAAAACCATGTGATTAAAAACAACTCAGAGGAGACAATCTCCACTTGTAAATTACATTAGGAGCTGTATTGGATTTAGAATAATACATCAGAAAACAACCTGATGTAGTATCTGGAATCCAGCTGAGGAGAAACAAATGTAAAAGTATATTTTAAGACTTACATTTAAAATACCTAAGAATAGGGTTAGTGATTAAAAAACAAAACAAAAAACCTTTAGTACAAATACAAGCACTTTTAACCATTTTTTTCCATCTCTAAGTTATATGACTTGATGTTGTTGTTTTTTGTTCAACCTTACAAAAACAAACCAATTTGGACTTAACAAAATTTTGTTAAGGAGCCAGACTTGTTTCAAGTCTCAAAATAAGGATTCTTATTAAAAAAATAGTGGATAAAAATCACTAAACAAAACCCAGCCACTGTTACGCTAAATCCAACCAGCACTAGACAAAAGTATTAGTGATTTTATAGATTACAAAAAAACTCTTTTGATTATGTTCTGTTAGCATTATGCTAAATTTGATTATCCTAGTGATTATTTAGGGCTAGAACAAAATATTCTTCACATGAAGTGATGGTCACACTTACACACACAAGTGTGATCTGCTTACTTCACATGTCGCTCTGACATCAGTGCAACTGCCTATGGTGTAAGGGACTTTTAACATAAGGAAGGATACAACAGTCTGGGCCTTAACCTGCACCACTCTAAGGCTTCATGCCTATTCCTCTCCTCTTTTTCCCGTTGAGGAGTAGCTGTTTGGAGGTATTTTTAAAGATTGCAATTGCATTTAATTCAGCCTGGCATGACTCATTGTTGCTCTACTTAGTACTCTTCTAATGTGAATACTGCTGCTTTGAATTATGTTTCAAGAGGCCAGCGTTTTATAGTAAATGATATAACCCTAGCCACGCTAGTACCCATCTATGGTTTTTGGTCAAACATTTTAATTTGCTCTCCCAGGTCATTCCAAAAAATGTGTACAAAACTATGCTACAAAAATATAGTTGCAAATATATTGTTGCAACCTTTCAGCTAGCAACATCTTGATTCATGGTCATCATCTTCTGAAGTATTACCAGTTCTGAACTGGTAATATAATTGGGTCTACTATTAATCATTTGCTATTATGTTGTAGGAAGGGACTCTTCAGCATATGGCATTTTTTCTGCTTCGTGACTGGATGACTCTCAAAAGAATAAAGACCTTTCAAGATAGGCAAGTGCATTTGTTCATGTATTCATGGCACTTTCCTTTTACAGACATTCTTGAGAATAACAATTTGTTTGCACAAAGGCTGTGAAAAATGAATAAAAGGGGGAAAAATAAAATTGAAAGTTTTTGATTTAAACTTTTTGCCAAATTTGACTTGAATCCATGAATAGTTTTGATGCACTGAAAATACACTTTTCAGTAAACTTATTATTTGCTGGGAAAAAAATAATCAACCAGCTCTACGCCTAAACGCAGTGTTTTCCCCTCAACACGAAGCTTCCTTTTAGCAGGGGCTATGACAGCATTGAGATGAGGCCTAGCCAGGTCATCATGTGACCTGTCCATATCCTTGCAGCCCCAAGAGCTGAGGGATATGAGATGTAGATTTGGGCAGAAACACTTTACCTTTCCTATGAGAATTTTCAAGATTTCAAAAAATTTCCTGTCCTGAATCAGGACAAAATTCTGATGAACCAATAATTTGTGTGTTTGGGGGGGGGGGGGGGAGTAGGATTGGGTTAAATGAAACATTTTGACCTCTTACATTATTTTAACCTTTTTTTTAAGTGTAAATTAATTAAAAATTTGAAACAGTCATTTTGAACTGGAAAATGAAATGTTGTGTAGAAAATGTCAAAATAGGATCTTACCATTTCAAAACTTTTTTCCCCAAAAATGTTTCTAACTGGGGGATTTGTCCATACCAACTTTTTCCCATATAAGAGAGTTAAAAACAGAAGGCTGAGGGAAAGGCTACAGCATATTATAAATGATCATGGTGATGACTGCATACCTTTTTAGTTCATTGTCTAGTTTTGTATTTTTATTATAGGGCAGGGGTGAGGTGAGGGGGAATGGCAAGATGTGAAATGTAATCATCAGAGTAGGAAAAAAGAAGGAAAGGGAAGGCGAGGAGAATGGCAGTAGAGGAATTGAGGAAAAGGGGAATCTAGAGAAGCAGAACCAGAAAACCAAAAAGTATGTCCAGAGTCCATTTTGTAAAATATAGTCTTCTGACTGGAGCTGGTCATGAAATTTCCAACTTTTTTTGGTCAGAAAATGCTGATTCATTAAAACCAAAACTATTGGAACAACTTTTCGAGAGGGGCTGTTTCTTTCCCTGAAACCACAATGGGTCCACAGTCCAACAACTACAAACAGTAATAGACCAGAGTTCAATGGAACTACTCATAGAAGGAGGTACTACGCCATGAAAGTGTGTCAGTTGTACTCACATGGGGTAGATTCTTGCAGGACTGAGTCCTAGCTGTGTAGTAACTATTTAAAGGTCTTAGTGGATTATAAGTCCCTGCACACTTGAATTTTCCAGTAACTTTTAAAACCCAGTGTTAGTGATTTTATTTATTTATTTATTTTTATACAGTAGTCCCTCATCGTGGGGGCTTTTGCTCAGAGCTGCTGGAATGATTATAGGCTGTCATGATTTGCTCCTTGTATAAAATTTCCATGTCACCCAATATTTGCCTTATTAGCAGAAATAAATATGGTAGCTAATATGCTATTAGAAGTAGTTGGAAATTTTCCAGCTAAACACTTATTTTGTTAAGAAAATGTTTTTGTCCAAACTGAAACTCTTTGTGGAAAAGGGTCAGTTTCAAGGAGTCTCACGATTTGGGTGAGGGGAAAAGTTTTAAATTTTGTCAAAAGGTGCTGTTTAGTCATTTCTGAAACCAAGTTTCATTTCTGTTTTTGTTCTGAAATGTTAGTTAATTTATACTAAAAATAAGGTTAATTTATTAAAAGCTTGAAATGGAAATGTTTAAATTAGCTCAATCCAATTTTTTAAATTATTATTTGTTTATGTTCAGATTTTGAGTTTGCGTTCTGATTTGGGATAGAAAAATTTGAGATCTCAAACTCTCTCAGGATGGAAAAACATTTCCTATCCAGCTGACAGAATGTTGATATTATATTTAAGTACCTCTAGGGTGCTGTATTTCAATTATTATTATATGTTGTAAATAAAAATATTGAGCTAAAGGCATAAAAAAATCAAACTATTCTTGCCTTGAACCATCAGAATGCTATTCTTAGATTCTTTATTAACAGACTTTGCCACTGTAACATCTAGTTACTAGGATACAACCATGTGATAGGATCTCTATTAGAAATCATGTGGGAGTAAAAAAGGTCAGGAGATTATTGGGGGGGGGGGAAGCTTGATCAGCCAGGAGAAAAGGGCAATAAGGAAGTCAAGTCTGTAATTTTTCACTGTTCCTTTTCCAAATCTATGCCCATATGAAAGGAAAAGTTGGTTTCAAGAAAAATGTATTGGAAATCACAGGGACATCACTTAAATTAAAATTGAGGATACTTATTTATGCGTAACAGTACTAGGGGAAGAGAATCTTTCCTTTGACTTCAGTGGGCTTTGGATCAGGTACACAGGAAATAAAAACCCTCTGCCATCGTCCCATGATCAAAATAGGATTCCTTTTAACATTGGCTAAATCATTACAAAAGATGTATAAATTTATTCTTCTTCCTCTCTTCCTCCCGCCCTGCCCCCCCGCCACACACCTAGATGGAGTACATGGGAGAGGAGGACACCACTGCCACCTCAGCTCCATTGTTCCTATGCCTGGATGGAGCAGAAATGTGCTCAGATTCTATACCGCTGCCCAGTGTTTGGGCCTAAGAGTTTAAGCCCTGATTCTTCACATGCATATGTGGTTAACCTTACTCATGTGAGTGAAGTTAAGCACCTGTGAAAATGTTTGTAGGACTGGGACCTTAAGTAGTAAAGAGGTGGTGTTCAGGGCCATGCATACACTGTCTTCACAAAAATGAATTTCACCCACTGGACCGCAAATCAGGCCTATAAACTGCCAATTTATATACAGTCTTTTTATTAACAAAAGGATTTTGAATCTTCATATTTGTGGGTGATCTTTAAGATCAGCCATAACTGTAATTTTTTAGGTTTTACACTCTTTTAAAGCTAAAATAACAAAAAAAAGTTTCAATATTCTAAAAATATGCACTCTTTGGGCCCTTTGCAGTTCTGAAATGACTGGAAGTCAGGTGATGTGCAGATAATTATTCTAGTAATTCTTTACAAGAAATAATAAGGATGCTGGAAACAGGTATATTTTTCTTTTGTGTGACAAACTAACTCCACTTATGCAGTCACAATTCTGTTAATGTTAGCTAAACGTGAAATTAGCACTTTCTCTAGATCATGATTTGCATCATGAAATAGCAAGATAATTAAAGAAGACCTTCTAATAAAATAGTAGCACTTTAAAACAAATAAATATTTTACTTTCCTTTTTTTTAGATTAATTGTTTTAGAAGTTTTTCCAAATCAATTTCCAAAGTTTTCTGTTTAAATATCAGATATTTAACTTTCTGAAATTTTTGTTTTAAACATAAAGGGTGAAATCATGGCCCCATTAAAGACAATGGAAATTCTGACATTGACTTCAACAGGACCAAGATTTCATCCCAAAAATATGTTGCAGAGAGACTATAATCTCTATTTATATTCTAGAAAAAAAACAATTTAGTTTATAAATCTAAATATCAAAATCATTAAGGAAGAAAAGTACAAAATACTAAATTTCTTTCTCTATATTTCATACTGAAGACCATATCAAGCCATTATTTTTAAGAACTCCTGTTTACCTCAAATGTATAGTTCTGCTTATAAACTGATGGCTTCCTATGTCCCTAAATTTAATTTGTGCTTCAACCACCTTCACCTTTGACTACACACAGTGGAAAGATTACTAGATATAAAAAGGGGTCACAAACTGTACAGGAAGAAATCACCTTGTTCTAATGAACAACATGGGTCTAATCCATAGATATTGACTTTCTACATCCTTTTAAAGAAGAGAAGTATCCAGAGAGTTGTCATAAAAGAGAGGGAATGCTCGCAAGTAGTGGTAGGTCTTTCCTTCTGGGGAAAAGGATGAGTTTGTTAATAACATAGCTCAATTACCCTACACTACGGCAATGATCCTCTTGACCTTTTCTCTTCCTTGTTTTAGTCTTGTCTCCCACTCCTAATTAGGTGGTAGAGTGAGATTATATTTCATCATAGAAGGGAAAGAACATGAAACATGGATTAGCCTAAAACTTTTTCTCTGTCATTTTCCTTTCCGTTCACTTTTCTGTAAGCAGCACCCAAATATATTCAATACATTTATCTAAGTAGGCTTATCTGTGTGGAAGTACTTAACAACTGAATTTGAGCTTACTTCTTGCTGTACATTTATCAGACATGCTAGATAACAAACAACCCTTTAACAATAAGTACATATCAGCTGACCATCACCACAGGTAAACAGAATTGGTCAAATGAAATGCTTTGTTGAAATGCATTGGGCAGACAGTTCAGTCCTCTGTGCAGACTTCAAGGTTAATATGTCGCCTCCTATACAAATAGTTAAAACATATACATGTTAAGATGCAAATGTCTGAAACCTAGCCTTTAACACTGGTGTGTGAACTCCTGAGAGAGATAATTGAATACTCTGTATGTACTTTTCCATATGATACAGAACCTGCCACTGTCATCCATCTATTTGTCAGTGCCAGATTAAATTACTTCTACATTAGGCTATACATCCATCTATTTTTATACGTACTCATCATCCTGGAGTTTTATGGTCTTTCAGAGTCTCTTGAAGACCATTCTGAGCCTACTGCAGAATGCAGCAGCCCATTGATTTAGTAGTGTAAGCCTTGGAGTATATTACACCAGTGATTCAAAGACAGCACTGGCTTCCAATTCACTTCCAGGTGCAACTCGAGGTGTTGGTCTTGATCTTTAAAGAACTGCATGGTCTTGGCTCTAGCTACCTGCAATACTGTCTCTCTCCTTATGTAGTAGTAGAGATAAGCTGATGGGCTCTCCTTCAAAGTCTCTAGATTTAAATGCCTGGCTGCTGGATAAAAGGTATTTATAGTTGAGAGACCTTTGCTCTAGCATTAGGTTCCAATCTGCATTTGGGTAGTCATTTACACTTGTGCAAAGGGGCTGCAAAGCATAGCCAATTGGCATGCAAATTGCATGCCTATACAAGATGGAAGACAGTGGAGGATTAGACCTTGTATGTAGAGCTGGCTGGAACATTTTTTGATGCACAGGCCTGTGATCTGGTAAACCCAGGTTGGAGTCTCTGCTCGATGTGATTCGGGAGGAAGAACTCTTCTCTGAATTAGGCAAAGCAAAGCCTTAAACCTGCATTTCCCACATCCCAGGTGAGTGCCCTAATCACCAGACTATAGAGCAAGAGTCTTTCTTTTGAGATGAGACCCAAAAGCCCTAGACTCAAAAAGCTCCCTGAACTGAATCTCCGGTTTTGATTCAAAACCGGACATTTTGACACAACTCTGTTTTTGTGAAAATATGTCTTTGTTCAATGTAGAACAAAAACATCTTTTGAAAGCTCAGAAGTTGACTCAAAATAGAATTGGTGTTCTCTGCACAGCTCTACTCATGTTGTTCTGGCTTTTCCTCAGGAGGTGATGGCAGAATATATTGTTGCCCCTTACATATAAAAATGTCAGCAAGTTCTGACTCTGATTTCAATGGGAGCTGAAGCAGGCTCTTAAAGAGTAAATGCTGTAGATCTTGCTATACCCAGAAGTAGTATTACCTCTGTCTTTACTGGGCTATTACTAATAAAGCACTTCTCTCTGGCCTTATCCATATACAGAGCTGCAATAGATTAACTGAAGGAAAAGCTTTTAAATCTGTTTAGTTAAACCACTGCAATACCCATTGTGGTTTTGCACTTGTTTAAATAACTTAAATTGGTACAACTTTGAATATAAACATGGCCCCCATCACAACCACTGCTGGCACTCTCTGCCCCCTGCCCCAAGTCATGACATGTGTTAACTATTTTGCTCACTTTTCCTCGTATAAATACTAGTTTGCATTAATATGGCTTAAAAGCTGAAATGGTCAGAGATCGTAAGTTAAACGTATCACCTTATTAGTTCATGTAGGCTCTCTGTATAGTCTAATTTTAAATGACTAGTTTTATAGTACAATACTGTTGTGTGAAAAGTTCTTGCTATCAGATGTGAGACCACTCCAAATGGCTTTCTAATGATGCTGTAAAAGACAATCATTCTTTACTTTAAAGCGCTCTTGTGAGTTTAGCTTACGTTGCTTTGAGTCTGGGTCTCTCACTCTGCTGCAACTACTGCTAGGGACTAGAACCTTACCCTTGCATATCCTTATGAGGCTGCTCACAGATTGTCATTAATTTGTTGTTCAGTTCAAATCCTCCATTTTTGGACACTTTTGTGAAAGCCATCGGGTCTCAGACTATTTTAGCAATCTCAGAGTTTGGTTTGAGTTGAAAAAAGGACAAAACCAAAATTGTCTTGGTTCTTGTCTCTTGAGTAAATAGGGATTAAGAGTCAGAGTAGAATATTGCTTATTGAACTTTCTAGAAGAGGTGTAAAAAATTAATACAGCACATGGTATCAAGTTTGAAAGATATAGGTGGTAGGTTCTAGGAATTCCATGCTGTTGATTTATAATTCCAGCAGATGGCAGTGTTTCTCAACTAAAGTCTTACCAATACCAGTGCTCCCTGAAGTTTATTTTTGTTATGAAATGCCATAACTGTGCATGGCACTGTACAAAAATCAGACACCTCTTACTGCAGCTAATTGGATAAGATGTTGTAAGTAATATTTGTTGCAAATATTGCATTTTCTAAATCAATTTTTGAGTATATATTTTACTATCTAACCAGCTCTGTAGATGGCCAAATAATTATTCACAAATTATTTCCCTATTATCAGGTATTTTATTTATTATTTGTATTGTGGTAGTGCTTAGGACCCTCAATGATGGAGTAGGTCCCCATTATGCTAGGCACTATACAAACACATAACAAAAACATGGTGCATGCACCAAATAGCTTAGCTCTAGTTCTTACCCCAATTCTACTCAGACACAAAGCTACATGGCATAAATGTTCAGTATGTTAGTGGTCCATTGAAAAATATAGTACTAACATTTCTCTATTTCATGGATTATCAATGGAAGAGGTGAGTTCTTAGTAGGAATTTAAGTATTCTGAAGGAATTTTCTATCTGCTTGTTATTGGTGACTGGCCAACATAATCTTAGGCTGTATGATCTGTTCTAGTGAATTCTGCTTTGTAGGTAAAGTAGAGTCAAAGTCTTAGATCATTAAAATGACCAGAAAGTTATTTTTAAATGATTTGGCAAACAAGTAAGCATGTCAGACTCTCCTCTCAATTACACAGATGTAAGTGCAGATAATAAAAACGTTTAAGGACAGTAACAACTTGTATTAAACTCACAAGTTGTTACTAAGTCAAACTTTTGGCAGGCTGTCTGTAATACATTTTAAATATTTTCCCCACATGCCATACTGTGACGTAAACTCTTTGCAACAGAGGTCACTCGGATTAGGGTTTAAGATGACACGTGTTGCAGGCCATGCTTGTCTGGCAAAGACTTTGACCCTTATTTTTCTTGTCCTATAAAAAACAATGTAATGGGGAGCAATACAAAAATACTCAACCAGAGGTCTGTAACTTTGTAGGTTTGCAGGGGATGGATTAAGGTTGCCACCTTTCTAATGGCTGGTCGCTGGATCCCTGAGGCCCCACCCCACTACACTTCTTCTCTCAAGACCCTGCCACCTTCTCTGCCTCTTCCCCCAGGTCCCACCCCTTCTCTGCCTCTTCTCCCTAAGGCCCCACCTCTGCTCCACCTCTTCCCCCCCCCCCCCATAAAAAACTGGTCATCAGGGCTTGTCAAATGGGATCCAGACAAACAAGCTGAAATCTGGACTATCCCAGTGAAAACTGGACAAGTGGCAACTCTAGGATGGGTCCAAATATTGCATCAGATGACTAGATAAACCAAGCCCACCACTACATAGATCTCAGCCAGCAATGCAGAGGGACACTTCCCTCTGATTCCTCACCAGCCAGTGTAAGCTGACAACCATATCACTTTTACAAGGGAGTTCTATATCTGTACCACTGGCTGACCTACCCAGTGTAGACTCTGCAACCCTTCTGAGGGAGGCAGTGGATGTGCAGGGGTTGTAATGCTTCCTTCAGCAATATTCTCACAGTAAGTTTTTCTCATGG